>NC_066590.1:0-600000 GCF_905475345.1 Vespula vulgaris
CCAGACGCAACCCAGACGCAACCCAGACGCAACCCAGACGCAACCCAGACGCAACCCAGACGCAACCCAGACGCAACCCAGACGCAACCCAGACGCAACCCAGACGCAACCCAGACGCAACCCAGACGCAACCCAGACGCAACCCAGACGCAACCCAGACGCAACCCAGACGCAACCCAGACGCAACCCAGACGCAACCCAGACGCAACCCAGACGCAACCCAGACGCAACCCAGACGCAACCCAGACGCAACCCAGACGCAACCCAGACGCAACCCAGACGCAACCCAGACGCAACCCAGACGCAACCCAGACGCAACCCAGACGCAACCCAGACGCAACCCAGACGCAACCCAGACGCAACCCAGACGCAACCCAGACGCAACCCAGACGCAACCCAGACGCAACCCAGACGCAACCCAGACGCAACCCAGACGCAACCCAGACGCAACCCAGACGCAACCCAGACGCAACCCAGACGCAACCCAGACGCAACCCAGACGCAACCCAGACGCAACCCAGACGCAACCCAGACGCAACCCAGACGCAACCCAGACGCAACCCAGACGCAACCCAGACGCAACCCAGACGCAACCCAGACGCAACCCAGACGCAACCCAGACGCAACCCAGACGCAACCCAGACGCAACCCAGACGCAACCCAGACGCAACCCAGACGCAACCCAGACGCAACCCAGACGCAACCCAGACGCAACCCAGACGCAACCCAGACGCAACCCAGACGCAACCCAGACGCAACCCAGACGCAACCCAGACGCAACCCAGACGCAACCCAGACGCAACCCAGACGCAACCCAGACGCAACCCAGACGCAACCCAGACGCAACCCAGACGCAACCCAGACGCAACCCAGACGCAACCCAGACGCAACCCAGACGCAACCCAGACGCAACCCAGACGCAACCCAGACGCAACCCAGACGCAACCCAGACGCAACCCAGACGCAACCCAGACGCAACCCAGACGCAACCCAGACGCAACCCAGACGCAACCCAGACGCAACCCAGACGCAACCCAGACGCAACCCAGACGCAACCCAGACGCAACCCAGACGCAACCCAGACGCAACCCAGACGCAACCCAGACGCAACCCAGACGCAACCCAGACGCAACCCAGACGCAACCCAGACGCAACCCAGACGCAACCCAGACGCAACCCAGACGCAACCCAGACGCAACCCAGACGCAACCCAGACGCAACCCAGACGCAACCCAGACGCAACCCAGACGCAACCCAGACGCAACCCAGACGCAACCCAGACGCAACCCAGACGCAACCCAGACGCAACCCAGACGCAACCCAGACGCAACCCAGACGCAACCCAGACGCAACCCAGACGCAACCCAGACGCAACCCAGACGCAACCCAGACGCAACCCAGACGCAACCCAGACGCAACCCAGACGCAACCCAGACGCAACCCAGACGCAACCCAGACGCAACCCAGACGCAACCCAGACGCAACCCAGACGCAACCCAGACGCAACCCAGACGCAACCCAGACGCAACCCAGACGCAACCCAGACGCAACCCAGACGCAACCCAGACGCAACCCAGACGCAACCCAGACGCAACCCAGACGCAACCCAGACGCAACCCAGACGCAACCCAGACGCAACCCAGACGCAACCCAGACGCAACCCAGACGCAACCCAGACGCAACCCAGACGCAACCCAGACGCAACCCAGACGCAACCCAGACGCAACCCAGACGCAACCCAGACGCAACCCAGACGCAACCCAGACGCAACCCAGACGCAACCCAGACGCAACCCAGACGCAACCCAGACGCAACCCAGACGCAACCCAGACGCAACCCAGACGCAACCCAGACGCAACCCAGACGCAACCCAGACGCAACCCAGACGCAACCCAGACGCAACCCAGACGCAACCCAGACGCAACCCAGACGCAACCCAGACGCAACCCAGACGCAACCCAGACGCAACCCAGACGCAACCCAGACGCAACCCAGACGCAACCCAGACGCAACCCAGACGCAACCCAGACGCAACCCAGACGCAACCCAGACGCAACCCAGACGCAACCCAGACGCAACCCAGACGCAACCCAGACGCACCCCAGACGCACCCCAGACGCAACCCAGACGCAACCCAGACGCAACCCAGACGCAACCCAGACGCAACCCAGACGCAACCCAGACGCAACCCAGACGCAACCCAGACGCAACCCAGACGCAACCCAGACGCAACCCAGACGCAACCCAGACGCAACCCAGACGCAACCCAGACGCAACCCAGACGCAACCCAGACGCAACCCAGACGCAACCCAGACGCAACCCAGACGCAACCCAGACGCAACCCAGACGCAACCCAGACGCAACCCAGACGCAACCCAGACGCAACCCAGACGCAACCCAGACGCAACCCAGACGCAACCCAGACGCAACCCAGACGCAACCCAGACGCAACCCAGACGCAACCCAGACGCAACCCAGACGCAACCCAGACGCAACCCAGACGCAACCCAGACGCAACCCAGACGCAACCCAGACGCAACCCAGACGCAACCCAGACGCAACCCAGACGCAACCCAGACGCAACCCAGACGCAACCCAGACGCAACCCAGACGCAACCCAGACGCAACCCAGACGCAACCCAGACGCAACCCAGACGCAACCCAGACGCAACCCAGACGCAACCCAGACGCAACCCAGACGCAACCCAGACGCAACCCAGACGCAACCCAGACGCAACCCAGACGCAACCCAGACGCAACCCAGACGCAACCCAGACGCAACCCAGACGCAACCCAGACGCAACCCAGACGCAACCCAGACGCAACCCAGACGCAACCCAGACGCAACCCAGACGCAACCCAGACGCAACCCAGACGCAACCCAGACGCAACCCAGACGCAACCCAGACGCAACCCAGACGCAACCCAGACGCAACCCAGACGCAACCCAGACGCAACCCAGACGCAACCCAGACGCAACCCAGACGCAACCCAGACGCAACCCAGACGCAACCCAGACGCAACCCAGACGCAACCCAGACGCAACCCAGACGCAACCCAGACGCAACCCAGACGCAACCCAGACGCAACCCAGACGCAACCCAGACGCAACCCAGACGCAACCCAGACGCAACCCAGACGCAACCCAGACGCAACCCAGACGCAACCCAGACGCAACCCAGACGCAACCCAGACGCAACCCAGACGCAACCCAGACGCAACCCAGACGCAACCCAGACGCAACCCAGACGCAACCCAGACGCAACCCAGACGCAACCCAGACGCAACCCAGACGCAACCCAGACGCAACCCAGACGCAACCCAGACGCAACCCAGACGCAACCCAGACGCAACCCAGACGCAACCCAGACGCAACCCAGACGCAACCCAGACGCAACCCAGACGCAACCCAGACGCAACCCAGACGCAACCCAGACGCAACCCAGACGCAACCCAGACGCAACCCAGACGCAACCCAGACGCAACCCAGACGCAACCCAGACGCAACCCAGACGCAACCCAGACGCAACCCAGACGCAACCCAGACGCAACCCAGACGCAACCCAGACGCAACCCAGACGCAACCCAGACGCAACCCAGACGCAACCCAGACGCAACCCAGACGCAACCCAGACGCAACCCAGACGCAACCCAGACGCAACCCAGACGCAACCCAGACGCAACCCAGACGCAACCCAGACGCAACCCAGACGCAACCCAGACGCAACCCAGACGCAACCCAGACGCAACCCAGACGCAACCCAGACGCAACCCAGACGCAACCCAGACGCAACCCAGACGCAACCCAGACGCAACCCAGACGCAACCCAGACGCAACCCAGACGCAACCCAGACGCAACCCAGACGCAACCCAGACGCAACCCAGACGCAACCCAGACGCAACCCAGACGCAACCCAGACGCAACCCAGACGCAACCCAGACGCAACCCAGACGCAACCCAGACGCAACCCAGACGCAACCCAGACGCAACCCAGACGCAACCCAGACGCAACCCAGACGCAACCCAGACGCAACCCAGACGCAACCCAGACGCAACCCAGACGCAACCCAGACGCAACCCAGACGCAACCCAGACGCAACCCAGACGCAACCCAGACGCAACCCAGACGCAACCCAGACGCAACCCAGACGCAACCCAGACGCAACCCAGACGCAACCCAGACGCAACCCAGACGCAACCCAGACGCAACCCAGACGCAACCCAGACGCAACCCAGACGCAACCCAGACGCAACCCAGACGCAACCCAGACGCAACCCAGACGCAACCCAGACGCAACCCAGACGCAACCCAGACGCAACCCAGACGCAACCCAGACGCAACCCAGACGCAACCCAGACGCAACCCAGACGCAACCCAGACGCAACCCAGACGCAACCCAGACGCAACCCAGACGCAACCCAGACGCAACCCAGACGCAACCCAGACGCAACCCAGACGCAACCCAGACGCAACCCAGACGCAACCCAGACGCAACCCAGACGCAACCCAGACGCAACCCAGACGCAACCCAGACGCAACCCAGACGCAACCCAGACGCAACCCAGACGCAACCCAGACGCAACCCAGACGCAACCCAGACGCAACCCAGACGCAACCCAGACGCAACCCAGACGCAACCCAGACGCAACCCAGACGCAACCCAGACGCAACCCAGACGCAACCCAGACGCAACCCAGACGCAACCCAGACGCAACCCAGACGCAACCCAGACGCAACCCAGACGCAACCCAGACGCAACCCAGACGCAACCCAGACGCAACCCAGACGCAACCCAGACGCAACCCAGACGCAACCCAGACGCAACCCAGACGCAACCCAGACGCAACCCAGACGCAACCCAGACGCAACCCAGACGCAACCTACTCTGCAGAAAAAACCTTCAGTCGCAACCGCGGACACAACCTCGGACACAACCCCGGACACAACCTTCAGACACAACCTCGGACACAACCTTCAGACACAACCCTGGACACAACCTTCAAACACAACCTCGGACACAACCTTCAGACACAACCTTCAGACACAACCTCGGACACAACCTTCAGACACAACCTTCAGACACAACCTTCAGACGCAACCTCGGACACAACCTTCAAACACAACCTGCAGACACAACCTTCAGACGCAACCTCAGACACAACCTTCGGACGCAACCTTCGGACACAACCTTCAGACGCAACCTCAGACCCAACCTTCAGACACTACCTTCAGACACAACCTGCAGACACAACCTCAGACCCAACCTTCGGACGCAACCTTCGGACACAACCTTCAGACGCAACCTCAGACCCAACCTTCAGACACTACCTTCAGACACAACCTGCAGACACAACCTCAGACCCAACCTTCAAACACAACCTTCAGACACAACCTCAGACACAACCTCAGACACAACCTTCAGATAATACTTTTTCTACAACTTTTATAGAATTTTCTCACAAGTTGTACGCACCTTTTATGTAAGTCTCACACAACTTTTACACACATTTTGGACATCTCACACAATTTTTGCACAACTGTCATACAGTTCTTATACGTCTCTTTTACAATCTTTCCACAGCTTATGCCGCATAATTTAACATGAAACAGAAGGAAGTCTGATAGAATACTGAACGCAAATCAGACGTACTGCAGGCGGAATGTCATCGAAGCTCAGTCGTGTCTCTTATTCAATAAAGACGCAAGCTTGATGTAACCGTTTTCTTTTTAGACGATTATTCAAAGGCGTCGTATAAATGATCAATCACAAACATTCAAATTCTGATGTCTACTTATAGTTTCTCCTCTGTTTAATATTATATAATAAAATCACACAAATATCATGCAATAAAATTAAACAAATAGTATATATTAAAATGAGACAAATATTATACAATAAAATCAGGCAAATAGTATACAATAAAATGAAACAAATATTAGACACTAAAATCAGTCTGAGAGTGATTACACGGATATTACGGAGGCCTGCTACCTGTTTTAGAAAATGGCCGGTAGAGGCACTCTACGCTCTCATTCGTACGTAGACACTTACGTTCACACCCATATGGCGGTGCCCCTGGGATTATGCAAATATGTTGTCATTTATCGATTCTACGTAATATTTAGAAAAATAAGCTGGGCATTACAGATAAACAGGAAAAACCAATCGATTACCTAAGAGAGAGGAACATAAGAAAAATAATTACTTCATATCACTGAATGGTTTTTATGCGATTACTGTGGAATTACGTCGAACCACTGTAAACCACCATAATACGTACTAGAATTTTTGCAAAATTTGTAAGGGTTACATAGAAACGAGCTTTATGGAAATGCTGGTGGTTACGCCGATTTTTCGATAATAACGCAAACGCCCCACGGACTATGCTAATTGCTGTTTATTAAATAACTACGTTAATATCTAGGATTAGTAAGTTGGTGGATGAAGATACCGTGGAAATTACACGGACATCTAGGAATTATGCAAAATTGACAAGCATTTTGACAAGCGTTAGGTAAAAACAAATTTATTCGCTTATGCGGACACTATGACGTTACGCCTGACGCTCGGAGGCCACCTAAATACGTTCTAGGATTGACGACAAATCTATGAGGATATACAGAAATGCTGCACTTTATGAAGACGCTGGTCGTTACTTGATTCGTAGGAAATAACGAATATGCCCCTGGGATTATGCAACGATGTTGTCGTTTAAGTAACCTCTCTAGAATCTAGGGAAATAAGATGGGTACTACGGATAACCTAGAAATTACGTCGGTATATTAGTAATTATTGAAGACAGATATTACATAAGAATAAAAAATAAAACACAAATACTTCAAATCGCCAGTCGGATAAGCCAAAATCTGTAAGGGTTACCCAGAAACGATGAGCTTTATAAAGATGCTGGTAGTTCGTATAGTCTACGTAAATAATGCAACCGCCTCAGGGACTATTCAAAAATGCTATCGACTAAATAACCTCGTTAATATCTAGAATTAATAAGCTGATCGTTACAGATATCCTGGAAATTACACGGTCATCTAGGAGTTAGGAAAAATCGACATCCATTACGGAAAAACAATATACTTGAGCGAAATCACGAGATGGTTATGCGGAAAAAAAATGAGATTACGGAGAAAGCTCGGAGGCCAAAAATGTCGTTTAAGTAACCTCGCTAGTATCTAGGAAAATAACCTAGGTATTGCTGATAAACCTAGGAACTACGTCGGTACGTTAGGAATTATTGAAAAACCGAGGGATTACCTAAAAAGAAAACGGACAAATACTTCTAATCACCGGATGGTAAAGCGAAGACAGTGGGGTTATGTCCCACGCTGTAGATTGCGTACTTAGATTTTTGTAAAATCTGTAGGTTACGCAGAAATGCCGGACTTTATGAAAATGCTAGTAGTTACGCAAATTCGTCGGATATAACGAGTGCCCCGCGGATTATGCAAAAAAAATGCAGTCGATAAAATAACCTCGGTAATATCTTCGATTAATAAGCCGACAGTTGTAAATACACGGGAACTACACGGTCATCTACGAGTTATCGAAAACCGACAGGAATTTACACAAGTATTACGTATAAATGCAAGTACTTACGCGAAATCACAGGATGGTAATGCGGAAACAATCGGATTACGCCGCATTCTCGGAGCTACCTAAATACGCCCTATTACCGACGCCAAATCTACAAGGATTACACAGAAACGCTGCATTTCCTGAAAACCCTAGTATTTACGCAGATTCTTCGGAAATAACGCGAGTGCCCCACAGATCATGCAAAATAAATGCAGTCGATCATATAACCTCGGTAATATCTTCGATTAATAAGCTGATAGTTGCAGATACACATGAAAGTACACGGTCATCTACGAGTAAAACCCTAGTATTTACGCAGATTCGTCGGATCTAACGAGTGCCCCACGAATTATAAAAAAAAAAAAAAAAAAGAAAAAATGCTGTTGTTTCAGTAACCTAGCTAGTATCTACGAAAATAAGCTGCTTAGAGTATTCTACGAATAACGCAGCTGTTAAGAATGTCAAAAAGAAAAACCCCGACAAGGATTATGAAAAAAGAAAAATTAGAAGTACTTTCGACAAATCTCGGGATCGTTATGTAAAAATACGTTACGCTACGTTACACTAGGGCTTTCAAATCGCGCAAACGTTTCGCAAAATCGCTTGGCGTTGTAAAAAAAAAAAGTTGGACATTGCAACGATTCATCGGAAGGAGTACCCCTGGGACTATGCAAATATTCTGTCGGGTAAGTAACCCATCTAATATCATAGAAAATAAGATAGGATTCTAAATACCCTCCAAATTACAATATACGCGAAGAATTACGCGACGAATAGAGATCACGTAAAAAAAAAAAAATACGGTCGATAACCAAGTGATAATGTGGAAACGTTAGAGTTAAGTAGACACGCTAAAATGAAGCTAAATACACGCCGCGGTTTACACAGAGACGTTAGGCTATATAAAAACGCGGATTCTTCGGATAAAACGAAAATATCCCGAACTATGAAAAAAAAATGCCGCAGTTTAAATAACTTCGCTGGTATCTAGGAAAATGAGCTGCGGGTTGCAGATACTATGCAATTTACGCAACACGCGTAGAATTACGGAACGAACATAAAGGCATTAAGTGAGAAAAATACTTACCGCAAATCTTTGGGTCGCGTCTGGATTACGCCGAAGTTACACCACAGAAGTTCGGCTGAATACACGCCAAGGTTTACACAAAATCTGTTAGGATTATATAGATACGGTGGGCTTCGTACAAAAAAAAAAGAAACTGCTGATTACGCGCATTCGTTCAAAACGACGCAATGCCCTTAACATTATGCAAAAAAAAAAAAATACCATCGCTTCAGTAATCTCGATAGTATGTAGGTAAATAAATAACTCCGAGGTTGCAGATGACCTGAAAAAGACAAAACTCTGGGTGTCCACGTTGGACGTTGCGAAAAATCGACAGGACTTACGTGTAAAAAAAACCATACTTTGCCAAATGGATACTTACGCCAAAAGACGTAGTGGGCGAAATCGCTGGGTTGCGTCTGGCAGAGCCAGAGAATTTACCTAAATAAGGGTTAGGGTTTACGCAATATTTCTAAGGGTTACGCCAATCTGTTCGGAATTACGCAACACGCTTAATTACGCACGAATGGATTCACGGTAGTTGAAACGCTCTACCATGCCCTAAAATTTCCGGTACACGCGTTGGACCGCGTTGAACCGCGCTAAACCTAGATCATTTTTATTTTTTGTCGTTTTACAATCATTTAAGCAATGTACGCTACATATGTACGCTCGGTAGTATCAAACTAATATTTACAGAATACAACCCCGCCGCTCAAGCTTTATACCGCTCGTAGAACGTAGAAAATAATTTTAATCGAACGTTTCGCAGAACAGAAATCTGCTTACATACTGCCTTCCTTTTTTTTCGACGCTTTCTTATTACAATGATAAAAATATTTTTTCTTTTTTAGTATATGAGCATTTCAATTATTCGCGAAGCTGGGATCACGCGATATCCTAAGAATTGTCTAAAAAGATGTTTGTTGTTACGGATAAATACTGGACGACGGTTTTCGATACGCCCAACGGTGGTCTAAAATTCTCTTAACGCATCAAATTTATGTATGCTTTCTATCACTTTACAATTATGCCGCACGTAATTTACAATTATGCCGCACGTAATATCTTGTGAAGTATAAAACAATTTTATGTTAACATTCCGGAAAGAAAAAATCAACTGATGTACTACCTTCCAATTGAAGTTTCATTTTTTCAACGCTCTATAAACTCCAACAATATTATAACAATGATTCTAACAAATTTGTTTCTATCTTGTAATTTTTCGTAAAACA
Organism: Vespula vulgaris; assembly: GCF_905475345.1. NCBI lineage: Eukaryota > Metazoa > Arthropoda > Insecta > Hymenoptera > Vespidae > Vespula > Vespula vulgaris. The sequence continues at coordinate 9,894 of NC_066590.1, forward strand.
TCGCAATTATGCGCAAGACTAAAGCAGGGGAATCGTTTGAAATGCTGGTGGTTACGCAAAACGCTGAGGATTGAACAGAATACGACGTTAGGGATTGCGCAGGTACGCTGAGGGTGTCGCAGAAACGCTCAGGGTATCATGCAAGATCGCTTAGGGTATCCAAGGTACGCTCAAGGTAGTATCGCAGAAACGCTCAGGGTGTCGCAGAAACGCTCAGGGTGTCGCAGAAACGCTCAGGGTGTCGCAGAAACGCTCAGGGTATCGCAGAAACGCTCAGGGTATCGCAGGATTGCTTAGGGTGTCACGCAGAAACGCTTAGGGGTGCGCAAAATCGCCGAGAATTACGTAGAACGTTGGAGCTTAAGCAGATTTAAAGAAGCAATACGCACGAAGGAGAGGCGAGTCTTCTTTCGGTTCGGTAAAATGAAGGAAGCGTTGTTTTCCTGCTGATTTTAACCCAATGGAAGATTCTTCAAGATTCCATCCTTCGTTATTGCTTCCATCGCATCTTCCTGGCTCCTTTCCTTTCCTTTCCTTTCTCATCTTCATATTCATGATAAATCCTAGAGGAAGGAGGCTTTCCTATTTTAGGAAAATAATAAAAATGCAGTATTGAAACCTATAATAAAGTACATGGCGATAAAAAATACTAAAATATCATTAAACAATGCTAACCATGAGTCGCAATTTTACAAAGACCATTTCCAACTAGAGCGTTGAATTGTTCTTTTATCCGTATCCAAACAGTAGAACGAAATTACAATATAGGCTTCCTAAAAGAAAAAAAAAAAAAATTAACAAAGTTAATAAAAATAGTGTTATAATAAAAATATCAAAATGTTAAGTATTCCTCATCAGACAAGAGAATAAAGAACCATCTTGCTCTAACGAGCGTGATACTTAGGAACTGCTATCCGGGAATCCACGACCCAATTAACACATATATCTCGATTTAAGCAGTGTTCGTTCTGTCGTATACTATCGACGAAAAACCTATCGTTTCTATTTCGCAGCGATATTTCAAGAGAGACCATATGATTCGTTGAAATAGTGTTTAAGACGCGTTCGCTTACATAGATTTTTTCATCGATTAAAGGAATGAAGTTACGATAACGTTATCCAACTTGAATAAACTTTGAATTATCAGCTACTCGATGTATATTAAATGAAAAATGTAATCGGAAGAAAAATATACTCCGATGTAAAAGTATCGTTAACAGAACACTGTTTAATCGAAGAATGAATGTGTAAACAGATGTCAATTCTGTTCGACTGTAACTAAATTCACCATGCTTATTTCAAGGAACACGGGCCACGATGTATTGTTAACAATAACGGACGAAATCGCAATGCCTATACCCTGAAAAAATAAATGTAGAATTAGCTAAACGTTATCGTAAAGGGTAACGTGAAAATAAATAATAATATATGTCAACTATTGCTTATCAGTTGTCGTCCTGTGTCCAATACCATTGCTTATCATAGATAAGTAAAACTGATGACGAAAATTTTGAACTTCATACTTCTTTCTTTCTATCATCGAAAATAATGATTCCTTAGCTGGTTGTTAGATCAAGGAACGCTTCCTTCCACGATTTAAGTAGCGTTCGTACTGTCAAGATGTCAATTCTGTTCGAATGTAACTAAATTCATCATGCTTATTTTTAAGAAAACTAGCCACGATGTAATGTCAACAATAACGAAAGAAATCACGTCTACATCCTGAAAAAGTAAATATAGAATTAAGTAAACGTTCTCGAAAATATTATAGTGACAATAAATAACTATTTTTTTCAACTAACGCTTACCAGTCGTTGTTGTGTGTCGAACACCATTTACTATTGTAAATAAATAAAATTGATGACGAAAATCTGGACGTCGTACCTCTTCCATTCTATAATTGAAAGTAACGATGACTTAGATGGTTATGTTACGTTAAGGAACGTAGTAAAATATGTTATATTTCGTAATTGAGCGTGATCGATGTTAATAAATTTACCAGCGAAAATTGTTTTCGATATTCTAGCGGTATATAAAATAGGAGTGTACGTTAAATAAAATATTCTAATTACCTGCAATCAACGAGAGAAAAAAGCTTGGTCGTAACACGTGCCAATAATTATTCAAAATGGTGGATTCTGAGGCAGCAAGGGGGCTGTGGACCGCCGCGCTTGCGCATTACGTCACCTTTGCAATGGCTTCCCAACGTGCTTGTAACATTTCGATCTATTTGTACGAAAATATCGGAATATTAAAAATATGATATAAATTTTTCAATTTAATATCTCTCAAAATAAAGCTCCTAAGCGTGAAAACTATATTTTTAAGGAAAATGTACATAAGCCTGTATGAAATTACATATTTCTCCTAGATCATTTCTATGTAATATCTTGTAGAATTTCTTCTAAGATCATATCTAAGTAGAGCGCAGGTCTGCACTATTAATGGTCGAAAAAAAGAAAAAAAGAAAAAAAGAAAAAAAGAAAAAAAGAAAAAAAAAAAGAATGAAATCAAGAAGATCGGTTTTCTGAGAAACCCACAATAAAATAAACTGAAGAATACAAAACGAAATACAGCTGCAGTAAAAGTATGAATAATTCAAAAATATCTTACGGCTAAAGAACTGTCAACCGCATTACAGCAATCAGGAAACGATCCGTCGAATGATACATCCACTCCGTGATTTAAGCAGTATTCGTTCTGTCATGCACTATCGACGAAAAGTCTACAATTTTTATTTCGCAGTGATATTCCAAGACGGACGAGACGACTCGTTAAAATAATGTAGATTAAGCGCGTTCGCGTACATAGATTTTCCCATCGATCGTCCTCGACGTGAGATCAATTAACGACATCTGAAGCAGGTCTAAAAAATAAGGAGGAGAGTAGAATGTCCTCGGTTATTTTATAATGCTGGACGAGGGCAGAGCAACCAGCGTAAATGCACAGAAAATGGTACGAGACAAATCTCGACCATAAACACGTGCTCGATAAAAAGTGGGTTGCGTCTAGAAAGATTCAACTGCGCGGTGACGACCGTGCAAAACTCCTCCCTATCCTGATGATGTCGATTATTAATCACATGACGACGATGAAGGTTGAAAGAATCCATATAAAATCCACTAATGTAAAATTAAAGAAACAATGTTAAATCAACGTTATTCAATTTGAATGAACCCCGAATTATCAACTATTCCACGTATATAAAACGCACTTCCCAAAAAATGTACAATCGAACAAAAAATATACTCTGACGGCAAATTACTAAAAGAAGTTTCTCTGAAAGAACACTGCTTAATCGAAGAATGAATGTATAAACTTAAACGGAAGACGTCTACTCTGTTGAACTCTAGCCGAATCCATCTTGCTTCTTTCTAGGAACACAGGGCACACTGTATCGTTAACGCTCACGAACAAATTCACAGAATCTACGTCCTGAAAAGGTAAATATAGAATTAACTAAACCTTCCCGAAAAGATTAGTGACAATAACAATATTTTTTAACTAATGCGCACCACTCGTCGTCCTGTATCGAATATCACTTCTTATTGTACGTAAGTAAAATTGATAATCCGGACATCGTACCTCTTCCATTCTATAATCGAAAAAACGATGGCTTAGATGATTATGTTAGGTTAAGGAACGCAGTAGAATAAGTTATATTTCGCAGTTGAGCGTGATCGTTATTAATAAATTCATTCGCGGAAATGGCATTTTTGGTATTCATCGCTGTATAAAATCTGAGTGAACGTTAGATAAAATATTCTAATTAACTAATAATTCTAATTAACGAGAGGACGAAGCTCGAGTGCAACGCTTGGCACGAAACAATTTAGAATGGCGGATTAAGCGGCAGGAAGGAAGCTATGGACCGTCGCGCGTATACATACGTCATCATTCCAATGGCTTCCCCGCGTGTTTGTTGTTTCGATCTATTTGTATGAGAATATCGAAACGTTAAAAATATGATATACGAAGTTAAAAACTATCTAAACGGATATCTTGTTACACCAAACTGTAAAAATTATTCGTTTCAATTGGACGCCTGTATAACTAAACGTTCATGTAGAGACTATTGCGATAATAAATAATAATCTTTTTCAACTAACGCTTACCAATCGTCGTTGTGTGTCGAACACTATTTCTTATTGTATATAAGTAAAATTGATGAGGAAAATGCGAACGTCGTAGCTCTTCCGTTGTACGTTCGTAAATAACGATTGCTTATATGGTTATGTTAGGTTAAGGAACGCGGTACAATTTACGATTCGCAGTTGGGCGCGACCGATGTTAACAAATTTTATCGGAAAAATCGCGTTTTCGGCATTCGATCGGTATATAAAATAATGGTGCACGTTAAATAAAATATTTTAATTACCTGCAATTAACGAGAGGACGAAGTTTGGTTGGGACACGTGCCACGAACTGATTCAGAATGGCGGATTAAGCGGCAACAAGGAAGCTGTATCGTCGCGAGTACGCATTACGTCATCTTTTTAATGGCTTCCCCACGTGCTTGTTGTTTCGATCTATTTGTATAGAAATATCAAAACGTTAAAAATATGATATACGAAGTTAAAAACTATCGAAACGGGTATCTTGCTACATAAAATTATGAAAATTAATCGTTACGATTTGATAAAATGTTCGAGTAAGAATTACAGCGATAACAAATAAGAACCTTTTTCGACTAATGCTTACCACTCGTCGTCGTGTGTCCAACACCATTTCTCACTGTAAATAAGTAAAATTGAAGACGAAAATCCAGACGTCGTACCTCTCCCATTCTATAATCAAAAGTAACGATGGCTTGTATGGTTGTTAGGTTAAAGAACGCAGTAGAATAAGTTATATGTCGCAGTTGTGCGTGATCGACGTTGATAAATTCACCCGTGGAAATCGCGTTTTCGGCATTCGATCGGTATATAAAATCAGAGCGTACGTTAGATAAAATATTCTAATTAATTGCAATTAACGAGAGGACGAAGCTCGGTTGCAACGCGTGCCACGAAACGATTCTGAATGGCGAATTGGGCAGCAGGAAGGAAGCTATGGACTGTTGCGCGTATGCGTTACGTCATCTTTTCAATGGCTTCCCCACGTGTTTGTTGTTTCGATCTATTTGTATTAAAATATCGAAACATTAAAAATATGATATACGAAGTTAAAAACTATCTAAACGGATATCTTGCTGCATCAAACTGTGAAAATTAATCATTTCGATTTGATATCTGTAGAAATAACGCTCGTAAACGTGAAAATATATTTGTAAGGAAAATGTTCGTGCGCCCGCGTACGATTATTTTTCATATAAATGTATATTATTTTCGAGTATTAGTACGAGGAAAGTATTGAGTTTGAAGTTTCTGCTTTTAGAAAGAGAGAGCAACCATCTGATTCGTTCAAAGGTCCGTTTTTGTTGACAGTCCATCACTCGTTGTTTTATGTTGGTTTACGCCAATGATAAATACAGGTATAATTTTTTAACGATTTTGACGAACGAGATCGCTTTAAAGATGAATATTCGAGTGAGAAAACGAGTGAGGAAACGATTCCGAACTTTCGAATAAGCGCTTCGTTTTGTTTGAAAAAATCGTGTCAAAAAATGATGTTTTCTCGACGATAATTCGTGCATAAAAGTAAAGGATAAGGTTAATTTTAAAACGTTTAAATCGTCATTATAGCAAAGTCTCGTTACGCGCACGTAAGTTTGTCCGTTTTTGAGTACATACAAGAGGCTCTTCGTAGAAAGAGAAAGATAACATTAGCATATAGATAATAGTTTAAAGGTTCCTCTACCTATTGTTTCCGGCAAACAACGAAAGAAAAACCGGTCGAGCGTGATAAATTGTTGTTACTACGTGTGTGTATATACGTCGTACGTGTATACAATTCGGAGAATTGGGGAAGTCTTGTAATGAAAAGTATTTGTAAATAAACAAGGGACGATCGGAGAGATCAACCTTGGCAGGACTTTCCCACATTAGTCGTCCTTACTAAAGTGTCGTTAGTACGCAGTATTCGTTCCTCCAAGCATTTCTCCGGACGTGTTTTATCTGGACAACGAACGAGTCTAACAACGCTTGCATCGTGTAAGTATTATATTTCTTAAGTATTTCTCGTAACTTCATTTACATTGATAATCCAGTTGGCACTGGATATAGCTTCACTCGAAATGATAAAGATTATGCTAGTGATGAAATTCAAGTTGCAAGACATTTGTAACTCGGACTGTCGCATATACGCGTATATCACCTGTGCAATTCAAAGAGAGAGATGGAAACACGATATTATAATTGTTAAATTTCTTATCGATTTTTAATGTATAGATTATAAATAAAAATAAAAAAACTTGTATGATGAGGATTAATTTAAAAAATACTAAATGTGCTCTGTGTAATATATTTAAATTTTATAAAAAAATGAATAGTTTATCCACTTAATTGTAATTGTATATTCGGTAAAAAGTAAAGATTAAAATATAATTAGTTTATGATATCCATGATTGTTTACCGCGCATATAAATTTCCAAAGATGTCCATAGTTGGAAATGACAATAGAAGAATTCGTAGTTCTAGGATGTAATTTATACGATTATGTAAAACTTAAATTCTCCGATTTTCAGTAAATATTTATCAATGAATGAAATAAAAGTCTTATGCCTTATTCCGATGATGTCGATTACTAATGACAAGTCAATAATAAATATTGAAAGAATCCACATTAAATTCATTAATGCAAAATTAAAGAAATAAAGTTACAAAAATGCTCTGAGAGTAGGATGAATTCAGAATGCTCAGCTATTCGATATATGTACAACATATTCAATAAAAAATACATAACCGAAAGAAAAGTACGAAAGAAAGTTTCGATAAAAGAACATTGATTAATTGAAAAATAAATGTATAAACTTAAAAAAAAAGATGTCAATTCTGTTAGACTCTAGTAAAATCCATCTTGCATATTTCTAAGTACATATGCCACACTATATTGTTAACCATAATGAACAAATTCACGACGCATATGTCCTGAAAAGGTAAACATAGAATTAGCTAAACATTCTTGTAAAGAATATAGTGATAATAAATAACAATATTCGTCAGCTATTACTTACCAGGCGTCTTTGAGTATTGAATACCGTTTCTCATTATAGATAAGTAAAATTGATGACGAAAATAACGAACGTCGTACTGTATTCTATCGTTATAAATAACGATTGCTTATTAGATTGACGAATGAAATAGGATAATTTACCTTTCACGCTTGAGCGTGTTCGATGTTTATATTTATACATGAATAAATCCTAGCTGGATAAGTCGGTAACTAATTCCAATATAGCAAGTACTTTGTTTAATCTTCTCAATAATAGTCACATCTTCTTTCTCCTTTGTCCGTTTTGCCCTGTATCTTCAATTATTAAATTATTCAGTTACGACTAACCAGCTTTCCACCACAGGTGTGCCAACAGTGGAATTTGTAACAAAAGAAATATATTCTAAAGCGTTCATTTATTCTTACACAATGAATATTCTACCTTAGGATGATGGAAAAGGATGCACTAACACAAATATAGCACCACTAACGTAATCTTAAGAATTATATTTATAGAATAGAATTCCTGTATCAATGCAAATGACATATTGAAAGACATATTATCTCGAAATTAATATTAATAGAATCAATAAAAGCTAAATTATTTTGAAATATACCAGAGTGCGCAGCCATTAGTCCGCATATCGATATCCCAGCACAATTTCCTATCTAATAATAAGCTTGATGTGATTTAAAACTGCTACGTGTATGTACCTATATATAATTGTCTTCTCTTTACTGTTTTTTTTTCTAGCATGTACAATTCTTGGAAGTTTAAAAAATGTAAGATTGATTAGTAGCACATAAAATTAATTGCGTGTGTGCGTATATATATGAAAATCAAATTTAATAAGAAAGGTGATATATGAAATATAATTAATGGCAAATTATTAATTGGTATATCGTCAAAGAATGAAAGAAGCACCGATACAGTAAAAATAAAACAAGATAATTCGAAGTAGAAAATGTTCACAGAAGACGCCGATTATATTTTTGGGGATATTTTTGAGACAAAACGATGCCACGACTTGCGAACATACACGTACGAAAATCGAGTTTTCGACCATTGATTGATATATAAAATAAGAGTATAGGTTAGAAAAAATATTGTAATTATCGACATTTAATTTGAGACGACGATTGCAATTCGTACCACAAAATAATTCAAAATGGCCGATTCAGATTAAATAAATTCTTTTTTATTGCAAAAAGTAATTTTTTTCTTTTGATTCGCTTCTTGCAACGAAAAAGAAAGAAGATGAAAGCGAAGCTGCAGAGAAAAGAGAGAATAGAAGATGTTTAAGGAACGTAGGTAAAAAAGAGCGATGGCATGTAGCGCGTGTGTGCTGCTATCTTTGAAAAGCGCACTTATGCGCGCGCGCAAACGTATTTACACGCCAAGATGTGGTGTGGTATGGTAAGAGAACAGAGAGGGAGAGAGAAAGAGAAGCAGCGAGTGAAAATGATTATCGTCGTTGCGCCGGTGCAGGTGCGGCGGGCGGGAAAGGGTGAGCGGGAGCGCGTGACAGGACACGTGACCGAGAGCACACGGAGCTCACGTGACCGGCCCCGTGACGTCAGGCGCACGTGTCTCATAGCGTGGTACTGCCTCGCTTCCACTATCCTCTCTCTTTCCGCGTCGCCCCTCTCTCCAGATCCGAGCAACATACTGCACTCTGTCGTGAGTTTGCCTTGTGGTCAGTACCGTCTCGAGTTCTCGCTTTACCCTCCTCCCCATCCAAATAACCTAACTTGCAGTCTTTTGAAATAGACTTTCACATAGAAAGTTCCCATTTTCCAACTGTTTCCTCCCTTCTGCTCCTTTTTCTCTATCATCTTCATTGAAACTGTTCGAGAATTCTCTCGAATTCACGTAACGTCGAATCATGGTTACGCGAGAATGTCTACAATTTAAAAATACTTTATGGACTTAAAAGAAATCCTGAAACTTGTTTCTCGTTCCTTCTAAAACGCATGATGTAGATGCATAGGTTAGGTGTGTGTGTGTGTCGTATATACGTACATATATCGATGTTCGGCACGTTTGGATTTATTTTCCAACGAGAGATATGAAAAAAGAAGCGTGCGAGTGACTTTTTGATGGTCATGTTATGTATAGTAGTATGTATACCGTTTGCTAGATCTGTGAGGGATATATGTGATATAGGGCAATGTGGAAATCCACTTTAATTTTCTTTTTGTTGTATTTTGGATATCGTAAGTGCAACGACGAATGTGCGTATATAGTGCTAACGAGTAAGCATGTCGCCAAATCTATTTCGGAATTCTATATCGTTATACGTAATTTTATCAGCGAGAAGCCGTGCGAACACTGGTTTATCGCGTTACACGTCGTGCATTGATAATGGCACCTAGTGAAGATAACCTGGCCGGAATTTCTTTTTCTAAATATTCACATGTTGTTACCAGTAAGTTATTTCCTTGTAACGTCATTCCTGACAAAAATAATACGATGAAACGATTTGTTGGCATTTCGTAAATATGTATAACATTAAATTCCTATTATCGAATCAAGTTTTAATTAAGTCTCTAATCGCAGAATACGTATCTACTAAAAAACATGGTAAACTCAATCTTTAGAAACAATTATCGGAAAATCATAAATTCCCTTATCAAAGAACGCAAGATCGTTCGGCCAGAAGAAAATAAGAATGGATAGGGCACCGAGCTAGATGCATTCGCGCCTGAAACGCGCAACTCGAGTTCGCTCTCTCCCACTCGAGAGATATCGAGTGGACGAGCTAGTGAGCGAAGGAACGAGTAGTTTGCAGGGGCGCCTCGCATTATAAGCGAAAGGTGTTTCATGGAGTTAACGGCACGCGTTTCTTACCGTTCTTTATTCGCTCCCGCTCTCAGACTCGAGTGCGTAAGGTAGAAGGTTACTCGCGATTAAAAGAGTGTGCGCGTTCTATAAATATTTTGACATCTCTTCGAGGAGATAGAGAATATGTAAGATTGTCAGATTTTCTACGGCCCTGCAATATCCCTTCTCTTACTCATTCCCTTTTCTCATCCTCTTTCTCTTTCTTTCTCTCTCTCTCTCCCTCTCTCTCCCTCTGTCCTCCCTCTCTCTGTAGAACGTATCGCGCGGAATTTCTCGGTCGAACGAGTCAACGGCCTTATCGACACGTACACTCGGTGAGCCACAACGGTGATTGCCACAGCATCGTACCGAACTCTAATATTTTTGTTGTTAATGAATTTTTTTTATCCACACGCGGGCGATTCTTTTATTAGAACTTTTCAAAGTGTCTTTATTTTTCCAGACGCGCGGCGGTAATCGCTGTTGCGCGCGCACGAGTAAACGAAAGAGAGGGAAAGCGTGGGAGAGGGCGGGAGGGAGAGAGAGAGAGAGGGCGCCAGTACGAACTTCGCGGCGAAACTGAACACGAAGAAGTCGTGGGCCATTCCTCCGAACACCGGCCGCTTTCAGTACGCTGCATGGTTTTCGCGCGAATATGTCAGTGAATTTGCAGAGGCGAGTCTAGTCTAGTCGTGTTACGGTGCGCGGGCGATCGATTAAGGAGAGAGAGAAAGAATTAATATCACGGCCCTTTCCTACGAAGAGACGATCCTTGACTCTCATTCCAATTAATCCCATGCATACGAGTCTCCCTCTTTTTTATTCCTTTTTTTCGTCTTAGTCGCGATAATCGAGGTAGCTTTCCTGCAAAGATACCTATATTTTTCAACGAAGAGAGGAGCTTCGCTCTTCCTCACGCTCTTCTATTTTTTCAAGCACTAAACAAAGTAAGTGGAGTAAGAGGATCGCCGTTGGGTTTATCGAAACGAATTAGAAAAAGTGACGTACGTTTTCACGTACTGTTTAAGGACATTGCTTACGCCACCTCGTTCTATGCTTCAAGATGATGGAGACACAGAATTATTGGAAGGACAACTCTGCTCATTCTATGCAAGTCAAGTATGAGAGGTAAGGCATATAAAGTGATTTTCGAATCGATTCTTTTGATTGATCGAAATGCTCGTACTATAGATAGTAAATAAGGGATAAGTAAGTAACTTTAGGATGCTGATTTCGAAAAGACACGTCTATTATTTTGTTCGGATCAATTGGACAGCCGGATCGTATCACGCGCGTGCTTTCGAATCGATAATACGTTACACGACGTAAAGAAATCGAGGAACGTTCGTTGTCTTGAGAAAGCGTTTCACGATTGTTTCGAGATATTCCTCTTTTTATTTTCTATCCAAAAATATTTCTACTGGTTACGGCCTATTGATCCGAAACACTCGATTAATATAATAGAATAGTTCGATTTTGGCTTTGATACATCATACGAGTATACAACGAGCAGCATTAATTAACGTATTCAACAAAATGTGTCCAAATAATCTCATTGTAAATGATTTATCGTTTCCATTATAATATTCCCTTCTAATTAAGTTTATTCGTTGAAATCAATCAACGATGCCTGTGACTTTTTTGCAAAGCAAATTATTCTCGATAAAATTGAGAATAATATTTTTATAGAAAACCCAAAAAGAAAATCTTTATTATTTGTTAAAGTTTCATGTAAAGAGAGTGAGAGAGAGAGAGAGAGAGAGAGAGAGAGAGAGAGAGAGAGAGAGAGAGAGAGAAGTATTTACATTTTCGTAATGCGCGCGTCGGTCATGACGGCGTGAATTAAAAATAGACAGATAAGACTATCTGTCCATTCATGGGAAATCGTGAGCGTTCATAGTCGTATGATCAATCGACGGTATCCGAGATGTTTCTGAAAATAATCGAGTACGAACGGGTAAAGAGGCCGTTATCGCGGAGAATACACAGGTGCTTCGATTTTGAGTTTCTTAGTTCGCCTCGTGCCCTGATAATCAAATACTTTCGTAGATATCGCTGTTTTATTTGTCTTTTCAAAAACAACCACAGCTAAAAAATTCATGGCCGTACGCTAGCGCGCTGCAGATAAGATAAAATAGAGAGAAGTCGGCATTTTCTTTCTCTCTCTCTCTTTCTATCTCTTTCCCTCGATGTCGATCGTGCGCCATGTAGTACACATACTTTTTGGCTCGGTCGCTCGACCAAATTAGATACGAACTATAAGCGAGCGTGTAAGCGTTCGTTAAAGCACTGATCGGTCTACGTCGATGACTTTTCTACATTTTCCTTTGTCCGTGTGCGCCCATATCTGCGTGCGTGATATAAAATTTTTCGAGTGATCATTACTATAGATCGTCTGTATTTATCTTAACTTTTCTTTATGATTATTATACTATCGTTAATATGAAAATCAATTGAAGTCAAATTAAAGGAGCGACGATTTGAGAATGGCATGATATAGCGAACCGCTTGAATATGTCAACATCATTGATAAATTTTTGCACGAGAAAATATACGAACTTTAAACTGACATTTAGGGACGAAAAATACAAAACTGGTTTAGAGGAATGATTTTTTTTTTTATATAGGAGACAATTTTATTTATAAAAGTTATCGATGCAACTGACAATTGGGTTTATGACCATTCAATTTTCATTCATTATTTCCATCTTTATTCACTTTACTTCTACATCTATTCACGTGGCAATACGATCGTTCGTGGCATCTTTTTGTCTTACTCGACGCGATCGAGTAGAATCGACGATTAGCTAGTACTTTCCGATCGCTTCAATTTCTCTTATTACTTAAGAACGCTCCTAATGCGTACGATTTGTTTGATATTCAAGGCCCGCGATACGATCATTCGTGTGGAATGCGCGTGCAATGAAGAAGGTCGAAAAAATCGACGTAATCGACTCGTTATGGTGCGTTGGAAGCAAGGCATTATCGATATTATGGACGTTGCTTACGAGGAATTTTCGTAAGAACGATAGAAGCGATTAATAAGAGAGCTCTTTAATTTCTCTCTCTCCCTTTCTCTCTCTTTCTCTCTATCTGCTTCTCTCTCTCTCTCTCTCCGTCTGTCCGTCTTTCTCTCTTTGAAACGACAAGCTGAACAGATTGTGCGCATTTCGTTAAGGTTGAAAGGATTAATTGATATTTTATACCGTTTCCTTCTTTAGCTAATGATGTTCTAAATGATGCATATCTGGTAAATAGAATTATATCTTTTCTATGCGAATGATCGAATTGACGGAGATTGCTTTTTCTTTCTAAATAGATACCTGTTGTATTACCTAGTACGATAAGACGTAACGATATTGTGTTGAGATAACGATTTGATATTTAGAATATTGATCCTTTCTGCGATATTGATCAGTGACAATGACCACTTCTGTTGTAATTCTCAAAGGCAATACACGGAAGTAAAATTATATGAGCGCGTAAAAAATTTTGTTTGTTTTATTAAAAAGATAGGTATAACAAGTGGTTTATATTTCTTTATGTCGGTTTATTATTCGGACGAAGAATTTTGAAGTAATTGCAAAGCGATCGTTCCCTAGACTATTCACTGAAACATTTCCCTCCTCATTTTCATTCTCTCATGGTTTTTCTTTCTCACAAATAAATGAACGATCTAGAGCGACGAACAACCGATCTCGCTTTCAAAATCGTCGCTTCGAAAGCGAACGGAAAAGAAGTCTCGCAGTGACGCAAGTAGGACAAATACATGCGTCATGGAAAATGATATAAAGGTTCATCAAATGTGTGAATTCTTTCCAAACTACCTGATTATTCGAACTCTTCTTACTATTATCGATTCTCGATTATTTTAGCGAAACGAATGTTTCCTCCTCCTCCTCCTTCTTCTCCTTGTACTTCTTCTTTCTGGTACGAGTTCTCGCTAGCAATGGCGAATATTCCGCAAGGAGTTAGTATAGTCGGCAAAGTTCTGTCGGTGGATTTCAATTCAAACAAATTCTTTGGGTAGGCGTAGGGTTATCCGGCGTCTCGAATATACGTATACGCGTACATACGGATATACATATGTAGGTTGATAAGTATAACGCGTTCGTTTCCAAACCACGTTTTCGTTTCTACGCTCTCGGTCACGTAGGCACGTACTTAGTATTGTCCGCTCTCGTTTATGCGTGGGAATTCGCGTATACAGCCAGCAATGGCAGCAGCCTTTGGATTATCGATTGCTTCTCGCCTCGCCTACTCACTCGAACAAGAGTTATCTTTTCCCGTCGCGAGCTTGATTTTATCTCGAAATCTCTTTCCGTTCGTGCTTGCCTTTGTGTTATCTCTCGTCGTCGAAAGCAAACTCGTTAGAGATAGAGACAATAACACTTGTATCGCGAACACTCGCAAGGACTCCTTTTCTCATCTAAATAACGTTAAATATGTATTTAACGATAAATTAATGCAAATATCAATTTGTATTAATTATTTTCTAGTAAAAAGTAATGAAATTTGAACATTGAGATCTGTCGATGGACAAAAGTAGAACGCAGAAACGCACCGTGCTCTTCGTTTTTCATTGTCGGTAAAAAGAAAACCAAGGGAAGGATCCTTCGATGGTGGTTACGTCTTTCGACCAATGGTTCGTTCCTTAGTCTTGCTCTTAGTCCTGCTGCTTGCTCTGGACGCGACGGAAATTTATGAAGGCTCCGGATAGTTTATTACCGTTAAAGAATAGGAACGCGAAGTCAGCGAGTAGAACGTATGCTCGATGGGAAAATGATGGAGAAGGAGACAAATCTTCTTGAGAATATCTCGTAATATTACGAGGAAAGGTACCGTTATTACCTTGCTTCTTTTACTTTCTTTTTCAATGCAAATTGAAATGCGAAAACAAAATAGGAATCGCACCAGCCGTACGCGATTTCGCTCTTGGCTTCCTTCGAAGGGAGGACTTTAAGAGCATTGCTTCTCAACCTAAGCGCGTTCTTTCTTATTCAAAGACGCAAAGGATGGAAATAGAGGAGGTGAGGGGAGAGGGTTAACGAGCGTTCTTTAACTATTGCAGAGCTAACCGAACGCCTACGCCGAATGTGCAAACGACATAAAGCTCGGTTAAGTTCAAGAGAGTAGAATCGGCTCGAGTTTATTGCTTTCAATTAAATTTGTCGCTCGGGTCAATGATTTTACCTCGAAACTTTCCTACGCGTTCCTTACGTTTACGTCGTATCTTTCCTTCTATTCCTTTTTATTTATATTTTTCTTAAATAACAACGACGAAATCAGACTCGCGACGAAAATCTCTAATCTCTTCTCGCACACGTATATCATTCGAAGTTCGAACGTTGAAAAGAGGAAAAAGAGAAAGAGAGAGAGAGAGGGGGGGGGGATATCGACACTCCCTTGTGCATAGAGGTGCTATTTTTCTGTCCGTAGAATTTCGAGTCATTGGAACTTTAACGCTTCTTTGACAGTGAGATATTACTACACTCATTATATTCAAAAATTTCCATTCTGGATCTTCTTTGATGTCGATAATCTTTCTAAAAGATACATTCTTTTTTACAAATGATTCACAATTTTCTTTTTCAAGTTTCCGATTTCGAAACGTTTAGGATATGGTTTGTATCGAAACTTCAAAGAAAGTTATTTTTCTTTTTTCTTTTTTTTTTGATAATAAGAGCAGGACGATACGCAAGACGTGTGTACGGAATTCAATCGGAGTCATTTCGTACTGATAGCCGTTACAGGAACGATTAATTATCATCGGTCGACACGTTCTGTAAATATGGAATATGAACGTACGTGCAATAATCGAATTAATTCTTTTTTAATAAGCAGAGATCGTTTGTGTAATAGTTGATATAATTATCTTAGGACGTAAGACAAAGACCTGACATCTTTTCATTTGTCTCGTGTCAATTTCAACGAAAACATGCCGAATGAAATCCATCCTTTCTATACATTTTCGAGACTAACGCATCGTCTCTTTACTGCAATAATTCAGGTTAAACGATTATTTTCGTCCGTTTGTCGAAGCTCAAACTATCGGTCGATAGACGTTAAAAGCACGCTCGACTGCACGTGTTGCCGATGACTCGACGTAAACAGAAAGAATTTCATTGGGAAACGTAGTTTCCGCGACCTCGCGGTATGATCGATTTCACACTTTTACACTCCAATGAAAACGCTTGACCGACGTTGTCTTAATAATTGACCCCTCACGATGACTCTATAAATAATTCCAATCGCAAAATTTACTCACGAATTAATGAAGAGAAATTCCCAGATCGATGATTTTTTTCTCTTCTCGCAAAGTTTCATCCCGATGAATTTAGAACAAGAGCTTTAAATTAGTTTACAGGCAGAAAAAGATATATAATTGTTTACGAGCGGTACCGAAGCGGTCGCAGCGTGGTCCTGGCGCGTACAGATACGTATGTATTTACATATGGGATGTACGATGGAAAATTACGATAATAAAATCGCGATAAGGGGTCGTCGTGGCAATCCGTTAGTACATACAACGTACAACGTACAACGTATTATGCTACCTCTTCTTAAACCTTTTATTTTTTTATTATTACTATTATTACTTTTTTTTTTATGAGATTTGTATAGCGATTTCTTCCCGAATCGCCAAAGAATCGATTGGTCGCGTCCGTACGGTTTCATTAATCCTAGAAGGATAGGATAGGATAGAAAAAGAGCAAAAGAGGCAGTATGCGTGCGTGCGTACATGTATACATATTTGTTTGTAAGTGAGCGAGAGAAGGAAAGTGAGAGTTACCTTGAGAGCGCACGTGTGGTCGCGCGTGCTTGCACTAGTTGTGTTAAGATTCGCACTGGTGTATGCGTATATGAGCGCACGTGCGAACGTGTGAGTAGGCGTGGAAAATAGTACACTAGACTATTCCGCTCGAGGATGCGATCGCTGATTCATCTTACGGTCAACCGATCGATCGGCTATATTTTACGGCAGGAAGCCGTTCGAATTTTCTTTCTTTTGATGAAAAAAAGCAAAAAGAAAAAAAGAAAAAAAAAAAAAAGAAAAAACTGAAAAGAAAAAAGCTTATAAGACCAATGTTTTTTGACGTTTTTCGTTTTGTTTTTCTAGCACGTAAGGTTTCTCGCTAGATCGAGTCAAGGTTCGAGCCGCGCAAACATACGAAATTGGGGTCGGCCATTGCCAAATTTAACCATGCTGGCCGGACTATTACTAGAACCGTAAAATATAAGTATGTATTCAATATCGTACGTGCACATGCTCTCGATACGCGAACGAGTCATTTTTCAAAATTTCAATCAACTCCATTCGAATGGTAGTGTATGCGAGATAGTTGGGGCGAACGTTATCAGATATTATCATAGAAATCGAAATCGAATTATTTCGGTAATATTACGAAAGCGTGATAAAGTTTTATCTCTCGATAGTTACGAGAGAATCGTTTAACCTTGCTTTTTACATTTTCCAATAGTTTTTACGAAGCGAGATATTCGGAAGAGACGAAAAAGAGTAAGGAGTTTATAATCAGAGCGTCACGCCAGAATACTCCATGCCATGAGACAATCCCTTTAAGTTGGATCCCTCGAGGATGATCGTAGCCATTTTCGAAAAGATCCGACACTTTCGCTCGACGGAATTCTTTCTGCGAGTCGTGGATTTAAAGAAAAGATCTATCGTCGATAGAAACTCGAATATTTATGTAGGATCGGCACGGGTAGTTTACGTAAGAAGTGAGTAGTACCGTCTTTTTTCTTTTCTTTTCTCTTTCATTTTCGACCTATCTTCGATTAGATCACGATTTCTCCAATTTCGCATTTTCGAGTCCAGTAAGTACCCTTCGTTTTTACAAGACCACGGGAATGAGAACGAAAGACTAATGTTCGTAGTATCCTGCAAGTGGGAGAAGGAAAGACGAAACGTCAAGGAAACGTCGAAGAAACGTCATCGATGTGCGAATCGTAGTTCTTTGAGTCTCGAGTGGGGCGAACGAGCTGGCACGAAGCAACGCGTTTCAGCGAGAGAGTCACGTTGTACGACACGCGCTCCGATCGCGCGGACTCGAGCGATCTATGTAGGTTAGTATTTTTATATAGCGAGCAACCCGGTATCATGCGAACGGAAGGGAGGCGACGTGTGTGTAAGTACGTGTTTCTCTATGTCTCTATACGTTCGTACGTTCTCCGTACGTACGTGTAGAAGCGTCTATTGCTTTTCGTGTCGAGCAATGTTTGAGGGGCCGTTGAACGCAACCAAACGACGATTCCTTTGGCCGGTCGAATATAAAGACCGAATGTCGTTACGGGTACGAACACGTAACGTGCATCGACTCGATTGAGATTGGGGATTTCTTTTTCTTTCTTTCTTTTTTTTTCTTTTTTTTTCTTTTTTTTTTTATTTCGACGAGGAAAGATGTAACATTCGTCGGTCGTACGCGCCAAAGGCATTCAAGGCTATCAAGTTCGTTCCTACGATTCGACGAATTTCTTCGGAAAAGGATCTCGCATAAAACTATAGATGGAAGCATTCCTATTTAATATACATTATGCTCTCTATAATAATTATAGCCTCGCGAGCGTCTCGTCGACGACCGCAAGGATGCAACGATTCGGTGAGAACCGACACGCAAAGTTCACGTGATGCGCACGCCTCGTTGGAAATTCTATTTTAATCCATCTCGGGTAGCTTCTTTAAGCGGTGCTTCATTTTAATTATAACTAACGCGGTATATTATTATTCCCCGCGGCGCATCCTTGACCTTTCGCAACGGCGCGGCGCCCTCGCGTCATCGGCAAATAAACATGGCGGTTTTGCGAGAACTTTTGGTGGCGTTCTTGCGTAACGAAAGAAATCGGCACGTGCGCGAGCATACTCCGAGATCGAGCATACTCGACAATACGATTTAAGAAATTTGCTACGAACGAAATCTTCGTAAGTAGTAGATATTTATCGAATAATTTTGTCAAAATGGTTTAACGAGCGACAAAAGGAAGAAAAAGAAAAAGAAACACGTCTCGAAGCAATTTCTTCAAACGGAAAACGTTCGTTCGTATTTTTATATCGGATCGTTCAATAATGTTGAGGATCAATATTCGAGTTCGGCCGATTTTCTTTCTCTCTTTCTCCGTTCTCTCTTTATCCTTTCGCGATCACGCGATTTTGCGACTATTGTGACGAATCAATTCGACGAAAGAATCATGAAATGCGCGTGTTCGAAGTTGGGGACCTTGAAACACTTCCGAAGCCTTCTTCTTAAATCAAGCTGCCTGTTGTTTGCCTACCTCCTTGCCTGTCGTTCGTCGTATCTTGGAGAAAAAAGGGTAAAAATAAGACGGGATGCGAACAGGATACACCTGTTCCGCTGCTGTTAGGCGCAGTTAACGAAATACGATTTAAGGTTGAGAAGGAATGAAAGTTTTTCGCGAAGTCGAGAGTCTTTAGTTTCGTTTCGACGATCACATCATCACGAACGTTTTACCTTCGATATTTTATATTTCGTTATGCCGCGCAGCTTCCTACTCTCTCGCTAGAGATTATTTGAAGAACCGCGTCACATGTCTATGCGTGCATACTAATTGTAAGAACTCGACGATCCGGCGCAATAATTCGCGTCGCGGCCACACGCGATATCCCTTGCGGCACGATCGAACTTCGTGCAGCCGTTATGAAAAGAAAAGACATATAATACATGTATCAACTTAACAACTTATAGATACGCTTGTATGTATCATGTACATTCTATCGATAGACGCTCACGCGTTCTATCCGGAAAACAAAATAACTTGCCATCGACGAACGATCGACGATCAAACGCGTCGAACCGTCGACCGTCGAACCGTCGAACCTCCCTCCCCTTCGTTTTTATTATTTCCGCGAAATCGGAATATGTGGAGAAGAAGCGTCGTCGGCAACGATTTTGTCTCTCGAGGAACTCCTGTACTTAGACAAATCTCTTTTTGCCGATGTCGCTAGCATAGAATCTCTTCTTTTTTCTTTCTAAGACTTACGTAATCGTAGATTAAATAATTACGTTCGCAATACGTATCGAAATGTCACACATGTTTGCTCGTAAGGTGCACGTGCGCGTACATGCACGACTCCATTGCACGTATGCATCGTGCTTATTTTTTGCTTCCGAGTAGAACTGTCTTGAGTTTATGCACGTTTGTTCATATTATGATCGTTCGCTGGTTGATAAGGAGCCGCGCGTTTCCACCTTTTCTCCTTCTCCTTATTTTTTCTCGTCTCTGCATTATCTCGATCTTATCCGTTCTCGCGATGTGCGTGCGTATGTAAGCGAAACATGCTCATTTCCATTCATGTCGCCATTAATTGATATTTTTGCTATCGTTTGCTAGCGTCGGTACAGCCGAAACGGTACGATAAGGCTCGGCTCGAAAGCCGAGAGTCGGGAAAGAAGAGCCGACGAATTATATCGATATAAGGCCAATGGACCGCTATCGGAGCACTCCGATAGACAGTAAACGAGTAACAACGACATACCCGGATAGCTCTCAACGTAATACGGTCGAACAAACGTAGAATATTTGATGAAGGATACGTCGAGCGACAATAAATTTCGTCGTGGTTTCGTCCATTCATTCCGGCGTTACGCGTCTCGCCCGCGATATAAATCTTTCAAAGGACAGTCATGTAAATCATGCGCGGTTCGAAAACTCGTCGGCGAAGAAAAGATCGAAGCTTCTTTGAAATCTCTCGTACAATCGTAGCAGGATGACGATTCATCGTGGTGGCGCGTGTCGCGACGGGTCCTTTATTTTTACCTTTCATTTATCTTTCATACAGTACTGTATAAATACTTGCATATCTTTGGCATATTCTGCACCGGTCTTGCGTTATCTAACGTAATCGAAGGAGCTTTAACGGGGCGCAGGATGACGGCACGTTAAACCGTTCACGTTCACCGTAACATAATGTTGGAACTCGCACCATGATATAATGCGACTCTGAGGCCAACGCAGAGATCGAATATATCATTCGATCGCGTAAGCGGCCGGTTCGCGGAGCGGCTCGAGTTTTAATCCTGTCCCAGGGCGTAGGTGATAACGCGTAAGTACACGGTATAAAATCTTACAAGTTGTTCCCGTATGTGGGCAGCATTCGACGAAGGCGTACCTTACGCACGTGCGTCCTAAGCTCGAACGTTCGCCGCTACTATAAAAGCGAGCCCGGGCACGCATGGATGGTCGCACGGAAAGGTCGTCGAAGGACGTATTTCCTCCGTCAACGCGTCCGATTTTCTGCGAGATGTGTACGTGTGTGCGCGCGCGCGTGTCTCTCTCTCAAGCAATAAATCGGTATATCAACGCCAGCTTATACTTTTGTTCTAGGAAAAAGCAACGAAAAGTCACGAAGAAGAACGTTCACGTTAAAAGTTTCGAACGCGTGAGTCTTGGCTCCAGTCGTCCTTGGCTCCCGACGCGTCGTACAGCGCGTTCGGTATATCGATTATCGGACTGTGAGACTAATACGGCCTGCGCTATTTCACGAGCGAGGAGCACGTCTCCGATAAAGAGATCTAAAAAAAACTTGGCTACCACGTACTCCTCTGCTAATAATAACGTAATATTTTTAAAGCGCGCGCGATTTTAACGGAGTTACGTACATATTATGTGTATATATACGTGTATTATATCGAGCTTGTGAGGCGCTCGTTTCACGATGGTTCACCTCACGCACGTGCGCGATACCTCTACCTCGCTCTTTTTCCTTGCTTCTCCCACCATTCTTCGTTGACCGCTCCCCTCTTTTGTCAGAGTGGATGCCGTAAGTGCAACTATACATATGTGAAAGTGAATGCACGCACGAGCGAGCACGGGCTCCGCGATGCCGACGTAAAGGTCGTTGAAGGACGTCGTGAATCGCAAACCCGATCATGCCACGATCTTTTCGGAACGGATCTCGAGTCAGTGGAAAGGCATATCGTCGAGCTTCTTCTTTATTTCCTTTTTATAAATTTTTCCTCGATTTTATCCATTCTCTGATACTTTGTCGTTATTGTCAATCGTCTCTTATACCCGTCCTCGATACGCTAGCGTTGTTTTTCTTTTTTTGGGAGGAATTCCAGTATCGCTCGAACGTGACTTCGCATGTGGTAGCAATTGCGACACTATCCGAGCAAAGTTCGCGGATATTCTCCCGAGTCGATGGGTGGATCGGATCCGTGGTAATTACCGACGCTATTAATGGACTAACGCGAAGTGTCTCGCGCGCTAGTGTTACGAAATTCTCGCGCGTGATCTTAGAATGCGCGTAAATCTCCTAACGAAGAAAGAGATGCGCTCGTCTGGTCTTATCGCAAGGTATAGGTGTTTCTCGTGCATCGCATCTTTTCTATATGAACGGTGCTCGTACACGGGAAGATAGGCTGGAAAGGGGAAGAAGGCAAGGGGAGAGTAATCTATGAGAGAGTCACATGCCAGAAAATGTCAACCACGTGCGAGAAAACGAGGCTTGATTCTCTCAGGCATAACCAGTTCGGGCTCGCTACGTTGAGTAATTTCTTACACCGATGAATTATAGGGACATCGCGTTTGTGCTTGCTCACGAAACTAGAAAAGAACGAGCACTCTGTGCGCTTCAAGAAAACTCTGGGTATTTCATTTTAATTAATTTCAGTTTTCCCTGACCTTTATCATCATCGCGTGTCAACGTTCGTCTCCTTTTGCGATTGATAATCCGTCTCATTCGTGACTGTGATGTAGGTCGATAAGCGGAAACGAGGTCAGTCTAAGCACGTAGCGAAATTGATTTGTTTCCAAGAGAGGTAGAGTGAAATTTGATGTCGGTGAAAGGAATTCGAAGGAACGTTCGATATGTTGCAAACGATAGATATGAATTGTTTTGCGTTCTTTTATTTACCACTCGGAACGTTCTTCCTGGCTATTATCGAGCTGCGGTGAACGATGACTATAGGCACGCGTCGCTTCAGGAAAATTTACTAATTAAACGGTGCCATTGACTACTCGGGATGTTGTAATTGATATAGCGCGATTACCTTGTTAATGTTAAGAATTTCCCCTCCCTCTGATGTAGGCCAATTATTTAAGTTTACTTTCGCGTATGAAAATTGGCCAATTCCATTGCTATTGGATAAGCATGGTACGAGTTTTATATATATATACACATGTATCTATGCACGTACATATAGATATAAATAATAGAATATGGAGTCTACCAAAGCATAAAGCGAGAACATACATATTTTGAAAGGAGCCAACACTTGTTAAAAGGACAATACATAAAAAGGAAAAAGTTTTCTCTTGAAACAATGATCGAAAATAGCGCGAAGCTAGACTCGATCAATTACTTTATTATTGGAACTCGATCGTCCGTCATACGTCGCGACGTTTAAAAGTCGGAATTCGAGACTCGCTATTTGAAAGATTCATACTCGACGAACGGATAAAAGAGAGCAGCGAGTCTCTTTAAGTCGTTTACTATCGCGCGGGAATCTAAGGAGTAAGGGTATACATGTGCCTCGTCTCTCTCTCTCTCTCTCTTTCTCCTGTAAATTTCATAAGCAACGACAATGCCGGCCGAGTTTGTCAGTAATACGCGCGAGCCGGATCGTGTGCTTTTCCCGTACGTTTCTACATATAGAAAGGAAAATCTATAACGGAATATAAGCGTCCCGCACGGTATAACCTCGTGACAGGGTTATTGACTGAAACTCCGTCGCTTACCGAGATATTGTAATTGTCACGTATTACGTAAAGTATTGTGACCGTGGATTACTTTTCTCCTTCCAAAGACCAGCTGTGAGTAGTGTCGTATTTCAATTGTTACGGATTTCTGTATTGGGTATGTTTAGGTGGGATGTTCTGATTAATTCGGAACGTTGATAAAGCGACGATTAAACAAAAGATTGGATTATGAGTTTGACTGGAAAAAGGGGAGTGATTTCAACGGGGACGCGAGCGCAGGGTAAAGACGATTGAAATGTAAATTATAATATAAGTAAACGCGTATCGTTTAATTTCTTTCTTATTATAAGCGATCGAGACGAATAATAATGCAAATAATTTTCATCCGAGCTACATCCTTTTTTACGTCCTCTGCTCAAGGTTTTTGAAGCGCACCCGTAGGTATTTATACGTATCTATGTACGTACGTAGTGTTTCGTATTATCGTTCAAATTCTTACATATTAAAATTCTACCCTTTTATATGTAATTCTATATTTTTCTTTGTCTACAATCGTGGATGATAGATCAATTATATAGATAATTCTTTTTGCCTTTTTTTAACCTCTTTTGTTCGACACTTTTTGCAATCATGCCAATCTAATTGCAAGCTACGCGTCGTGAGTTTAAATAGATTTAGATTCCAAGCTGGAGGATAATCGGAACTATAGACTTATGTACATGCCCCTGGTCGAACCGCTAACCTTTAAAACGGATCGTTGAGAAGTAAAAGTGCTTTGATTTTAATACGAAATTATTCGGCGTAATTCTAAACTTTTAATCGTCTATGACGTTAGATTTGTCAGATATTTTTAACAGATTTTCTTTATAGTTTAATTTAATTTTATTATCATTGTTATGGATCCACATGAGTCTACGATGGTGATTATAATTTATAATGAAGGGAAAGACTGGAAAAGACGATTTAAGAAAAATTCGATGGTCCCAGTTATGCCCGATGAGTTACGTTCACTTTTACGGTACATACATATGTATCGATAAATCCCAATCGTCGTAGACTTCGCGAAAATCTTAATACTTCGTCTATAAAAGTGAAAGCGGGTCGATGAGAACTGCTTGACGTCGTTTTCGTCGTTTATCGCTGAAAATGCGCTTGCGGTTCTGTTGATCGTAATTATTAACCTTACCGATAAAAGTTTTCCTTCCGAAATCGTCCAGCGTAAACTCCTTCTGTCCTAATACGCGTCACATGTTAACGATCGTTTATATTTATCGTTATTCAATCGAAACTATATATTTTTCAGTTTGAACGGCAGATCCTGCAAGGATGAGATCTATAGAGTGGGAGTAGGAGCGGGATATTGCAAAGGGAACTTGAATTTTGCTACCGTCTCGGAGGAAGATGAAGTTTACAACAAGAAAAAGGTTTCCAGGGTGAGTCTTTGATCGCTAAACGAAAAATTCGTCTGATCGCTTTATTTATTTATCTTTTGTATCTTCGAGTCGACTTATCTCTTTTGATTCCTTTAAATTCTAATTACTTAGGATTTCTGATTAGAGATTATTTTCGGCCGTTGACATAGCGTAGACGTATAGATGGATAGATGGATACCGACTATAGCGTGCACTCCTTCGTCTATTCGACGTATGCCAGGCGAATTTATATTTTCGCAATTGGAATTCAACGCGGAACAATTCCACGCGAAGGTATCTTTGTTCAAATGCAACTCCGACGAAACCTCGATGGATCTTGCCGAAAACGAAGCCGTTTTCGTCGTAGTGCGGAGCTTGACGTATTCACACATGTCAAATCTTTCAAAAAGATTTCGTCTTGCATCTTCGAAAGTGAATAGCCAAACGCGAATTCGACTTAGCGACGAATGGATAGCGCTCGAGGAACACCTTTGGCCCCGAAACGAACGCAAGTAAAAGCTAAGTACGCAATATCGTCTAGTTTTTAGTATCGCGCCAGATGTCAAGAGACACGTGTCGTCGATTTTTATGGAACGCACGACGACGTCCGGGGAAACACTGACGTATAATAAATTGTTTTCCCGCAGCACGTGCCGCACCACGTTCGTTTATCAATCGCGCGACCCACGAATGCGATATTTCTTGGAACGCTACTCGCTCTTTCCTTGAGCTTCTCACCTGATAGCAGGTTGTCGTTTTAAAACATAAACAGCACGCTTTTTCAAGCCTTTTGTTTTGATCCTAGTTTATCGTGCTTCGAGTAATTAGAAAAGACTTACCATTTGTCTTCTTCAACTACATTATTCACGAAACGTATATACGTATATAAATTATATATATATAAATTTCTTTATTTTTGATACAGCTAAGAATTTCTTACCTATTCTTCTATCAGGAGTTATCCAGACGCGTCGTAGTAGAAATCTGAATACGTCGGATCAGTCGATTGGTACGAAGACGGTTAGACCGAAAATGCACAAACTGCACAACGTGTCGAGGTGAAATGCGTATATAGACCTGCTTCGCGCGGGTAAAGCGTTTGCTCGCTCGTTTGCTCGCTCGTTTGCTCGATCACGTGCAGCTCGCACGCGTCGTGCCGCGTTCAAAGTACGCTCGCTCGAAGCAAGTGAGTAAGTACTTGGATAGCTACTCGAGAAACGTCAAAGAGAGAAAGATCGCTTTTGACAACCGTGTCCGAGCGCTTGTCACGTCCGAGAGAATGTCTCTCTTTGTCTCTCTCTCTCATTTTTTATTCGCAACGGGTCACTAGTTCGCGTCTTCTTTCTTGCTTCGAACGATGAGGCGAAAGAGAAAAAATACCTTGGCAATATTTAAAGTTATGATTTGTTATGTTAATGCGTCGGCCAGTTGGTTGAAAGAGAGGGGCTACGTATGCCAAGGGTAACATCACATTCGACGAAACGTGATGGTCTTGCCACTTTTACATAAGTCTTGCGAACGTTTTGCGAGTGTTTGCATATCGTCTTTCTCATGTCAGACACGGAGATAGACACGCGCGCTATCCCCGCGATGTTCCTACGTTTACTCGACTCGACGACCGTTGCTTGTCGCCCGAGGTCAAGTTTTTTCTCTGCTCTCTCCCTTCTCGTTATTTCTCGTGTTTCTTATCGCGATACCTGAATGCACACACAATGGATCTTTTTTATTTATTTCAGTTACTTTGATTTCACTAGCACTTTGAACAAGATACGATTTAGACGTCTCGTGTACGTTTTAGAGAAAGATTCTATCTCGAAATTCTCCAATCGACGTCGTCGATCGTTTCATCGATTTATCGATCGATCACCTTCGGCAAATTTCTTCACCGTTCCTCTTTCTCCGTGTTGCAATCTCTGTTTCTTACCAAAGTACCGATTGTTTCGAGGTCGTGTCCAGGAAGTAGCCTCGAGAGCGTGACGAGCCGTATTTTCGAGATGCTGCGAGCTTGCTAGATAATTACACGAGTCGTTCGGCTAATGATAGAGGGAGAGAGAGAGAGAGACGCCGAACGGGAAAATGGGAATCGGTCGGAAAAATTGCTCAAATATAGAAGGTTACTCGAAACGGGAACGAGAGAGTTTCTAATCGAGGGAGATCGGTTGATCGATCGAGTTAACAATATTCTCTACCGATAACATTTGATTTTTCATTTCGATAAATCAATTAGCATCGATTTCCGTGGAAAGATTTACGATTGATTTTCATGACTATCGCTTAGTCTTCGGAATCCGTGACGTCCTCTCTCTCTCTCTCTCTCTCTCCCCCTCTCTTTCTCTTTCCTTCTCTCAATACGTCCAACTTTCTTGCAATCTCGTGCGTCGTCGGTTTCCAAATAATCGATCGAATTAAAATTTTTCGTAGGTAATTCTTGCATTTGACAAGAAATCGATTTGGAAAGGTTGTGCACGTGCTCTATTTATCGAGCTTTTTTTTTGCAATCGTAAAGATCGTAGAATGAGGTATTGAGTTTAGAAGGGTGCGACGTTGAATGAAAAAGTCCCTCCCCTCCATTCAAAATATCGGCATACTCCATGTTGATATCGAAGAGGAACGTGAGCCAATAAAGATTGTCAGCTGGCCGTGTCATCGAAATAAAACGAGGAGAAAACCTTAGACTTTATCTACGCTTGCGTAATACTCGGCGATTGGGTGTTGCGTAACGGACCGCTTAATCCGTCACCGATTGATCGTCCAAGAAACACTTACAAGCAACAATATCGTACGGATATCGCGAATCCTTCTCCGTTGTTCTCCTTTCGATGATGTAACCTTGATTATAATGCTTCTAATAGAGGTGTTTTCCAGTCCCGGTCAATGCGTTATTCCTTTCCTACACTACGCGGATCGCCGTCGATGAAATCGTTTGTAAAGTTTAGCAACCGATTACGCGTTAATTTGCAAGAAAAATCAAATGGAAAGCACCCATGGAACCTTCAAAATGCGGCATTTTTAGATGAGTTTGATCAAAGCGAACGTACGAGTTAACGCGGCACGCGTATTTCGTGACACGAAAGAAATTTCTGTGTCGGACCGAATCATCGACGGCGGGAATACCTGATCGCTTTCTCGGTCATGGGCTATGACTCAGGATCACGTTAGAACGTGCGCGCGCGTTCTCTCTGAATCTGCGTGAGTCGAGAGACAAGGTCTGATATAAGAAAGGCTCTTTTCTATGCGCGTACGCGTAACGTCCTAAAGGATATCAATTAAACGTCACTTTTCGAGTAATAACGATTAAACTTATCGTTGCCACAGAAGGACGCATTATGGTCGTCATATTACGCGAGGAACTTTATACCATATTTTCCGATAAGAATTTTCTAACGAGAATTAGAAAACGGCTAAAATATAATTTTTTTGAATTTGATGAATTTACGATAATTAGTCGATCGATTAGAATGATCGGTAAGAATGAATTGAATCGAAATGCGAAAAACGATTAAAGAGGGAAAAGATCAGGGAGAGAGAGAAGCACAAGTCGACAAACAGAATTTTCAAGGCAACCATCTTCGTCCATCTTCCTCAGCAGCTTTGCCTTCCGGCGTATCGTCGACACGTGGACGTGTCTCGAGATAATTCGAGTCACGAGTCCGTCTCTTTCCTTCGACGCTTTTGGTAAGAGCTCGCTGTCCGAGCAATTTCGAAAGTCGTTCGACGATCGACCACGTCGTCGGCATTTTCGTCGTTGTCGACGACGTGTCCCTGCTATCGACGCCTCCCTGCCTGCGTGCCTGCATTTTCTATCGTTCCTTGAAACGTACCGATGTTTATGGCTGACGTGATCGGAAAGCCTTCTCTTTCTCCTTCGAATTAGCATTTATCGGCAAGGCATCCTTTCTTTCTCGGATCTTTCTACCAACTTGAGTAGTAATCGCGTCCGACGTAACGATCAAACGAATGTAGACCAAGCCGTTTTGATCGGCTTGGAACAATCGATTTATCGTCGTTGTCTCGAAATGGATGTTCCAAAGTTTTCAAGGGTCTTTCGACTATCGAAGGAGAAATGAGGCTACTAAATGATTACATCGCGACTACGCGCTTTTGCATTGCAACGTACTGTATCGTTTCCTTTCTCTCTCGAGCTTCGCCGTCTGTCACCTGGAAGATGACAGAGCTATCGAAGAATCATTCCTTCGCGTTGCAACGAGATTGCGGAACATCCCGCAATTCGTCGATTCGTCGATTCGTCAATTCGTCGATATTCGCGCTAACAAATGAAAAAGGAGAAAATTTCTTGTTCTTCTTCGACGAGATTGAATCAGTCGAGTTCGCTAGATCCGACCGATTTAACGGATTATCTAAAAAAGAAGGCGAAAACAAGATAAAATCATGGCTGACGACTCTTCGGTATTTCCCGCTTGCTATCGTTTTATCTTCGCTTCGACTTTATTCCGTGGACAACGATAAACGTGAGCTATTGTCGTCGATAAACGACAATGCCTTTGTTCGTGTGCACGAATATTTAACGAAACCAAGTCCGACAACAGGACGTCGAACTGTAAGAAAAAGGTAGAAAGTGGCCCGACGTACGTCGGCGTCGCGTTCTTCCGGCCAAAATCTAATTAATGATCCATCCGTTATCTTTGTGTCGATAACACACTCAATTACACTCGTTTTGCATTCATGGTATATTTATTTAAAGCACTTGTAATCCATTTGTTAATGTAAACTTTTAGAACCGGATTGAATCGGCTGGATAAAAGGAAAAGAAAACTCGACAGGTCAGATGGCACGAATCTTGCGGCGAAAGTTAAAAAAAATTATTCGCTCGTTGATCGGATCGTCGATTAACCATCGACGATTAACGCTAGTTAGTTTTATAGACGTGCGCGCGCGCAGACTTTATTAGTTTCCACGCTTTATCTTTATTCGACCAACGAACGCGTTTATCCTCCCTCGTTATTAGCGACTTTTTAACTCTTCTTATCGGAGTCCACAAGGGGGATTTCTTTTTCTTGCGTCACGTGCCACAAGTCGAGATTTATTGGTACAACACGAGGCGTCACGAGAGCTTGACTCGACGGCTCACGATTATTTTCAGTTTTCAGCGAATAAAAGAGCAACCGGATATCGACTTGGACTTCGTGCTGCGCTATTAGTATCTTTGATAACGGTGTTCTCTCTCTCTCTCTCTCTCTCTCTCGTTCGATCGACTCCTTTATTCGCAGTGAATAAGGATGGCTCGTCTTTTGACGGATCCTTTATTTTTTATCCTAACGAGGAACTTGCTTTGCATGCATCTACCATGCATTATCCATACTTTTCCTATCAGTAAATAACGTCCTATCCTAGCTTCCATTTTTTAACATTTCTTAATGTCGATCAATACATTCGGTTTGTAACGAGCGCGTGTCTTGGCCACAAGCCCAAACTAAACGTAATTTTGTTAGAATCGAAATTACTTCCTCGGACGAATCTTATTAAGCTACTCTCCTCGCTGTTACCAACAAGACCGATCGCTCTGTCGTCGATATGCACGCGTACCTAAATACCTAGATGATAGCACAAATGTCCAGTTTCCTCGTAACGTAGAAAAGGACAGCTCGCGTAAATCTAAGGATCCCGAAAGCGAGCTTGGCTTTGCTCGAGTGCTTTTTATAGTTGCTCTTGGCGTCTATATCTTTTCGTTCGTCGACGCAGACCGACGTAGTCGTTGGTATCGTCGTCGGCCGTTCGACGGAAATAATATACATATTCCCACTTATTGCGTCAAGAGCGTTGAACACAGCACGTGTTTACTCGTCCGATGCGTGCTCCGCTCGTGGCCATTCTCGGATTGGATCGTACATGTTTATTCTCGCTAAAGCGAATTTCATAGGAGGGTTACCAACGTGACGATACGACGGTCGTCATCGACGAACGGGACGTACGTCAATCGCGATACAAAGGCTAATCCGGGATTAAAGGTATTCTACGAGAGCGGATATTATCGCGTGAAACGTCCTTCTAGTTTTATACCTGCTGCACCCTCTCTCGCCTCTTACGCGTTTCTCGTTGCGAGTTTATATTTGAGCGAGGCGAGCCGCCGCGCCGGGTCGGGTTAAACGTCCGAAAGGGCCTCTTTCCGCAATATCCTTCCGAGCGATACGTCGGTCAGACTTTCGCGTCAAATTCTTCGCTTTTTTCTCAATCCTCTGACGCGTCGTCGAGCCGCTTGGAGCGTCAAGCGGCGAGGCCGGCGGTCCAGCTGTCGCCGAGAGATCAACAGCTGTCGTCTCGCCCTTTCTATGAATTTTATGTATGAATTTTAAACGAATAACGTCTTCGAGGTCTCGCACAGCGTCGTTATTCGCGAATAATTAAGCAGCGGTGGGAAGAACATCGAGGCCGATAGCCGAATGATTTTTTTCGCTCCTCGCTTCTTATCTGTCCATATTAAAAAATTTCACGATTCTCATTTTTCATCCGCGATTTATTCCATCGCGGACGGCGATTCGATACCAATCGTAAGAGGGATCGCAATTTTCTGGGAATCGTGCTTCCTCGTTACGGTTTCGGTACTCTTTTAATCGTGTTAGAAGGACCAAGAACCACGGCCGAGATTTGGAGAGTAGAAATTTAAGGCGGAAGAAAGAAAAAGGAAGAAAAGAAATGGCCGATATCGCCGACTCCTTCGTCCCTTTCGTTTTTTCTCCTCGTCCGCGCGATCGTAGTTACGCCGTTGTTGCCATAAACGTGTCCGAGATCCGGTGACGTCTGGTTATCGTTTGAAAAACAGCGGGATCGACTCCTTCTTGATAAACTCTGATCATAATACGAGAACATCTTCGCGGACTGGTTATAACCGGGCAATGCGATATCACGACCTCGTTAAAGCGGTTTCCATCCTCGTTCGATTTTATCGTCTTTTTCTTGCACCAACCGATTTTTCTTTTTCCTTCGGGGAGTATTTGAGGTCAATGTGCGATTCGTTCTATTCGCTCGCTGCAATGTGTGTTCGTAGATCGCACATAGGTATATGAATACCCACGTGCACATAGAGAAACCATTCCGTGGCCTTTCTTTATCTTTTGCTTTCGATCGCGCAAAGAAATTTATTAACGAAATTCATCAAGGCCGAGTATTTTAGAATACCGTTGTACCTTCGTACTCGAGCACTTCGTATTCGGGTTCACGAGAAGGTATTACGGGAAAGTGGTGTTGCCATTGGTGGCGGATTTGTGCGTTGACGGATGAACGTTGTCGGAAACGTTGTCAGAAAAGGAGACGTCGTTGATATCGGTCGATCGTTTAAAAACATTAGCGTCTCGTTTCGTCGGATTCGTCGGAATATCGATTCGCGAAATGACAGTATTTTCTTTCTCGCTGATAGAGAGAAAGTGCCCGGTTATTTCTAGTTAGTCGCTTATCGCGCATCGAACTTCGATGACCTTTTCTCTTTGCGACAGAAAAATCCTCGACGGTGTTTACCAAGCAGTATATCGTTTCTCTCACGCGTACGAAGTGACGTATAAGTAAGACTAGAGAGTAAGTAGGAAATGGTAGAGACCCCGAAACGTTTAGACGAATTTCGGGCACGTAGGAGCAAATCGTACTCGTACGTTAACGCAACGTTCGGCGCAACCCAGACGCGGGACGCGAGACGCGAGGGAACGCCGAACGTACCACCGTCGGCTATTTTCGTCGATCGAGTCTCACGTCGACGTTCTTATTACGAAGTCGGAGAAAGGAGGTGCCCCCTTCGGAAAGATCTTCTCTAATTCGGACGAAAGTCCAAGTTTCTCGCAAAGAGTCGGGAAAAGTGCGCCGTAGATACGCGCGTCCGTAAGTCTCGTCGGCGTAACTATTCGAGTACGTGTACGCGTACGACGTATACGTACTCGCGCGTACGTATGTGCGTAGATCCAACAACGATAGGTTCGTTGGCTCACGTGTTGGGCGTAGTGCATGGCGTTTCCAACACGTGACGTCGGCCCTCCTCGTCATCACCGAGCGACATCTCCGTCCGCCGCTAAAGTAACGCGAGCCTCGAAGCCGGCGGAACGCAGTCGCTCTCCTGCCATTCGTAAAGGAGGACGTTTCCGTGTGACGTACGACAGCCGCTCGTGTCGCTACAGCGCTGGTACTTATCTTTCGCGCTTATCCGCACGACGAGCCGTTCGATTTCCCGGCCAAACTTTGACTTTCGATAGATCCTTCTAGCGCTTGGGAATAGACTCGATACGCGTGAGTGCGCGTGTGGTGCGTCTGTGGTGCGTTTAAAAGGGATTATGTGTCCTGCGAATGATATATACGGAGACGTATAGCGCGCTTCCTCTCTCAAGTTCTCTCTCTTACTCGGACGTTGCCTCGTTCTTTCGTCGTTCACGGACATCTTATCGCGCAAACGCGACGATGGTCACGCACAGTATGGATAATATTTTGAATATGCAATATTATCCGGTGTCCAATCACGTCGACGCGGTACATTCGCCACCGCCGAGGAAAAGGCGTTGCTTGAACAAGGAGGTAAATTATGTTACATTCGATCACGTAAAACGAACGGCACGAAACGTCTCGGTACTCGGCGACTTCGGCGCTCCGAAAGTAGACCTAAGGTACCCCTAAGGTAATTCCATATTTAATAAAAGTTGTTTGTACGTTGTTGTTTGATAAAGAACTCGAGCGTAACGATTCATTTTGGCGCGCGGTCTACGTGGAAAATGTTTCGCTGGACGTAAGCCAGCGAAGTAGGGCGTTCGATCGTTCCTCCTCTATCGGACTCAATCTCTACCGACTTGTACGTAGATACGTTTCAACGATTTTAGGAGAAACGCGACGATGTACACCGACGGATCGAATGCATACGACAGACGAGTAACACCGGATGAGCCTAGAACGGAAGAAAAATGCTCGTTCCCGATATCGATATCGACGGACTCGACTCGGTATTGGATTTATAAATAGCGTTAGCGCGATTAAATCTTCGAACTTGAAGATCGTTTTGCGTATTCGACGATAAAAGTCTGCCTTTATCTTGGCGAACGTTGCGAGTGGCGAAGGAGTAAACACGGGCTCTTGAAATTTCGGAGAGACTCGATGGGCGTATTAATAACGTTTGCGCAACTACTTTATCGGCTTTCGCCGAGAGAGAAAGGATCCTAACGATTGTACGTTATGTTTTTGCGTTACAGCAAGATCCGATGTCGCACAGGATCATCGAGAAGCGCAGAAGAGATCGCATGAACAATTGTCTTGCCGATCTGAGCAGATTGATACCCACGGAATACTTGAAGAAGGGTCGCGGCAGAGTCGAGAAAACCGAGATCATCGAGATGGCCATACGTCATATGAAACACCTGCAAGGCCTTCGACAAGGTTGCCACTTTATTCCTACTATCCTTAGTCTCGATCTCGTTTTGCGTCGCTACGAGATCCATGTCCCGTCGTTGCCGAGGACCCCACCAACGCGAACCCCTGAAAATGACCTGAACATCGAATTTGATTTCTTCTTTAGACACGAAGCACGCGACCGTGACACCTGTGCACGCGCACCCCGAAGACAGCGTCGACAGCGTCTCCCATTCGACCGCGGCCTCGACCGCGGCCGAGCACTACAGACTGGGATTTCAAGAGTGCCTCAGCGAGACGATACACTTTCTCATCGAGATCGAGGGCTTCTACACGAGGGATTCTCTCTGCGTACAGCTGACCAATCACTTGCAGCGGCATTGCGAGAAGATCTTGGCTACGAGTGCGTATATTCGATCTTCGCTTCTTCTTCGGCGCCTCTTTTCTATCGTAACGATTTCGTTTGATATGATTTGAAATTTGTCGATTATTTTTAGGCGACAGATTGGGCTTCCCTCAGCCCGTGATGCCAATGTCGAACGGTAGCGCGAGCGGTACGAGTTACGCTCACGCTACCATACCGGCGATATGCCAGCCTACCGTTCACTCCGATCACGGCTCGAGTTCGGGCGTGAGTTCCTTTGAAGATCCTGAACGTCCTCAACGCCCGCTCGGTTCCGGTGCTTGCTGCAACGCCGGCATTATACTACCGCCCACGATCGTCAGCGACGACAGTAACCACAGCAATCATTCTCATAGCACGCCTCGCAGTGCGAGCAATAGCTATCGCCCTCAAAATTACAAGTTCAAGAGCTCGATCAAGCAGAGGTTCTCCGCCGAGAGGGTAAAGTCGAATCTTTCTCTTTGCGCGAATCCTGAAAAACAAGCAAATTCGTCTCACGGCGTTCCGATTTTCGCCCTTCACGATGGCGGTGCTTTTTACGTTCCTCTGACCGTCGAGGCTTCTATGCTGAGCCCTCACTTTGGTTTCATTCCGGACAACGGACCGGACACGGTTCTTCATCCGGTCACGATATCCGTCAATTTCAATCAACAATCGACGCCACCGTCAGCGGCGAACCCGACCACGATAACTACGATGACGGCGACGGCGACGATGACGATGACGGCGACGACGACGATGAAGACGACGACGACGACGACGGCGACCACGACGATGACGAGTACAGGAAACGGAGCTGCACCGTGGTCCTCCAATCATAGTCCGATTTATTAGATGTAAAAATCCATCGAGAGGAGAAACCCGATTATTTTTTCTTCGCCCGATATTTTTTTACCATCCTTTCGATGCGACAAAAGACTCTTTTACTTGCAGTTATCTTTGAGAGAGTGAGAGAGTGTGAGAGAGAGAGAGAGAGATAGAGAGAGGGAGAGAGGGAGGGGGAGAGAGAGAGAGAGAGAGAGAGAGAGAGGGAGGGGGAGGGAGAGAGAGAGCTGAGCGCTGCCTATGTACCCAGAGATATCCATGTACTACCCGCACGACTAGATGCGCATTGGCGCCTTTTCTCAACACGAACAATTCGCTCGATAAATATCGTCCATTAGAAACATTCCGGAGTATTTGCGAAGCGTCCTACATTTTTTCCTGCATTCGGCGAATATTTCGACCACTTATTCGTATTTGCGAGAACTGTCCAAAATGTACGCGGAAGAACGTAGCATGACGACAATTTTTAGGCACAATATTAAATCCGATATCACGTACCTACTACATATATATATATATATATTGTCAAGTACGATATGTACATGCATGATATGTGTGACAGGACTCCATTTATGGACGCAGAAAGAACCTTTTTTAAGCGGAAAAATTCGCATATTTCGCGACTAATAAAGTTTCGTTCAATTTGATAGATGGATCGGTCTTGGTGAATAGTAGTATTGCACAAAAGTATTGCATTTTATCATGTACATGGAGAAAAAAGTTATTTATTCGAGAGAAAAGCGTATTGTCTACTTCTAAGACATACGTAACGTGTATTGGTTTCGACGAATGGAGTCCTCTTTATTATCAATGTTGCTATTAATGTTACTATTACTATTATTAGGATTACGATGACGATGGTAATAATGATGACGACGACGACGATGACGACGATGATGATGATGATTATTATTATTATCGTTGTTATTGTTATTGTTATTGTTGTTATTGCAACTATTGTTATTATTATAACGATTATTATCAATAGTAGTTATCGAGCACATTACGCATCCACGCGCAGTATATCGAGAGGAAGTTTTCTTTCACTTAACGATGCTGTGGGTTGCTTTAGCATTTATAATCGTTCGAAAAAATAAGCGATTAGAGGTAGACGAGATAATTACGAGTATTACGAAGAGAATTTTCGGACCGCACTTTTGCTTCGGTGTGCCTTTCCTCTCGTCTTATCAAATTTATTCTTCTCCATTTTTTTATTGTTCATTTTGAAAGATATTTCTGTTTCCTTCGTCGATCTTTTTTCTTCCATCGACAAAGCCATCTTAAGAATCTTGAAAAGAGAATTAACGACGGTACTCCGTGGGGAAACACAAACGAGTTGGTTGGCGAGTGCTTCTAACGCGTAGGCTAACATTTGCCAATCAGTATTATACCGCTCTTTTATTAATCATTCTTTATTCTTCACATCGTTCGTCCTTCGCTCTCTGCATCTTTTATGTTTCCCTCTTCTTTATTTCGTACTAAACGACGTATCAGCGCGAAAGACGCGACAAATTATCGAGCGAAACAAGGAGGAGCGCTTCGTATATTTCATCTTTCGTTATCTTCAATAAAAATCGCGATCGTTCAAGTAGCGATCATTAATTATTATTAATTATTAAGATCATTTGAAAAACTGCATTTGTGTAAAGTGGCTCGAATATCAATCCGATGTCAATTATTTATAAAAATTTATAAAACAGTCGAAATGATTTCGTCCGAAAGTGCCTACATAATGTCGGGGTCGACAAATAGATATATGGATACCGATTAGTGCATTACAAGTTACATAATCCCGTACGTATAATATCAAATGAATATTACTATATGAATTAAATAAATGTGAATGAAAATGCCGTTTACCCGCGCATAACTTGTGTCATGTTCGATCGCGAGAAGATCGAGTCTGTTCGATGTCTTACGAAACGGGTCTCAGCAACTAAAGACTGAAAAAGACCTGCATTATACTGAATTTCTTGCTAGATCGATTTGTTGTATAAAATATATTTGTATATAATGTCTGTAGTTGTAACTTTGTCAAAGAATTTATCGCAAATAAATTATATTTACCGTAAACTGACTGTTCGTCGTTCTGATGATACATATTATATGTCTTATAGCATAATACTGTTGCTATATTATTATTATTCACTCAGGAAAGAACTCGGTAAAAGAAATTGCCGGTGGTAAGAAAAAAGACAATTTGCCAGATGCAATTAAATTTTGTTTTATTACATCAACATAATACTGGCTAAGGGGCAAAACAATCATAGAACGCGTCTATGAGGATATGGAATTAGATGGGGAATGACGAAGAAGATGGAGCGGTGAAGGAATACAATACCGACCGATATCGACGGTGATGATTTCGCAAGGAGACTCGCGCTATCGAAAATTGTCTAGTTGTCGATCTTGTTTCAAGTCGAGCCAAACCGCGAATCACGAGAGATAAGTATAGAGAAGTGTGTAGAGAGAGAGAGAGATAATAGATGACGGAGCACAGTTCTAATATCCTACCAACTATATAGATATCCTTATACAAGTAGTAAAATTAATTGCAGCGAGGCAACCAAGTCTTCGAACAAATCAGCCTTAACGAATTCTTCGAAACTAATCGATTAAAAAGTACGGGGATGCGAGGCAGCGTGGGCTCTCTAAGCGATGTTATGAATTTCTGTTAACGGTAAACGAAAGTCAAATTGCATTATCGCGGCAGTATCATCCTTTCTTGTTTCTTTGCAAAAACGCTCGTTCGATGGAGGATAGAGTGAGAAAAGACATGGAGCAAGAAAGGTTCGAGTTATCTTCTCCTCCAAGTTGCACGATTCTCCTTTTTGTCTTTGTCATTGTCGTCGTCGTCGTCGTCGTCGTCGTCGTCGTCGTCGTTCGAAGTCGAGGTCGAGGTCGACCGTCGAGCCACGCTGCCTCGTACGTAGCGCCGAATGGTTGGCCGCAATTTGACCGATAACGACGCATCCCGTGAGTATTTCTTTTAATATATTAATTTAAAAACCTAACTACACAGAGTCCAAGGAAACCGAGTAATTACCTGTAAATGGACACATATCGTCGATGTAATAATGAAGTAAAAACGCAATTAACCCTAGCATATGTGGGGCGTGCGCGGGGCATGGGTAAATTGTATGTGCAGGTTCGGATAAATTCGCGGATTCAATACTACTGGATAATGTAACGGGGGTAAGCACAACATCTTTTCCCTTTTGGTATTTATCGAGTGAGGATCAAACGGAGCAGCCGTGGAGAACTGCGCCTTGCTGGAGTAATAGACCCTGGCGGTGGCATCGATGACCACCACGGAGGACAGACCAGCGAACTTGGAGCTTCCGAGGAAGCTTGATGGTTACTTTTTCTTCTGGGCTTTCTCCGCGGCCTTTGTGACCTTGCCCTGGGTGTCTTTGAAGGTGACGCTCTGGAAAAAAAAAAAAGAAAAGAAAAAGGAAGAAAATAAAGAAAGAAAAACCAAGATGAAATGGAATCTTTTCTCTAAACGTCTAGCGTATATCGTACCTTGATCACGCCCACGGCCACGGTCTGACGCATATCGCGGACGGCGAAACGACCAAGAGGCGGGAACTCTTGGAAAGCCTCGACGCACATCGGCTTGGTCGGCTGCAACATCACGATGGCCGCGTCCCCGCTCTTTATACTTCTTGGATTCTCTTCGGTGGTTTTACCGGTACGACGGTCGCATTTCTCCTTTATCTCGGCAAACTTGCAGGCGATGTGAGCGGTGTGACAGTCGAGGACGGGCGTGTAACCGTTGCTGATCTGTCCGGGATGATTCAGGACGATGACCTGAGCGGTGAAGTCGGCCGCGCCGCGAGGCGGCTGATTTTTCGAATCGCCGGCAACGTAGCCGCGCCTCAACTCCTTCACCGAGATGTTCTTCACGTTGAAGCCAACGTTGTCGCCTGGTAGGGCCTCCGTCAAGGCCTCGTGATGCATCTCGACGGATTTCACTTCGGTGGTTAGTGCAGCCGGAGCGAAGGTCACCAGCATACCTGACACAGCAAAATCGACATTATATTGACAACGTTCTCCATTCGTTTCTTCTGTGCTTTCTTCTTTTTTTTCCCTTCTCATCCCGACGGAGCGCTCCTCGAGGAGCACAACGGAGGGTAACGGGGCGAATACGAAAGGAGAAAAAAGCCGGTCGAGTGATCGAACGAATAATGAGTTTTAACGCACCTGGTTTAAGGATGCCGGTCTCGACGCGACCAACGGGCACGGTGCCGATACCACCGATCTTATAGACGTCCTGAAGAGGCAGACGAAGCGCCTTGTCGGTCGGTCTGGACGGCGGTAATATGGCGTCGAGCGCTTCGATCAGAGTCTTGCCGTCGGCGTTGCCGTCCTTACGTTCGACTTTCCAACCCTTGTACCAGATCGTTTTCGGTGACGGCTCGAGCATGTTGTCACCGTGCCAGCCAGAGATCGGGACGAACGCGACCGATGCCGTGTTGTATCCGATCTTCTTGATGTAAGACGACACCTCCTTTTTGATTTCTTCGAAGCGACTCTCCGAGTACGGTGGATCGGTCATGTCCATTTTGTTGACGCCGACGATCAGCTGCTTGACGCCGAGAGTGAAAGCGAGCAAGGCGTGTTCGCGCGTCTGACCGTTCTTTGAAATTCCAGCCTCGAACTCGCCGATACCGGCGGCTACGATAAGGACCGCGCAATCGGCCTGACTCGTACCGGTGATCATATTCTTGATGAAATCACGGTGACCAGGCGCATCGATGATCGTCACGTAGTACTTGGCAGTCTCGAATTTCCAAAGGGCGATGTCGATGGTGATACCGCGCTCGCGCTCGGCTTTCAGCTTGTCCAAAACCCAGGCGTACTTGAACGAGCCTTTGCCCATCTCTTGGGCCTCTTTCTCGAATTTTTCGATCGTACGCTTGTCGATGCCACCGCATTTGTAGATCAGATGACCCGTTGTCGTTGACTTTCCGGAATCTACGTGACCGATCACTACGATGTTAATATGTATTTTTTCTTTGCCCATCTCGTCGAGCCTTTAGCGATCTGGAAAAAGAGAACGGAGATATCGAAAGGAGATTCCCTCGTTACAACGAGTTCCAACGAGCCGACCGTTTAAAAAGATCGTATCTCGCGAGGGAGCGTTGCTGAACGCGTTATTAAGGAGCATACGTCGTTCCTATTTACGAGTCGCGTCGGTCTATAAAGGGTTAAAGTTCGTTGCATGCGCAGTACATGTCAGTTACTTTGCAAGCAACGGCACGAACGATCCCGAGCCCTTGCCCCGTACCGCCCCGTGTCGTCCCCTTCGTGTTTATAAGCGTTCTCCCTCCCTCCCTGCCTCTCCATCGCCGTGTTTACGGAAAATGCTCATTCGAGTCGAGTATCGAGACTAAGAGAGATCGAGTACGTTTAAAAAATGTCTGCTTCTACGTCGTTCGATATTATCACTTTGTCGACGATATGTGATATCGTTTCTTCGAGTCAACGTACGAGTTAGCGAAAGAGGAATGGCTGACTATACCTCATCGTGTACTACTTGTTGAAACGTCGTTTCAAGCGTAACACTTGAAAGTTAAAAGCGTGCGCTGTATATCGATTGGTTACTCTTATCTCATTAGGTAGAAATTAAACACCGGCCCGCTAATCCGTAGACGATCCGTCGTCCGTCGCTTTGTCGTTTAGTTATTGTTCCTTAGGAGCGACATAACTTTTCTCGTTTTTATACATCCACTTAATGTCCACTCAAAATCCATCGAGAAGAGAAAAATATCCGACGTCGACCGCATCTCGTTTTCATTACGATTCTCACTTTTCACATTAAATTACGATTATGTCGGCGAATTGGCAGTATACGCGTTACTCGCAGCGCCCGTTGGCGGTATCGATCGGACGGGACTTTTGGTTTGCGATAAATATTTATACGTATGCGCTGCGTTATGTACTACGTTATGAAATATTTAAAAGGAGACATTGAACGAGCGCGCGCGCGAATGTAATGCACGAGAGATTCGAGGACAACGAAACGAACGTCAAAATTTCCGTGTTGTTAGGAAAGACGAGTAGAAGGCGGATGGGTAGGGGGCACCCATTCACGCATCGCAAAGGAAGGTGGGTGGTATTGATTCGTTTCAAGAGGCTAGAGGAAAATCGGAGGAATCTCTGGAACGTACGAGTTAACGAATCGAATATTCTTCGAAACTAAACGCGCGAAAGATATATAAATTCCATTAGATATTTCGTCATCGTGCAACCGTCCTTCTCCTTCTCTACACTTCTTTAAGGGAAATCTCGGAGAGATCGAGGAATCGAAAACATGAGCATCGAGCTGTGCCAACTTTACGCGACGTGCAAGTGCAATTCGCGTATATGTATATTCGTACACTGGCCTCTTCTAATTATAGACTACAGCCCGACGAAAGCAGCCATTTCTCGATTCCTATCTTCTCTCTCTCTCTCTCTCTCTCTCTCTCTCTCTCTCTCTCTCTCTCTCCTCCTCTTTCCATGCACCTATGTGTTTGTCTCCAACAGTAACACGTCGAAGAAACGACGTTTCCCTACGTTGTCACTGCGACAGAGAGAAACCTTACCGAATAATCTTCCTTCGTAAATCTCCTTCGGCGTTTTACCGTCACGGTCTGTTTCCGGATCGAGAGATCGCTATCGTAATTAGCCCCGTTTTTTCCAACTATCCATTTGTCTATGAGCGTAATCTACTGATCTCTTTATCGGGAAATACAATTACGCCATTCCGCGTAAAACCAAATTTTAAGGCGCGTCGAAGCAATGAAACGGAGATAAGAGGGCAAAAGAAAGTACATTAAAATAAAAGAAATAAGAATGATCGATCGTCCTTAACCTATCGCAATTGATAATAAAGCGTTACCTCTTGTTAAAACCACGGAGCATAAAGGGACGTCGCGCCGTTTGGAAATTGCCGTCCCGGCGTAATGGCCGATCCTAGACTTTCTTGTTGGAAATACAATGAGAGAAAGATGAAAAAGTAGAATCTCCAAGGTGATGAAAAAGCGATTATACTTTGCACCGTTCGCGGTGAAAACTTACTAGCGTTTCAGAGATTTTCCACGTTGCGCTGTTCGTTGATATTAGAAAAAGAAAGAGAAAGACAGAGAGACTTAAGGGCGGATTCGTAGGTCGCGACGCGCGGCGCCTCGAATCAATATGTCGTAGCATCTCTTTTTACGAAGAGCCGCAAAACCGGCCATGTCTTTTTCTTCCTTTCTCTCTCCCTCCCTCCCTCTCTCTCTCTCTCTCTCTCTCTATCTATCTATCTATCCCGCACTCGTTATCCTTAGATATCTTTTCTATCGATCCGATAAAAATGATATTCGCGACTCATTTCGCAATATTTTGTTTCTCTAATGAATTTCAAAATCGCATTGTCAGTAAAGGCTTCTAGAGCGAGTCGAATCGTAGAGAAAGAAAGAGTTTTGTGGTCGCGAGCTTTTCAAGCAGGTAGATAAAGGATATTCGTTTATTACTCACCAGCTGTAGCAGAGTGAATGGAAATGAATAAGAAGAAGAAGAGGAAGAAGAAGAAGAACAAGAAGAAGAAGAAGAAGTAGAAGAAGAAGAAGAAGAAGAAGAAGAAGAAGAAGAAGAAGAAGAAGAAGAATACGAAGAATACGAAGAACAAAGGGCTGAAGTATTCGACGAATGTACTTCGCACGTACTTTCCGTCGTCCGTTCCGTGATATGTCGCGGGTGAAAGCACGACGAACGGAGGAGAGAGAGAGAGAGAGAAGAAATATCGGGGGTGAACGGAGGCGGCACGACACCAACGACCTCTATTCACGCGGCTGGCAAAACACAGCGAAGCTCGCGCAAGCGTCAGCTTTCCTCGAGCTTGCGCTTCCAACGACGGAAGCCCAGCGACCATGTCTATTTTATTCTCTCTCTCTCTCTCTCTCTCTCTCTCTCTCCTTCGCTATCCTCTTTTCTCTCCTTCTCTTTTCATCTCGCAATATCGAGCCGAGCATGCAGCTTTTCTTCAATACCACGAGAGGGCTTTCACATCGAGTGCTTTCTGCGCT
The DNA here is from genome assembly GCF_905475345.1 of Vespula vulgaris. NCBI lineage: Eukaryota > Metazoa > Arthropoda > Insecta > Hymenoptera > Vespidae > Vespula > Vespula vulgaris. The sequence continues at coordinate 53,511 of NC_066590.1, forward strand.
CAACTCGCTTCTTCTTCTTTTCCTTTTATTTTCGTTCGATCTCTTTTGCGATATTTTTTTCCATATCTTCGAACGATAAAGCTCGAACTCGGCCTTTCTTTCTATGTCCGATACGACGATATAGAAAGACGCGCATATTTACTGATCGTTATGAAATTTTTTCGAGCAATAGATCAGCCAAAGATCACTCGCGTCTTCTTTTAAAACGTTCTAAAACGTAGGTTCGTATAGAAAATTAAAATATACAACAATTGGATGCATCGATAGTTGCGCAGGAAAGAAAACCGAGTGCAAACATTTTTTCTAGATATCATCTTCTAAAATATATGCTCAATTTTTCTAAGTCGATTAATTATTCTAGTTCGCTAACCACGTGTTCGAGGCAGCCAATCGAAAATAGAAGCACATCGTCGTTGCAAAGTCATCGCTCGCTGCTTCGCTCGGTGTTGTTAGTAGCTCGTTATCGAAATCATTTTCCAAGAAGTCTCCAATTCGGCTGTCCGATCGAACGAGTGCATTCATTTTTGAGAAATTACAGGAAAAAAGGTCGAAGCATCGAATTCCATTATATCCGATATTCGCTACGAACGAGAATGGACTACGATTCCGATTCGTCCGAGGTCAGTAGACGATCTTCTCTCTTTCTCTCTCTCTCTCCCTTTACGTACGTGTACATACGTACGTAAGGTGACCCTCCAAGCAAAGAAAAATTCGTAACTCTTGTCGCTGTAAATTCTAAATAGCTTCGCGTAAAGGAAGCGTATGCCATTTAAAATCGTACGTTCCGTATTGACGTTCCTTGTTCTCGGTCCTCGTGGCGTATCTCGCATCTCGTTTCATAATTCTCGATTCGCGAGAGAGCTCGCAAAAGAGAATTCTCCCGATAATCCGTAATAACATCCCTTATTCCTTTCATACGTACGATCCTAATTCATACGTACCGATCATCATTCGATCGACCCGTCCGTCCGACTTTCGTCATTTTCGTATGCTCCCTTTTACCGGCGCGAACCTCTCTTTACAGCGTTCCTTTGTACGTCGAAGAAACGAAAGACAGGATGACGCGATATCGACGGGCGAAAATGAAAGAAAGGGGAAGAGGAGAAACGATTAGTCGTTGCGGAAACCGTTCCGATCAACGATCTTGCGCATTCGTTCGAAAGTGAGCTTCGTTAAATTGCTCGAGCACGCTTTCAAACGATTTCGTTGAGTCGGGTCGAATTTCACGCAGAGTGTTCGTTTAAATCGAACAAAGTCTCGCATATAGATGCACCGACGTATCGGAGTTCTCTGATACTTTAGTTCGTCGTCGTTCGTAAAATAAGGAAAAAAAAAAAAGAAGAACTCTTCTCGCCTAACGTTCCCGCTATATATCGATCGGTGGTGGTGCATTCGCGCTACCAGCACGCGCTTACGCCACGCTATGTTTTGTCTAAAACGGGGCTTTGTGAAATGCCTCATTAATCATCGAACGGACGAGCAATTATTGAATGAATATACATAACAGCGGTCTCGCTGTCCCGCGACAGGTCATTATATTATAGGGCTCGTTCTATATACCTACGTGTATGTATTCCCAAGTACCTATGTACCCATTAAGACGTAACCAGGAAATATCGACCGATCGACTAGGAACGAGTCAAACTTTGACTCTTTAACTCTTCCCGTTGAATTTGTTTTCTCTTTCCGTTTCGCTCCAAGTTCAAAGTTCCCTTCGACGAGGATTCTCCTTCGACGATATCGATATTTTTCGCTCTCGAGGACTCATCTCGTCGCGATGCCTATCCTATGAATCGAATTTTATAAGGTGTACCGCCCAAATAAAATGTCTCTTTTCCGTGATATTTTGCTCTCGATAGCGGGTGAGATTGGATAGGACGGGCATTCGACGTGGCCGGGTTACAGGATCGATAAACGTGCCGTCGCGTCGACGTGATGAACGATCGGCAACGTGATTCCTTTTTACTAAACTTGATAAATCTATAAAATTACTTCCGCGCGTACTCTATTCGCCCGATGATGTATCTTATATCGTGACAACCAACGACGAACATAATTTCTTAAATCTGAAAATGAACGATTAAGAAAATAATTTCATTTACTTGTAATAACAAGTGAAAGCTTTTCGTTTCGTAAAACTTGCTTGGTTAATTTCGATCATTCGTTTGTCTCTTAAAAGGAAGGAATATCGACGAAGCGAGGAGTACCGAAAAATTTGTTACTCGAAAGATCAACGATTGGTAAACTTGGAATCCAAAAGCATGACGCACGCGGCCAGAAATAATAACGCCGAACGAAAATAATTCGTAGTAGAGATTTCCGTGTCCGCCTGCGAGTTGCGATGAATCTTCCGAAATTTCTATGCCTTCTTGCGTCCTGCGACGGCCCTCTTTGACGTATCGTCGATATTATTTTAAGAAAGAAAACTTGCGCCACGATTTCGAAGATGGACAACTCGCGACAAAATATCGCGAGTCTAACGCGAATAGCGTTCGCCGCGACGAAGGGATCGAGCCACACCTGCTCGGTCTCGAAACGAAAAAAAGAGAAGAATATCGACGAGGCCGTTTTACTCGCGCACGTATTTCATTTCCCATTTTTCATTTTTCATTTTTCATCTTTCGTCTTTCACTTTTCATTTTTCATTTTTCCAAGGCTCCGGCTAGCGAGCCGGATATTTTAGTCGATTTACGGAAAAGCCGGTCCTCTCGCGTAAATCGTTCGCCGACGCGTCACAAATTTATTCTCGCATCTACGCTTTCCACGCAATGACTCGTCCGAGCACGAAATTTATGAGGGGGCCATAAATGAATTATGCCAAATTTCGTACGACCATTGAAACGTCCGATCGCGCACACATTTTCCGTATCTGTGTGTGTGTCAGCGAGGTACGCTTCTACGATGCCTGAAGGATATATCAGGAAATGGGGAATGATAGCTCGAATCTTGTTTCACCGCGAAAGGTAATTCTTCGATATTAACGAGATGGTCTTATTATGCGTCTTTTTATAGACGAGATATGAGGTCGTTAATATCTCGCGACGATTATCCTTAGATACAAAAACGACGTCGAGTCGTTCACCGAAACTCGACAACTTTTTTTAATCGTGGCCTTGACGAGGCGCCACACGTTGCCCTTGTCTCCGACCGAAAGATAGTATATCTTTATTTATTTATACTACCTCGCTTGGAACGTCGCGACAAACCGTGGAAAGTTCGTCGAGTCCGCTTCTCATTTTTCTAGCGGTTGTCCCCCCTCCCCCCCACTCGAGGTATTTATACGTTTTATATTAACTTTAATTAACGCGACTCAACGCGCCCGAGTATCCACACGTCCGTATCTCTAGATTGTTACTGAAAAATATAACCAAGTTGTTATATCTCTCCGTCGTTGAGAGACGATCTAAATCCGCGTGCTTTAAATTCCGGTAAAAACGTTTCTCGATATATAGTTGTAACTGCGTCGTCAACGAAAAGCGATCCAACTTGCGAGCGGGTGTCGGTTCTTTAATTTTACGAGAGAAATTCGGTACAATTACGTCATTCCATCGACGCAAATCCGCTTAATTACTACGTTCCGTTTTACGCCAGTCAACGGAGCTGAAGAAAAGGTACGCGTTTCCTCTACGCCAATGGATAATCGACATTATTTAGTTCGACTTAAGCTTTTTTTCAACGGCCTTTTCTCCGATTTAACGACGAGGATTCAGATTTTCCCAATGCATATTACGTGCTCTTTGTTTATGCAAACACCTGCTGCTTCATCGAGGTAGGATAGACTTAGCTTCGCGCCGCAAAGGAGCATGGACGTGGTGGGAAGATGGATAGAGAGAGAGAGAGAGAGAGAGAGAAAGACAGAGAGCACGCGAGCGAATCCACCGAGCGTTCCATCGTACCACACAGTGTTTTGAACGAAGTAGCACTCGGGAATTATTTATAGTTAGCACGTGGTCGACCTCTGATCTCGTGCGTTGCGTTAGGTTAGCTTCGACTCGTTTCACAGGGATTTCGTTTTATTGCATTCTTCGGGATGAGAGCTTTTTTCGTGTACACGCTGACAAGGCGAACGAAAGAACGCGCAAGGGCCATTTACCTCTCGAAGGACTCTGAACTCGAATCGTGTCGCTTAACGAGACCGCTGTATGATATACATCCTTTTTTATTTCATATTATTTTCGAGACTCAATTTCGTATAATTTACTATCTTCGATATCGAAAATATCAAGGAGCTTGGCTTTTAGAAATGCCGATTAATTAAAAATACCGACGAAATTTATCGCGAACGTTAAGAAACTTTGGCGAATCGAGCATGGAATGGAAATTGGTTTATTGAAAAATCTTCCTTTCTACGTAAACATCGGATAAATTTAGATACTTTGATCGTTCGTGATACGTACCTACGCATTTATAACGACGACTCGGAGTCATACGTATCCCAAGAATTTGCATTTACTATTATAGTGAGAAAGCATCATCGCACCGTCACGGTCGCTGACGTAGCCGTTCATTGATGCCGAGACGACGTAAAACAGATATCTAATTTCGTGTTTCCGGCCGAGCGTTCGCGTCTTGAGAGAATTCAAAGGCAATTTATAAATCACGACCGACTCCTTCCAAATGTCTTTTTCAATGAGCGACGATTTTCTAGATGCGATTTTCAGAATTTCTATTCAACGGTTTTGATTTAATTTGCAAATTATAATTAATTCGTTTCATTAAAAAAAAAAAAAAATAAAGTTTGACTATAGTTCGATCTCAAGTAATCAATTAAATGATAGGTTCACGTATACGTTACAATTTGACTGATCGAGACGGTCCTCGTCTGAGATTGCGATTTGATGCAATCGCGTTAAATATAGGTAGGTAGGTAGATAGGTGCCATGCTCGAAATCGTACCAATATCGCATTGATACCGGCCAAGAACATGTATCGCGTTCGATATTTGGAAAAGTAATTTTACTCGCGCCCGTGCACCGTGATTCATGAATTTCAAGTATAACAGAGATTTACGAAGAAAAGTTATAGAGTGCTAATTCTTCCTTTTCGTTTCACCTCTCTATGAATAATTCGATCTTAGAGAGCTTCACGTGACAAAAGCGTGTTCCTCGAAGAAATTTCTTCGAGCTAGCATTGGTGCTGCCAAATAGCATTAAAGCAGGTAGGTATATCACAATTATTCGTACTTACTAGAAACCCGAGGTAGATTCGTAGTGCCATTTTGATATCTTGGATTAAGTTTTAGCCAGGGTTAATTTATTACCCTACGAAGTAACGATCTAAACTCTCGCAGTTTGCGTCGCAGTGAGAGAGGGAGAGAGAGAGAGGGAGGGAGAGACAGAGAGAGAGAGAGAGAGAGAGAGCCGAACGAATTACATAAGCGACCGACGATGCGGACGACCGAGATGGACTCCTCAGTAATTTAAAAAAAGAAAAGGAATAAAAGAACGAAGGAAAGAAACCAACTTCCTTATTCCATACGTGAGACGCTATTTTCCTACGTAGGCACGCACAACGTATGTACACAGGTATATGCATTCGAGAATTTTCATTATGACCAAATTATCCTGAAATGGCGGTCTCGTTCATTCCTATCCACGCGATATTTTTTCCTCGTTTGCGGAGAATTGAATAGAAACGAAAGTTAAGAAAGATCGACCGAAGGACCGAACGCGTGATCAAAGTCGAATCGCTCGGAAAAAAGTATAATTATCTTGACAGCGATGAAGCGAGGAGAGAGGGAGAGAAAGGGATGGTACGTTCGTATTCTTGAGCAAAATCCGAACTCCTCGATCGTCAAAACAAACATTTAGTTCGTCCTCGAGTTGCGAACAAAAAAAAACAAAGATAATTCGAGACGGAGAAGATGAATGAAATTCGATGAACGAATTTACGTTCCGTTCCTCTGAATAGAGAAAACATTCGCTTCCGGAGATGGAGGATCAGCTGGCAGCCAATCAAAAGGCGAGGATTCGTACGGAATTGGCTCGAATAAGCAGAAAATATTTCGGCTCGTCGCGCGTCTCGGTCTACCTTTGGTGGGAGATTTTTGACGTCGCCTCCTTCTTATAAAAAGACGCACGACGTCGCGACGCCGCATTCATAAGAGAAACGCCGGTCGGCTTACATACTCATGTACACAAATATTCACGGAATACGCGAAACGTTAGCGACAAAGTGTTTCCAAACAATCGTTTCGAATATCGCGAAAGAGATATTTTTCTTCAGAGAGAGCTCGACAATCAATTATTTATATTCCGTTATCAAGCCAAAGCAGTATTCATATTTTGATTCTTCGTACGCTTATCTACGGCTTTAATCATGTCTTCGGTAATGTTCGTGAGTATCGTTTTTGTTTACCCATTCCTTCCTCAGGTTAAATCAATTAATATCCACATAATGCGAATAGATATCAATCTCACGTACAATATTTTATGTATAATATAATCCAATACGTTGTGCAGTTAATCCTAGATCTCACCCGAAAATCCACGTTCGTCTTAGCAAATTTATCTTCAGAGAGAGAGAGAGAGGGGGGGGGGGGGAGAGGACGGATATTTCTTTGTATTAATTTTTTCTATAAAAGTAATTGTTACTTTTATAGAAATTGTTATAATACTTCGAAAAGCGTTGTAACAACGATGAAATATACAATAGCGATCTATCGCGAGTATTGCAATGTTTCACAATCTTTCGATCGTAAATAAGAAAAAAAAGAAATTTCTTCCTCGATTCATTCGCGTAGAAGCGGAAAATCTCGTGCGAGTATCACGTGCCGTTGGTACGAATGTACACATGTATGTAGTAGTCAGCACAGATTCGGAAATTTGTCAAAATGCCATCGAGACGTCTTTTATGGTCACGGCCAATTCGCGTACCGTTCCTCGAAGAAGATTGGACTTTTTCCAACATTCCGTACTGATTAGGCTCGCTTACGTCGTATGACGTTGCCACACAATGCTTTTTTTCTTTTCCATTTTATTCTTTTCGGTTCTATTATAAGTATCCAACGAAATATGGAAAAGCAAATTGAAACTTTCAAATCTCGAGAGAAATCTCGAGAAAAAGATCGTAGGTATTTATCCATCTGTCGTAGTAAATGTTAATTCAAAAATGAAAAAAATCATCGATCTGATAGGTATATCATTTATGTAGGATTCTGTTATTTGTAAGATTGAAAGTTACGTACCATCGTGATACGGTTCATCGAAGCCGTTGATAGATTTTATGCTTAGAAGCCCCCCAAGTATCGCTCAACGACATAGATACTGTTATACCTATTCATCATTTTGTCCGTTCTATCGCGTTCAGTCATGTTCGACCGCTTTTATAGTCGACCGTATTCTCTCGATCGTTTCGCCCTTACCGATTCAAAATCGATCAATAATATTCACCGTTAACTAAAGTTTCAAAGCACAGGATCTGAGATAGTCGCCGAATTAATTCTCGTATCTTTCTCTCTCTTCGATCGGGCTTTAGGAATCCTTGGGAGCCAAGGTAGCCATGTTCGACCAATATGCGAACAAGCACAAAGACGCACAGAGCAAAAATCCATTTACATCCGGCTTGAATATCGAAAAGCCAAAATTCTCCAAAGAGGAATACGGCAGGTACGTAGTACGCGCGAGTCAGCGTGCGACTTATTTAACACGTCGATGCGTCCTAGACGCGCGTGATAAAATTTGTTCCTCTCGCGTCACGTCCATTTTATTCGAAAATATTCGTCCAAAGATTGTGTCTACGTTTCAGGCCAGCCGCGGGATCTCTTTCGGACATACGCGGTCGCAAAGCCACCGCGCATATTCTTCGAGAGATTTTGGAGTTATGCGATATCATTTATCAAAATGGTACGCCATGTCGCGATCAACCCGATATCACCGGCATAACGTTCGGCGATCTCTTCAACATTTATACCCACATCAGCGACAAATGCGTTGGTCTTCTTTTAAGAGCCAGAAAACAGGGTCTCGTTAAATTCGAAGGAGAATGCCTTTTTCAGGTAAATAAGCAAATAAAAAGTATGACCTTAATGGATCACAGATTCGACAGGACATCTTTCTCTCGTGTGTTTCCAGAGAAGGGACGATGACGTGCCGATATTCCTCGTGAAGCCGATCGCCGAGATACGCGAGGACTTCAACGGACGGCTCAAAGAGATCACGAAAGAGATACCGATCAGTTAATGCACGAGCACCCTTCACGCATTTCTACGCGGTGCCTTTAATCGGTGCTTTAATCGATATCTTCCCCGTCGGAAAATCTACTAAAACGTTTGTACCGTTTTACGGCGCGATTCGCGCTATTGTATTTATTGTATCTATAACATTATTCAGGACGTGGCAATGGAAACGCGAATGACCAGTATGAGAGAGAGAGAGAGAGAGAGAGAGAGAGAGATGTGCGTGAGTGCGATCCGATGTAAATATTTCGCGGTAACAAACTCGATTCGTTTAATGTGATATTACGCCTAAATAGATCATTAGAAATAAACGAACAAATTTGTACTAAGCCTGTGTTTACGTGTCTTTTCCCCGTCGAGAGAAAGGAGAAAGAGACGGATAGAGAGAGGAAGGAAGGGGGAGAGCGTCGAGTATAAGAATGGCCGGAGCCAAAATTTCAAGGTAATCGCATAATTTATAATTGTATATACAGTCACTTTACAATGCACAGTGTACTTTGTTACATAGTGTAGCTCCAGTATTTAGGACAGGTAGCGCCAAAAATGGTCGCGCGTTAACGACGGTATCCAAAGTAAAAAAACTAATTAAGACGTGTGCATTCGTATCCTGTGTAAATTCGTGTGCCCAGCCGCGTATGTTTTACACAGGAATATATCTTGGCGACGTTTATCCGTTCAAGGAGTCGAAGCGCGAACACGCATCTTGCGAATAATTCCCTTCTCTCTTCGATCTTTACTTTCGAGCGTCTATTTGTCATCCGCCTTCTCCGCTCTTCTCTTCTCTTTTCTTCTCCTCGTTTAGAAATTTATCGATAATCATCCGAGGAACACCACGATGGCCGAGCAAAAGACAGGATCGCAGAATCTCTAATTAGATTGGCAGTAAGCTTATTCGTTACGTTGGGTCTTTCTTTCTTTGGGTCCCGCGCTTGCTCGATTCCTTTGTTTCGAATCGATCAACGATCGTTCTCGAATGCTACAAAAGGATGATTAATCTCATACCCGGACGCGCTTTACAATACACCGGCGATAATCGTTCAATCGTCTCTTTCTTTTATAACATTTATTTTTCACTTTCGATCGCCTATTCGTTCTTCATTCGTTCGCAGCGACTCGTTATTGGACCGTACGAAACATTTAGTTCGATATGTCAACGATGAAATGCATGGGAAAAGATATGTACGTACTGTTTTAAACGAAGATATACATTGTATACATATGTGTGTAAGTATCATACTTGCGTATCTCAAAAGAGGGATATGTTTTGGAATTGTTTTATAATTCGTATCTTACGGAGAAGTAACCTTGCATCTTCTCAGGCAATAACGATAAACGGGTAAGAAGGGTATGGTATCGCGTGCCTTAATCATTAAATCAGTATCGTTTCGTTCTTCGCGCGTAACGTTGCTTCGTCGCGATCACGTTTCGGGATTCGATGGACGTTTCGTCGATCTATCGTATCTGGAATCGTTCCTCGCGAATCCAAAGTTCCTTTTCGGTATTAGAATTAGACGTTATCCGTTTATCCGTTAAAAACGTTTCATCGTTGAATGATTACGGACGACGACAATATTTTTTCTTTTCGTTCGAAGATATTATCTCTTATAGAGCGATCTTCTAGATAACAATTATATTTAAATTATAATTAATCGCATTCTTAGTGGTAAAAAACAGTAAACGTCGATTAACAAGATTTTATGTAAGCCCGTAAAATCGGGCACGCGCTTACGTATTTTCGCATAAATGAAAAATTCGATGGATAGGACGTTAAAAAATGTCGCATGTACAACGAAAATAGAGTATCGAACCTTATTGATATAGAGTTTGAACTTAGGCGTTCGTGCACCGTCAACGAAGTGCGACGCGCGAGATAAAATTCGTATATTTCCAGAGAGGGAACGAGCCAGATCGCTAACAATCGAAAAAGTGTGCGTTTAGCCGCGCTTACGTATTTTCTAATCGATAGAAAGTAACGATCAACAATTATCTTAGGCGTTGTCATTCAGACGCTTTCGTCTCGGTACGGAAGAACACATCGCATCGGCTTGACGCAAAAATTAAAACGGCGCGTGCGCATGGAAAGGCTAATTCGTGAAACGTTACGATTATTAAGTCGTTACATTCGTTTAGTTTCAGCATTCTGTACATCTCTAAACGTTCATTGCTTCGTAATCGATAAATCAACGATTCGAATACGTATATGTCGGTTATTTACAGATCTAGCGCACGCACGTACGATATATACCTTTGTATCTTTTATATCGGTATATGCGTATATCTCCATCTATCACTCGTTCGTCGCGCACGCACACGCACACGCACACATATTTTTCGCTCGGATCGTTGGATTAACACACGCAAGCGGGGTTTTCTTGGGATCCATTTTCGTCGTACATTTGCTAATGCATAGGCGCGTATTCACTTACCACGTGTGTTATCCATCGTAACATGGAATGTATATATAATAGATCATATACCTATATATATATATGTATATATGTGTGTATATATATACACATACACATACACACATACACACACAAACACGTATACATACACATACATATATACATATATATATATATGTACATACATGTATATATATAAAGTGTATATTTATAATACATCTATTCTTTCTGCGCGTTTTGTAAAAAGCCTCACCTACCAAAAACAACAGCGTGTACGTTACATCGTGTGTGCTTGACCGTGTAAGTGTGTGTCGGCGTTTGTACGTGTATACAGGGAATCTATGCTCCTTTCGTATTTGTTTTCGCGTACATATGGCTATGGGCATAAATTAACGATCCATTAAAGTACATTCGTCTATTTTCTGGAAATCCATATTCATTAAATCTCTCTATCAAACACTCAAACGTAACACCAAATTAGCGCCTTTCTCTCTCTCTCTCTCTCTCTCTCTCGCTCTTTCTCTCTAAGATTTCTTTCGTCCCGATATTTATTCAGTCTTGGCAATGTTAAGTGTTCTTTGTTATTATCTTGCTCTTTAAGGGCATTAGCATAGCTTATCGTAGATATTTAAATACGAGTATCTCGGTCGAAGGCTTATTCGTCTATCCTTACTTTCTGCTCGTTTTATGCGCGTTAATCGACGCGCTTGTATTCTTTCTCGAATAATCTTGCGCGCGAGTACGTACATACATATACATATATTATATATAATATAATACTATGCATATAATTATCGTATCAGCTTAAAAATATATTATTGTCTTTCGATGAAAACGCAGCACTTTTACCACGCTCGCACTTTCCTTCTCTCTCTCTCTCTCGCATCGATCGGAAAAGAGACACGACAACGACGACCGTTCGACCTTCGAAGCGAAAAGTATTATAACGGATCAAGTATGGCAGTCGCGAGACGTACGAAAATTACGGAGAGCGATCGTTTCCTCGCGATCTAGGACTTTGGCAGGAATCGTGATCGTTCGGGGCGAACGACGATAGAATTGGAGAAAGTCGTAGGGGCTTCGCGATCGAATATCGAGAAGCCGGAAGGAAGGAAGAAAGACAGTTCGACGATTCGGTCCGTTCGTCGAGTATCCCAAGCTCCGTTCCTCTTCCTCGTCTACACGTTCGCACGATATATACGAAACGGGCGCAATCCGGACGAATCGGACGAACCGAACGACGAACTTGGACGAAGGAGAAGAGAGGCCGTGAATCGGGCGAATCGTCGGATCGTCTCCGCGATTCGTTATCATCATACGTCGTTGTCGTGACAAAAGTCGATCTTCCGTCTGATCAATTGCAATCGACGCTTGTCGACTATAAAGTCCGTGACGCAGCCCTTGATACCACGATGCCCTGGTTTACCACCAACGAACAGTTTCCCGTTGGTCGTAAGTAAGGTTCCGCTCTCCATTGGCATCTTCACCGGTGCAAATTCGTCGATTTGTATCGTCGAGGCGCGCCTTCTTCGACTCGCTCTTATGTGATGGAAAACACCGTCGTCGACTCTCTCCTAGACGGATAAAGAATCGTTAAGGAAAAAGTGACTTAGTTGCGTCCGGACAATGTCGATCACGATATACTCTCCTTCGTATACTTTACTTACCCTACTCTTCATCATTATCTGTTCCGTTTTACTCTTGTAAGAAAGAACGACGTATCCTCCGCGCAAGGAAAGTACAAGGTGTTCGAGTTTTCCCCTTCCGATCCAAGCGATCAGGCCCTCCGGATGAATCGTTCTCAGTCGCAACTCAAACTTGTTCGATTGTTGTCCTCTGCGTCTAAAATCATTTACACAGATATACGTATAATTTCTCTCGTACCTATGTGCGAGTATGAACGACAACGACAGTTTCGTACGGAACGATTACTTTGGAGAGTCAAGCTGTGATACTGATAATCGTTAGACATACTTATGTATTTAAGCAAGGAGCAAGGACGAAGGTGGCTGCGGTTAAAAGCGCAGAAAGAATGTTTCACTTATGACGTATTACTGTCAAGAAACGGAGATAGATCGTTGCTCTCGATCGAACGTGCGTGTTCTCTCGTAGGCGCTAGAAGGAGGAAGCATTCTCTAACACACATACGCGTACACATTTGTGACAGCAATCAGAAACTTACTCCGTATAATCGTAACTGTCGTACTCGTACTCTCCGTCCTCCTCCATGTCGTAGTCGGAATAGGACTCCTCGAAATACTCTCCGAGGGTAGTATTAGTTGTGTTAGTACTATTTGGAGTGTTACATAATCAGAAGATTAGTAATTTCGCTTAAACGGGTTTGTTAAAGCGAACTACGCGTTGCTATAGTCGTAGGACTTTGGTGCTCTCTTTATGGACCTCTATATACGTATATGCATACACACACACGCACGCACTTATATATATGTCTCTTTCTCTCTATCGTCCGCTCGCTCGACCATTCTCTTAAATCTTAATAGATCTAGCTACTTAGCCGATTCTATCGAAACTTTTCGAAGCAACGATGAGATTAGATTTCTATCGACGTTAAGAAAGATCACGTACCTTCTACCGTAACGATGCTTAAATTGCAAGAAGTTGTCGCCGTCGAATCGTACCGGTCTCTCGGAAATTTCTGTGCCGGAAACGTCGTACCCCATGACTGAAACGAATAACGTTCTAACGATCTCGATCTGGATTCGCCCCGTTATTCGGGACAAAACCTCAACGAAGTCTTTAAAAAGTCCTTAAAGAGTATGGGTTTGTCTGCCGATGAAACTTACAAAACTCGCAGTGCAGTCCGTTGTAGCCGCTGGCACACTTGCAGAGGTAACTGTTCAAGAGCGGAAGGCAAACGCCACCGTTGTGACAAGGATTCTCGTTGCTCGGACAAGGTAAACCGTCGTAGATCTCGGTATTGTGTTGCGTCACGTTTACGGCAAGATTTTGATAAGTCTTGCCGTTAACCATCAGCCTTTGAACGGCTCCCGTTAATCCGGTCCAAGCTCCCGCCAAGCGATGTACTTCTCTCCAATGTCTGGAACGACGATCGAAAACGTCGCCGATCGCGAGTAAGGTAACATCTCGATCGTATTGTTTCGCATCGATCAGAAACTTACTTGACACCACCGACGTACAAAGGCGTTTCCAGGTTCAACTCCGTCAGAGGACTTCCAGAGAGTCCCCTCGCCACCGTTCCGTCGTCCAACTGAAGAACGCCCTCCCTTCCGAGTCTGCTTATCCTGACGCAATGCCAGCTATCCAAAGTAACGATGTCCGGGGACGTGATATTGGCGATACCGCTTCCGAGGTTGAACCTGAACTCTAGTCTACCGTGGACCAAGTTCAAACTGATAAAATCGCCTCTTCCGTTGTTCAGTTGGCCGTTGTATAGCAAAAGGCCGTCGTTGACGAGAGTGAGGAACCATAGTTCGATGGAGAAGGCTTTGGCGACACCTTCGAGGCATGGCAATTCGAGAAAACCGTCGCCGGACATCTCTGGTATTAACAGTTCCGTTAATTCCGCGTCCACTAAGGAACGAACCGCGATGCGTTAACTATCCTTCACGGCGTAAAGGGGCTTTGTATAAATAAGATGGACGTTCGAAGAAATGATTTGGGTACTCACGAATTTCGCAATGAACGCCGGTCCTGCCGGGTGGACATTTGCAAACGTATCCACCCTGGGGCAGTATGTCGCAAGTGGCACCGTGTTGGCAGGGCTCGTCGATACAAGGATCCAAGGATTCCTCGCAATTCCGGCCGGTGAATTGAGGCGGGCAAATGCACTTGTAATCCGGTGGCTCGTACTTTTCGACCGCGTAATTGCCACGCTCGAAACTCCCCTCGTAATCAAGATCGTAGTCGTAATCGCACTTTGTACCAACGCAACGTTTCTTCGAATTCTTCTTCGATCTTGGCTGATCGATCGAGGCGCAATGCGAGCCCTTACACCTGACGATGCTTACGCCGTTCTTGCGAGCGTTCTTATTGATCCTATTCTTACCCCTCTTTTGCAATCTTCGACATTCCCGACCATTGCAGAGATCCTCCTCGTAGATCGGTTGACAAGTCGCTCCGTTTTCACAGGGAAGATTGGCGCACGCGTTGTCTCCGCATTCCTTAACGCGATAAGTCTCCAAAACGTCTTTATCTCGTCCAACGTGCAGGTCCACGAATATTCGATTGATCTTCAGCTTCCGTATGCATCCCAGAAAACCGTGGTTGGTGCCGATATTGTCGTAGACTCTGTTCAAGATTTACACAAATATCAATGATTTAGACGAACGTCAAACGTCAACGTTCCTCGAGTTTAACGATATTCACGGGGGTGCATACTCCGATCGATAATAATCTCGCTCACTTTGAATAATTGCTGGGCATATTCCCAACGAAGGTATCCTGGTTCAGATCCAAGGACTTTAGCACCCCTTGGCTCTGGCCAACGATATCCTCGCCATCGTTGAAGATCAGTACTCCGTCCTTGTGATACCTTTTCGCCGCTACTCTATGGAAGGTCTTCATGGTGACTTTTTCCGGCGAAGTGAGGATGACCGGACCGTTACCAAGATTGTATCTAAATTGTACGTGTCTGAAAAAATGGCACGAGTAAACACTAAAAGGTAGCCAAGCGATGTAGTTACATAGTGGATGATAATAGGGTCTCTCTCTCTCTCTCTCTAAGTCGAGCTATATCGAAGGACGAGAGAATCTTACCCGTCGACGATAGCGAGAGATACGAAATCGCCGGTCCCGTCGCTCTTCTGCTGATTGTAAAGTATGATTCCGTTGTCGGCGTAGGTCTTTAATTCGACCTCGATGCTGAACTTATGATAGGCCTTCAGCCTGCTCATTCTGACGTAGCTCTTACCGTCGAAGGAAGGTACCTCGTAATCTCTCTTGTTTATCTCTTCGTCGCACAGCAGCCCCGTGTAATTCGGCCGACAGATGCAGACGAATGTTGCGCTCGGCAGGTCGATGCACGTTGATGTCATGTGGCAAGGATAGGAGAGACAGGCACGAAATTCCTCCGTCGGTGTTACTGGCACGTAATTGGCTGCGATGAAAATTGAGACACGATTGTTGTTGCCGTCGGTATTTCGGAAGCAATTACGTACGAATCAAACGCACTTTCGTACGAGGATTCGGGGATGTACGTGATATAGGTACATTACGTGTACATTATGTAGGTATTGCATGTATCATCTTGTAAATTGAATCTATTAACATGGTACGACGAAGATAGTTGAACGCGCACGTACATTGGATGGGTATGTACGAATGACGAAATTATTGGGTCGCGCTCGACTCGAGTGATACGATAATACGGTAATGTGAGAACTTTTGAATTTTCGTATATCCAAGTACGAAATAAGCGATAAACTTGCGAGACTCGTCAGATTTTTCTTTGCGAAACTTTTCTTACCGAAACATTCTTGTCGATCGCTGGTTTCCGCGTAACCCTCGGAACAGATGCAACCTCCGTTGGAACATTCGCTATTGGGAATCGTGCAGTCCTTATCGTCGGTGCAAAGATCACCGAGAAGCGCCGTGACGACTCTAATAGTAGCGGGCGTCGGCCGATATGCCGCAGCGATTCCTGCAAAATCGAACGTTAGGCGAATTAACGACTTGACGACTCTGATTATCCGTCGTGTCACCGTATTTCCAAATATTCCCATATGTTGAAGCAAAGTCAAACGAACGTTAATGCGTTCGCGCTGACGGACGATGCACGTTTTCCGATAACGGAAAATTTTCTTATTCAACGCGTCGCTTTCCTATACGCGCATGATACATGGTCGATACCTACATACACGACGGTTGTGAACTTTTTTCTTTACAATGACGTACCGTGCTTAAGGTTATCTCTGTCGATGGTGATGGTTTCTTGATGAGCTCGATGAGTGTAATAGTATCGTGGATCTGGTTCTGGGACCAAAAGGTGCCTGGTAGATTTAGATAATGGCGAAATAGCGGCTGCTGGTTGAGTGTATTGCACGGCGGTGTATCTCTTAACGGGGAAGTCCGTGTTCACGAGAGGATCGTCTGAAAGTTCAAACAACATTCGCTTTGCTTACTCCTCGAAATCGATCCTTTCTTGAGAGATGCGACGACTTATCTTCTTATCGTCACATATAATCATTATTATTCTATAAAGGAACAGGAGCGACCGAACGTTTTACGATCTTTCTATCATGGTCTAAGTCTACGCATCGTTAGATGTACGTATGTAAATGCTTTAACGATAACGGTGCGGTCTTGTTAAAAACCGCACCGATATCGAGGATGTTAATTATAAAGGTATCTTTTATGCGATCTGTTTGCAACTATCTACATTAATTACCGACATGGAAAATGCTGGATCCGCGGTTAGAATAAATATATATTTGCCCTAATTAATCCGTGACTGAAAGCAATCTCATTAAAAGGGATCGTTCGTAGAGCATATTTACATCGTCGTTTTTACAGGGTCAACAACGTGAACAATCGATTCTTTAAACGCCTAGCACGTTTAATCGCATCATTGACGTTTCGACGATGTTATTAAAACATTCAAATTTTCAATGTTAACCCTTGATAGATTTTCATCTACGTTCGGCGCATCTACGTTCTTGCCTCGACTTAAATGGGTAAATGAATGGATGGTTAGATAGAGAGAGGGGAGAGGAGAGAAACGCGTGACTCTACCAAACGTACCGCCTCGATGCATAGCAATTTCTGTAAATAATGAGAATCCAAAAGCTAATCTTATCGACTCGTTGGACTCGTAGACCGTGAGTCGAGCCGCGAGTAACAAAAGTTTTAACGGTGGGGTGGTGGCTTGATGGGATTTTAATTACTTTCCAATTGCAATGTTGTTTCCTATTATTTCTTTTCGACGATTTTCGTGATTTCTTTTTTCTGATTTCTTTTTGTATTATTTTTTTTGAGCAAGCTTCCCTGCGTCCACTTTTCTATCTCCGTCGGTACTTTTCCTATCTTTCTCTTTCCGTTCGCGTACGTTAACTCTCTTCGATCGTATACGCAGGCGTATTGAAAACGTACGTATAGATAAACGTTTGGTACAGAGCTTGCAAAGTGGTCTCCGTGTAAACGATTTTGGTTAATTTAAGGAAAAATACGAGGTTCCGCCTTTCCTTTGCTTCGTTCGAGTTTGATTCTTTTTCGAAAGCATCTGCTTTTAAATCGACCTTGCTCGCGTATATCCCTACGATACTTACAGTTTGCCTTTCCGAGAATGAAAAGAGATAAGGTAATTCGAGATACTAAAGAATCATTGCGCTTCTTTATCTTACTCCTCTCCTCTATTACCAAGTTCGAATTTATCAGAGAGCTCGAATCGAAGGCATTATTAGCTATCAAAGTGTCTTTCGTTCAAAGGAATCTTGCGATATCCGCGTTTATTTTTATTTTTCTCCGTAGCTTAAGAATAAAGAACGCGGTCAATGGAGTTTATCGTTCGTAAGATCTCTCTCTCTCTCTCTCTCTTCTTCTTCTTTACTTTTTCTTTATCCTTTTTAACTTTTAAGCGACGTTTCATCTCCCGTTTGCAAGATGATCGCGGGTTCTAGTATATCGAGCTTATTTAATTTGGGCCAAGAGGCGAGAGAAAGAGAGAAAAATCTTTTTCCTACGATCAATTTTCGAAAAATATCGCAACAAATTTTATTTACATCGTAATTTCTGTTGCTTCCAGTCTCTACGAGGATACTTTTCGAAGATCGATAGAAACGTATTTGTATCGATACTTACGTACGAAGGAAGAAAAAAAATGAA
This sequence comes from Vespula vulgaris, assembly GCF_905475345.1. NCBI lineage: Eukaryota > Metazoa > Arthropoda > Insecta > Hymenoptera > Vespidae > Vespula > Vespula vulgaris. Next base: position 71,895 of record NC_066590.1, read on the forward strand.
GTCTGTTTAGAAATTGACAAAATTACTTTGGCCGCTTGCATGGAAGATGTATCTATATATTTATCTACAAATAGTTTTCTTTTGGATATTATGCTGGAAAAAAGAAAAAACCGAGCTTGACCCACGACGAACGTTTAGAAACTCTGGAAAGAGCGGAAGTGTAGTAAGCATCGGCGTAAGTAAGAAGGAAGGGCCAGGAGTCGGAAGGAAAGGAGGCGAGGGCGAGGAGCGAGGAGGAGGAGGAGAGAGAGAGAGAGAGAGAGAGAGAGAGCGCCCAGGGTTTCCCAGTTTTCCCTCGTTTCCTCACTTTGATCAATTCCCTCGTTACCGTATCCTCGACGGTAACTCGATCGTTATTACTCGCGCGACCATCAAAGGCGTCACGCTTTCAGGATATCCAAGTGATCGTCGGTTGGCTCCTTTCGAGCGACCGGAGATCCACGAGTAGTCCCCCCAGAAATTACAGCATGCATTATTTACAGGAGGCAAAGTGCTATCTCTCACATCGTTCCTTCGACGTTTGCGCATCTCTCTCTTTCATCATTTCGGTGTCCTATTTTCATCCCTTTCGTATACGTATAGACAAACTCCAGGGATGGGTCCATACCTCGAGCAGGCAAATATAGTCGAAGAGGAATCAAAGAGGAAAAGACACGGTGCACGGGGCGAGGAGCACCGTAACGTAATGTAATGTGATTTATGTTTGATTCCCGAGAAGCAAGGAGAGAGAACTCGGCGAAGAACTTTTTAAGGAATTGACTTCCTTCGACGCAAAAGTCGAACGGTCGAATCGAGTTTCGTCGTAGGGAGGACACGTCGGCTGGATGACTGGGCAATCAAAAATAAGGACTGCGGAACGGGACGGCGAGTTTAATAGATTTCGACGTTACGTTTTACGAACTTTTCCGTAACGCAGGAAGGGGAGAGACGTAATGCAGGTCGAGCCAAAAGGGAAAAAACAACAACGGGAAAGGCTGCGTCTTACCGTATTTACCCTTTTCCCCTTTCTTTTTTTTTTTTTTATTCTTTCTCTTCCTTCTTCTTTTTTTTCTCTTTTTGGTATACCATCAACCCGCTTGCTCGTTAAAACGGACTCTCCGGTATCGATCGTGTCACCTTGAACGCAGTCGCCATTACTCCACGATTAATTGCATGCCCTCTTTTTATCGCGAAGCTATGCCACAGACCGATTCCAGTCGGGAAATTTGAAATCGATCGTTGTCCAAAGACGGAACGTTCCTTTTTTTTGCTCGACGATAAGTTCGGCAGCGAAGCAGCTTCCCGTTATTTCTACAATAACGTCGAACGCGTGCAAGGAGGATCCGGAGTATGATTTAATTAGATCTCGTACTCGGTGGCTTGTCTACTCGCGAACGAGCTAGCTTTCCTATCCGACTTTATATTTTCAAAGGTAACGGTGTGCTCGCCGAATCGAGGGTGGTTGTGCAAAGTCTGAATTTGAATCGGGTCGATTCCGTGGTTTCAATTTGTCAGAGCCCAGCGCTCATATTTGAGTTGGGAAACTAATTACCGACGTAAAATGAGCGTACTCGCGCGCGCGCGCGTCCTCGTTGACTCGTGTACGCCCTCACGAATATTCCGCGTGATAAGTTTGATTAATGAAAGCAATAACTGTCAAACGTAATGCACAATAGAGCGATACCGGTTCGAGCGTTTGCGGATAGGCGTCTTGGTAAAACAGAGGCCACGACTCGACGCGCTGTCGCTTCCATCCTTTCCCTCTCGTCCTTTCCTGCGAGATCCTTCGAGATCCCTCGGGACCCGTCGAGATCGGTCGTTGGCCGGTCGAACGTCGACACGTTGTGCTTTTAGTTTTCGGCGCCGAGACCGAAATCGATTGAGAGCGCGAGCAAAGCGCCGACAAAGCGTGGCCTCCGGGTTATAGAGGTTCAGGGGGTTATAAACATATAAATATATACATGTCAGTAAAAAGTTGATGAGTTTATTATCACCTTTGGATACAAAGGAAATAGGCTGCCGCAGATCAGTTCCTCGTGGTGTTCTCTATCGCGCGTACGATCGTTTTCTTTCGTTCGAACGTGAGAAAGACAACGAAAAGAGAAGAACGAAAAAAGAAGAAAAAAAAATCACAAAAACAAAAAAGTAAAAGCAGCTCCTGAAAGCGCGACAGAGGCGTATCTTATAACAACCTTTTCTACTCGTTGCTTTCCTCTTCTATGGATTAACAATATCTTAGACACGTATCCGATTATAATATATAAACATCGAGCGACGAGATGAGTCGTATCGATCGGGCGTATCGTTCGATAGCCGAGTGAATATCAACACAGGTAGACGTAGAGAAACGCAGTAGTAGCCTAGGTAAACGCGTCTCGTTTGCATTCCTAACGTGATCTAACTCGAATCCCGACGCGTTATTTTCCGTCAAATGTTTCCTCCTCCCTTTTCTTTCTTTTTCTTCGTATTTATATATAGTACTAGTTCTAGTCGTCGAAACGCAGAGAGATCGCTAATATTCAGTAACGTAGAATGTAAAGCGGCCTGTGCGGCGTACGCTCAGTGAACCCACCTCTGCAGTGACCAAAGGCCTGGGTCACCACGTCCGCCTGGTGACGACACGCGTAGAGACGTAGTTCGCACTCGCTGTCGTAGGTCTGTCCGTCGCTACCGCAAACCGGTACCAACGGTATGTCCGTTGGACAGGAGGACGGACAGACGCAGTGTGGACCGCCTATTTCGGAGCAATGTCCTCCGGAATAGCACTCCAGTTCCTTGCAAGAGGTTGGAATCGGCGGTATCGTATCGGCTGGGAACACACCAAAGAGGAACGTTAAGTCTTCTCGAGGGGCCATGGTATCTCTCAACGTTTACGCGCCGCTTACGTCGGTCGAATCGAATAGGGATTCTGGGTAGGTCAGGCGCGTGCAAGCGGTAAAGATAGGTGGATAGGTTTTGGCCGAAGACGAGAACGTATTTTCTTTCTACTTATCGGCAAGAATACCTTTTCTATGCGATATACCTGAATAACAGCCGGTAGGCGTGAGTATTTTATTGTGATCGGTGCAGATCGTACACTTTTGCCCTTGAATGTCGGGCTTACAGACGCAACGTCCGGTCATTTGCTCGCAATCCTCCCGGACGGAACCAAAGAGCGAACAACCGCAGGCTGTAGAGGAATACAAAGGGAGAAAAAAGGCATATATGTACATGCATATATATATGTGTGTGTGTGTGTGTGTTGCGTGTTTGGCGACCGCGATAACTCATATCAAATGTAAGAGTTTAAACGCGCCCGAGGAATAATCGTCCGTCTTACGTATACATCCTTGATGTCCCTCGCTGATCTTTGGCAATCCCCAGTAACCTGGCATGCATCTGTCGCACTTGAGACCACCCACTCCTGGTCGACATTCGCACTGTCCGGTTTCCGGATTGCAGGTGTCGGATACGCTACCCAGTCTGTTACAATTGCACGAACTGGGACAACCAGCGCCATCCGGTCCAAGCGCTGCGGTTTTACCGTCCGGACAGCAGCCGTGCCAGGAATCCGAACACTTGACCACTTGAATTCCTTGGACTAACGCGAAAATGGCCAGTTTATTGTTTTCTTCGTTTCGTTGTATTAGCTCGCGCGAGAGCGCCGATTAACCGGTTACGTTGAATTTTACCTTTCTTGCAACAGCGAGCGAATCGTGGAGTTTGATGGCAATAGCTATTGCTCGGACAATCTCTGCGATCGGGTCCGCTTCCGCAGTCGTACTCCTTGCCATCGGCGTCTATCAACGGCGGATCTCCGTTGCAAGGTTTTACCTCCATGCCTGAACGCGCGATAAAAATCAAATTGAATTTGAAAGAAGGTCGTTTCTTTCGTCCGTGAAAACTACTGTGAAACGACTACAAAGTATATTTGTATATATACAAAGTTAGCGTATATTAGTATCGTCAAAGGATGAGGAAGAAGAATAATATAGCTCGAAGCATTGTTAATGTGCAACTAAGATGGCCAACCTTGACAAAGATCAAGGGGCCTCAGTCGTAACTCCTGTTGTCGCTGACAGGCCTCCATCTTCATCGCGCAGAGAGACGAATATGTCCTAAGATCGCTGCCGCAAACCGGACGCATATTTTCCGGCGATATCGAGGCACAATCGAAGCGGCAGCTACATCTTGGAAATTTATCCGGTCCGAGTTCGCACGTGGCCTCGAAATCGCAATGAATGTCCTTGCAAGCCTCTCGTTCTTGAGTGCTGGTAACGTCGGCGACCGTGGTGGCCACGCGTGTCAGAGCCGGGGTCGACATCGTCGCTGTTTCGAGCGGTTAAAGGGACAAGTGGAGAGACGGACGGACACGGGGGCGGAGAGAGAGAGAGAGAGAGAGAGAGAGAGAGAGAAAGGGGAGGGGAAGAGAGAGGGAGAGAGAGCGAGATTAGATAAGCGGTTAGATTAATAAGAATCGGAGGATTAGCATCGTTCCGAATGAACATTAATTGATAGAAGCTTTTTATCGAAGCGTTCGCGTAATAATGATCTCTCACGATGATGCGAGTATTAAAATTCAGATCTCGTTTGTAATTTCAACGCGTCGAAGGGTACGTCTTTTAAAAGTTACGATTTTGCAAATTGCATTAAACGTTGCAAGTGCATTTAACGCGCATCTAGGACCTAGTTATCGTATTCATCGAAATACGTAGATATCGAAGAAATTGAAGTTACGCCGAACCGCGAATAACGTCGATCCGGTACGTTCGTTCGCACGTACGGTGAAGTGCGGGAAGAGTTCGCTTGACCGATCTTATCGCGAAACGATCGAAGCGCGTTGGTTCTTTTAAACGTAGAAAATATAATATTTTTCGTACAACGATATTGGAAAGGAGAGAAACACGTCACAGAGCGATCGATCGCGCGTTCGATATGCCCGTTTCAATGGATCCTTCAATGTCCTTTTGTCCAATTGAAATCGCAAAACGTCTAGTTCGCGATCGCGATTGTCGAGCGTTATCCATTGTTTCGACGAAGGGTAAGTTATTTTTTCTGCTCCCTTTTTTCCCCTCTCTTCGGCACATTGTTCGTATCTTCGATCGGCGAACGAGTTTTATAGAGAGGAGTTTTCGGAGAAGGGAATTTTTCAACTTACTCAGCGCTGCCACAGCGAATCTTTCACCGCAGTCGCCGTAGAAAATCACGTGCAGGGCCGGCAATTTCGGGTCCCTCCCACAAGCTGCCTTTTGTAATTCACACTCGGATTGGTAAGTCTTGGCGTCGCTACCGCATACAGGCTCTCCGTTACTTTCCGGACAGATCTCCGGGCATACGCAGACCCCTGCCATACAGCGGCCTCCGTTTTCGCATTCCACCCTCGCGCAAAGTTCTGCAAACCGTTTGAATCTTCCGCTATTCACTTTTTCGCGGATAAACTCGACTAAGCGTGCAATCACGTTCGCGCGATGAACAGAATCCGGCGTTAATCTCGTTCGATAATTTATATGCCTGCTTGCGAATTAGAGGTAACAAAAATGACTAACCACAATCGCCCATATAATGGATGACGATTTCAGTCTGAGTCGTGCAGGAAACCTTCTTCAAGGCGCACTCGTTCTCGTAGGTCACACCGTCGGATCCGCAAACTTTGTCCGTCGGCTCTTTCCCCTGCGAATTGCGTTACATTGTGGCGATAATAAATGTCGTTACGCGAAGAGATAAGCAATGGCCGGTTATTAAAAGAGTACGGAAGGGGAAGGGAAGAAAAAGAGAAAAAAGAATAGAAAAGAAAGAACATTATACCGTCCTATTCTCCGACGACGACGCCTCTTCCTCGTAAGATTCGTAAAGTAAGAAGACGAGAAATCCCTTCTACGATATTCCTACTCGGTAGAAACTTTTTTTTATTTTCACATTTATTTTCCGGACGTAACGTACGTAATAAAAATGTACATCGGTTTAATCGATTGGATCGCTCTCCTTTTACTCGCGCAAGTAAATACGCCTATAAGTAAATATCGCTATACACCGATACGATATTCGAAATAATCGATGCTTCCCAATGATTTATCCAAATTCGTTGGGCGTATTCGTTAAACGATATTTATGGAATTTTCCCCAAAATATCTCTAATGTTTTATAACGATACAATGCATTCCCTTTTATATTTCGAAGAAATGGCACACGGACTCTCCCTCGATCCTCGATTTTGAACGTTGGTATAACGTTATTGTAGATACATAAATGCATGCTACACATATAAACGGATATACTATAAATAATAGAAAATATTATTAAAAATTGATTTATTCTTCGTAGGAGATTCAAACCGCGCGTGAGGAGAGTCGAAAGATCATGAAACGCGCGAAAGTAAATAATTCATGCTTGTCTCTTCAACTATAGATTTTTCTTTCGTAACGTCGTCGCGTCATAAGGGAATTCTAAACTCTTTCCCTTCCTTTAACCGTCTCTTCCTTCCTTCCTTTCTAGCGCACTTTCTTGGAGAATAAAAGGACAAGTTTCCCTTTCTCTAGCTTTCCCTTCGACGAAGCACACGCGCTATTCCGCTACTCCTCTTAACCCTCCGAACGGATGGTCCTGCGACCACACCCGAAAAATTCAGAATCGCTCGAGGCATCGTCAGCAAGACGTTTCACGAATCCGGAAGTTACAATCACTTTGTACTCGTGTATCTGGATGGAAAGATCGTAGGTTTTTCTTCGAAGAGAATCAACGGCTAGAATCCACGATAGATCGAACGTATCCGAATGTGTCGAATGGAACGTTAACGAAGAGAAAGAAGTCAAGCCCCCGAACAACGAAATTGTTAACGTAAGCGAAAACCTTGGAAGCACACGCCTTCTTTTTCTTTCTTTTTTTTATCGGACGATCCGAAAGAAACACTCGACGATGTACGATTATGTAAATACGATCCACGTGAATCGTATTTTATCCTCTCTACGCTACCATTTTAATCTCTCTGTACGTCTAGGGGGTCCTTGAGACAAATAGCGGCCGTATAAGAAACGATTATTAATATAATCTTCGTAACGATAATTCCTTGTTCCGTTATTCGAAAAGAACGATGGCATTGCATACGTTAGTGGATAATCGAGCGGGCATACGAGTATCAGCGATTATTCGATTGATAAAAGAAACCCACTCGCGTTCGCAGCTGCGAGTGAAATCTATCGACCGACGATCGTTCGTTCTCGCGAAAAGTACTTCTACGGCCTAACGATTCTCCCGTCACGATATAACGAAATGCTTTTGTTGTTAGATGAACTAAAAAACGAGAGAAGCCAGCAATCGAATGTTCCGATCTCGCTGGTTATCGAAGGCCATCCGACATGCGTTAAGTCTCGCTCTCGTTAACGCAACAAGAGTAAAATATTCATCCCACGATGAATGCCCTATCGAGCATACACGATATGCATATACATATGTATCTATGTATTTGCGTGCACGATATGAATTCCATTTGTAACACGTGTTCGCCTACGGTTCAACCGTGATTTTCCCAAATTTTTTTGTCAGCGAACGATAAGAGACAAATCGGTTCATTTTTCCATTAATAACGTTCACTTACGAGTGCTCGGATAACTACATGACCTACGAACATCGACGATCGGTTCGATCACTCGTTTTTCTCTCTTTTTTTCTTTTTCGTCTTACTCCATGGTACCCGTATATGGATGCATTTGAATAAATGGAAAATCAAAGAAATTCCTACTACGATTTCTAAAGTTTTTCTTCGACTTCGTTACGTGCCTACTTACCGAATTTTCGCATTTCGTCGGGCAAACGCATTTTGCCTCCCCGGCGCTGTCGCTCTCGCATTCTGCGTAATGTTCGCACTTCTTATTTTCGCAACCGTCTGCAAACAGGAAATTGGTGTTACTTTATAAACGTAATGGTGTTACGAATCTAACGTACGAATTAACGACGAATTAACGTCGCGAGAGGATAGTCGACGTGCGTATTTTTCAACATCTTGTCCCGAGATAGTTTATCCTATCTCCGAGTGTCCCTCGAAACTTGACCTCTTCTTACGGACATTTTACGAACACACTGCGGATCGATCGTTCCGGATGATATAAAAGTGACGACTCTCATCGTTTTGAAATGCCGTCGCGTAACGCCCACGACTAGTAGAATTTTATTTTCTTCTACGAAGAGGTTGTCTCGTGGATGTAATATTAATATCGTTTACGCGAGCTAGTGCTCTCGTTCTTAATTAAAAGCGTAGAGTCTTGCATATTAATGACTTCTTTCGGAAGAGGCATGAGCGATCGAAGCTGCATTCATTAGCGAAAGGAATTCGATACTCGGACCGAATTTCAGCCACGTATCGAAACTATGCCGGCACGTTTTTGTCTTTGACCGCGTACGCGCGAATAGATATTAATAGGTAGTAGGTACATTAAAAGAGCCGTCGGGTTCTCACGGTGAGACTCATTGAATCGTGCCCGTTCGCTTCGATTTTCGTCGAAGATCGATTACGACTGAAATATCTTCTATCGTCACGATCTTCATTTTTCGTAATTGCATTCTTTTTTCTTTCTCTCTCTTTCTCTCCTCTTCTCTATCTCTACAAAGTAATCGTTCGAAACGGCCCTTCGGATTTTGCGTACGCCGAACAATTTGTCAAATTAGACGAATAGACGTCGTTATACGTTTATTATACGCTTAAATCGCAGTATCGTATCTAGAAGTAGTATAAAGACGTAATATACAAGTCCTCGACCAAGGGAAAACCGCGGTGTGTTCGCAAATTTCGTATCGATCGGTCTTGCTCGACAAAGCGTCGACTCGTTCGTGAGAATCGAATTCTCATTTAAATGGAAATATATTCGTATAATGTTTTCATGCATTAAGCGAGCAGGAAAAGCAAAATTCGATATTAACGCACGAAATTATTTGTATATTTCACATATAGAGTGTAATATCTTAGACGACGATGGGGATAGGTCAGCGAGACACGTAGATATATTTGGGTATATGTTAAGAGATTCGTAGAAGCGCGTAGGAGAAGAAGTAGGACTGGTAGTAGGAGGAAAAGTAGGAGGAAAAGGAAGAGGAAGAGGAAGTGGAAGAGGAAGAGGAGGGCATCGACAGATGCATTTGCGAATGTGTGAATTTGCGTTGGAAATGAACAGAGCCAGGTGTCACGCGGAACCCAGCCTCGGGGCGAACCCTCGAGTTGTACGTTTGTTTCGTGCACAGCCGGGTCATTCGCGAGTAATTTCCATAAAGAGGGCGAGCGAGCGAGAGACAGAGAGACAGACAGACGGACAGACAGAGAGAGAGAGAGAGAGAGAGAGGGGGGGAAGAAGAATGTAGAATGTAGAATGGGGAAGATTAAAGCGGGACTATATCGTAGTTTCGCGCTTTCAGAAATCCTTGTCATCTTGTTATGACGGACGATAAATTTCGTATCGCCTCCAGGAGGTGCATCTCTGTTCTCTGTTCCCCCTCCTCCCTCTCTGTGTCACACAGAATCTTTGTGCCTTTTCTCTTCTCTCTTTCTACTGCCTTTTCATCGCAAATATCTCGTCATCGATGACAAAACTTGTCTTTTGGTTTAATAATTTTCATGTTTCAGCTCTCGTGACAAATTCTCGATATTAGTGAAAAATCTTTTCTTTCCTAATCGAACGCGAAAGGCAGGAGAGAGAGAGAGAGAGAGAGAGAGAGATCCCAAGGAAGCCAGAGAAAGCGTCATCGAGGAATTCGCATCCTTGCTTTCGCTCGGCTATTCCGTTCCTCTTCGTCCCACATCGACAATACGAAGTAGAAAGGAGCGAGCTGCTGTCGGGCTGCTGCTTAGTTGCGGTTCGCCCGAGACGAGGATTAATAAGAATGAAATTGCAGGATACACGAACAATGAAATTGTCCGAAAGGAAGAAAGAAGCCGTTGTTATTAAACGCACCGGAGAAAATAATCTAAAAAGTATTAATACCCGAACGTTCGTGGGAACGTGCATGCATTCGCGAGTATGTATGTCGGAATTTTTTTGATAAAATTTTTACCGAGAGCAGATGAGAAGAAAGAGAACGTGCGGCCACGATCTTAAAAAAAAAAAAAAAATACGAAAAAACAGAAGGAGAAAAATAAAGATTTCAACATCGAACAAATTTAGTAGCGTTCTCGCAAAGCGGATCACGGCAGATGGGAAAGCGTGTGCGTCGATGAAATCTCATGTAAATGATTCTTCGATAAATTCGATTTAGCTTTTCCAGCTCCAGGAGCCGTTCGTCGCCGGGTATAGAATCGTGGCCTGGCTCTGCAAAAGTAATTTTTACTCGCGACCGAGCTAATTACGCGCGACGACTCAAAGATATACTTTTCATCGTCTAGTCGAGATCTCGTCGAGTCTTTGGTTACTCACTACACAAGCCCTGATAAAGAACTCGAATCTCTCGGCGATGTTGGCACGCCTCTAATCTCAGCTTGCACTCGTTTCCGTAGCTGATGCCGTCGTCCCCGCAAACTGGCTGAAACTCCGCCGGACAGGTAGGACACTCGCAAATGGCGGTTCCGCCGTTTTCCGCACAAATTGCACCCCATTGGCAGACCTGTGAAAACAAATTTCGTCTCTCTTTTCTTCTTCCATGTTTCTTTTATTTTTCTTACTAGCATAGCGAGATTGGTCGCATTAAATGGAACTCTATCCTGGGAAATTTGGTTCGCGTCAAAAAAGGACGCGGATCTCTCTCGATAGTCCCGTCCGAAGGACGCGAACGCGAACGCCTCTTCTCTCGATTCCAGACACGAGACGGTAGGGGCGCACCCTCGCCTCCTTCGCTCGCCTAAAGCTGATAATTTATCGCTGACGATATTTTATCGCGACGCATAATTTACTACGCTCGGCTGCCTTAATTCTCAGGATTTAATGTACTTTGCTCCATTAGATAACTGCACTGCACTGTCCTTTTTCTCCGATGTGGAATTCCGCGCGGAAGGTCGTAGAAATATTATGAGATTAGCAACGCGACGCGGCGCGACGAAGCGACGGTACTGTACCGGTACTCGATAACTTCTCGTTATACCCGAGGATTCGACTCGACTGGAAGCGAATTTTTACCCGCTATCTTCCATCGCTTATACCCTACAACCTGCCCTCTAACTTTCAGCCTCGGCTTTCCTTCGTTATCAATTATCGCGTGGAAAACGAAGACACGATTTCGAGGGATCGCTACAGTTTTTCCTTTTCTCTCTTTCGTTCGAGCTTCGTATCGAGCTTCGTATCGAGCTCCGTATCGAGCTTACCGTTCGACACTCGAAGAGTTTGTCGTCCTGCGAAATATGCGCGAATATGAGACAACAGGTTTCCGTTTCTTATGCAAGTTTAAACGATATGCCGCGCTTAGTAATAATCTCTTTGTCGTTAAAGAAATAAGAAGATCCAACGACGAATTAAACGGACGGCGAGGGCATCGGAACGGTCGGGAAAAGGATTCGAATCGACGGTGACTCGATACTATTATTGTCTACTCCTAAAAATTCATCGACCCCATTTTTTTTCTTTTCTCTCTCGCGGAGGGACGAGGGAGCTCGCGATGTCATCCGACCTGGTTGTCATCCAATTAGCGACAATCGCTTCTCGAGGAGACTCTCGTGGAAACGGTACGCGCTGAGACCGTAGCATTTTAAAATCTTATCAAAGAAATCAACGCGAATAGGGAAAGCAGAAAATGCGAATACAAACGAGCTGTCGTAATGAAAGAATTATTTCAATCACGATATTTTAGTCGTCTTTTCGTCAAATTACTCGACTCATTCTTTCGACGTCGAACGAATCAAAGAGCGAGTAATAAGCAAGATTTGTTTTTTCATCCAAAGTCGCGATAACGTCATCGCGCTTCGATGCGGAAAAATTGAAAAGAAAGCCTAGTAGAAAGGCGTCAGGAATATCGTCGTGGGAATATCAACGTAAAGAGAAAGAGCTACCGAGACCATTAATCGTAAAAGCGATGCACGCGTTCATGCGAGCGGAAATCGCGAAATACCTTCCTACCTATCTCCTCTCGTCGTCCTCGAGAGATTCTCGGTCGCAATTTGTCGGGTACTCGGTAGCGTTGGTGAGCAAGATACAGATATAGAGATAGATGGATAGATAGCGAGGGAGCGAGAGAGGGAGAGAGAGGAACTAGGAGAGATCAACTGACCTTTTCGGAGCAGGGTCCTCTCGAGCCGCAGGTACCCGTGTAAGCGACCTCGATATTGCTCTTCGTTAGACAGGCCCGTCTCTTGAGCTCGCAAAGGGACGTGTAGGTGGTGCCACCGCGCGCACAAACTGGTCTCATGACTGGCTCGCATTCCGGACCGCATTCGCAGCTCGCAATGCCATATCGGTTGATGGCACATTGTTCGTACGAACCGCATTTCGCCTCGTCGCAGGGATTGATACCTGAGAAATTGTGCGGAAAATGTGACTTTATATCATACGTTTCGCTGCATCGTTCGAATAGCATTTCCGATTTGGTTATTAATTTCGACACATAATTACCAAATTATCTTGTCAATGATCCACGCATGATTTATTTATTTTTTTAATTTTTGTGAATACGACTCGAGAATAAAATTGTATCAATTTTATCGCGTGTTTCGACAAATACAAATACGAGGTATATCAAGAGACTTAGATACCGAAGAGGAAGGGAGAGAGAGAACCATAAAGCGATTTGCAAAAGCAAAATGACGTACTTTACACACACGTCGGCGATTTATCGACGCATAAAATTGCGCGAAATGCGATTGGTAAGAGCCACGTCTCAACGCATTTCCCGATGCTTAAGAGCGTTTGTCGATCAAAGTAGCACGATGCTCTCAAAAATACAAAATGATTGTTTGAATTAAATCTTTGATATTCGCGTTGACTTACGTTTCTTTGCTTAAGAGGAAACTAATCCAAACTATTCCAAACGTAGGTATACCGCTAAACTCTCATTGTTTACGAGAACGACCAGGCTCTTACATTGTTGGTTGAATGATATTTGTGCGATAGATAGCGCGTTTCTAGGAAAGCCTGGGCTTTGAAGATAGAGAGTATTTAACTCGTTCAGAGTTTCGTCTTACCTGAACTGCAGGCACCATTATAGATCTTTCGAAGTGGAAGTCTCGATCTGCAAGCTTCTTGTCGGAGGCTGCACTCGTTCGAGTAAGTCTTACCGTCGCTTCCGCATACGGGCGAAAATTCGAGTCCGCACTGTTCTCCGCAACGGCAAGCGGGTTGCCTGGAGCCATCCAACTGACAGATTTCTGGTTCCATGCATTCGACGCTACCACAGGGATCTGTAATGTCGAATAAGAGCCATCAAGCATTTTTCAAATAATTATTGTGATAACATCGAATGAAATTTTACGATCTCTCTCTCTCTCTCTCTCTCTCTCTCTCTCTCTCTCTCTCTCTCATTTAACGTCAATAACGTTTCATTAAAAAAGAAACTGGAGCAATCTGTTGGTCCATTATGCTCCATCGCTTAGCAAAAAGATGACAGAAAAAAACAAGTAGGTGAGAAAAATGGCGATAAAGATGGAACCGAAGGCGTTACCGTGGAAGAAGTCACGCTTTACCACGAGATTAATCTTCAGCCTCGAGCAAGCTGGAAGAAAGCTAGAATTTAGTTTCCTCCTCCGACCTCGAGCATTCGTGTGCTTCTCTTCTATACGACTGACGGGGCAGCTTCTCTTCTCTCTCTCTCTCTCTCTCTCTCTCTGTATTCTCGAACGTAACTAGAGCGGAGAGAGCGAGCAAATTTGTATCTTTGATAACGGCAAGCGCTCCGATCTTACATACGTCTACTTCGTCCTACCGTCAAGACGACGTTCGATGCTTGAGATTCTCTGCGAGACTAAAGGATAGGGAGGGATAATGCTAGTGATCGTTACGATATCCGCAAGCTGTTTACAAGGACAATGTTAGTGGGGAAGCAGAGTGGAGAAATTTCCCTCTTCGTACACTTCCAACATAAACAACGAAACGTCAAAGAACCTTTGGCATGGATCTTTAAGAGGATAGAAGCAATGACGGTTCATGTTCATTTCCTACTTGCTAATATCCAATTTCTTTTTTATCGAAAAGAAGCGAGACGAACTTATTTATTGAAAAGAAAACGTATGCGCATAAATCATGGAAATTGAAGTGTGTACCACGAAAGTTATATTTTGATGGATGAATTTTCTTTCTCGGTAGGACAGAAAAAGAGGAAGACGGAGAGAGCGAGAGAGAGAGAGAGAGAGAAAACGTGGACATAACTCGAATTCCATCGGCCCGGTCTCGGGACGCCCGAGGGATCTACCGGAGAGAGAAAGCGTCGCGCGAGCGATAAAAGTGTGTTTAAAATTCCCGCGTCGCCGCCACAGGGCAATTGTTTTTAAGTTCGTCGGTGAAATCCCTTTTCTTTCCGCCTCTCCGCTCTCGTTCCAGCCGAGCATTCAAGCGTCGCGGCTTCTGGTTCCTCTTGCGTCGTCGCCGTGGCCTCGCCGATTTCAACTAATCTTCCAACTTGCGAGAAACTTTTCCACGCGGTCTCCGTCTCCATTTTCCTCCGTCTCTTTTCTTTCATCTTCGTCTATCTCGACCTACCACGCGCTTCGTATCATCCGTGAGATAACTTTGAAAAAAGTGGAAAATCTGGATTGAGAAGGTTTCAATAGTTGTACCGAATGAGCCGGGAAAAGAAAAGGAGCGAAATCTTCGGAATTTAACCGACGCAAAGCGTCGACGAAGCGAGATAGGACGACGGGAATGGATTTTACATCGGAGAGTTCAACATCGGTCTCAATTTTATGGACGTTCGAACGTTCCCGCGCGTCTACCGACGCACACGCACCGAACGGATGCAATATATTTGATCGATCTGCCTCGATTCCGTTCTTCCGCAACGATGCATTCGATAAGCTGCGTTTCGGTCCGGCGCGGCGCGACTGACTTGATCCAGATAAAACATATTTATCGATAACGGCAGCGCGCGCAAAACCGATAGATTCGAGCCATTCGTCTTTCGATGGAGAAACGTTGTCACTACTTTCTTCGTTTCTTCTTCCAGTGTATCGCTGGTTTAACGCTTATTATCGGGTCAAAGTATTCGACACTCGTACTCTCGTCTAACAAACGGAAAACCCGAACATCGCATACATCGCAATCGTCGTATCTCTTGGTCTGCATCTGCGAGAGTGAGAAAGAGGGAGAGAGAGAATATGGCGGTCTTATCTGCTACTTCCGGCGTTGCTCGCAAAATAGCGAGAATACGAGACACGCGAAACGAAGGCGAGCGAACATTACGAGCGTCGTATAAAGGTATTATGTCTGGAAGGTGGAATGACTGGGTTTATGTTAACAGCAGCACCGCGGTACTTCCGGGTTAACGTACACCAGCAGTAACCCGCTTCCGTTCGATCTACCTTTGGTAGGACCTCAGGTATCGCAACCAAGAAACCGGCAAAGCCATCGTACGTGCCATCGTCGTTGTCGTCGACGGCGCGCATCAGGGTCGCGCGGATATCCTACCGCTCTTCCTCCCCCTCTTTGGAGTAGGAAACATAAACGCGAAAATTCGAAAGAGTACCTATCGATTTTCGGTGTACCGTCGCGTATGATGCTACGCTTGTTATTCGTTTAGTTCGAATACAAAGTCGAAGGAAGATTTTATATTCGAAAAGTGGATGGTAGAGGTCGGTCGTTCGAAATAAGTGGAAAGCGAAGGAGCAGTATTCGTCCGGTTAGTCGCGTGCAACGTTCGCGCGAGTTCGTTTTTAGCAAGTAGAACTTCGGACTCCTATATTCCTTCTCTTCTCCGTTACGACGTACGAGTATACGTTCTCCTTTCAAAGTGAAAATCGAGCGTCGCTCCTCCGCCGATCCAACGAAAGAGAAGCTTCCGTCTCGTTGAACCTGTTCGCAAAAGGTCTTTGGATAAACACGTTTCAGCTACGTCACCAGTCTGCCTTTCCATCCTACTTCTTTCACGAGCGCCCACACGTAGACACCCTCTCTCTATCTCTTTCTTGCTTCGAGATTTCCTCTCACACGTGTCCGTGTACGTACGTTCGAAAGAGGCAAATACTTTAGCCTAGCGAGTGTGAGAATTTAGTTGAATCCATTTTGCAGAACCGAAGCTCGTATCCGAAGCGCTCGTCCTCTCTGCATCCCTGTTCCCAAGACCCTTATACGGGCCGCTCGAGCGTGAAAAGAATGGGGTACAGTTTTTCCACTTCTCTCTTTCCGTCTCTACCCGAGATACCAAAAGAATAATCTCAAGTTAAAGTGAGTTTATTCGACGAAATGTAGATGGGAGAGTAGACACTAGTAATCTCTACTTGCCGTACGTTTTCGCGTTAATTAGTCGAAGAAAAAACTCTTTGTCTCGTTTTCGATTTCCTTTAAACTTTCGTCTTCCTCCTCGACTCTTGGAATATATTCTCTCAAATTAATATTGACACTTTTATCTTTGATATCGCATCGATTTACGCTGACGCGTCACACGTTTTAAAGATGATTCTTTTTCCTTCTTTCTCTCTCGATCGAGAATCTCCGTTTTTAATCTCCAACGGAAAAGTTGTTCGACTCGACTATGGAAAACGTTTTCGCATTTTCTCCATTTTCAATATACTGGTCCAGATTGCCGATCAAGAAGCAAACGGTAGAGGAGAGAAGAGATGGAAAGGAGGAGAAGTGGGGGAAAGCGAAACGAGTTCGGTGGCTCGGAAGTCTCGAAACTTTTCGAGCTAATTTGATTTATCGTCGGCGCCACTCGAGATTCGTATCCGGAGCTATTCTACTCTCGGCCTTACCCTCGAACGAAAGACGTTGCGAGCGAACGGACTAGAGAAAGGGGATCGGGTGAAAGAAGGTGGGTTCGAGCCACGGCAAGTGATACTTTATGCCGCGGAGAATTTATTATCGATTTTGGCGTTTAAAAGTATCGCACGGGACCAACTGGCACCGATTGATAAACGTTGCTCGCCGTCATTGTCGGAGCGCCGTCGTCGTGCGTGCCTTTCGATCCGAGAAAGGAGGAAGATGCGAGAAAACGAAAACTAATGCGAGCGAGCGAGCGAGCGAGTAAGAAAGAAAGAGAGAGAGAGAGAGAGAGAGAGGACTCTTTCCGTCTCTAGGACGATCCTCGGCGACTTTACCGCCCTGGATATTACGTTTCATTGTTCCTTATACAATACCAAGGCAGAAATACAATTGAAAAGGAAGGAGCGAAGAAGTCTCGCGGAAGAGAGGAAGAACGAGAGAAGAGAGACGAAGAAGGAAGGACGAGGTAGGAAGAGGAAGACGTTCGTCTTTGTAAACTTCCGACGTCGTCGTCCTGGTGTGACTTTCTCTTCCTTCGAGTCTTCTCCTTATCCACCTACCGAACTAAAAGGCTCACTGGATCTAGGCGCAGTCTAGTTCTCCATGCGAATCCGTACCGTCGTTATTACGCTCAAGCGGACAGATTGCGAAGAGGGAGAAGAGAACCGGATTATAAAATTGCACTCGACGATAATCCAAAGTAGTCGTACGCGACCACTGGATATTGTTAAAGTTCGTAACTTGTGCAATTTTCGTTTTATCTACTCTCTGCCTCTAGACCCCTCCACCGCCCCCCCCCCTCTCTAGCTTTTTTCTCCTTCGCGTCCTTAAAACGAACAACGGGAACGTAACGTCTTGCTGCCCGACGTTAAAGCAGTCCCTCGAGAGCTCTAATATTCTTTTTTCTATTTTTATAATACTTTTTTCCACTCTTGCGTAAAACAGGGATACCTGAGTAACAAGTTAGACCGAAGATGGTCGCGACAAATTCAAGCTATTTCGTTAACACGATATTCAAGATCGTATCGTCTAACTTCGTGGAAATCGAGAAGACTTTATAAGAGATAAATGAAAAGCGATTTACATAGATAGAGAGGAGCTCGCGTTTTTATCCGGTGTTCGTCTTTAACGATCGCCTACGCTTCGCGTTACGTTAATTTCGGTTGCGTTACACAGGCAACAGAAATTAGAACGACGATCGCGTATTCTATGCATTTTCCACGGGAGATCCTGCGAGTCGTCTCCCTCGAGTGTTGGACCAAGTACATCGTTCGCACGTCCACACCGTCTCGTTTTCCCAAGAGAGATCGAAAGAGAACGGGAGAGGGATAAAGAGGAAGAGCGATGGAGGGTAGGAAAGCGGACGAGAATCGTTCGACGATGTATTTAACCAGCTCGTTAACCGGTGGCTGCGATTATCGTAACTGTTACCATCGAATGCCATCCTACGTCGGAGGAGCAAAGCTGTCTGTTGTATGAAAGACGAAGAAGTCGAGCGAGAGCGACAGAGACAGGCAGACAGACAGACAGAGAGAGAGAGAGAGAGAGAGAGAGAGAGAGAGAGAGGAAGGAGGGGAAGAAGCTTTTGGAGCGACAGAAGAGAGCAGAAGGGATGGAACTTACCTAATCCTAAGCAAACAAGGGCTCCCTCTTGCTACCTGTCTGATCAAACATTTGTCTTTACTACTCGGTTGATTAAACGCCTGCCAAGTTTGTACTGCGTTCGAGACGAAGTGCCTCGGCAACTTCCGTAAATGTGACGACGAGAAAGATGAGAGAGAGAGAGAGAGAGAGAGAGAAAAGAACGATGACTGTGTGCATGGATTCGGGGCCGTGAGTACAGGTGAGGGTAGAGTCTACGGCCGAGAGAGGAAGAAAGAGAGAGAGAGAGAGAGAGAGAGAGGAGCGGAGGCGGACGGAAGAGATAGAGGCACCGAAGCCTGACTCCTTTTGGTCGGAACACCGGCAGATCGCGAGAGTCGGACGATAAATCCTATATGTATATCGCACGTTCCGTCTCAACGCTTGCGAACACGCCGCTGCAAAGCTCAGCCATCTCTCTCGCCCGCTCTCTTCTCGGCATACCGCTAATTTATCATTGTCCGCATCTGCCTACGACCGCGTGAAAGGAACCGACCGACTTCAAACGTTTCTCGCCGATCCTCTTATTTGTCCCTCGAATTTGTTTTTCCAACAATGACTAACAATAAGACTCCTTCGGTCTTTATTCCATTCTCTCCTCTCCTCTTCTCTTCTACGTCTCCTCCGTTTCTTCAATTTTTCTTTCTACGAATTCAAACTCGCAAAGGTAAATTCGGTAAGGCTCCTTCTTCTCTTCTCTCGTTGAACGAGACGGTATTTCATCTCGCGCGCGATTCGTTGAGTTGGATGGATCGCTCGAAAGTTATGTTTGCTCGTGCCCACGGTGTCTATATAATATCGTAGAACTGTAAATTAAACTCATCGATCACGGCCGCGCCTTTACATTTTCTCCTTTTTTCCTTTCATATTATAATATGCCGAAGCAAGGCTTTGCTTTGGGACTCGAGGCGCGTTAAAACGTAAAGTAGGAAATAAAAATATACGTATTTGGGGACAAAGATCTTCGATCAACCGCAGTGAGAAAATAATTTCGCGATGTCGCTGATGTCGCTCGGTAAATGGCAGTAGGAAAAAGGTCATCCTCTCCCCATTTCGGTTCGTCCTTTTCCAACTCTTTCGTCGTCCAAGCATTTCGTAGAAACGCTCGCGTGCGTCGCCGTGCAACCCTACGATTCGTATACTTACGATAACGGCGTCTTATTACGTCGACTTATAACAACAGTTTTATACGGTGTAGCGTTTTCATTGGCGTTCGATCGTCCACGGACGTAAAAGCGTGAATTCCCGCGATTCGTAAGTGCGTATCGTAAAATTACTTACCGCATTTGCCGCGAAAAGCCACGCTGATGTTTGCGCCTTTCGCACAAGCGCCTTTGTTCAGGTCGCACAAGGTCGGGTAGTCGATGCCGTCCGTGCCGCAAACGGGTCCAGAGCCCTCGTGATCTCCCAAGTTCGGACACGTTTGCAGGCACTCGCACGAGGCCTCGGTACCGTCGCGACTTCGCACGCATTGGGCACCTTGAGAGCAGTTCAACTTGCTGCACGGATCCTTGATCTCTGTAACAAGGAGAACCGATTCGATTTCAAAGTCGATCCTCGTCGTAGGCTCGGAGGCAAGTGCCCGTTAACGATTCATCGTTAATGACGAATCGCGATCACACCTCGATGTCGTTTACGACCCACGAAGACGTACGGCGAAGAATTATTTATTTTGCGTATGTCCGTGGCGTTCGAGTCAAGTACGAAAGAAGATGAAAGAGAATTGTAGAAAGAAAAGTAGGTTTTGAGCGATGAACCTCGCCCTGTCGCGCGATTTGGACTCTAATAAAATATAATTACGCAAACGCGACGCGAAACGCAATCCGTGCAGTTCCGCGCGGTCGAGCGCGGTATCGACCGCTCGTGTCCGACAAAAGGAGGTAGAGTACTACTACCTAGTTTCGAAGACGCGAGTATTAACGAAGAATAAAACTGACACGAGTCGAGTTAGTTTCGGTCAAAGTACCTTTTGGAAAGACGTAGCAGCAATGGCACATAGTTAAGGTGGCGTAGACTATCAGAAGGGCGTACGTTATCATCGTTCGCGACTGCTTCCGGAGTCCCATTCTGGAAAGCAAATCGACATATCTGGCACGTCGTCGGGCACGTATCCGTACGATTACTCGTACACGTGTACGACTCGACTCGCTTCTCTATTATGCGAAGAAAGATGCGAAGTAAGCGTTTCGGGGAAAGAAGGTTGCCGCGAACGGACGTGGCGCGATAGAATGGAGACGGTGCCGCTCGAAGGAGGGTCGGAAGGAAAGGGAACGAGGGAACTTTGTCCGAATGATTGATCGTTCGCATTCAATAACTTGGCACTCGGTGTATTTTCGATTTCGCATTCGCCGCAATCCGGTTATCGTCGTTAATGCATTTAATTCGCCGACCTCCCGTCGTCGTTGCAACGGCAATCGATGCATTATTAATTATCGGCATGACAAACGCAATTAGCGCTCGTCTCCGCTTGGTCGGTTCCCATTTACGTACGATGGGTCAATAAGGACCCCTCTGTCCGCCGTCTTTACGATTTAACGATTCCCGCCGAATCTATTTATTAGGTGGAAATTATTAGAGAAAGGGAGGACGTTCCGCGATTCGTCGCGACCGGAGAAAATTCCATCGGTCGGTTTTCCCGGCGCGAAATCGAATTTACGAATTTACGAAAAATCAGGTTTAATCGGAATACCCCGCAATCGGATGCCGCGTCGGTTTGTTGGAAATAATCGAATGATAGACTCGATTTGCGAAGAATTTATTTCAAGTCGCATAACGTTGCGTTCGTAACGGTAAATGGGAGTCGCGTTTCGCGCTGGTACAATGGATTTCTACACCGAGGGAAGGGACTTCGCTATTCTCTCTTCCTCTCTTTCATCCAAACGATTTTCCTCTCGTGCGCAGCGTGCCGCGATATCGTAATTAATAATCCATTTTCCTGCTTTTTGCCAGTACGTCTGACCGTCGCAGCTCGTCGTTAACGCTTACGGGATAATTTATTATCGCCGCGACCAACTGCATCGTATTGCTCGACCTCCGATTCTCTTCCTATTTTACGGATGCTTGCTTTTTCGTTACGATACACTTTCGTGTATTTCCGAGTACGTGAGCACCGAGTACGTCGCGACGAGGCGCGGCATCGTTCGCGGATATCACGATATTTTAACAAGGGAGATGTTCCGCCGCGTTCGTCAGCCGCGTCGCCCAACAATCCTTCCGCTTTCGACCCGTCGTATCCGTCGGCATAGCCGAAGTATCTAGGATCAAGCGATTGGCTGCTATCGACTCGTTTCCGGCTTATTACGACGACGTTTTCTCAATCGTGCTCGATCCGAGCACGTTGCTCTCTCCCGCCAGGCGATTCGTTGTAACGCGCGTCGACGTAAAACGTACTCGAGGATATCCCGGAGGATGCCTCTTACGCCCACGAACGAGTCTGGCTGGCTCGACGCAAACGAGAACGTTTAGAATTATTTTCGCGAGCGGCTTTGATGCGGAGCGCGCAACCTGATATATCGGATTCGAACTGTTTCTACAAGAGCGCGTAAACGCGTAATCGCTTTTTCGGAGTTCACTCGATTCCTTCCCTCCTCCTTCTCCTACGAAAGTTCCTCGCTCGTTAGACTCGCGTACGCGCCGATTTCCGAGAGCGTCCTACAGAGCTTATCTACTTGGCTGACCGCACTAGGATACGTTCCACTTTGATTCCAACCTGGCGACCGCTGCACCTCTACCGCTACCTACTCGTATAACTAGGTGTAACGCGCGTCGCGCGTTATGTGACATTGTACGACGATATGCGATATAATATCGTCGTAGCTATTTTAAATATATCAAATTTATCGACATTCGTTGTCGTTCAACGCGCGCACGTTCCTACTGCGACGGATCAAGATAGAAATTTGTCCGTCGTTTATCGTCCGTTTGTTTATCGCGTACGAGCTACCTTCGAAACGTTAAATAAAATGATAGAGCAGCGATGAATCGTATTAATCCGTGTGAAAATTTCGTACGATTAGTCGCGCGTTATGCGTTTTTTTATCCAGAAAACTACAACGCCGAAGAGGCCTTCGTTCGAACGCGCGTCGCTCGCGTTGTTAGATCGCGTAGACGCAATCCTGACGCGAGCCTGACTGCTACCGTCCCAAACTGCTTGGTCGCTTGGTTAAGCAAAGCGAGACTCTGGCAAGCACCTTTGTTCGCCGGCGCAGGATCGAAAACGTGTTCCGCGTTCCGTCTCTTTCTCTCTGTCTCTCGGGCACGCAGTTTATATAAGGGCTAGCACACGGCTCCATTATCTATGCTAATTAAGGAAACGCCGGCCATCATAGCGGGAATGCGGAATCACGAAGCGTAAGGGAGTTAAACGGTAAACTTTGAGCGAGACCGTTGAGAGAACGGGCGAGGCGGGGCGGGACGCGGCGCGGCAGGGTGCGGCGGGGCGAGGCGAGCCGAACAATGACTCCTTGACACACGTCCGATGCCGGATAAGGGTCGATTAGTCTTATATCTGATTCGGACGTGCCGTTAGCGCGTTATGCGCCATTAACGCTCGTTTAGATTTTTGTCGGTAACCGAACGTGAAGCGATCACACGGCGGAAGGTCCACCCCCACCCGACGTATCTACGTTTACGATCTCAACAACGACCCGCGTACATCACCTTTTTCTCGTTATACGGAGTTTGCTTAGACGTCCGAAGCAACTGCCGTATTTTAGATGAAATTTATTTTTATCCCCGGACGTGAAATTGCTAGCTTACTCGAACCACGGACGTGCCCTGCCCCCCCCCCCCACCCTCTATCATCATAGATTTTATATGAAAATTACGGAGAAACCTCCGCTATACCGCGTCTCTTTCTTCTCGCACCAACCTTTTATGTTTCCAATTAACCGACGGATGCTCGCGTCGAGACGGCGACACGCGCGAAACTATAGAAATACCGTTCGAACGCGGCCAAAGTTACGGCGAAGACTTCGAACGTTCTGCTCGACGGCTTCTACCACCTGTCTTGCCAAGCGTTAAACGATCTACCGCATATGTTTCTCCGAAACGTCAAAGTTGCGTATTACGTAAGCAAGCGCGATCGAACGTTCGATTAGCTTCGTTGTAGGCCTCCGCGATTTCATCTTGTCATCGAACGTCTCCGTTTACATCCCTGTGAGAACTTATGAAAGGCGAAGAAGAAAAGAAGAATCATTGATTGCCGTTCGTTGCGTTTTTCAAACTTATCCGCGCGAACTGCGACAGAAGTAAGAATTTTTGAGCGATAAAGGGCGAAAGAAATTACTGGATCAAAGTCAAAGGGGATTTCCATTTAAAACCTCTATTGTATTAGTTTCTCTCTACGACGGAGCGCTGTAATAAGGTCAAAATGTATTATTAGAATGCGACCCGTAGAGCAGATTAAAATTAAAATACTCAAAGGGGGAGACGAAAGACCACCGAGCGAGAGAGACAACGTGCTTGCGTTTATACTTATTTCAGGTACTATGGCGACTACTTTTACGAAACACGAAGCAGAAACGATAATAAGACAATAAATAAAATAAGGAGCTTTCTAAGAATATTAACTACAACGAAGGGTCGGTCCATCATTAAAAAGCGGGCTTGGCACGTTTCCTTCTTTGGTCTTTACGAAGCCGCCTCGCTACGGAGCAACGTCCATTGATCTTGAGAGAGCGAGGGAGGGGGAGAGGGAGAGAGAGAGAGAAAGAGATAAGCCGCTTTCGTTACGAAGCACGTAGAACGTGCGCGAGCGCTGATCGCATCAAAATTTATTTCGCGGCAGCATGATTAATAACACCTACTTCTGCGTGCAATATATCACGCGTAATGATGTAATAACTGGTTTGCAGTTTTAAGTAGCACTACTTATCTCGCGGTACATTTTCTTCTTAATAACGTCCGAAAAGTAAAGCCCGGAAATAAATGTCATCGTGAGAACGTTTCGTGTCATTCGTAATAGAGAGAAAGAGAGAGAGAAGGAGGGAGGGAGAGACTTTCCTTTCCGGAGAAAATTTGGTGCGATTAGATATAACGGCGAACGATATCGCCGAACGTTCAAAGAAAAGAAAAAGAAAAAGTACGCGGATGAAAAGATTCGTCGGATGGCAGTCTGGTTGCCGGGAAAGCGATTCTCCCGGACGGACGACTGTTTCCTCTTATTTACGACCTCGGCGTCACACTGTTTTCCCTCGATCGAAATAACCGAGCTCGGCGGTTGTGCGAAAGACACGCTCTGACACGCCGTTGAGAATTATTTCCACTCTTCGTTACGCTCCGCTTACAATCTCCCCCATTCACCCCTCATTTCTCCATCTCTCTTTCCCTCTTTCTCTCCTCCGACGTCGACGTCCATCCGGCATCGTCCTAACCCAATTAACATCGGACAAAACGCCGTAATTGACTTTTTTCTACGTCCAGTTCTAACGCGAGAAAAACGCTTGTCCATACATCACGCATACAACAAACACACATACCTATGCAAATACGTCGGTAGGTTTTTCATACGCTCGCGAGAAACGCCCGTGGATTAACGTTTTATCAAGATCGATTCTCGTTGTACCGATAATTCAATCTGATGTCGGTGTAACGAAATAGACGTCGAGATGACAAGAAGAGAAAAAGAATCTCGTTGAGAGACAGCTACATCGAACGCTATTTGGTCGCAACGTTATACAGCAATTTGCGTCATGCGCTATTGTTATTTTCTCTATTTCTCCTATAAATGTAATTGATTAATATCGGAGATCTTTATATACGCAAACAAATTGCGACTACTTCGCAATCGTTGGTAGGGGAGGGAGAGAGAGAGAAACGAAATCCTACTATCCGCACTTGACAAAAGTACTCTTTCTCGCGTGGGAAGTGAATGTATCCACCTCTATCGCGTTTCATTTTGAAGGTAATAGACTTCGCTTAGGTCGGCTCATTATGAAGGACGGAACGTTGCTCCACCAAATTAGATAGGAACTTTTCAACGAGTCTGTCTCGCGCGTACATAGATTATATGTATATATATATATATATATATATATATATACACGCGCGTACCTAATTGGATGAACGTACGATTCGAGGGAATAATTTAATGCGCGTCGGTGGATCGATTTGAAAACGATCATTCGTGCCGCATATAAAGCACGTCCGCTCTATCGCGATATTGCGCGGCATCGATACAGATTTTAATACGTTAAACGAACGGATAATTCGCGTACGCATTTTCTTTTGGTTTCTCTAAAAAGGACGCGTCAATAACTGCGCCCATGTACTTACGTACGTCCGAGTAGATGCGTTTACGTTTCGTAGAGACGAGATCTCAGCGAGAGAGAAAAGACTAGCAGAGGGAAGACCGAGAAATATTATCCAAGACCTCGGACTTGGCTTCGGATTACAATTAACGAAAGTGCAGAGTGCACACGCGATTTACGACGGTCTCCTTTTCACCTCCCACGTTCGCTCGCGTCGCGTCGCGTCGCCTCGCCTCGCCTCGCCTCCCAAGGGGCTACCCTTAATTCGATAATACGGTCCTGGAAGCGAACGATATCGTGCTCGGTCCGAGGAGTCGCGTGAGTTTCCTTCATTTTCGAGGCCAATTCCGCGAGCGAGAGAGAGGGGGAGGTAGCGAAACGATTACTTTTACGTTTCTTCCCTCCCACCTGCCATTCTCTTTCGACGACGGATAAGATCGTAGATTCGGTATGGTAGGGGGAAGGAAAGAATTATTCTCACGCGTTGCGTGTCGCCGCGAGATCCGATAATTCGCTTCCCTAAGGACTTTTTACCTCGGCGTAAAAAGCAAGGACAAGCGGCGGACGGGACAAAGCGGAGAAACGTCGCTTTCTTCTCTCTTTTTTCCGTTTCGAAATAAACACGACTAAACGTCTAGATAATTTACCTAGTTAAATTTCGTCATAGATAAGTCGCCGATAACGACCACGAAGGCCATTGATAAAATTTCATTGACGAGCGAGTCAAAGGGACGCGCTACGGAGTACGTAACGAAAGGAATATTAATATTAGTACTCGGTAAACGAAAGGAAAATGCGAATTTTACTCGAGAACGTGCATAGATACGTTACGTCGTAATTATTCTCGAGCGACGAGATACGGGAGCGAGTCGTAAAGCTACATTGCTTTATATGGCCTTGCTTGTTTCGCTTGGAAAATATTACAACTGTTTACGTTCCTTGCTATGGAGAGTCATATATTATTACCAACGTGTATGACGTACGTATATGCTAGAGATCTGATATTACCATCTTCGAAACGTTTATTTCGATAAAAATATTTCGATAAAAATATTCGCTCCGAGTGGACGTCGTATCATAGATAGGTATAATATATCCACTTATCGAAACAAACCGATACGATTACGAGTTGAGATTTCGAAGCACGTTCTTTTTCTTCTTCTCTTTTCCGATTGTAAAACGAGAACAAAATTTTTTTTCGCGGAAGTATAACGTTAGTCGCGTATATGTGCACGCGCGCATATCGCGTAAAATACATATTAAGAAGCAAAAACGTCGACAAAGTATTTTCGCTACAAAATAATTCCATGAAAGTAGCGTGCAAAGGACGATCTTAATATTTAATCCAACCGTGCGTTCTTCGAGGCTCGACTTTTTCTCAACGAGTACAACGATAAAAGGGCTCTTTGAAGAAGGCGGAAAAGCGTTTAATTATCCGCGTGCTCCTAACATTTCCATGTAATGCGAATCTTCGAGGCATAAAAAGGATTTACGTTTATCGAAGATTCGCCCGTTTCTACCAAGTTGTACGAAATACTCGAGAAATCACGAGGAAACTTTACATAGTTCTTTTTTTTTTTTTTTTTTATTTTAACTCACAATTTCATTTTACAGCATCGTTGGCGTGGTTGTGGCAATAACGATTTAAAGGAAATCGTCGTTGTTTCATCGACGCGTAGAAAAGTTTTTTTCCTTCGTATCGAGGACGGAGACGAATCGTGTTGGTATATCGTACGTTTACGTATGACGAGCAAAACAAGACTCTTTCTTACTCTTACGAGGCAGCTATATATGCATGAGAAAAGAAGCGGCTTGCGGTTCTTTCATGAATAATGCGCTAAATGAACGTTTTATTTGCGAATGAAGAAGCAACACCGTGCGTTATTTCAAAACCCTGCTAAACGTCACGTTTGTAACTTTTCCGTCGAGAAAGAGTTTAAATCAAAATAAAATCCTCTTCCTTCTCCTAAATTTTTATTCCACGTGTAACCAATAATCGCCGAAGAGACGATTCTTTTTTCTGTTTGTAAAAATATTTTTATGTTTGTAAAGTATTTCTATCGTCTTGAGTATTATTTTTCCTCTGGGAGAAGAGAAAGTACGTACGAGAGTAATGAAAATTTGGTTTTCTCGTGATATTAAGTTTACAAACATCTTCCCAGCCTTCCTCGCTTTTAATTCGACCAAACGTCTCTCTCTCTCTCTCTCTCTATCTCCTTCTCGGTCCCTCTATTTATTTTCCTCTTTTTTCATTGTTACCAGCAAGACGGCGCACGTGGCAAGGGACGAAATAAAGAAGCAAAACCCGACGGAAGGATACAGGGTGAAGAGGCAAAAGGTGGTGGAAACATTGCGCGCTCTTAGATCTCGGCTTGTGCAACTTTAAAGTAGTTCGTGTCTAGGCTGGGTACATAAAGGGTCTATACGCTGTGTATGCGAGTGCTATAAACGTTTCTACTTATACCGGGTATGCTCGTTTATTTATGAGTTATCCGAGTAACCACCAGTGTGATACCAAGTCCGATTTCTTGCTTTCGCGTTAAACCTGCATATGTGTAGATTTCGTAATGTCTGTCTTTTCCAATATACCATCGTACGTATGCGTTTACCTATACGAGTACACGCGCGCGTGTGTTTACGTCAATGTGTGTGTGTGTGTGTGTGTGTATATATATATATACATATATATATGTGTGTATATATAATATATACATATACATGCATATATATGTGTGTATGTACATACGTAAGGACGATTTATCGTATCGATCGTTGCACAATTCTACCGTCAGTATCCTCCTCTTTTACCTCCCCTTCACCCTCTTGTTTCCTTATCTCGGTTAAAGGAAACCATCTACTTCCTTTCTCGATCGACTTATCCCGATAGAATCGCGTCGATGTTCGCTATTTACGAAGGAAATTTACCTGATATCGCAACTATCAAAGCAAATAACAGAATCACGAAATTAACGGTTGCATTCGCGTTCGAACGTTTTGTTATAGTTTTCCATTGTTTTCCGATCAGCTATCGAAAACAGTAATATAGACGGTTTTTCGTCGACGACGGCCGCGGCACATAGATTATTCTTCTTATCGCTTCCGATTCTTGTTACGTTCGTTGTTCGTTCAACGCGAATGTAATAAAGGTCGATGGATAACAATGGATCGAACCGTACTCGAAAACAATAGACGAAATTACAATCGTTGCGGATAGCTCTATCTTTGTTATACGAGAGCGAGAGAGGGGGGGGGGGAGAGAAAGAGAAAGGACGTATCCTTTCTGTAAAACTTAAGTTTGCGCCAGTATTTTTGTACAGTATGTATTTAAGTACATACTTTACGCGTGTATCCAAGAAATTCGCGCGAACGAATCTCCTAAAGAATCTTTACTTTCCTTTGAATTTCTCAAAGAGGAAGAGTGGTGTTGGCCCTTTGAACGGTACAAAGGTACCGTACGCGTCCATTTTGAACTTTGTACCGCACTAATACTTTCGTTAATTTAAGCCTTGTTTTAGTATTTTAATGGCACATTAATTTGGTCATTTGCTCGTTGAACATGGAAATATCTTTGTTGATTCTATGATGTTTTGTTAGTTAGTTTAGTAGCACTGTGGTAACTTACTACTCAAAGGGTTAAGGAGCTAACGGTCCGGTACGGACAACTCCGGCATCGTCGTCCGCGAAAATGGTAACGTGGTCTAACTATTCTAACCTTCTCTTAAGTCTTGATATTCTGAGTAGAGAGAGAGAGAGAGAGAGAGAGAGAGAGAGAGAGAGAGAGAGCTCCTTGCAGAATATCAGCGCGTGTATACTTTACGTCGCGCCGTGCGTACGAATATACACAAGAATTATTTCCGTATTCGCTCGAAAGGTCTCTCCTACGGTAAACCGTAAAGTATACCTTTCACCCTTCCTTTTTATACCACCGGCTTTGGCCATGGCGTTAGCCGGAACGGTACGTGTACGCGTATCGCTTTATATGAAAAGCACCGTCCAACGTTCGGCCGACTCATTAGAAATCTCATATATTCGGATAAGAGCTTTCCTGCGCCTTTAGAAAAGAGATCTCAAAGCTTTGACCGTTCGTACGTGTCCGCTGGAGACCGCGTCTCGACGAACGGCAGTACCAGTAATTCGCGTGGGAGTCGACTATAAATTG
The DNA here is from genome assembly GCF_905475345.1 of Vespula vulgaris. Classification (NCBI taxonomy): domain Eukaryota; kingdom Metazoa; phylum Arthropoda; class Insecta; order Hymenoptera; family Vespidae; genus Vespula; species Vespula vulgaris. The sequence goes on from NC_066590.1 coordinate 101,714, forward strand.
CCAATAAAATGTATTTCGCAGCGATTTCAATTTTTCTTTATTCCTTTATTTTTCACCTGTCATTATTGTTTCTTTTTATACGGACGGTAATAAAATCTCGTACGTTCTATCAAATTACGATCGATTTTTCATCGATCCAATGAAATTCCTCAGATCGCGACCGTGACATTACGTACATGGGTGTATTCAAATTTTTATCTTTCGATATAGGGAATGCTGTACTATACCAATACGGTTATGTATATTTGAGCGATATACATGCGTACGTAGAACGGACATTGAAATTGCGCCGCTTGTATTTTACGTTAAACGACACGTCGATCTCCAATTTTGCGCGTTGGCGATTCAATTTCAACGCATCGTACGATAAAGAGAGCAAGAGACAGTCATGGATTGTACACGTTCTCCCGTTTATAAAATGATGTCGCTCGATTTGCATCGAGGTTCATTAATGAGTTTTGTATTAATCATTTCTATTTTATTTTGCAAACATTCGGCATATGGGCGCCGAGAGCAGTGAGAAGTGCGTAGAACGAGTCGTTAATTTCTATCGCGATATACGATTTGCAGGAAAATCGGAAGCATGTGAGAGTGACGTTGCCACGAGACGAACAGAGAGAGATAGATAGATAGATAGATAGATAGATAGATAGATAGAGAGACAGAGAGAGAGAGAGAGAGAGAGAGAGAGAGAGAAACGTAGGAGGAGGGACCCAAGAGGGGAAACGGTTATCGTTCCCTCAGGCTCGATAGAAACAAACTTATCGAAGAATAAATTAGAAATATCAAATTTCGAACGAAAATTCTGGCGAGTTGATTCGATCAAATCGCGTGTCGCTAGTGCGACGCTAATTATCATCTAGGTGCGAAATGAAGTCTCGTTGCTCTTTCATCTCTACGCGATGTCCCTCTCCCTCTCTCGCCGCACGAGTATAATAACGATCGCATTAACGCCGATAGAGGTTTCTAAAAAAGAGATATCCCGTTGGGGTAAGCGCGCTGGTAAACGAGTCGCGATAATACGTCACGATTCGTTGCTCGTACGATACGCGGCTCAAGTGCGATAAATTCGCCGATGGGACGATGTATCGTCGGATGTGCCAGAAAAATCGTATCGTTCGTTGCGATTTCATCGATTCGACCTTCGGCCTTCGCGATTCCCTCGCGTACTTGTCCGAGCCGTACTTTTGCTCGAGTCATCGCGAGCGAGCTTACCGGGATAGTTCGCTACTAGATTCGCGTACTCCCTAAAGAAGAACGAGGTATTCGTTCTCGACGTTGAAACAAACACGTCGTGCATTTACGCGCATTACGCGTTTTGCTTCCTCCGTAAACTATTCGATCGATTCCCGAATAATAACGTAGACGCGAACGAAATTGAATTTTATCGGCGATAACGCGTTTCGCGATTTCAAAGAAAGTGCGTAAAAGGCGCTCCGAGCGCGACGTCGCAGCCTTCCGCAATCGTACCCCAAATACGCGTACAAGGATGAAGCGTAAGTAGAGAAGATGTAAAAGCTATGACTTCAAAAAGAATCTACGGTATCCGCGTCAAAGAAGGTAAGGGGCGTACGAGTGTACGACGGATGTGCGGAACCGTCAAGGGAGACCTTCGAGAATCTCCCAACTTCCCTCTAAGAGAATGAAAGAGCGTCGTTGACGTCTTTCCAAACGTAAAAGAAAATTTTTACTTTACTCGTAACCTGTGTACTTGCTAGCGAGATAATTAGTAAGTTCGTCGGACTTTATCGAGGTAGAAAGAGGAGCGGCTTGGCTCGTGCGAAAGAAGTGAAAAGAAAGAAGAACGAACGTCGGGATAAACGTGTACGCGTATCGGTACACAAGTAACGCAAGTTAAGTCGTCGAAAATCGTCACAACAAAATGAACTAATGGCCTAGCTGCCGAAAATGCGAATCCGTTTGGTCGTTTCTCCGTATGTACTTGCGACAAATACATGTGCGAAATCCAAGGCGCGAGTTACGTGTCACGATAAAAGCACATATAGGAGAATTCAAATGTGCCGCGCTACGAAGAGGTCTGGATGCTCGCTATCGTCGATGGCGTCGCTATCGTTCTTCAATATGGCGCTAGTTCAGGATGACACGCATAGGTTGACAAGGTGCACGCGAGACCTCTGCGACGAGATCTTTCCGTTTCCTTGGACCTTCCAAGGCTTCGAACTTGGCTCTAGCCGCGACGCGAACGATTCGCGGCTTAGCCGAGAGAAGGCGACGGAAAAGGCTCGAGCGATTCGTCTCCTCTCTTTCTCCGCCGCCTCCCCCCAGACCCCCCACTCCCCGCGTACCTCCCTCTTCTTAAGGTTCACACGCACACATACACGCGCGCACGAGGAATGCGAGAAAGGCTTCCTGCTTTTTCCTGTTTGAAAACGTTTAAAGGGATGATCCGCGTTTACGGATCAAAAGTAAGAGTACGGTGATTTTGCGTGAGGTTAACTGGCGCCAAGCACGGATTTTCCAGACACTGAGATTTGTCGCCGACCAGAACCACCCACCGAGAGGCGCTGCCGACCTCTGATATTGATTTTCCGGGGGAAAACAGAATAGAGGTGTGCCCATGATATGCTACCGACTGGGTGGTGGACTGGGTGGCGGCCAGCTGGTAGGGCGTTCGTCGCTGGAAAGGGAAGCTCCTGTAACCTCGTGCACGTGAAATGGAACAACGGAGTTGGGCTCCTTCTCCTATAGGACGAAGTGGCTAACCCATTTCGTTATAGGCTTCTCTCGGCCAATTGCGCTCGACTATAAACAGATCTATCGAAATTTATTGTTTCGAGCTCGTCGCTTGAAGAGCATCGAACGATATTACTGTTTTTCGCGAGATAGGTCTTCGTACCGATTCGAACTCCTCGCTTCTCCCTTCCGCGAGAGAAATTTTGCGATATCGCGCAAGGATCGCGTTTTCGCGTTCTCTTCGCCTTTAACGTTTGCGAACGGTTTTCGAACGTTCTCCCTCCTCTTCCCTCGCTGCCCTCTCTCCAAGTCCGCGCTGACTCGGTACAACGCGCGAAACTCGGTCCGCACGGACCGCCGTCGCGACCTGGATATCTCTTCATTCGCCCCGATTCACGAGAAAAATGCGAGCTATCGCTTACACGTTCGTCGTACGACGAATAATGGTAAGGATTCGCTCGACCGTGAGGTGTCGTCGTCGCGTTTCCCGTTATCAACGACGACGGCACGAGCTACGACTTGTCGTTACGATTATAAAGACTATTTACGTACTCGTACGTACGAGTTTCACAATCGGTCGAATCGTAAACGGGTGAAGGATCGTTTCGCATTGTTTCACCGTAACCTTTTACGGGACACAAAGGAAGAAAGTACGACGGCATCGCCGTGGCTTCGTTAAGTCGAAAACTCTCCTCTCTCGTCTTGACCTTTCGGTGTTCCCGGCAAGGAGTAATTTCATCGTCATTTTACTAACGAGCTATACGTTACATTATTCAGGACGAGAGTCGCAGCTTGTTCCGCTTAAATCCGTAAAAACAGAATTCTAAAAGATTATTTTTTATTTTCTTGTTTCTCAGCGAGATTAAAGGAGAATTCGTCCAACTCGTCCTTTCTAGAACCGAGCCTTCCTAGTTGCGTCTAGGAATCGGTCTTTATTCTTACTTTGTCGTTTGATTCTATTTCTTTTCCGTCGAGTAGTTACTTCTCTCTACTTTCCTCCTTTCTTCCTCGCATTCCGCTCTTACTTTCCCATCTGGCCGACGCGAGCAATCTCCAAAGGCACCTAACTCTCGGTTCTTTCTATTTTCCCATCCTCGATGCATCGGAGTTTCTAAAGGAATCGTGCGAATATCGCGTTAGATACACGTGGGATTTCTTTAAATATTCAGAGATCGTCCGAACTCGCTAGCGATATATCGCGTTTCCCTGGATGGCCCACGAGGACGAAAGTCGATGAATATTTCGATTCGAAAAGTAAAAAATCGTAATCGACGAGCTCGAAACATATCGAACTCGTATCTATTACTCGCGTTAGATGAAGATAGTCGTCGAACGACTAAATGCGGGAGATTGATAATGATGTAAAATGTGTCGACGCGTAACCGCAATTATTCTGGGTCAGAGCGGCGGAATCGTCGGGAATTTGGGGGAGGACGTTCCGGAACGCGTAACGCCTGAATCGCTTCGCTCGAAGGGGATTACAAGTTTGGCGGTCGGCTTACGTACGCACGCCCGCAAAAACGGAACAGCGCGAATCGCGTCGAGTGACGGATCGACGTTGTAGGTAGCACCGGGAATTCTAGGCAGATCCGAAAGAATTCGAAGATTCGACTAGGACCATCCTAGGTAGGCTTTTGTCCTTGCGATCCGTCGAGCCAACTTTAAACGAATCCCGTAAATGGTAATTCCATCGGCCCTCCACCGAAAAAGGCTCTCTTTCCCCCTAAGGTTAATTCGATCCGCGCGTTTATCGCGCGATTAAATGGACGTTAAACGAGCCGCAACGTTCGTTTTCTCCTCCTCGTGAATCGAGTTTCGACGCGAAAGGGAACGAACGATTAAACGCCGTTTCGACGGCCTAAATCATTTGCGAGTTCAAAGCACGAGACGGGAGATACGTTCGACTTCGACAGATTTATCTTTGGGTATACCTACGTACGTATTTATAATTTCTATATTCTACGAACGATTATTTATTTCCATGGAAAGCTTTTATAACGCCTTTCGCGGATTATTCCAGTCTCTATATACGCGCGCGTGTATATTTACGTATGTGCGTATGTGTAATACGTGTTTACGTTAGCGAAACGCCAGTGGCTTTTTTTCGGATATGCCGATACAAAGAGCTTTATCTTCCTCGAAATATTTCCTCTTTGCTCGCTAACTGTTGATTATTTTCATTTTGCCGACTACTTTCAGTCGTTTAAAGCACGCATTTCGCAGCTTTGTGGGCGTCGTTCTATGATTCCGCAAAATTAGTCGGGCTTAAATTAATCCAACGAATGACGTGAGCTTCACGCTTGGAAACTAATCACACGCGCCAATATACTGCCCATTATTGTTAATTGCGTTCGCGCACTGCGAATGTTCGGCGTATAACGCTTACCAACCAATGGGATTCGTATTAACGGCGGATTTACCGAAATGCACAATACATACGACGTGTCAAAGCGAGTATCTACGTCATAGTAGGAGGCCGAACGGTCGCACAGCGTTGGTTAGGTACTTCACCGTAATCACGAAGAGCGTCGGTCGTGCCCTTCGATGGCCGCGATTCGGATTGTCGGGTGAGTACGTACGTACCGCTCGAAACGATTAGAAAAGATGGATTTAAGCTCCGGATCGCCTGCTTACGCTACGTACGTGCATACATACGTATATGCATACCCTGCATACGTGCATGCATACCCGTGCATACCTCGCAGAAAATTTCTAGAAAGGAGGAAAGCGTAAAGAAAGGGAAGACGCGCCGCGAATCGCATAAATCACATCGACGTCGCGTGCCAAGACCCGAGATTGAGAATTTCTGTAGTTCGCATCGATCGTAGCAACGCTAATTAACGCACCGATGTATACAACCAGAAGGGATTGGGCCATTGGAAAGGGGGACGAGGACGTATAAATTACCAGCGAATCGAAATACACAACATGAATCTCGAGCGTCAAGAACGCCTCGTCTCTGCGTCGGATTATCAGGAATTCGAATATACGTACGCACCTCGATGAGAAGGGTTAGGTGGCGAAAGGGCGACATAATCTTCGTCACGAGTACTATAGGCGCCTCGATGGTAGAGTATCGATCCTCGTGGTGGCTATAGGGCGAAGAGAGTGCGCGAAACCGATGGCTTTTCGGATTCGTTCGCTTCGCGAGTAAAAGGAAAAGCGGAGTAAGACGTAGCGCTACGCGAGTAAGTAAGTATACGTACGGGATTACGTCTGGGTAATCTCGCAGCCGGGAAAGCGTCGTCGAAATTCTCTCACTCGTCGTAAGGCCTTCGTATAATTGGAACGGGATTCCGCATCGAGCGAATTAGCGAGGTATCGTTCTTTAGGAGCGATCGAGTCGTCGAGTCGAACGGCACGCGTCTGGGTTGCGTCGAATTTCACGAGCGATAAAGGAGATTTCTCGGATCGATCGGAATATCGTTCGAACGCGACTCTTTGAAGGCGTTGGCGTTCGTGCGAAACGCGGACGAGAATGGGTCCAACTCGAAGGGAAATTTGGACGGTCTCCTATCCGCGCTTGGCCGATCGACTCCGTTAGCGTTATTAGACGCTCGCCGATATAGGTGGTACGTACCACCCAACGGTTTGTCATTCCGCAACAGGTGGTTACATCGAAACGCGTTCGCGGTGATTCGCATCTCGCGCGAAAGAAGCCGCTGATACAACCGGGTATTGGACTGGCGCATTCGCCAACCGAAACGAGTTCGATCCTCGTACAGCCGGAGCACGGTTTACATCGCGTACGCGAAAATTTCGTAGGTAAAAGCGTATCCTTGCCGATACCGAGTTCAAAGGGGCCCTTTTCGCGTTCATCGATCCGCGTTCTCATCCCTTTAACCTTTCTATCGTGAAATTATACCGCGGAAGTGGCGAGCATCCATTAAAGCGAATGCCTTTAACGCATCTCGTACGCCTCTTAATTACCACGATGGTCGGAGAGGCGGTTTATAAATTGATTCCTCTTCTGTAAGCGTTCGAATCGGGAAACGAGGCGCACAGCGTCGTTATCCGATCCTTGCTCGTGACGCAGTAGGAATAAAATCGGAGGATAGATCGAGCGCACGAGCGATAGCGCGCTTTTAATGTCCTACGTTGGGACAAAGACGAATATCGTCCTCGAAATACCGTCGCATAAAACGAAGCTCGACTTCGAAAAGGATAACTTTGGTCACGAATGAGAAAGAAACGCGTACGTTGTCATTGCTCGTCCGATCGAAAGGCGAGATCGTAATTACGCGAGTTAATTAGAGCTTCGAGAGGCTAATTCGAAGCTCCCGGGCTTGACAGACGGCGAATCGACGCGGTGCGGCGACGGATGTAAGCACCTACTTTGAAGACCGTCGACAAACACGTAATCAACGTTAAGGGGTATCCCCCAGGGGCTCGATGCTTCCTCTGGCTTAGCATTGCCTCGATCTGGCTCCTATAGACGGAACAACGACGTATTAAGCGAATTCGCCTCCGGCTTCCTCGATTCGCTCGGTACTGACCGAGTGTGCGTGAATGCTCGTACGCGAGCTATCTATTAGTTCGCTTTCTCGTACAATTTGCCGACACATTGTACGTATCTCGTACGCGTATGCGTGAAATTGATAAATCGATCGATTCGTGATTCCTGGCCCGGTTAAATCGGTTTTAATTACCAATCGGAGCCCATCGATTTAATTACGCAAGTTATACGTTCTCTCGCGTTTCTTTTCCATTTTCTAGGCGTATTCGATTCAACGTCTAGAAAATCGATCGGAATCGATCCGACCGATCCCGGTGGCACATCGACGACTGTGGCCGTTCACTCGCTCGGACACGACCCTCTACCAGGAGACTTCTTTGCGTCGGTGCGATTCGCAACTTCTATTTGTACTGCGGCACGGGATCTCGGTAACCGGATGTGCGGATATGCGGGTTTGCGGAAGTGCCTACGCGTACCGCGCTCGAGATTCGCTCGTTCGTTACGACGAGATTCGTACGAGATGAGAACGTTCGTCGTGCGTCGACGTAATGGACCGTTGATAAAAGCCGAAAATAAAGGACAAACGTACGCGACGGACGAAGCTTGCAAAGGAAACTCGAAATTTTTCGCGAAGCGAATGACGATCGTTCGAGCGAGGTCAGCGGTTCGCGCGAGTCCTCCCTTCGTTTCCCGCTGCGATCGATCGCGCAACGCTCGAGGCTCCCGGCGCTCGCTCGGTCCTTATATCGGATTTCTCTCGGTAATGCGTGTTTACGCACGAGCTGCCCGACACGATACTCGCGTGTACGCACGCGCTTAAGGTGGCGCGGCTTTCCGTTGAGAACGTCGTCGCGAATTTTCGATCGTTTACCTACTAAATATGTACGCGCGGACGATGTACTCGAATAGACTCGCGTGCGCGCGAATCCATATACGTACATCTACGTAAATATACCGGGTGATCCAGGACGGTGTAAAGCGTTGTACCCTGACTCGGCTACGTGCACGGTCGTTCGCTGTCCCTGGTCAGGACTACACACCCACACACCCATCGCACCGGCATCGCGCCGATCGTGTACATCCAAATTGGACGGGAAATTTAGTGGCCTGTCCCGCGAATCTCGGACTCGAATTCCCGGCGAACCTTCCTGCTTTACGTTCTCCCTATCCGATATCATTTTCCCTCCCATCGTCTCTTTTAGCTATCTCGATATATCCCTCGCTCGACACCGCCACAAAACTTTATTGACCCGACCGATCTCTTCGACTTCCCAATGATTCTTTATTCGCGACTCGATGAAGGTCGATCGTAAACGACGCGAGAGATGCTAATTTCGCGAAAAGCGATCGAGAGGAAGAGAACTCGATTAACTGGCGAATAGTTTAATATGCATCCAAGGTCTACTTAAGCGTTCATAATAGGCGAATCCCACAGCGGTTTCGACCGAATCGACGAACGTCGGGTCAATCGTTGTTCGTCCGTGTCATTGCTGGAAACGCGATCGCGTAACGCGTCGTAGAGGCGAATTTGCCCGACGTTTCCCAGTCGTTGAACTTTTCCAGTTAAGATCGGAAGAGCGCGCACGAGGACGGACATTTTTCCTTTACCGTGCGATTAAAAGGATCTAACGACGAGAGCGAGTATCCACCCATCGAAAGAAAATTTTACGGGGATTGATGCGCGTCTCATTTTTTTTTCGAGTTCTCGACGACATCGAAAAACGACGACGTTGTCTCGTGGTACGAGTGAAACGTTGGTCTCGTGATCGGAGAGGAAATCCTCGTCGACGACGTCGTCGCCTCGAAGAAAATACGGTCTTTCGCGAGGACGCAACGTCGTTAAATCGAGGAGTATCGAAACGTAACGGAGTTTGCGGTAATTTCGTTCCGCTCTTACGATCGGATGTCATCGGTCTCGTCGATATCCAGCCCCTTCCAAGTTCGATTCTCAACGAGATTATCGAGAAGCGCATCGTGAGAGAAGATTCCGTCGTCTCCTGTGAGAAGGACCGACGAGTGGTCTCGGAGCGTTTCCGCGGTTAGTCGAACCGTCCCCGAGCGCCTTTTGCCGACATCCGCTCTCTCCGTACCACGGAACCTCTTAATCCGCTTCGCTGCTACGTTTACATCGACGATTAAAGCTTCGTCTTAAAACACCTTGCCCCCTCCCACTCTCTCCATCTCTCTCCTTCTTCGGACGTAACGCCTAAAACGAGGCTTAACTTTTCTTTTAGAAATTTGCGTCGTTCGCTACCGCTCTTCCGAGCGATTTCGTCCATTCGCAGATAATCGAGTTTCGAACGAGATACGTTTCCCGCGGCACGGTGCGACCGTTGGACGATCGACCGTAGGCGCGACGTTCGTAGAATATTTCGCGATAGCTGCGTCATCGAGCTACCAAAAACCGCTCCGTCATATTTCTTCGTTAACGAAAACGAAGTTACGTTTACGTCGAATCGCGTTCCAACGGCACTTTCATCCTCTACGTTTCGTCCCACTCGTCTATCGCACACAGATATATTCTTACACCGAATGCGATATGGGTAGCTCCTAGTTTGGATCGCGATCGATCGAGAAAATCAAACTGAAAGGCACTTACTCCCTTCGAAACGCTTATTACATTCGGCTTGGCGATTCGTGCGAACGCGACAGTTTCTACGATCGATTCGAGAACAGTCCGGATTCGAGGCGATAAATGCCCGTAAATCGGCTCTGTCGGACGAAGATACGAGGCTCTCGTGGCACGAGCACGGCCACGCGATTGCGGAGGTGGATTGTTTCGGATGGCAGAGTCGACGATTTCTCCTCTCGCCAACCATTAGTCGCGCGATAAACGCGTAGCACGGTACACCGCACGGTACAGCGCTAAGAGTTTGCTACGGAGTTAAGAAAAGAGGAAGGATAAAAGATGTCCGGAGGCACGATTTCGTAGATACGTATCTGGTCGTGAGTTCCGCTTGTACGGGTAAAGAAGCGGAAAGAGAGATCGGGACGAGGTGGAATCAGTGCCGCCGGAAGTACATCCTGGATCGCATCCGGCACGCTTTTTCACCGGCGCTTCGTGGCGTTCGATTCGGATCTTTGCTCGGGGACGGAGGGAAAGAGGAGGATAGGAAGAGAGCTAGAATCGTGACGCGAAATCGTTCCTCTCGCTGCGCAGGAAAGGTACGAAAAGGAATAAGAGGAACGGGACAAAGGTCTGCATATTTATCAGCTGTAAAACACGGTCGGACGTTTAATCGATCGCGAGAAATGTCAAACGACGAAACTCTCGTTTTACTTCTTATTAACTCGCTACGGCAAACGAGATTCTCCAGGCTACTCGAATCTCCTGTTGGAATCTAAACCGTATCGCGCGTTTCGCGTTGGATCTTTATTGCGTCGGAGGAAGCGATTGTAAGAGAGAGCGAGAGAAAGGAGAGCGGAGGGAGATAAAATCTAATCAGGGCGCGTTGGAACGATTCGAAAGAAGGGCTTTGGCAGGACGAACGATCGACCGAGGGAAGCGACGAGATAACGGCGGCGCGAGGGTTATCGCGTTGCTGAATGGCGCCATTACCGGTTTAATATGGATCCTCATTGTCAGTGCATTACGCAACGACGTATTCTGTTCTCTCGCAAGCGAGCACCTCCTACCTACTCGCTCTTGCTGCGTGCGGTCGCGCAGCCGGTATATCGAGACAGATAGCCTTTCAGGACATTGAGCGCGTCCTGTCCGATTAAACATCCTGCAGCCGCGTCCTCCGAACACCCGCCCGAAATTCTATTTGGCTGACATATGCGCCCCGTATCTGTTTCTGGCCTTCCCCCTAAATGCGGCCGTGTAAGGTCCGAACTCAATTAGAGCGAACGCGTCCACCCGTCTTGTCTCCGTCTCGAACTGGAAGAAAAATCTTCTCCAAAGAGAGATACGTCGTAATTGCACGTAGAACGACGAAAGCGACTACGAAATGGTCGGCTTTCTCGGGTTTCGATAAATACGTATTCGATCGTTCATTCGCGAAAACGTCTATATGGCAGGAACGAAGTCTTCGAACCGATCGATGCAGTCCACCGAGACGTAGTCGTCGATCGGCGGAAGGATGCTCGATACGAATCGAAGAGCGTACGACTTCTACCGCTTCGTTCTCTACTCGCACGTCGTAACGCAGCCTCGATGGCATATCGATCGTAGTGCCTTGGACGCGAAATGCCTATGTAATCTTGATTGTGAAAAAACGACGAGAAAACGAGCAGAGTGAAAAAAGCAATTACCAGCGAACGGGCCCCGCGTGTGATTTAGGGAAAATTCGTTTCATTTTCTAGAATATTAAAAACGAACGGGTTAATCGATGAACGCTACTTTACGCGCCTGCTACAGCGGTACGGCTCGTTTTGCGTCGCGAGAAGAAATGTGCGAAGAGATGCGACCGTACGTATATCTTCGTAACATTCGTCAACGTTGCGTACGAAAAACAATGGAAACGCTAATGGCTCCTGTCCGTAACTCCGCGTCCAGCGATTTTTCTTCCTCTCGCGACGATTCGTCAAGCGACCGCGGAGGGCCAACCTGTTCCTGGGAAGTAAATTTAAACGCCATTGATATCGTATTTAAATACTTACGTATGCGTGTCTTCGCTCGCGTCTTACTATGTAGACGTACTCTACGACCACTTATATTCTTATCGCCAAACAAATCGATCGAAACGAAAGTCGCGTTTCCTCTTTTTCTTCCAACAACGTTCGTGCCGTTTTCGAGTCGTCCCAAAGAATAATTAGACTTTTCGATCGATCTCTGGAGCATAAACTAGTCACGATTCGTCGTGACCAGCTTGGCACCGTATTATAGAAGAATTCTACGTAAAGGGCGATCGCGATTACGAGAAACGGGAAATTCGTCGAAAGGATATCTACGTTTTACTTATCGTCGATGGAAAATACACTCGGCGTTGAGCAAACACCGAACCGTCGCTCGTTCAGAGCCATAGTTTATAACCTAATCGATGGCCGACGCGGTTCGGAAAAATATTGGAGCATACGCGCGCGCGTGTATATATATATATATACACGTATTTATACAGACGCTTGTACTAGCGCGTGTATACGTTAACGCACTCGCTGCGTCGACGTCGGTAGACGAGCAGCAGCGCGTAAAACGAAGGCTTTTCGAGTTTCATTCGATCGATCGCTACATCGCAAGAGTCGAGCGAGGTGTCTCTCGATTGATATTTTTATCGCATAACTCGCCGATGTTGGAAAGATCGAACGACTGTATAATTACGATTTCCATCCATCTTTCTCTCTCGCTACCACTCTTCTCCCATACGCGTACTACGTACACAACGTTTATATCTCTCATACATATTCATGGGAATTCCCGTTGTGGCCGAAGCCACCGAGACATCGGCAGGCGCAACTTCCTTCTTCCTTCTAATTTCGATAGCTACGTCGTATCTCGAGTACTCGGTTGCCTTACCTTATCGCATCCCGGCAAACGCTACCCAAATCGGCCGGCAATCACGCGAGAATAATAACAGTGTGCTTCGCTGACACGACGAACGCGTAATGTCGATAATAAAACGGCGACGACGGTAACGATGGCATGCCATCGAGCGAGAAGAGTCAAGAGTAATCGAGAACGTTCGAGGAATGTTCCGTGAAATGGAGACTCTCTCGTCGCGACGTCGATAAAAGAATCGACTTTTTACTCTTGCTTCTTCTTCGTGAGATAATTGATGACGACGCGGGCTTAAAGAAATAGCTCGAGCGTAGTCGTTACGTACAGATAGCAGAGATATCCCCGATAGGAGAGGGTAGACCGACGCGCTCTCGCAATCCCATTTCTCCTTTCGTAGTTACCGCTGCGCTGAAAATTAATTTTCCTTTCTTCGTAAAATCGTTGTTAACCAAAATCGAGAGGAAGTGAAGAGCTCAAGCACTCTTCGCCGATATCTCTTCCACGGTGTATTCGAGGATCTTTAACCGCGAAGCTTCGAGAGAGAGAGAGAGAGAGAGAGAGAGAGAGAGAGAACTCGCGAGTACGATATATTTGGAGTTTAACAAACAAATAAAATAGAAATTTTCCACTCGTATACGATTACGATCGAAGCTTTAAGAGAGACTCGCGAAATCGGAAACGCGTTACTTCGCCGGCTTCTCTTCGTCGACCGACTGGTTTCGTGCCCCCGTCCGAGAAAGCGAAACGCGATGGGAAACGGATGGGTATGCGAGTAGGTGGTACCAGTGGATACGTAAGTAACAACGTACCGTGCGCGTTATACAAACGCCGAGTAAACGCGAGCCATTCTTATAGATTCCGAGAGGACTACGTAGCAACGGTCCTTGCACTCGAGTACGAGGTCCAGCTTCCCTCGGATAGAGGAAGAAGGATCGAGCTCTGGTCGTTCCGAGAAGCGACTAATTCGAAAATTTGTGGTCAAAGTTTAAACGGGTAGATCGGGTTTTGGCTCAGATAGGAACCAAACGGTACATCATCGAGTCCAGTGACGTTTCGGACGGCGGATCTTTATTTTTGCCTTTACGACGGCTACATAGCGCGCCTCTCTTTCTCTCTCCTCTCTCCTCCCTTCTCCCGCCTGCCTTCCCCAGGGTGCTCCTCGTCCCCGGAGAAAAATCGACGCTGGAGAACTCGCGATCGCCGACTTTTTGCTTTAAACGTATTTCTGGTCTACGAGACGACTCGTTTCGCGATTTACCGCCGAGTTAAGGTACGTCGTGTAAAGTGCCCTCTCCTCCCGTATTCGCGAGTAAATCGGATAACGCTTATAAATAGCACAAAAAGAGAGAGAGAGAGAGAGGGGAAGGCTCATATTTCTGTCGCGTGGATTAACGGGCCGAACGTTGTCGCGATAAGAAATACCCTGCGCGGGCGTGCTCCACTCGGTGACTCGCGATCACCGATACTTTCGTGATTTACTATTCTCCTGGAATCATTATTCCTCTTTCGTCTTATACTTTTCCGCGAGAGAGATGCAAAATGCAAAGATAAAAATGCCTTCTCTAGGAGACGCTTCGAACCGTGAATCTTCGTCCTTTCGACTCTCATAAAATAATCATTTGGTTTGCGTCGATATCGACTCGCAAGACAGACTCGCAGAATCCCGAGAGTCTTCTCCAACTCGGAGCGTGTATTCGAGATCGGATTTACGATAGGAGAGAGACCGAGATCCAAACTCGCTAAAGTTTCGTCCGATCCGAAGGTGGAGGGTGGGAGGAGAAGGAAAAAGAACCGACGAGTTTCTTCAAATTTCCTTGTTCTCCGTAGGAAAGTTTAGTTTCCGAACGGCGAAAGCGCAAGCACATGGCGCGGCTTCGTGTTTCGCGGCCACCAAACGCGAAGGAATAGCGAACGACGTCGGTCGACACCGATTTTCCATAAGCGAGCGCGTTCTTGTTAATCCGTACAACAGCCGGTCCCTTCTAACCTCGTTCGATCGGTCGCCCGCGACTTCGCCGAAGTAATAATCGAATTCGATGGCCTCGCCCCTCCGACGCCCCACCCGAGTCGAAAGTTTTCGTTGGAACGTTCGAAAAGTTTCGCTCGGATTTCTACGGAGAGGGGCCCCGCCCGATATCTCCCGAATAAAGCTCGAATTCGCTCCTCGGTGTTCGCCGTCTCGTTCGATCGCACTTGCGAAAATGATTATTCGAAGGGATTACGGCGAGAAAGCGCGCTAATTTACTATAAATGCGTAACGCGTATCGATCTCTTTTCGAGCGAAAGTGCACCCGTCCATTCGATGATGCTTTTAACGCGGCTCGACGTAAAATTTCGCGTTTGATCTCCTCCAGTACGGAAAATGGAAAACTGAACGAATTTATGGAGTAGGACGATCCAAAGTGCAGGGCGTGACGGTGATTTCAGGTGCGTCGTATTTCGCTCGTAGCTTTTGGCGCGGCTACCCGATCCTTCGATACCGAGGAAAATCGGCCGAACCGTCGATTCGGCAATTAGCGAGGGTAATCGAAAGGGACTTTGACGAGCGGAGAGGACTCGTAATCAGAAAATTTCATCGAATTCGTCGACGATTACGGACGGACTACGGACTACGCTCGTAGATTAATTTAGCATGATATTTATTGCCGAGAGCATCATAGTCGTATAATTTATATGTGGGTACCTATGCGAGCCGGTAGATTATTAATTAAGCGGATAACAAATCGTTCGCGGAGAACGTATCGCGCAACGGTCTAGCGAGCGCGCAGGAAGGCCGGCAATATTTAACCGAACGATTCGCGAACGCGCGCGCGCGCGCGCAAGGGAAATCGAACGCGCGGATCGAATCGATAAACTTTCTATTCGAATGGCTTTTATCGTTCGTCGCTGTTGCGATTTTATTTCCTTCCCTTTCGCGGGTAAACGGATATCTTTGGGTAAAACTTTGGTCAACGATCATAAAGGTTTAACGTATAGACGATAATAGACTCGAGAGCACGGACGTAAAAAGAAGGACTATGCTCGGGAAGAAGACGGATATACCCAACGTAGCTCTCGTTACTTTTCTCGATGACGATCGATGCCAATCCTAAGGTAGGCGGGGAAGGTTTACGGTACCTTCTTACGAACAGAGGAGGAAGCTCCCGAGTTAATAGCGATTTCTTGGGAGCTCCCTTTTTCTCCTGTCTTCCCTTATCGACTCGTCATTATAATCCCGTGGCTTATAACTTTCCCCCGAGGGAACGGAGCGGATCGCGCGGAGAAGGAGAGAAGGAAGACTCCCTAGACCGAAGCTCTCTCGTACTTGGAAAGTGAGAAATGAATCTTTGGACGAATGCAAGGTGGAAATCCTTACGGTTCTCCGAGGGATTTTAACGAGTTCGCGATAACGCCGAATGACGAAGAAGCTCCCACCTCCTCCTCCTCCTCCTCTCCGCTCCGCTCCGCCGTTTCTTTTTCTACCTCGGAGGAACGGAGATGAAAGAAAGTCGGCGTCCGAGCAAAAAGCGAAGCGCCTTCTCGTGTCCCGGCGCGACGCTCGAGGATTACTCTTGAAAATTCGTGAAAAATCCACCCTTTTCCTTTTCCTCTTCCCCTAGTCCACGTCTGTGATTTTAGCGTAAAGCTCGTACTCTTTGCGTCAAATGACAAACGCGCTTCCCCTAATATTCTTTTTCCGACGACCTTGTATCCTCCCTTACGCTCTAATCTTATCGTTCCGGGATTCGTGCGGGAGGAGCGGAATTTCTCTCTCTCTCTCTCTCTCTCTCTCGTAGACGTGCCATTTCCCCTCTCACCTTTACGAAGATTAAACGGGTCATAAGTTCGATAGCGTAATGATCCTACGGGGAATACCTTTCCGGTCCGAAAGAGAGCGGTCGAACAAGAAAAGATGAGATATGGAAGCAAGAAAATCGGACGATTCAAAAACAAAGCCTTATCGCGTGTAAGAATACGCGAAATGGTAAAACAGGTAGAACGTGTACGTCGGTACGTAGAGACGACGAGCGAGTAAGACAAACCTTTTACGAGCGGCTCGAATCCTCATCAACGCCTGACGGAGTTGTTCGAAGGAAACGGAGCGACGGTGTATCGTTTCGGTCCCACTTTCGATCGGATTTTCCTTTCGTTCGGTTTTACCTCTTTGCTCTCCCCCTCTCGTTACATCTCTACCTCTCTACGTCGAGATAACTTTGAGAAAATCTCATTGTCGGACGACAAAGTGGAAAGGCGTCTTTCGAAGCGGTATATTTTTAATCGATCGATATGTCGCTACGAAATATCGCAATATATTAGATTCGGGTAATATATTAACTTTCCTCGGAAGTCAGGTCGATGTAAAATTAGTTTTCAAGGCAGTTTCAAAGATATTTTTCCACAGAGCGAGAGCGAGAGCGAGAGAGAAGGAGAGAGAAAGAGAGCATGCACATCTTGCTGACTCTTTTAAAGATTCCAAGATGAGATGCAAAATACATGAATAATGGATCGGTGGGATGGCTTTTAAAAGTACATTATCGCGAGCGCGCGTCACGATTAATACGAAGGCACGTAAAAGCGTCTAAATGACGATGATCCTCGTTCCTCCGAGGGTCTCCTCCCTTCTCCTCCGAGTTAGCGTTCGATCCGAATTTCAAATCGAATACAAAGTTACGAGTCTCGGAGAAAGGCAAAAGGTCGGCGGGAGCGTTTTAGCTTCTTCTTCGACTCCGAATACCAAAGAATTTCATTCGACGTAGGGAGCCGAATCGCGAGGTTGGGAAAGGGCGGGGAACGGTGAGGAGTAATCGTTCAAAGTGGGACGCTGTTCGGAGGTAGGAGGGAAGATTCGTACCCGCCGATGTGCCGACTCGGCGGACTCGAAGTTTATTTCAATTATTTAAATCCCTCCGTTCCGAGATTGGTTTAATTCAGTTCGATTCGGGGCGGTGCGGAATCCGGTCTACGTGATCGGCCTTCCTTCCTTCCTTCTAGCCTGGTCGTTCGGTCAGCTCCGACAGCGACGGCGACGGAGTACGCGTTGCATGTCCACGAAAAGGAAGGACGGACGACACTTTCCACTTTCGATATTCTCGAATCGTTCGCAAAACCGGAGAATCCTCTTTTCAAAGGCTTTCCCTCCTGTCGCTCTTGGTCCTCTGCCCTGTCGAAGGCTCCGAACGATCCGATTTTCCAAGAACGTTGCACTCCGATTCGTACGTTCGGCTGCGGTTCACCGCCCCGCGGAATCGACCATCCCATCTTTCTTCGTTGGCTCGCACACGCCCTCGACTTTCATCCTTTTCCTTTTCGTGGTCGCGCGCGTGCGTGCGTAATAAGAGGATTTGCTCCCGTGGACGCGTGCTTTGGTCAAAGCGAAAACGTCGACTTACCCGAGCGTCCCGGACATTAAGCAAATTACAAGGTACGCCCGTAAATCGCGGACCCTGTGCGGACGGTGCGAAGAGGAACCCTTCGAGACTCTCTCTCTCTCTCTCTCTCTACCGACCAACTTCTCCGTAATTCTACGAACCTTTCTCCTTCTCTCTCTTCTTTTCTTCGGCGATGGATTTCGTCGTGAGAAAGGTCAAAAAAGAAAAATAGAAAAGGAAGACCTTTCTTTCCCTCTGTCGAGTAATCTCGTTTAGGAGTTTCTCATCCCGCGTTTCGTTTCACGCTTCTCGCTAAAAAAGGTAACTTTTTATCTGGTAGAAGGAGACGGCACGTCGATAATAGCTACGCGTCGCGGTACGAATACGCACGTTCGTATAATAAGGCGTAGCTACCGGAGCCAGGAGAGATTGCTCGAGAAGAGAAGGAGAAGCCGGGGAAGAGTCGCTATTCGAAGGAGTCGGAGCGTCGTCGAGCTGCCGTATTTTCCTATCCAGTAGTCGCCTCGAAATACGCCAAAGCGTGTCGACGGAAAGATCTTGTCTCTTTTTCGAGGTGGCAACGAGCGCGTCGTTACGCCCCAGATCCCGTTCGAAAGTTCGATAAAAAGATTCGCGAGCAGGCGAATCGGTCAACGTTACGGTTAGACGAAGGAATTCGATCCGCGTTTATTTTCTTTCGAAGCTTCGTAAAAAGGGAGAAAAAGATCTTGCGCCGCCTACGTTGCCAATGACAGTTCGCTTTATCTCGCCTTGGCAGTTTCTCTTAGAGTTTCGATAGGCGATCCGTATCGCGCATACGGCAGGTACGTGAGTTTCATATCTATCGTCCAGCATCCTCGGAGAAGTCATTTTGCCGCACGAGAGTTACGCGACTAGGAACAGCCTCGAATCAGTTTTTGACTTTCTCGTCTCTTAAATAGCGGACGAAAATTATTACGAAAATTCGGGGAAAAAAGGTCGCAGCGCCTGGCCAGTTTCAAGAGTTTTAGCATTTTATGTTCTAGTTTTGACATTTTATTCTCGGATATTATTATTAAATCGGCTCGTCAGAAAGCTCAGCTTTGCTCGTAAGTCGATTTTTTCAATTCGCTCAAATTGGCCAAGTTGGGAAACTTGGGGTATTCCTGTACACGACGAAAAACTCTAATCGCGCGTATTATATGGCATTCATGAATTTCGATGAGTTCCAAAGTTCCAGAGTTTCGAGGAAGGAGTTTTATGGTTTGAAATGTAAAACGTATTAGAGACTCGAAAAGTTTCCTTTTCTGTGGCAACTTTAGAGCTCATTAGATCTTTCTCGGAGTCGTAGTACCTAAGCTTTTTTAACGACGAAGCAGAAAATCTTTTCTTAAGAGAAAATATTTCCAACCAAGGTGTAATATTATCGTTTGTCGTTGGCAAGACGTTGCCAAACTCTTGGCGAATCTTACGTGCTCGCTCGTAGAATAGGACGATTTATGAAATGACAAAGTTTCATCTTTCTACATCTTTCTTCTTTAACGCGATATGGGTAGTCGGTGTATCTACGTATTTGTAATTGGCGCAAAACGAGCAACAGGTGCAGATATTTCGAAACGCGAGTGTACCATCAATTACGACGCAACTAATTTACGATAAAGGAAGGACGAAACGAATGTCTCTACGATATAGAATCGAATATTATCATATTAGCGGATCGGCCAAATCGCCGCGGACGCGTCAAAAACACGAGGTGCCAGCGGTGAGTAGGGCGACAGCTGCCGACAACGTAGCCGATGTTACGCCTAACGCCCTTATCGCACATGTCGATCGGCCACGCGGTTCGTTCTTCGATACGTAAAAAATACACCGCTTTCTGTTGCTCCGCGTGATATCGATTTAACGTAAATATACGCTCTCTCCCTCCGTCCCGTAAAATCGGTTATTATCGGAGTTATTTATTAAACGTCGCTGGCAAGAAAGCGTCGCGTACTTTTCGACGTTAACCGGAGAGCGATACTTCGCATGGGAGATAGACAATGGTCGCTTTCCTCGAGGGAATTTAAATCCAAAAGCGATACACGGTGAAACGACGAGCGAGTCCACCGAGTCGACTTTTATCGTCGTCGCCGTCCTTCCGCGTGACTTGACCCAGCTTCCGCCACTGCAGAGCCACTTATACGACGGCACGTCTGACTGCAGGAAGTCCACTACTACTTGCCAGCTTGTTCCAAGAACGTGCGTCGATTTCTTCACCGTTCTAATTTTAGGTCTACTCTCGGCTCCACGACCCTTTCTACCAGCTCGCATAGCGCTCGTCTGCTTTTCTCTCTCGCTCTGTACCACTGTGAAACCCTTCGCGCCGTGAGAGCCAGCACGGCTGCCCTCGGGTTACGGTGGCCAGCCAGTTAGTCGGCAAATAAATGAATGCCAGATGAGACGGTTTTCTCCGGGTAGGAGAATCTCGAACGACATCGTTTTCTCTTTATGAAAATCGTTCTCATCCCCTTTCTCTACGAAGCAAAGTGTCATTCGATGCTTTTACCAAAATCGAAAGATATTTTCATCTTTTATCGTAGAATAAAAAAAACCTCGAGGAGACGATGAGCAGGCAGTGAGCCGAAAAAATATCGAAAGCTTTCGCCGAGTGTCATCCCCTTCTGGTAAAAGTTACGAAAACTTTCTCTCTTGTAATTAGTTCCCGACGGAGTTAAACTGGTGCGTTGGCGTGACAGTGCGGATAGGGAGAAGTGGGAGATCGAAGGTACGAGAAAAAATCAAGCAAGTATCCAGGTCACGAGGGAGATAAGATTCCTCTCGTCCTCTCTCTCTCTCTCTCTCTCTTGCGCGCGCGCGCGCGTACGTTATTTTATGCTCGGTCAAAGTTTTTCGCAAAAGGATCTCGGCGGCTGCGGCAGAGGCGGCATTTTAGCGAGTCTCTCGTCGACTTTCTCTTTGGTGGTCGTGTCGAAAGTTTCGCGAAAGAGCTTGGGATACAAGAACGGCGTGGGAGGGAAGGAAGGGATGAAAATGGAGCGAGGATCAAGCTGGCGGAGAGGATAAAGATTTTTTTTCGCCTTTTCTCGGTAAGTATCTCTCCTCGTCTGCTCTTTCTTCTTCTTCTACTTCTTCTTCTTCTTCTTCTTCTTCTTCCTCTTCCTCTTCCTCTTCCTTTTCTTCATCTTATCTTCAACTTCGCTATCAAAGCTATCTTTTCAAAGAAGCAATGCGGCGTCATTCGCTTTTCGGCATAATTAAAGTCAATTACCCCGAAAACGAGAATTTTCCACAGTTTGTGAAAAGGTATATATCACGAAAGATTTTGGAAAAAATTAAAGGAGCAGCGATCCGAGTATTGCCAGACAGAGTCCACGAGAGTCTTAGGTTCAACATGTTTTTTAGTCTCAACGAGGACTCGCAGTAAATAATTAACTTACCGGAAACGTAACGGTAGATATATAAAAACAAAGATTATATTTCCATTTCGACTCAAGTCACGTTTCAATGCGGAAAGATTGGGTGCTATATACTATGCACTGCATGCTCTTCGATCTCTTCTTTCCGTTTTTAGTTTTATGTCTCTCTCCCCCTCTCTCTCTCTCTCTCTCTCTCTCTCTCTCTCTCGCTACATAGATAACTCTTTATAAATATCTATCCGTTTGTATGTTTTAACAGGTGGAATGATTGATCCGCGTGGAACGAGCTTGCGAATGCTCTGTGCGAACGCACGTATCTCGGAAATTGAAAAAAAAAAAAATAACAACGGCTGGTACCGCGGTGAGGACATCGATGAAAAAATTAAATCTTTGCGTCTGCATTACACGTCACGATTCGATTTTCTCGCGAAAGAAAGATGTATGGATTAATTCGAAATCGTCGTTGTTGCGACTTTCGAATTTCTTTTCCCTCTTTCAAAAGAATCGCGTTTTGCGATCTGAACGAGGAGCAAGCGAAAACGTGTAAAAAATATAGGTACGTGCGGTTAAAAGGATACGGAAGAAATGAGTTTATGAACGAGTGATGAACGTTTCGCACGTTTCGCGTTGCTATGTAAGCCAGCGCGTACCGGAAATTACGGCGGTAGGTACGAATTTGTTTGGAACGCAAAAAGTCATGAGACCGTCGGAAATGCAAAGCTCGCACACCTCCGAACGTTAGTTCCGTCGATTATACGAATTACGTTTGAACGGTACGCCAAGAATTTTCCATACCTATGCGAATGTACACGTTCGATAAAAGACACCCTTTTCGGTAGTAAAAAGAGAAAATGTATCCGATATCTCCGTTGTCACTGGCAGAACATCGCTTCCACGATTTTCCTTTTCTCTAGTTCGCTCTTTGCCTCCGTCCGATGTCTCTGGCACAACGTACGTGTAGGCTACCAACTATTACTCTCCTTTCTATCTCCGTATCTTTCTTCCGGGTACAATCGAGTCCGTGCGACACGAACGAGGGACAGAAGTGAGACACTAAGTATGCATAGCCAGGTTCCGGCTTCGAGTACGCGTCTGGACTTCGCGTTCGGCTTGGTAACTAGTTGGCATGTGGCCATGCATAGAGGTGCGCGCTAATAAGTGTACCACGTTCGCCTCTCCTAATATTCGCGACCCGATGATAAATGCTGTAATACCTGTCATTGCCAATACTCTTTACCCATCTTTGGTCTCTCCTTTCGACCTTCTCGACTCTTATTTAATTTTACTTAGCCGTTTTACAACGTCGTCGAACGTTCGTTATTGCAAAACTAATCGAAGGGGTTCCTATCGCGTTCGATCGATCACCGGTCACGAGAGCGGAGACTCGAAAGATCGAAGGGTCGAGTCACGTGACCGCGTTATCGCACCGAGCGAGCGGCAGAAGTCAAAGAGCTTTTTCTTTACCCTTCGCACGCCTTAAAGTCATACGCTGACGATTAATGATTCGAGTCGACGACGAGCAAAAAATCCATTAAGGTTGGATCACGGTTGTGCGGGGCTCGGATACGGGCGTAACGATAAATCCTAACGAAAACATGCATTGTCGTTTTCGCGCCCCTCGAAACTCCAGCTGGAAACATCGTCATTGTCTTCGTCCAAAAGGGTCCAAATATAATATTAGGATAATTCCCGAAGTGGAGACAAGGAGAGCGAGAGAGGAAGGAAGGTCGGGAGGTAATGGCGGAGACGCGACATTTTTCATCCGGCAGTCATCCAGCGAGGGTGATGTCTCGAGCCGTGGATCGGCCTCCTGCTAATTGCCACTTGCTTAACCTTACCGTATTCGACTCGTCGAAGCAAAGTACTCGACGTACTCCCTCTTCGCCCTTTTTCCTTGCAAATTTGACCGATTCCTTCCCGTCGCGAGGAAGGATCGACCGAGGAAGAGTCAACGAATTCGTCCGTGGCGAGCTCGACACACCTATCCACGTACACGAGGAACTTCGAAAGGACCTCATCGGACCGTTCGTATTAGAATAGGTAGATCGACGAGGGTGAGTACTTACGTAGGACGCGCTAACCCTTCTCAGGGTTCCATGACGTTCCGCGAAGGACGTTCGTCTCAAACCCTTCCTGCAGTCTACAAACGCGATGGATATCTTGTAATTTCGAGCAAACGAACGTTCGCCATTTTAACCGGGTCAATATCATTATCCTACGGTTCGGGAATGCAATTAAGATCCCCCAGGAAAATGCGAAACGCTTTTATCCTTCTTATCCCTCTCCTCTCTCCCGAAACTCCATACGAGCGAGTACGTTCGTTTTTGATTCTTTCGTGATACGTTCCCTAGAATAAATACGAATTTCGACGCACACTTCGATAAAGATTTATCAAATATTCTATTTTTCTTCCTTACGCTACGCGTAGATAAAGGGAAGGTAATCCAACAACTTCCGCGATCGTAGATTGCAACTTTAAATCCTATAAAAAATGTTTCCGTGTTATTCTTCGAGATTAACGTCTTTGAAAGAACGGCGAAAAAAGACAAAGGAGAAAATGGAAGTAAAGAATAGGGGAATAGATAGGAAGGTTGGAACGAGACGAAAGCTTTGCGAGGAAGAACCACGCGAAGCGTGGTGCGTGTGCGAGGGAGAGAGAGAGAGAGAGGAAGGCGGAGGAACGAAAGGTTGGAAGTGAAACGTAGGAAAACGGAAAATAGAGAAGTCTTTATGGCAACTCATAACTCATGCCTCCTTATTGAAACTTCCTTCTCGAGAATGGATTAAGACGGTTTCTACGAAATTCGTTGAAATTTCCAGAGCGCGTAATTTATGTATTCGTTAGTATAGCATTACCAGCTAGTCCACCATCCTGCTGCTACGGCTGTGCGATCTTCGAAGCGCAAACGCAAAATCTGTTTCGACGTACGAGCAACGCGAGTATCCGTCCCAACGTACGTCGATGTTGTGTTCATAGTTTCGACGTGAAAATCGACCCAAAGTTTCGCAAAGTATAAAGAAGCTAAAGCGTGGAGGACGACCCGTGGTAATTACCGCTAATAACGCTACATCCTCTTTGGGCGTGTCTCTGCTATTCTCTCGTAAATACTCGGTAATTCGAATTGAAATTTTCTACGATTACGGTTCTCGTACGACGTTTCCTCTACGCCTTGAACGCGACACGATACGATCGGCGTGTCCTTACGGTCTTTGATTTTTCGAACCTCGTATTCGAAAACGTTAACACGCGTCGGACATTTACCTCGAGAAACACCGTGCGAACTATTCATTTAAGTGACTCCCGCGTTATTTGTTACGTTATTGCTCCGGCTATGGAACCGTACCGTACTATTATTCGTGGATCTGCAAATGCGAAAACACACAACGGAGGAAAACGGATGAAAAAGAGGAAGAGAAAAGAAAGGCGATACGGAAAATGGGGAAAGAAATGGGTGGTCGGAGCGGGGAGAGAGAGAAATAAAGGGAAAAAGAGTGCATTTCGAGCGGATATGAAATTGCGTGACGCCGTCGAGTGAACGAAATGCTTGTCGTGTTTCCGCCACGTGACATTCATACTTGGGGTCTGGCTACTACAGCGGCGAACTACTACTAGCAGTCCCGTAGTCTCTACACGTTGCTACCTTGAAAACCAAGAAGACAGGGATCTCTCCCCGTCTATCTTCTTTTCTAGCATCCGACTCACCGGTGTGCGATTCGTTCATACGGTTGGCTCTCCAGATGGCCACGTAATGTAAATTTTCATTTTCTTACGAGCATGCCGGATGCGGAAAAATTTCGTATTCGTCAACGACCAAGAAACGCGATAGCACCTGAACCGCGCGATGCGAAGTCTCTTTGAGTTCTCCGTAGCGCGATAAACGTCCCGAGTAATCCGATCGCGTTTATTTCTTATTTCTCCTTATTCTTTATTCTTCCTTAGAATCCGTTGCGATATCGAGGAACGCACGTACTCGTACATCGATGACGATGTTACTCGTTCGTTACGGTTACAACGAACGTTTTGCAACGATCGATCGAGGCGAAACTATCGTCCGAAGTTATATCTCGCTCTTACAGAGATATTATAAGGATCAAACGGGACGTCATCTTTTTCTGCGACGTAATTGCGTTTCTAGCCAATTATTCGACCTTTCTCTCCCGACGGACGCGCTACTACGCTCGATGTCGAGTATAAATCGTGCGGGGAATGAGGGGAGGGACGCATAAATGGCGTAGGTGGAAGAACGTCGAGACGGAACCGAGTCGCGGAATTAAATTTCAGGAGGAGGCCAACGCGTTTTCGGGACAGACGCGACGCGTCTCGACGCCGACGTCGACGACCGAGGGAATGCTCGAGAGGAGGAGAAGAAGGGGGATGGGAAAAAGGGCAAAGCCAGAGGATAGCGAAAGACAACCTTTACCGTACGAGATGCGACCGTGTCCCGTCGGTTATCGTCAAAACACTCTGGAAATACCTCGTACCTCGGCGCGGTCGTAATAATTGAAGAGAGCCTGAGGCATTCGCGGAGAAAATGACTCGAAATTGAGGAAGGTAAATTGAGAGCCGCCTTGGATCAGGGGGAACGAGTCGACCACTGCCACATGCGGCCCTTTCGCGTAGGTAGAGACGTCGCTGCGACGCGGAGAAAAAATCGGGGAACGAAGGAGGTCAACCCTTGGATTTATTTTTCTCCGCTAAGATACTTGCTCCCACCGTTACTTCGTATCTCTAGCTGTAAAAAATGAAGATAGAAGAAAGAATGCAACGCGACCTATCAAAGAACGCTCGTCCAACGAGGATAAACTCGCGCCTTATCTAGTCGGGTAGGCGGGTACGTGTTCCTTCTGCGTCGAAAATTGTTGAATGCTGTTCTCGCTCGCCTTGCAACCGTTTAGCTCCGACAGACGGTAATTCTTTCGTTTCGAAAGAGAAAGAGAGAATGCATCGCGAGGAAGTAACGAGCGCAGAACTCGGACGAACGCGAGCATCCACTTTGGGAGCTTCGGGTTTACTCGAGCACTTCTCCAATTTACTAGATACGTCTTGTATATTTCGAGAGGTAGTCGACTTTTTCCCTCCCTTTCTCCCTCTCTCCGTCGGAGCACGCGAGAGACTTTCCTTATGATAAGACGGCACTTTTGCGAAGGCATCTCGGACGTTTATCTTTCATCGAGTTCGCCTAAATCACAGAACTCCCGTAGGATTCTAAGTCGAATTTATGTCTTCCGTGGATATTTTCTGTAAGAAAGAGAGAGAGAGAAGGAAACGGTAAAAGTCTGAGAAGACCTAAAGAGAACGCGTCTCTCGAGAAAAGACGAATGCCGCAATGAGAGGAATGGAAGATAGAGATAGAGAGGGAAAGAAAGAGAAAACGAAAGAGCTCCGCCATTTCGCGGAATGAAGATGTATGCGAAGAATCGGGCCGGAACCTTTCGTGATACCGAAAGAGACGGCGAGAGGGAAGTAAAGTAGGTCTCATTGACTAGGTGTCACGGACAGGAACATTAGATGCTACTTTGGCTGACGGAAAGCAAACAGCCGAAGGTGCGTCACGTCGACGGAGCCGCGACGAGTCGCGTAGCGAATCATAGAAGAAGCCTTCAAGCGGATTTATTACTTCCTCTTTGTTTCCGAATAAAATCGAGAGCGAGAGCGACAGAGAGAAAGAGAAAGAGAGTCGTGCAATGGGAATTGCGTCCGTCGTGAAAGTAAGATAAACTGTCCTGGTTCCTATTGAAAATTAAAGGTGAAGAGGGAGGGAGGGAGAGAGCAGAAAACGAGTCGATATTCAATTCCGCGCGCAAGACGGAAAAGAACGTTTAGCAACAGTGGCAACGGCGAGCAAGATTGTTTCTTCTTTATTAATACCTTTTATCGCACTCTCTCCTTCTTTCCTTTTTCTTTTCGTCTCCGAGCTTATCACGCTTCTCTACAAAGTACGTGCCTCTCGACGATTAATCATCGTTTCCAGCCACATTACGTATTCTTGGAATAACCGGGTTCGGCCGCGGATAAATTATAATTCGAGCGAGCGTCGCTCCTCTTTACATTATATTTCGCTTTCGCTGATACCAACGCGACGCGTAATTCCGCGGGCCAACGACGTTTCCGACGGCACGAGCACGTCTCGTCGAGTTTCTTTGCCGTCGAGGAAATCAGGAGATCTCTTTGAAACGCGGCGTCCGAAAAATTTGACCTCGCACCCGATTTATTTCTTCCAGAACCCCGATATAAATATCCTCGAATCATAGGAAATATTATTTTTACGGTTACCGTCGTTCCCGTCGTACGGAAAACTCGGAAAAAGGAAAAGAATTGTACGCCGTCCGAGTTTGACGAAGGAGGAAAGAAAGAGTAAAGCGGGGGAGGGGCGAGAAGATGGTATAACGGGTAGCAGCGCAGACGACATTTATATCGACGATTTATCACCGAGAAAAAGTTAGATAAAACTCGGCCGCGCCTGCCCATACTTACTACCACCCCGTTAACTCACCTCCTTACTCGGCTCGCCTCTTATATCCTCGAAAATGTAATGAACTGTGCGACCGAGATTGTCTCCTGTTGAGTTAATTGCCCCTCGTCGTCCTCGTCTCGTTTTCGCCAAGGATAAACGATGAAAAGTTCGAAGGATCGATCGCTCTTTCATCGATAGTGATATCTTCGAAGGAACCTCGACTCCGACAATTTTTGTCATTCGTAGATCGTAAAAGAGGAGCCGATTAAAGCGACTAACGATATGCGATTTAAAAAGAATATCTTTACGTTTACGCGGGCCTTTTACGAAAACGAAAATATTCTCTTTCTTTCGAACTACATTCTTTCGTGCCGTTATTACTCCACCGCCGAGCGAAACGAGTCTGCAATCAATAACGGAGTGCGTACCTCTGGGAAATTGTAGCACGGCGTGTAGCGGGAACACCAACACGGAGCTCTAATTTCCAATGCACGAGGAAGTAAGGAGGTACGAAGGAGGGATTTTGCGCGTGCGTGTGCACACACTGGACCCGACCCGGAAAAAGGGATATAACGAGACCCTTCTCTAGTCTTTCTAAACTTCGAACGAACTTTTTCCCTTCGTACTTGACTCTCTTCTCAATCTCGATTTCGAGTTATGTTTCAAAGTCCAGTGTTTCGAGAATATAAAAAAATTATTCTCGCTCCTTCTTGCCTTTCTCCACCGACATCGAGCGTAAGATTTTTAAGCGAGACTTTCCAAGCGACAACGACTTTCCTCCTTAACCGACGTCGGACGGAACGAAGAAAGCGAGTTCTCTCGAAGGACACGCGAATGTTTTACGCGATGACATGGAATATGTTTCCTATTGTTTGACGGCACAACAATTTACCCGTCGAGGAGCGTCTCTCGCGTAAGAGGTCGATGAGCGCGAACAGAGAGAGAGAGAGAGAGAGTCGGTGTAAATAAGAGATGTTCCACGTATATCGAGAGTGAAATAGCGGTAAAGGAGAATGGCGAAACAGGGCCGAGAAAGACGGATTACGAAAGAGCACCACACGGTAGCGTGTACCGTAGTACCGGGGCGTACGTGCCTACGCGTACTTACTTTGGCCGACGTTGAAAACGTCGCTAGGAGACGTTGCGTTGTCATTTTTTCTCTACCTCTCTCTCTCTCTCTCTCTCGTAATGCCATCCAACCTCCCTATTTCTCTCTCACCTCGTTCTTCATTTCTCTCGCTCGCTCCGTAGATTGTCTATTGTCTGGTAAACAAAGCTGCCTGCCTCTGTGTACGCGAAGGCAAATGACAATCAGCGACCTCGGGCAAGCGACCGAAGAGCGAGACAGGAGCTGCTGCATGGCGTGCATCTTGTCGAGTGCACGCGTTCCCGTATATGCATCATTCTAGCATGCGTATGCGTCGACGCGTCACGAGTACATAACTTTGGTCCAACGAAAGCTCAGATGGAAGCTCCAGAGATACGCGCGCGCGCGCGCGCGCACACACACACATATCTTTTTCTAGGTCGCACCTTCATCGCGCCCGGAGCACGACTTTCGCACTTTCGAGACACGAAAGCTTTCAGAACCGCGCATCGTGCGAATTCGCGTCCGCGTACGTAGACGCGAGGCATATCGCCCAATTAAAAAACAAGACAATGAGAAACTTTGGTGACCTTGCGCTTACGCTCTTCGCTCGTCTTGTATTCCCGCCATTGAAAGAGCAATACTTTTGTGATAGGAAGGCGCGATTGAAACGATCCAGATGCGTGTAAAGCACGTAATTCGTAAAGCAGGTACGCGCGGCGGACCTGCTATGACATTTCATTTTGCAACGAGCCGACGAGACGGAGACAATGGATGCCTCTTTTGTCTGAACCCCGGAGGAGACGGAGAAGAGGGAAAATGCTGCTTCGAGAGAACAAACGTTTCGCGCTACGGCTTTTCTCACCCTGACGCAACCATGTCGCAACCATTCAAGTCCTCCCATCGCTACGCTGCCACCCAAAGGACGCATCGCGCATTTCCAAGGCATTACTATTAATTTACCTTTTGCCTTGCCAATCTGGAGGACGAAAATCGAAAAGTCATCCGTCAAAGGGCGGATGTCGTTCGAGAAGATCGATTTTGCGTATAGGACGTATCGTACGCGACGTGCCCCGTAATTACGTTCTTCCTCGGAATCTCTTGTAAAAGGGTACGCTGCTTAACGAACGATTTAAATACGACGATCGAAAATGTAATTTGATCTTTTTTTTCTTCTGTATCGCGAAAGGAGACGTCTTAATGAAAACGTCAAAAACAGGAGACATCCCCCGTTGGCTGGTTTCGTCCCTGTAGCTACGATTTCGTTGGATCTTCAACTCGAATCTCGAAGATCCGTCTCGTTCTTGTGATATTTACGACTTATGTAATACTTATTCTTTTAAAAATGTCTTCTTTCCCGATCTCTCAAAATAGTATCGGACGGCACAGCCACGTACGACGATACACGCCGACGGAGCTCGGTCGTTTTGTTTTGAATAAAAGAACGTCTCGAAGAGAAGAAAAAGTTACGGCGAATCGGGTATCGGGTATTGGTTAATTCATGGTTGCAAAGTCCGATGGAAGAGACGTACGAGAAGAGAGTAGAAAATGATGGAGGATCGTCTTCGATAGCGAAGCTGCTTTCTTTATTTCTTTATTTCTTTTTTTCTTTTTTCTTTTTTTCTTTTTTTCTTTGCCCCTTTATCTTTTCGCTCCGTATAAAGGCGTACAACCAAGTTTCCGTTATCTAAAAAAATTCGTCCGAGCTCTGCACCGAGAATATTTTGACGGATACTTATTTCTCCGTGGCTCGCTATCCTTCTTTCTCGTTCCAGTTGCAAAGATTTAGTCGGAAAGAGGCGAGACGGAGGTATGAAGGAAGAACGTTGGTAAAACTCGGGTCCGATCACGTGAAGCACGAAGGAACGTGGGCTAAGAGATTTGCATGATCGCGACGAGAAGAACGTTTCTCGTAGAAACGTTGTAGACCGAGCTCGCTACGTTAAGTTTTTAGGATAAAAAATGTTAGGGCTGCGTCACGTACGCTTGGTACGTACGTAAAGGACAACACGGTCGCGTCGCATCGCGTCGCGTCGTCTCTATCAAGCGGCGTCACGACGACGTTAGATGAGATTGCGAACTTTATTACAGAAGGAAACTTTTACTTCCCCCGATGTCTGCCGGTTATAAAAGTTCCACGGTAGCGGAGCGGCTCTACGCGCAATCTTATGCGACGGATTCAAAATTGAATTTCCGACAGGGGAGATATCGTTGGAGATATCGCGCATCGTACTTCGAATCGAATTAATAACTCCATTCCCGGGGTCTGTCGGGGTCTATTCGTTTAGTTAAAAATTCGCGAGACGTTCCGCCGAAGAATTTCGCTCTTGCCGCGTATTTAACCACGTACGCGGATTAACTCGTACGCGAGATAGCTCGTGCCAAACGTGTAAACTCGTAGAGTTTCTTCGAGTTTCCGACCGCGAAGCGACGTATCGAGAAACAAGCCGCGATCGCAACCCGATCGCCACGAGAAGAGAAGAATTCGATCGGAGGACGCGATACGGATACCGATCCCATATTTTTACATCGGATTTTCTTCGCCCCAGGCTCGAAAAAGTTTTTCCAAAGCGGAATAATCCCGCAAGGGAGAAGGCGCAAGGAAAAAGTTGTACGCGTTACTCACCGCAGGCACCCTCGTGTTTTATTCTAGTATTCTTCCTTCTCTGGCAGCTCGCCTGTCTCAGATGACATTGATTCGTATACGTCACGTCGTCGGAGCCGCAAACCTGTGCGGAATTTGACGGACAATTCGTTGGACACTGGCACAAAGCTTTTCCGTTCTCGGATACGACGCACGTCGCGCCCCAAGCGCAATAAGTCTTCTCGCAGGGTTCTGAAAAAAAGCAAAAGAGAAGATACAGTGGTATCTCGTTGGAGATTCGACTCGTCGCAAAGGAACCGCGGATGCACGGATAAGCGTAATTTCATTTATTTCCTTCCTTCGCGCGATATTTTCGTTTCTTTCTCGACGCTTCGAACGGACGTCGATTCGAATTAAACGTTTCCTCCTCTTTTCTTTTTTCTTTTCCTTCGAAATCGACGTCGAAGTAGAAAATATTTTTCAAAGGGGAAAGAGAAGAGAGACGTTTCCGATCGTAAGAGATTTGTTTGTGGAAGCGGCGTCGGAGATCGCGTTACTTTCGTCCGATAACATTCGGTCTCGTTCGTTATTCAGTAGTAAGTTCTTACAGGTACTTTTTCATTTTCATCGCTCTAACTTAAAACGCGCGTGTAAAGCATCGTTAATCTACCAACGCGAATCGATAATTAAGAAAAGTTACTTAAAATATTAATTAATCCGTCCGCTTTTCTATGGTTAAAAAAAAGACAGATTATCGAACCCGCCCACCCGAGCTTCTCTCTCCTTTCGTTTTCTTGACGCTAAACCACCAATGGCAGTGGCCATACCTCTCAACGTCTCAACTTTTCAACTTTTTTCCCTCCCCCCCCCCCTCTCCCGCGCACGCGCGCTCTCGTTCCTTCGTTCTTTCCCTTTTTTCACCCAAGAGCTCGCCCAACATAGAACAGGTTCGCAGGAGCACAATCAATTTTCCAAGAAAGTTGGTACGAATGGGGCAGAGAGAGGGGGGGGGGGGGGAGAGGGAGAAGCTTCGCTTTGAGAAACCTGGTCGGATAATCCATGCTCCACGATCATTAATATAGCAGACGAGTTGATTCCCGAGCGGTGAAAAAAATCGTCCAGCTCGTGCCAACCTAGGAGGTCAATCGCTTTTTCCGCAGTTGCGGATAGACGAAAAGGGCTCTTTTTTCCCTATCTCCCTTCTTTTCCTCCCTCGTTCCAGCATCGGCTTCTCTCGCAGAGAAGAGATCGTTGAACGACGTGTCGGCGGAGGGTGTCACCAAAAGAGACCGATAAAGAGCCGTTTTTCCTGTCCGACTTCTCTTCCTAGTTCTCTTCGTCGAAGGAGAAACGTCGTTCATGATTTTTGAGAGACTCCACGACTCTCGTTACTTTGACCGATATCGAAAGAAAGCCCGACGTGCCTTCTCATTCGTCACTTTGTCCCCGTCTTTCCTCGGCGTTTTTTCTCCCTTTTCGAAAGATCATAGACTCTCTCCTCGTTCTCGATCGCGATAAGCGAGCGGACCTTTCGAATCTCCTACCTACGTCGAAGCTAGAGGATCGAACGTCGCATGCTACTGTACGCGGTACGCGTTATCAAAATATTACTTTATTACGCATTTCGAATCTAACGATCCACTTTACGTCGCATCATCGTTCTCGCGTGTAAATAAAGTGCATCGGGGCTAGTCCGATCTCGTTGTTTACTCACGGTCGGCATTTCGGCCGGCATTCACGGAGAATTTTCCAGACAAATTGTCAACGGCGAAAAGCGATCTCATACACGCGTACGTAGCGAGCTTTGCTTCGGTTTACGGCGAATATTTGCTTTTGACGTGTCACCGCCAATTACACTTTTTAGTGTATGAGCCAGATCGAACCCACGCGATCGTTTCGTTAATATACTCACACGAGGATGCGATTTTCACGCTCCAAAGAAATCTATTTCGCGTAAACATAGGCCAATTTCGGGCGCGTCGTCCCGCGTATACGTTCCGCGCTTTACGTTCGAACGGAGAGAAAAGGGAAATTATTGTTTTCTGTAACAACGTTTCGGCTATGTACGAGCAAAAGAGCGAGATGAAAACTGCGTACGTTGGGAAAGAAAAGGAAAGAAAGAAACGCGTGGATCGCGATAATATACGAATGCACGAATAACCGGAGAACGATCCTTTCTTCTATCCGCCGATGCGATCGCGCCCTTGTACGAAACGTATCTCACGTAGTTCGCAACCGCGGCTAGCTACATGGGAATCGGACGCTTTACCGTGTCACGGTAAACGGGACTACGTTAAGTAGTAACCTGCAGCTTATAGTCGGGTAACGTTGGGAGGGTCAACGCTCCGACGATTCGATCCCCGTCCTATAGTTCGCTCGCGTTAACCCTCTCCACTCCCCTTGTTTAGATTTCTGCGCGCTTATCGATCTTTTCGCTCCGCGCGTCGCCCCTCTTGCCTCGCCGCGCCTCGGGAACTTAACGTTTCTTTCCAAACGCAATTATTTTAATTGCGGCTACCGACGACGACGACGACGACGACGACGACATCGACGAACGAAGGATGACTTTGAAGCGACGGTAAAAAAAGAAAAAAAAAGATTTACCACAGAGTAGGAATGTTTCGACGAAGAGACGTACGATCGACGTTACACGGCTCCGCGTCGATGCGGTATCCCGTTTCTTCTGAATGCAAATGCACGAAAGAGGAGACGTAAACGCGTGAAAAAATGTCACGGCGGAACCGCAAACGCGCGTCTCGAGCGATCGTTTCAAACGGCAGCGAATCCATTTCGATACATTTTTTAACGCACGGCGGCCTCTTTGACGCCGAGCGTTCGATACATTTCGGGCGTCCGTGAGCGAACGAAATCTGGGGTCGGTCGACCGTGTGGCTGCCCGGCAACGAGAAGCGATTCGAAAACGTCGCATAAATATTCACCGAGCTATGAAATGGACACATTTAATTATAATTAAATTAACAAATTGAGCAAAGATTGGTAGTTATTAAAAAGTTCGCTCGCTCGTTTCGCCGCCCGCGCCGGCGACGTTTCATCGTTTTTTAATCAAATAAAACTAACGGACGCGATAGAAACATAAATTCTGAGGACAGAGAAGGAAATTAAATTACACGGGCAAGCGTACTCGGTTTTATGACGCTTGCTTACGTCAGCATATGTCGTAAACACGACAGGGAGGAGGAGGACATGGGAGCGTTACGAGGCTATTACTTTTTCGTTAGCGTTTTTCTTTAAGTTCGCACATTGTAAAACAAGAAACGAGGAAGATGAAGTCGCAGACGCGAACGAGCTCGTTCTTCATCCGCGACGATCGTAATACCGGCCATTACCTGTACAACCCCGACCTGCCCCCTTCGGGACTCGTTTCAAACGCGATTACGTAGGTATCCTTACGTACCTATCATCTCGGAGAGATCTTCTCTCTTATCCTAGAAAACGTACATACGTGCGATCGTTTTCAACGGTCCCACCTTCCAACGAAAGGCGAGAAAATGGATCTTCCTTCGAAATAACTCGACGCGGGTGAAGGAATCGGAGCTTTAAGCCGAATCTAGGATGTTCCAATCGCGTCCCCAGGCGCAAGAAACCCTCTCTTTTTCTCCATTTCTCTCTCGGAAAATAACCTTTCGAAAATGAATTGGGGATATGTGGGTCAAAGGTCGGATATACAGATCCCTGTCAAAACGGAGCCGTTATTAATACTTTTCACGTATAATCCGTCGGCATACAAGACCCCTGGGAGGAGGGGTCGGGAAAAAGGTAAAAGAGATAAGGACGATCCGTGAAAGTCCTCCGGTCAGAGACGTGGAGAGCAGGCTCGCGTCTCTTTTTTCTTTTCGAGAAATTCGCGCACGATCGCGGCACTTGCATAGCGCTCGCGAGCTCGGCGAATTATCGCGAAATAAGATGGACGGATATAATCGACGCGTAAACCATTTAACAAGGTGATTTATGAAATATCGATCGCAAAAGTTTTGGAATCGATCGAGTGATTTAATATGAATTTAAATGGGATCTGCGAGGGATAATTGTCATCGTTCGATAATAATCAGACAGGGAAGATATTGCGTACAAACGGTTCGAGCGCGGTTAATTATTTAAGAGCGCCGCGGAGGAAAGTAATTATCAATGAAAGTAAGAAGGAAAGATTCGATTAGGGATCAGAGCTTGCACGGTTCGACTTCCGCTTTCCCGATCATAATCCGCTCTCTCATCGATCATAATCCGTCTTGGTCGTTGATTCGAGAAAGTAGTTACCTTTCTTCGTGACAAGGAACGACGACAGTTCGAGTAAGTAAATTTAACGTATCGAGGGAAAAGAAGAAACAACGGTCTTTTGGTTTACTCGAATTATCTCGTTCGACGCTAATACCTTCTTGGATTTTTTACGGCAAATCGGACGAACGGTCTCAACGTCTCGAGAGAGGATATTTCTACTCAGACGCGTCGTTGAAATCCAAAAGATTTTCTAAAGACGCAATCGACCGTACAACGTATCGTTGCAGCGTCGGAACGAAAGGAAGCCAACGACACATTTCGTCCATTTCAATCGATAACGACGATCGAAATGAAACTTTTCCGACAACGACGCCGCACGGCCAACGCTTCCGCGAGTAGAAGCTCGCGCGCGCGTGATTCGAGTTCGCGTCCGACCAAGGAATGAGTGATCACGAGCGATCGTCGTGACGCGAGAAACCGCACTACGAAATTCAACAACGCAAAGGGCCACCGTGTACGAGGAAAGATCTAGAGAGGTAAGTACGCGGAGCACGACCTTCGTAATACATGGGAACGCTGGAAGCGGGCGCTGCGCCGCGAGTTAAGAAACCCGAGAATAAAACTCAATTAACTAGAGTTCCAGGAAACGCTGTTAACCGCGATGCGTACTGAATACCGAACTTAGGGCCGAGCGATGCGGTTAAATTGGAAATACCAGCCGCCTATATTCTTTCTTTTTCTTTCACTCGATCTTTTTCAAGTTTCTTTTCAACTTCTGACTGGCGTTCCATCTAGTGGCATTTTTTGTGAAAAGCTAAAAAACTCGTGCAAACTTCTTACGGAGTTTGCCATTCGTTCTAACGAGACTGTCAAATCGTTACTCCGACGTAACGAAGAAAAACGTTTTTCGTTCGTTCGAAAAACATTTTAACGCTTTTCATCGGAAAAAAGCAAAACCGGACGAGGTTACGGCGTCCGCTTTGCATCGGTGCAACGATCGAAGCGCGCGTAGTCAAAGAGCAGCCGGCAAGCGGTTCGAAGACGCAACCCGACGTAAAAAGTTTCATCTTGCACACGCTTGTATATAATGTCTCTCGTTCTAAGTCGAACGGAAACGTGTATAGAGACGACAAATTTGTTTGTCTCTCTTCCGCTTCTCTTTCCCTCGATCTTAACAACGTATTATCCCTCGCTTTGGACTCTCTTCGAGCTTCGTTCGACGTTATTGCGTTTGTATCGTCTTTGCTACGCGTTTCCGTCGAATATCCGATTCGTCTCCCGTCCGACTCCGATCGATATAAAAGGAGTTTGATTCCTTAATCGAAAGAAGAGATACCACTGCTCCTATTCTTTTTCTCCCTCGAAAGGAAGATAAAAATCAAGTTTCGTCGGTCGACGGTAAAACCCGAGTGGTTCCTCGATAAGAAGATGTCTGGGATCATTTATTAGAGTTAAACTCGGCCGTCTCTCCGCTCGAGGTAATTATACGCCAGAGAGCCGTCTCTATCTACCGCTGAGATCCGATTAACGTCTTCCTTTAAATACGCTCCTGGACGGTAGGTGACGCTAAAGCGAAGCTTTTATACCGAGCGATCGAACGGACGAAGATTTAGAATCAATCGGCTATCCTTCCTTCCAAATTTTTCGTGCTTTCGCGATGTCGCGCTCGCGAGTTTCCTACGAGATCCTCGGCGTTAACGGGGATCCGCCGAAGAAAATTTTCACTCGACGCGAAGATCGTTACGCTTACAGATTTGCTAATTAATTATTTGTGTCGGTAGAATGCAGCCTTTGTCCGGCTTTATACGCGCGACGTACCTCGTAAGAAGAAGCTGCTCTTTATCCTCCACGTCGATAAGTGGAAACGAGCCCTCGAGGGAGCGAACGCGGAATTAATTTATCCTTCAAGAATTTCTGACGGCCAGTAATTATCAAAAGTCTCGAGAAATCTTCCATTCGGACCGAGCGTGCTCTTAAAAGGGGGATAATAGAAACGGGCTATCGGTTACGTCGTATTACTCCGTCTCTCGAGAGATCGCGCTAATGGTTCGTGCGACTACGCGCGTTCTCCCGATGAAAGAGGCACTCGACGATGGACTTTTCTTTCTTTCTTTCTTTCTTTCTTTTCTAAGCGGATACCGTCACGCGCAACCAAGACTTTTGGACAAGCGTCGTCTATAAATCCCGATAGAAATTAATTTTTTCGATTCCGCCTCGAGTTTCGTCGCGAAAGTAGATTACCGTTTATACGTCGCACCAATTTCCTCTTCTTCTCAGGACTGATCGATCGATAATCGAGATACCAGTATCGAGCGGCGACACATCGTTTCGAGATAAAAAAATTACAGAGGTATGGAATGTTTACGGAGAAAAATTTTTCACGGAATATTATTTTTTCGAAACATTTCCGAACGAGATTTATAACGAATATAGATCAATTCTTGTACCATTCGATTTATTCGTCATTCGTTACTTTCCGTTTAACGTAGGTAGAGGGCATAGAAAAGGCGCGACGAGATATACGCGATGCACGTGTGCGTCTATTTTGTGCGCTATTTGTTTAAAAAAGGTGAATTATTTAGCTAAAAAATAGTCGTTTGTTTTGAACGTACCCATTGATAATATTTGTCATGGTTTTCACTCTCCTATATTTTATGGTTTCACGTTTTTTATCAATAATAATTGCAGAAATTTATATTTGCATTGACTAACGACGTGTCCGCAGTGTGGCTCTGTTGTCGCACTGCGGGGTCCACTTTGATCGCCATCTCGGATACGCCGACACGGCTGCACGATCTACTGCCTCGTCGTTCCGCCTAGTTGCAGGTAATTGGAATATCTTTTTCTACCGTACATTCTCTTTCCCTACGCCGATCGATTCCGCGGATCGCGTTTTCTGCCACGTATCGCGGGTTCGTCGTCGCGTTTGAAAGATATTCTACGCCGAAAATAATATCGGCGTGCCCCGAGGACGCGACAGGAGCAACTATCGCGCTCTACGTTTCCTCACATTTTTTAGCAACGTCTTTACCATCGATGTCGATACTTTTCTCTCTTCTCAACGAAGCTTCGATCTATAATTTTGCGCTCGTAATTGCGATCGTTGGACATTTTGTGTTACGTACGCACATACGCGCCGCGCTTTAGCTCACTCGAACAATGCGATCTCACAGTTTTCAGATTTCCAAGAATTCACGAGCTATAATAGCGCTTTGTCGAACACGTCGGCCGTGTCCTTTGTCATACGTATAGGTATGTTTATATCTTTTCAAAGCACGCAACAAAGTGTAAAGAAAGAGAGAGAGATGGCATCGAATAACATCGTGAGTTTCCAAGAAATCTTCCGGCCGACAATAAAAACAAAACAAAACGGTCGAGCGTCGAAGGTTCTCTCGACGAAGAAAGAGACCTTCGTTCTCGCGTATCGTACGCTACGAAAGCATTGGTTAATTTGCCTCCGAGCGAGCGAGTACTCGCGTATTCTTTGCGTACTTGTATGTTTTATTACATCGACGTTTTTGTTCTTCGTTCGTTTATTTGCTATTGGATACGCGCGTTGTGCGTGTAGTATTCGTTTATCGTTACGTAGGAAAGTATAGAAATTTGTACGCTTTTTAGGTTATTCGTCATTTTTAGGTTATCCGGCTTACCGCCGCAACGATTGTTTTATTTCGAAAATTGATCAGTAGTCGAGTGATCAATGATCCGTGTGCGGAGCGATAAGACTCGAGCGATTGATATCGCTTCAAAATTTTTTTATCATAACGATCGTACGAATAATTTTGTTCTTCGTTTTGTTTCAGATCGCGATTGGAATAGTGCGCGAATCGATGAATAAATCGAGAACGGTTATCGGTGATAATCAATAGAAAACAATAAAATCACGAGGCAGACGCAGCGTTCGTTCGTCCATTTAAATTCCTTCGCGTTCTCGCGATCGAAATGAATTTTAAGGAACCCGTCCAACTGCCGTTTCAATCGGCTGCGTGCAATGCAGCCAGTTACCTGCAAAGAAACCAAAGTCTCGCGAGTGAAACACAGCGTCGTCTCGTAATCGATAAGTGATTATCGCGTATTAGAGTCGGTGCGTCGCGCAAGATTGCTCGAAACTACGTAATTTCCAGCCAGCCCATCTTCGACCTTCCACGGATCAAGTCCTTCCTCGATTTCGACCTACACCGCGGACGAGTGTTTTGAAGCCATCGGAGAACTTCTTAAGTAGCCTTTTACGCTCTAACACGTTTACCTCTTAATAGTACTATTAAGTTAGAGTTCTAATTTTAAGGTTAACTTATTTTTAAGACTAATTGTAAGGTAAAAACGGCAGATCGATCGATCATCTGCCGCTTAGAAACGAAGATGAGTTCGAAGAAGCCTGGATATATCGAGGAGATTAAGTAAATGAGTAAAACGGCACGCTTATTTACGAATCGATCCGGTATTTTTCCTTTCTCGATTAACATATTTTTAACTTTAAAGTCTTCGGCTCGTAAAAATTAGCGGTAATGCGATGCGATAAAATTGATTGGGAACGTACTGGCCGTAATAAATTTAACGATACGATATTCGGCAAATGCGTGCGCAGCGGGGTTTATACGTCGATAGGTCGTCGATCGCGAGTCGCGCTCGCCGCGAGTTGCAATCGCGAGGAAAAATCGGTATATCGTTCGGTAGGTTGTCTCCGTCGAGGATCAAGCTTTATATCTTTCTCGTAAAAAATAACAAGAGATAAAAGGAGAGAGATAAGGAGAAAGTGGTGCGGTTGAGAAAGGGCAAACCAAGAGAAAGTGGGGGATGAAAAGGAGAATTCGCGAGGATGAGGAGCAGTGGCCGGAACGCTGCTCCAACTTTAATCATTTTTAAAAACTCCTCGAGACGGGGCTCGTGCTTATGAAATTATCCCGAGTACCAGCCAAGATATCCTTGTCTCCGTGGCTGGAATCCTTTTCACTGCCCTTCGTGATAATCGAGCGGTGCTTTGACTACGGTCCGGGGTAATTACGCGTGAGCGACGATCATATAATGGAGAACTTTTCCAGAACGGGTTTTCATCGAGGAGTAAAACGCGCGAGGAGTCGGGGAGCGAACTCTTTAAAGTCGTACTAGTAAAGAGGGTGGGGGAGACGAATCTCGGAAAAGAACCCAAGAGGAAACAACCTCGCGTATTTCCTTAGTTTTATCCGGCGCCATCGTAAAGTTCCGCTAGGCATTTCCGTACCTACTGGAAGCAGAGGCTCGCGCGAGTACATGCCATTCTTCGTAACGTACGTCCTCTCGACGAAGAGAATCGACGAGAGGGAGAACGAGAGAGACGGAGGAGACCTTTTCGTCCGACGAACGAAATGAGAAGAATCGAAAGGTCGTTCGAAATTTCTCGATAGCGAGAGCCGAAAGATTTCCAGAGACTTTCTAGCTCGCGATCTTGCGAGAACGTCCATGCGCGTGTACGCGGAACATCGATCCGTCAGAAGATGACAGTATGGGAACGGAGAGGAAAAGATCGTAAATTATTCTTAAGGATACGACTCTCGGACGATCGAACGAAAGCGATACGCTTCTTTCGCTTCGGTTTTCTCCGAGTTACGACTCTGCCTAGGGTCGAAGATACGGATTATCGACGCACGATATTCGAGGCCGTTACTCGTGCAATTACCGATACTTTTGAGACCGTCGAATCGATTCTCGAGGCGACGACATTCGGAAAGCGCGTACGTCAGTAACTTCTCGGAAATCGATACGCATCTTTGCGCGAGCGCGACGTTTCGAACTCGGTTCATATACGGTGTGTCTCCCCGTGATCTCGCGTATTCCTCCTCGTACGCACAGCAAGGAGAGGGAGCTCCGAAAGTACCGGAGTTGGTAGGACTCGAGATCTCTTCGAGTCGGATATTTCACGATCGAGCTTGGACCACTTCCCGTGCTCGCTCTTCGGTAGATTCGTTAGTCCCGTCGCGTTGAGAAACGTTGGAGGAGCATCGAGCTTTCGTACCGTTGGCGACGCAAAGGCACGTTTCGCGAGGCACCGGGTATGTGGGAAGATAGGTGACACGATAGGTGTCTCGGTTAGAACACTCGACGTTTGACTGGCGAACGCTAATCTACGTAGACGCGCGCGTTGCATCTCGTTTGACCCGGCGTTTCCACCCGACGCGTCGCCGATGCGACACCACCTCATTCCGTGTACCTATGGATCGTTATTGGAACTTGGCAACGCGGCTAATTACCGATTCGCTCGCCAAGATCACTTTGCATTCCTCGGAGAAACATGGCGCTTACGCGATCGGACAAACGCGCATTACCGACGTCGTAGCACGTCGAGTCGATGGCTCGGTCTTTCGCTAACGCCATCGACGGGAATCGCTTCTCCGACGGAGCAACGACGCGTGTCGTTTGTATCGCGTCTTGCGACGTTTCGCTCGATACGTACCGTCGACTTCGAAGGACGTACGAAGGAGGTATCGTAGCCGTAGGCACGGAATCGCGGTTTAAATGGAAGAAGCGCGAGACTCGCCTCGTTAAGAAGAGGAAACGTCGAGATCGGCGGCTCGTTCGGTCATTCGGCTTTACTCCTTTGCGGAGGTAGGGGTTGGGTCACGCCGCCGGTCGTCGTTGGGTTACAGTGGGTCAACTCGGGTCGATCGGGCGTGTACCCCAGGCTACCGATGGGAGGGCGGTGGAAAGTAAGAGAAGGACCGACGATAAAGGGTGGTTTAACCGTGGTCTCGCTCTCTGCAATTACGATGCTAATTCCGCGTACACGGGTTACGGTTAATCGTCGCGCGCGCGCGCGCGCGCACGAGCCTCCTTTGCTTCGACTTTCGCCCGACGACGCGAGACAACGCCAGGTAAACTCGTCATCCTCGAAACGCCACGACTATTTCGAAAATCTACAAAGTTTTATCGATGGAATATATGAGCGTCTCCGCGTGCGCCTCGCCAGACGATGTAGAAAAAGTATAACAAGTACGTTCCCGCGATACGAGAGAAGTCGTATCGCGTCGCTAACGAAAGAAAGCCGCCTTGTATCGTTATTATGACGGCGGAAGGGAAGCCAACGTAAATAAGCGAGAAGTGTCGCTAAAGAATAATGGGAATTGTTCGAAGCCTTAAAATAAATCGTAGTATAAGACGAACGAGAATCGCGCCGTCTCTAGTTTCCTCGGATATGACCGTTCAGCGATTACACAACCGTCGACGACCAATGGGATACCGTAATTACGTTGCTTCGGAATATTCGATCGGACGTCGACTCGCCGATAATCGACGCGTCGCCGTTAACGGAGCGTGGAACAATAACGAAGCGTTAATCTCGGCATCGACCCAAGGAACTTGCTTAAGAATTCGATTTCGCGCACGAACCACGAAATTTTATGGGTTCGTTATTCGCTCGTATAAAGATACTCCCGAAATGCACCGAAGATCGTGCAACCACTTGCGCTTCGTAGAATACTATCAGGCGTGCAGACAGATTCGGCTAATCAGCCTGTTTCCACTTAATTTGCCGAGGTAATTAACCGCCTCATTTTACGCAAGCCCACCCAAGAGCCATTCCCGAATCTAAGCCAAAGTAGGTACTCTATTATGCGCCGATCCCATTGTGTCCGAGGAAGCACGAGTTGCTTCGCTTTTCTCTCTCTCCCTCTCGCTCGCTCTATCTCGCTCTCGTTTCTTCTTTTCTTTCTTTTGGCGTCTATTTTTCCTTCTTTGTATCTCCGCGCCTTTATTTCGTTCTTCGCGCGCGTCATAGCGTCGTAAACGGCTCCGTGGAAAACGATTATCGCGATTCACCTACGACACCCTTTCGCGAAATGAAAATGAAGAAAATGCGCCGCTGCGTATCGGAAATCTGAAAATTGCTCGTTCTGAAAGAGTCGCACGAATACGCGTATTAAAACTTTGGATCGAGTAATGCGAACGTTGAGAAACGGTCGATTCTCGTCCGACTTAGAATTTCCTGTTTCCTCTCTGTTTTTTCCTTGGAGATTACTTTTGTAGGAATCGCGATTAATCGAAGAACAGCGATTCGAAAAGAGGAATAACCTTCGTTTTCGAAAGCATTGTTCGCGAATACGGACGAGTCGATAGAGGGCCCAGATGTTCTCCGAAGACCGTACGTACGTGTTCCTTGTCAAGGAAAAGGAGACCCTACGGAGTCCGATGGTAGATCGTGTGACCTCTTTTGAATCCCATCTATTTTTCAGGAGAAGGTTATATACCCGGCGCGGCGCGGCGCGGCACGGCGCGATACGGCTAGAGCAGCTTGTTCGTCCACCCCTTTTCCAACGTGCTCTCCCGCCACCGTGTCTAGCTGAGCTCGCAGCCCAGAGTCTGCGACTGACACTCCGTGAAAATTTAACGAAGTCTAACTTGTAATTCGTACATGCCGCTGGCGGGATTCCGCAAGC
Organism: Vespula vulgaris; assembly: GCF_905475345.1. Taxonomy (NCBI): domain Eukaryota; kingdom Metazoa; phylum Arthropoda; class Insecta; order Hymenoptera; family Vespidae; genus Vespula; species Vespula vulgaris. Next base: position 145,811 of record NC_066590.1, read on the forward strand.
ATAACTGAAAGAACGCTCTTCCCTTCCACTTTCTTTTATAACTTATCTTTAGACGATACGCGACGAGACACCTGGTGTTCTCTACAATATCGTTTCCTTCATAAATTCGACCATGTAATATATTTCTCGGCTATCGTCGGTTCTTGAAACTCGAGGAAAAAAGTTGAGGGATAATTTAGGAAAATTTCGATTTCCTGATCGCCGATTTTAATCGACGAGAAACTTTGCTGCGACTTTGGTCGGTTTACGTTCGAACGATCGACGATATCGCGTTAAGGACGCGGACGGTACTTTCAGCGACGTTTTCCCGAGATCGCTTTGATGGGCACGGATGCATTCCCTACTCGCTAGGTAGATCGCGCGGGTAAAAAGTTAAGAAAGTAGCGGAGACGCGTCGACGGTCGCTCGAGACGTCTTAATCGAGCGTGCGCGCGGGTCCTTACGGTTTTTTTCTTTTTTTCTTTGTAACAAGAGGTCGAATAAAGGACTCCGCTGCTCGGCGTTTCAACTATTTTAAACCGTCGTTGACGCCGTACCTCACGTGCGGGTTACGTCTCAGGACATTCCGCTTCATACGTAACAACGGTTGGACCGTACTTCGCAGGAGCAAGGAGAAGGAGCTGCGCGTTATCATCCCTCGCTCTCTTACCGTTTGCACGACGATCCGACGGGGACGGTCGCTCGAAAAAAGTAACGACATCGTCGGTTCGAGAGAGAAGGAGGAAAAAGCAACGGTGTTCTCTAACGGCGAACGCTGGACCGAAAAGCGAACGTCCGTTTGACATTGGTCGTCGCGCGACGAAATGCGTTCTCTTCGATGCAAAATACGTAATGCGAAGGTTATTCGCGCTAATACGTTGCGCCGGATGCGGTTGACGCAGAGGTGCGTCCGCATCGTCGACTACATTCGACCTTCGATTCGACGAGTACCCTTTGCATCAGCGTTGACCTCATTGATCGTGCACCGACTGAGCAAAACGAGACACGGATAGATGGATTTGAAAGAGGGGGAGGACCCGATGCATCCTCGAGCGGAATATTGCGAAAATTGACCGACGAGGGTCGGACTCGGTGCGTAATACAGACCGGTTAAGTATCCATTATCCGTCCCGTCGGGTCGTGGCCGCGGACAAAAAGCTTGGCAATTCGGTCAACGACTGCTTCGCCCGCCGTCAAAGTTAAATCGATATCGAAAAGGCATCGCGTTTTTCTTCCCTCTTTAATCGCCATCGCCGGGAACGGACAATCGCTTACGATATAGCGTTACTTCGGGCTTCGAAGGGAATCTCGTGCGCGTACGACAAGAGAAGGGCGAGGGCAACGAAGAGGAGTCGTCTCGTCGTCTTTCCCCTTTCGCGGGACGCGCGCATGATCGAGGAAGAGGGAAAGAGGGCAGGAGAGAGATGAAGAAGTGGATCGACAAAGCGTAGAGACCACGGAAGATTTCCACGGGGAAAAGGAACTTTACTGATTTAGATCGGCTCTTTCGGCGGGGAGGGGTGTCCGGGAACTTTCGACGTTCATAAATAGCGTGGTTACCTCCTACATATGTATGAGAGAGAAAGAGAGAGAGAGTACATCGATCCGAAGGGCGGAACTTTTCGAACGATACGATTGTAAGGACGCGTTACGCGAGCGCGGCGAGTATTTTCGATATCACGGACGGCGGAGCGAACGTAGATCGTTCGTTGTAATTCATGGTGTAACTCGAGAGAAACGATCGACGAAACGATTCGAAACGAAGAATTTGTAATGGGTCAAAACGTAGGGCTAGAAACCGTAACGTAACGTGTCGTACATAACGTTGCCGTGACAACGGGCGAGAATCGTTGCGTTACTCGTTACTCCCGGATGCATGATTCATGAGAAGGAAAATAACTCTTTTCTTTCGATATCGGAAGGATGAGAAAGCAATATGCGTTCCCACTGCTCTTTACCCTCGTCCGCGTCATTGTAGTCGGCCGTAGTGGCAGGTTACGTTACGTAAGCCGTACAAGATGTATGAGTCGCGACGGTGAATTGTCTTTCCTTCGTATTTGTTCGCTGGCTCGCGTCATCCTTCTTACGGCTCGATCCGACTTTCTCTCGTACGAGCTGTAGGGAGAAGGAGATGGAGGAGCCCTGCTTTCGTAGAATCCGCGAGGCAACGCGACAATTGGGAATGATGGAGTCTCGTTGAAGCGACGTTACGACGATGAACGATAACCCTTCTCTAATCCATTAAATCTCCATCCACGTGTTTTTCCTCGATCGAACGGCAATTTGCTTTCTGTCTTATTTGTTCTTTCTTCTCTCTCTCGCTCTCTTCGCCCGCGGCCCACGTAATCGTTCGCACTTTTTCGATAATCACGGAGTTAAAGCCGTCGGAGGAAGAGGTGAAAAATCGATCGTGAAAAATCTCGATCCGCAAACCTCGTTGAAACGAGGGAACGCGTTGTTTCGACGCTCCGCGATCCACGGAGAGAGGGAGAGAGGACGCGACTCGAGGAATTATTCGAAATTCGAGGTAGCGAGGCGATTGCGGTTAGCGTTCTTTATCGAACTTGTAACGCGTCGACCAACAGATTTATTATTAGGCAATAATAGCGAAGCGCCGATGAATTTTTTGAAGCACGGTCAATCGCGCGATACCGAAATGAAAACTGCGTTCTCTCTAGCGGACGGATCGTAAATCAGATCGAGCAACTTTGACGACTCGCGCGATTCACGTTATTTTTATTATCGATACCTTTTTCGATCTCTACCGGAGGACCGCCGATGCATGGGAACGACGTGAACCGTTATCGATTCGCTAGAAGGTCCATCGAACCTTCGTGATTCGATATACCTATACGTTATAGTTCGATGCTTTATTTCAACCGGGAACATCGAATCGACGGAAATAAAATGTACAAATTGAGCGTACGCGATTGTGACAAATCGGCGAACCCGCGTCTCCACGTTCTTGACGTTCGGCGAAATATTCGGGCTACGATAGAAGGGAAGGGTCTACGGAGATCGAAATTAATATTCCGTTTTTCGTTCTTTATTTTCACGCGAGAACCGGCCGTCCCACAAGTTCCGATTCGTACGAAATATTATCGTATTGCGCGGTACAAACCTGCGGTAATTCGATTATTTCGTAACGAGTCGAATGAAAGATAAGAGGAAGGATCGACCATGGAAGAACGAAAAACGTTGTCCTCTCCTCGTATACGATAGCTTCGAATTTGCATCGTCTAAGCCACCGCTCGTTCAAGTCTCTTATAGTCCATTATTCCCTTCGTACGGTTCTCGCCCGGGGATCTATCGAATCGCTCGAGATCGCGTTTCATCGAGTTTTAGTCTTTCGATTTACAATATCGTATAATATCGTACAATATCGAACGATTCGACGATCCATTTCGCGCTTTACGCTTATCAGGGAAGTTTTCACGATGCTTTTTCCCCTTTTTTCTTATTTAAGAATAAAGCGAGAACAAAGCTGGAGCATTTCGAGATATAAAACGAAAGAGAAACTCTCGTCGCTCGTGTTGGCTCTCGGGCGACGTAGTAATTATTCAGGAGAGAACAAAGTAGGTATCGCATAAAGATGCACGCCGACGGAAAGAATAGCGTAGATTGCGCTTTAATAAGTATACTTTTGCTTATCTCGAAAAATAAGAAGGGAAACGAGCGGACTCGTCAAGGGGAATTTTCAACGGACGGAACGAAGATCCGCGACGGAGACGGCTGCTGATCGTCGTTGCGAGAAACTTCCTCTCCGGAAAATGTAAACTTTTCCGAGGAGGGCGGAGGAGGCAGCCGACCTACGATCGCTAGAGGCATAGGTGTCGAGGGAGATTGGAGAGAGGAAATGGGAGGATGAATTTCGTTAACGCCGCCAAGCGCGTTTAATGCATAATATCCGTGCCGGTGGCTAAGGCAGGCCGTAGAGCGAGCTCAGCACTTTGATAATTCTTTGAATAGAGATCTCCGGTGCACGATGATTCCGGAAAGCCGAGAGCGAGGGTGGAATGGGAGCGAGAGGAGCAAAAAAAAAACCAAGTACTCGTGTTTGCGAGAGGCGCGGAAACAAAAGTAATCCTTCAAATATCTTTCTCTTGCTTTTCTGCCGTCGCTTCGAAACTTGCTCCGTGACCACGAATTCTACACCGTCTCTTTCCTCCTCTTCTTCTTCTTCTTCTTCTTCTTCTTCTTCTCGCTCATCTCCTACGCCGAGCGCGCTAATCTCCGTACGAACGAGCCGTGAAATTACTCGTAAATTTTGGTTGTTTCGATCTAGCGATATCATCGCGCTCCAGATTCGTGTCGCGTTCGACGATATGTACGCGGTTAAAGATATTTACGTCGGTCGATTCTTCCGCTTCTGCCAAGAACGTGCCGTTCCCACCCGAGGATTAAGATCGAACATTAGGTTATAATAAGATCGCATTTCCAGGAAAAGTTGTCCTTCGAGTCGTGGAAAAGTGGGAAAGTAGAAAAGTCGATGGAGTTATAACGCAGTTAGGATTCGTTCGAACTACTCGGACGGATTTTTCGATGACCGTTAGGAGCGAACGTGTGTGCGAGAGAGAAAGTTCTCGCAAAGTTCTCCAAGCGCAAAGTTGTTTCAACGAAAGCCGCGAGCTACCACCTTTTCTACGAAAACGTTCTCTTCGTGCGAGCAACCGCTATCGTCGACGTTACGTTACCAACGAGTCCATCCTCCCGAGCAAGATCGTTGTTCTCGAATCAGAGAATTATCGTTGCGACTCGTCGTCCGACCTAGAACTTTTTTTTATCGCGAAATTTATATCTCGGAGCTGTGACGCTTTTCTCTCTATCGATTCGTCCGGCCTCGCGTTTCTATAAATGGAACTTTGCCGCGTTCGCTACTTTATCTCCTGTCCATTATTATACGCAAGATCTGTGAAAACGGGAACAACACCGTTTGCTTTTATTACACCGCAAGCTTTTGCTCCGTCCTTCCTACCGTCCTCGTTTTCTATTCACAAAAGTACTATATTATATATACGTATATATGTGTATATATATATAGCGTCTCTCTTTGATCGTATCTCGTATCTCGGTCTCTGCGTCAGCTTCCCGACGGATTTCTAATATCCCTTAAGAATTTCTAACGGCGGACGGGTGCCTCGGAACGATCCGTTCAACGTCACGGAAAGAAGACGATCGTCGATTCGACGGCGACGTTAAATGGAAGGTTCGGAGCGCGAAACCAACTTTTTTTACGATTCCTCGATCGACTACGCGCGATCGAAAACTACTTTTCGGTTTATCCTACGTATCGTGCTCTTACTCGTTCAAGCCGAATGAAAATAAATCCTTTCCTTTACCCGTCCCTGCCGATTTCTTTTATCTATCGCAGATTGTCGACGACGTGCTCGATAACGCGATCAACCGCCGATTTCCATTGTTATCGGCGGAATTAATCGGGCAAAATTATTCTCTCCTATCGCGAATGCGATTCCTCGTTTCTACGGGGAAATAAAGATAGATAGCTACGCGAGCGCGCTTTTTTTATCCGTCAGATATTTCCAATTTTCGCAACTTTTCTCCTCCCGATTCGAACGACGAGTTCGTTACGTTGCCAGACGTAGTTCGCACCTGCTCGCGGATTTCGATTACTTCGAGCTTGTTTCGTTCGACTGTAACGATCCGTCATTCCCTCCCTAACTCTTATTTTTCGGATAACCGACGAGCTCCTCGACGCGTCTTAACGCGTCTTAATAAAGACATTTCTCTCGCGCGAGCGACGGAAAAGATCACGAAAAAGATTCTCTTAAACTCGAGTCAGGAAATTACGTTCCTCGATGCGATCGTAATTACCTGGAGTAGTAGGTTGTAACCGTCGGATGCAAACGATATCGCCTTTTCTTTCTCTCATATTTCTTTTTGTTGTTTGTTTTCCTTTCGTAGCTAATTCGACGTTTTATCTTTTCTCCGTGAACTTTATTTTAAGATCGTAGGGCATTCGGGCAACATCGATTTTGCGTTTGGCCGACCTCCGACGTCGAGAGATAAATAAGGGACGATATAACGAGCGTATCGCGAACGATTTGATCTTTCTCGTATCTTAAATCGGGTCAACGAGAATAATAAATCAAAGAACGAATTGAATAAAACCAAAGGGGCTGATCGATGAAATGCATTCGCGAATAACGCGATCTCGTTTCGTCTTTCGTGCCGTTTTCGTTGACCGATCGACCGTGAGAAAAGTCTCATCTCGTAAATCTGATTTAACGAACGATCGGTGACAGACGTCTCGTTTTCGAGCTTTCGCGCGGCGAGTGACATCGTACTCCGAGGAAGTAAGGATCGAAGCCACGTATAAAAATAAAAAAATATCTCTAAATAAGAAAGATCGGTACGCGTCTCGTTCGTAGTCGCTGTTCCAACGGATATATATCACGTAAATTCTATAAAAGTTTCTTAGTCGAAGAACGAAAGAGGGAGAGACCGAGTCCCCGGAGCATTTCTCAAGAGGTAAACGGCAAGCGTTTTAACCTTCTAAAAATTAGACTGTCGTCGTCGTTTCGTATCAATTGGCAATTAACCTCTTGCCTCGGGGGGACTTTATGAAATCTCGATTCGATTACACCGAAGTATGTGGCGCCGCCGTCGGAGATTGGTCGTCACCGTCGGTACGGCGGAAAATTGGAAATTTACCCAAGTAATCTGCTAGAAACTCGTCCCGTCCTCGCCGATCGTCGTCTACTCGCCGTTCTCTATTATCCGAAAGTAGGTCGTTAGTCTCTAACGCATCGGATTATAATTGCTAAGCGCGCTTAAATGCAGCCAATTAAATATCTATATAGCTAACTCCGCTCACGATTACCGCACTATCATCCCGAACGACCTCGGCCGAATAATGTGCTCGATGAACCGGACGATCTAGCCGCTATCTAGCGCTAAACCGGCCATCTAGCGCTTTCCTACGATCGATCGCGCGCACTACGCGTTAGCTTTTCTACGCGCGCGATTAGCATTAGGATTTAACCGTAATCGATTCCATCTGTCCGGTCGGTCAACTCTTTTTTTCAGAGACGACGAAGCCGACGCAAATGTTCTTACGTACGTACGACACCGAACTTTTCTTCGCTCCTTCCTTCCTTCCCTCCCTCCCTCCCTCCCTCCCTCCCTCCCTCCCTCCCTCCCTCCTTTCGTCCTTTCCCCCGTACGGGAACGATGGAAAAGAAGGCTGGGATAAGGATATTAATAAAGTAGGAGAAAAGCATTATAGTTCGTGAAAAATGTAAGGGGTTCGATCTATGGTAAAAAAGAAAATAAAATAAAGTAAAAACGAAAAAGGAGGATTCGCGAGAGACGACGGAAGAAGGAGAGAAGGAGGAATGGATTAGAGCGACGGAAGAGAGGACCGAGTCGATCCGTGCACGGATTCCGAAGAAAAAGAAGGAAAAAGTGTAAAATGGTCGGGCATCCGTCAAGCATTGAGGAGAGACGATAGAGACGTATTGAGAAAGGAGAGTAAAAACCTATTGTCGGGACTTTGGCGACGGGGAGGGGCGACTACCGCAGCTCTCGTCGTCTTAGACCTTCCGAAGAAATTCTTCGATCTTTGCTACGGGTTACGCGTCGCACGTACGCCCGTCTACGCGATACGCGCATCGCGGAGAAAGTACGGAAACGAAATCGTTCCGGTTGATTTCGTAGAGTTTCGTAGAATCGCAATCCGTAGTTGGAAAAAATTTTCTAATCGATCGACGGAACCTTTATCGTCGACGAATATGATCTTAAATCCGTGGCGTTCGATTCGTTATTTTTAAACGTCTTGACGAAGCGCTCGATTTAGCGTCTATACGTATAGGTAGGAGGATCGGTCGGAGGAAAGGAAATGCGCTTCTTGACATTACCGTCACGACTTTCCACGGTGGATTCTTCCATTTTCGATAGGAGAATGGAGCTTCATCCAGGGAGCGGGACACGTTCGACGTCGATGCCGGTGTCAGCGACTCGCATCGAACGCGTTTCGGAGCAGACGACTATTAAGAATCCGTCCGCTATCCGTCACTATCGAAAAGCGAAAAGACATTTTTTTGGAGCCACTTCTCTGGACGATGCGCGTAGGTTATTCAAATATACCGTAAGACTTTCATCGATATAATTTAACCGCCGATTAATTGCAGACGGACTTTTAAAGTGCTTCCAGTCCATGCCGTTTAACTCGGATAAAAAGCGTTCGGACGAAGGAGAAAGAGAAAGAGGAAGACGGGCGGGAGAGAGAGAGAGAGAGAGAGAAAAGAGTACAAAGTATCAGAGTTTCCGTACTTTCCGACTTACAATTAGCCGAAAACATGTAAAAGTCTGCGGGCTGCATCGCCTCGTTATACGAGTTTCAAGGGAAACGTGAAAGTAATTACAAGCGGAGGAAGTAACAAATCGTTTCGCGAGACAGCGGCAGTAAGGTATGGAGAGTATTTTAAGTAGTCTAGTTATTTAACTGTCAGAGCAGAAGCCGGTGGGCCTCTTCGAAGTAATTTCACTATTCGATGGTTATCGGCGTTCTCGCAATTCTCCATTTTCTCCCGAGGAAATTTAAATCAGAGAGACCAATAAGATGACCGCGAATAACAAAAGGAGCCAATATTTTATATCGCTCTTTGTAGGATGATAACGATCGTTATCGAAGCGCACGAAGCTTTTTTACTCTCGTTTCGGATCGAAACGTTCTTTATCGATTGGAAGTCGAATAAGCGTTTAATTGCCATTAACACGGAGATCCTTTCTGAAAAATATCGTCGAGATAAGGGGATAAGCAAAAGAATTGGGCGACGTTAGGTATCTCCGCCGCGTCCAGCCGCGACTCGACGAAGGAACTCGAAGTGCCAATTTCCAGGATTGGCCAGAAAATCGATTTACGAGGTAACAAGGAGCCGGTGATGAAAGGCCTTTTTCTTCGCGTAGGAGAAACTCGACTCGACGGATAGTCGATAATTCTACTAGGACGAAAGCTTCTATCGGATCGAATATTGCGATATTTTTAAGGCTATTTATTTTTATTGCATCCCTCGTAGATACAAATTTCAAGAGAGTACGTTTGTTGCCGTCGTCGTCGGCGTCGGCGTCGGCGTCGTAGCCGGCGTCGTCGCTCCGCGATGTCTCCTATTCGATTCGAGATCGCGATGAGTTCGCTCTATCGGAAACTTGTCAAAGTTACACGAGTTTAATTAATGAATCTCTCTGATCGTGCCAAAGACTTTGGAAGAGCGAATTTCTACTTTCACGAGGAGCGTCTATATCTCAGAGCCCATCGATATTTTCTAAGCTCTCTTCGAGTTCATCGTCGCGAGAAGATATTGGCTCGTCGGTTCGAAGAAGCGTCAGTCAATGTGCCGATCGCAGAATTCTTCTTGTCTCTTCTAATAGCAATGGAGAAAAAAGAAAAGAAGAAGAAAAAAAAACAAGGAAAGAACAAAAAAAGAAATAAATTTTGACAAGGTGTTCGCGGTGTGACCATTGAAGTGTTTCGTTATTAAAGCTACTCTCAACGCGAGATATCTCTCAAAACTGGAACCCCGACGTACAGTAGTACGCGTGACATCGATTGGCACTTAAAGCGACCCGAAATTAATTGCGAGACGAGTGGAAGTCGGCCACTGGCATCGATCGTTGTGTCACTCTACGAGCATTGAAAATATATAATCCTTGACTCTCGATCATTCCTCTGAATTAAAAACGAGACATACGCCTATCGTCCATCGGTCGCCGATACGTATTTGACGGACGATTGATTCTGCTAAAGGTGAAAAAAAAAAAAAAACGAAAAAGAACGAACCGAATCTATCGAAATAACGACACTTATATTTTCTCTTCTCTCCTCGATTCTGCGATAATTGCTTTTAGCGGAAGAGTCGAGGCGCCTTCCGTTCGACCGCGTTTACATAGGGAAGGAAACGGAGAGAGAACTCGGAACGTTAATAGCGCGTAGAGTATAGCGTCTATACTCGCGGAGGCTCTCGGTGTCCTCGTCGAGACGATGACACTCGTTGACGGGCGAAATCATAGGAAAGGGAGCTCTGCGCGTGACGTCCGGTCGCGCAACTCCGTACGCGGGAGGCGATTCGAACGCGACCTATGCAACCTGCTCCGGACGATGGATGAAATTCGACAATACGGTCTCTTACCATTCTCTGTATTTCCCATGTTCGTCCGTCACTCATCTCCGCGCGAGCGTATTTTTCAAATACTCTCTTTTCGATGGCTCTCACCAAGACGATTTACGATCGCCGATACAAAATTTCAATGTAAAAGAGTTTGCCTCGATCGCTCCTTGCGACGCTTCGTTGCGATGCTAAAAGAACGAGTTAACTTTCCCTTTCTTTATAAATCGCTAATGTTCGATATATTTTCGATGATTATAATATTTGTCTCTCACATATATTTCCCTTTGCGTCGTCCGCTCGACCATCTGTCAGTTTCAGTGCTTCCGTCTCCGCAGCAGTTCCGTTCAAAGCGGTCCGTTAAATGTCACGAAGGCAGAATCGGTGACAGAGTGCCGTCGATACACGAGCTCGCCAAAGTACAATGCGACGAGGATGCGAGAAGCCGCTTGATAGAGAGGACGACGTTCTAGATTATTATTTTCGCGATGAAACGCCAGAGGCACCCAACCGTCTCTCTCTCTCTCTCTCTCAGGGGTCATCGTAAATCGATCGACCGCCTACCTAATTAGCGTCAAACTGCGAGTACCTATTGCGACCTGTCTCGAGCCTTTCGTTGTCGGGTCGATTCTTTCGAATCGCTTTCTCGAAAGATAGAGTCGTAAAAAGAGGAGCTTTTGCTTCGTAATGGAAGCTGCTATACGTTTAATAAGTCAAGTTGGTAAAAGTTATTTCAAGGACGCACGTCGAAACCTATTCATTCGATAAGTCGATAAACAAGCTAATGTCGAGTTCTCTTTTAATTTGCGAGAAAATATAGTTTAAACGTCCGATAGGTATTAACGAGGGACGGTCCAGGCACTCGAGCTCGTTTCCCTCGTTAATCGATACAAGGAGAAAGACGACATTGTGTAGCTTCGCGCACAGGAGTTACTCCTTCCTGATTTGCATTCCTTTTTGCCTGCTACCCCGAACGATGCTTTCGGTAGTCCCACAGTTGCGCTCTTTTCGCCACTTTCTCTCTGCGAGTATCGGCTACCTTCCGTAAGACTAAAGTCTAGAAATTAAATTTCGATCGGACCGCAACTGGAATATCAAGCAGCTCTAGCGTGGAGGATTCCAACTATTCCGGTCCTCTCTCTCTCCCCCTCCCTCGTTGCCTTCGTGCACTCTTTTATCCTATTCCTCTTTCTCCACCCGTCCTTATTTCTTCCTTTTCCACGTAGGTTACTCGCGTAGGACGGAGAAAGAGCAACGATAAGATTAAAAGAAAGAAGTTTGACAATGTGGCGAAGGAGACACGTCCTATCGGTGCGAGGAGACCTTCTTTCAAAACTCGCTTGCTACCTTCTTTCTTCGGACTATTCGGAGCGTTATCCCCCTTTCTCTCTCTGTCTCTCTCGCATCATCGGCTCTTCTTTTCGATCGGACGGTTTCTCTTCCAAACGCGATAGAAATGTTTTCATTAAAATACACGGGAAGCAGCTGACTCGATTTTCTTTTTGAAAGGAGCTCGCTCTTACATACTTTTCATATATTCACTCTCCTTTTCCTCCTCTTTCTTTCCTTCGTTTCGCTTTTCCATGTCATTTTTCAAAAGATAGCTTGTTTTTCCAAAAGAGAACGAAAGAAACGAACGGAGTGACTTGGATCGGATAGCAGTCGACGTTTCCGTAATATCGCGCTTTTTAATCGAGACGAGCACGAGTTTTATCGAGATCGTTAGGAACGTTGATCGAAAAACCCATTAACCGTAGCAGTAAAGCATTTCGATTAATTGCAAAGGAATTTGCTTGTTGGGTAAAAAAATATAAATTCGACCGAAGGCACGAGGCAAATGATCTCTCGTGTCTTTTGATTTGCAAATATTCTAGATTTATCCACGTACTCTTTCATCGGGCAAAGTATATGAAAATTGATTTCCATCGTGCTTTGATCTCACGATTTCGAGGATAATCATTTCGCCCTCGTTAACCCCGTAAATGGCGTATGATACGTAAAAGCTATCGCTTCCTCTCGTTTCGCTCGTTCATAGAGGCAAAGAGATTGCTTTTGATCTAGGCATATAACGACATAAAACGAATAGGCCCTGATTTCAATTTGCCGTCTTCTCTCGATACGACTGCATACACTATATTGACTGAAGAAGTGCAGTAATTCATCGGTATAATGCGATTGATTATTGTTAATTCTCTATTAATAGGCGAACTGCGCGCTCGAGGGAGAGAGAGAGAGAGAGAGAGAGCAGAATAGGGAAGAGCGGGTTCGATAGAAGCATTATTACGCTCCTCGGGTTGCGTCTAACACTCGTAGCAACGAGTAATTCGTTTAACCGGTAATAGCTTATGCCTTTGTACCGAATACAAACGCTTCGCGCAACCGATTCGTTCCACTAACATCGACGGCTTCGTTAAAAGCTATGCACCGTCTTCGTTGTTCGGGTCCTTCCCCCATAATTCGGAAACGTCTGCTCGAAATTACAGGGCGAGTTTGGCGACGACAAAGTTGATTCAAAGACGTTCCAACGCGTTGGACAAAGTATCGCTTCGTAATGTCACGCGTTTCGTATCCTCCTTCTCCTAAAGTGCACTCAAACGATAAATATCGATACGACGGTCGAAAATATCCCTTCTCGATTCTACGCCGCGTTTAATCGAACGCGAATTAATAATCACCGCGAATTAAAGGACAATGGAACGGGCTTTTGAACGGCGAGCAAACGAACGTCGAGCTTGTTCGAACGCCGAAATCTCGCTCGTTATTGGATTATAGTCGTTAGATGCGCGATCGTTCTTCCGGAAAAGATGAATTTGGATTCGAGTTTGTTTATACGATTAGCTAATTCGCGCTTCGAGAAAGACCTTTTACTTGGTCAAAGGTCTACTTCGATCTTTTGAACGTAATAACATTTGGCCGATGGACCGTTACTACGTCGTAGCGAGTGGCACGGTAATCGAATCAAACGAAATAACGTGTTAAACCAAAAAATCGAACGCGAGAACGTTTCGTCGAAGGAACGCGCTTCAAATATCGAATATCAGGATCTAAAACGATTATCGTTCGAACGAAGCAAGTATGAAAGAGAATGGTCTATTTGCGTAAAATTCGTCGGATGGATCAAAGGGGAATTCTATTTCTACTTGAATTATCGACGGAAGCTCTCGGCGTTGCAACACGCGTTAAAAGATGCGTCGAATTAATTAGCGTGCCTTATCGTATACTTTCGTAGGATATCGCATACATCGCTGAGTGCCTCTAGAATTTGGTTAACGCGAAAGGAGAAGCGAACTAGCGAGGAGTGCGGCCGGCTGTTTTACGTCACGATCGAAAAGGCTTTTGTGCCAGCGAGCCGGAGACAAAGAGAGGTGATCTTCTAAGAGCGCTTTTCACTACCTTATGAATGGGGAGCCTTAATGGACGGCAATCGCCATTGAGAGCTGATTACAACGCATCTCGATAATCGCAGTCTCCGCTTCTGCTGCACTTTCCAAATGAAAGTAAAGCATCGATACGGCTTTCTTCCTTCTAACGCGATGCTCGATATCGATTCTCCGACATTCGGAGGGGCTTAGAGCTTATTACGCTTTTACCGTGCTTGCTATTTCCAAGCTGCGAGATTTAATTTAATTTTTTTTGCCGTATCCGACGAATCGCGTTGAAACGTCAAGCCTCGGTATCGAATAGAATTATTCGAAAGTCAGACAATTATTGGCATTTTTAACGTTAATCTCGTCGACCGTAGTCGTCCAACTTTTAAAACGTACTACGTACGCGTTAACGTTGTTCGCAAAGTCATGGAAGAGGCAGTGGGAAAGCTTCGGGGTCGTCGGAGTATTTCCTCTTTTCCGCTTGGTTCGTCCATCATCCAAATTGAGTAATAAACTGTGCCTTCTCGGCGGGCGAGCTCTTAAAGCACTTTAAAAGTTAATCCTGGTAGGTGTCGCGAATCTCCGCAGAACGCGGGCCGTTTCTCCTCCTCCTTTTGGCATTCGTCGTTAGGTATCCTTTTACGAGTGGATAGGTGCCTTCTCCTCCTTCCCCATCGGCTACGACCTAGCACAACCCTCACTTTCGCATCCACGTTACAACACGGGTACGTATCTAAGAAGTTCGCGCGAGAAGAGAATCTCTCTGCGGCGAACTGACTGACCTAGCGACGGCGAATCGTTTCTGGAATATTTCGGTCGAGCTCCTACGGACTCGGTCTTCTCTCGCTCTCGAAATTCTTTTCTCTTTTCTTTCTCGCTTCGAGACTTTGCCCTACGTTGTCCTTCTAACGTAATTACGTCTCGTTTCTAAGGAAGAGTTTCCTTCCGGAATAAAAGATCAAAGATTCGTCCTCGTAAGCGTATAGGTTTAGCTTAATTCGTTTAACCGATCGGTTAAATTTTCGTTGTTGCAACGCGAAAAAAAAGAGACAAGAAAAATAACGTCGCGATGGAGAATGGTTCCACGCAAAGTCACGATTCCGTCTCGATCGAATTCGTTCTTTCGAACGTACGGTAAAACACGTAACTCATTTGGGAAATTCATCAAAGTAGGAACTCAAAGGCGCCGACGTTGGAAGATCCTGGATTGAGCGGAAAAACGAGAGTCAACCTCGCGTAGAATAATGCTCAAACGAGTTCTACGCAAACAGCGAGGGGTTGTTTCGCGACGGTCCGAAAGTTACGTCGTATAACGACTTTACGTTCTCCCTACTGTATTTAACCAAGTATTTGAAACTCGAAGATTAAACTTTTTCTCAATCGAGTTCGGCGAGAAAAGTATTCTTGTGTCCTCTCATCTATTAAATTGCGTTTTACGGCGTTTTAAAAAACAAAGTAATATTTCTTTTTTTTTTTTTTACAAGTATTATCATCGACCAAACGCGAACCTGCGTAATCGCGTATGTACCGCGTATCGTGGCGTCGCTAAGATCGAGGAATAAATTTATGCGCGCGAGATAGCACGATGAATCGTATCTCTTATCTTTTTCGAGATCGTTCGACGCGAAACGCCGATGATAGAAAGGTCAACACGGTCGTATCGGTACTGGAATGGCTGTAACATTATCTAAAGATATAAAGAGCCATCGAGGACGCGGTACATAAAAGGAGAGAAAGCGTAAAATTCGTTGGAAGAGAATAGTGTAATACCGTACGCCGAATCGAATAGATGTAATTCCTAATGAAACGGCGGTGTCGGCCATCGGTGCCGACCATCGGTGCCGACCATCGGTGCCGTGTGTACGTTAAATGATTCTGTACTGGTATAGAATAGAGCAAACTTTTCAGTTGATACGCGAGGGTCGATACTGTTGATCGAATAATATTTTGGTACAAATAAATGTTTAAAATTTTTAACCGCGTCATCGTTATTACTCGTGGCAATTACTTTTCACCCTTTGGTCGTTCGAGAAAGCCCTAGTTGTCATAAATTTTCATTGCCTTTATCCCATTAGAACGCTATCGATTTCATATCCTCGATATCCCCCTATGTCGGATCGCTCATGCATTAATTCCTTTAAACGTTATTATTCCGAAAGCAAAGCTCCACTCGTTGCAGTTTTAGTTATTCCGTTACTAATCTTCCTAAAAAAATTCGAAATCGTTCGACGTGCTGGGGAGAGAGAGAGAATTCAGCAGAAATATTTCTACTTTAGCAATAAAGAGGTAAATCCTTTCTTTGAACGCAGCTATTATCGATAAATTCGCTTGTATCGAATGTAGCTGGTATTGAAATTCAAAGCATTACTATAATTAACTATGTAATCTTTGCCGGCGAGTAATGGCATCGATGAAATTTCAACGACAGATAGGACGCAATCCTCTTTGAACGACATCTCGGAACTTTGGGGAGAGTTTCGCGACGAATGTTGCGCGCTGTTCGACAATCGGATCGTGTTATTCGCCCGGACGCTCCAAGTAACTATCGTATCTCTCGTGTACGAGACGATGGAGTAAGAGAAACTTTCAAAGACTTCCAAGATCGGCGAACGACACGCGAGGATCCTTCTCGAATAATTCGACGAACGGCGATTATCCCTGCGCGTTTTCGAGACTTTAAGGCTTGCGCACCGTCGATTCTAGTGGTTTACTTAGCGTAATTTCACTCGAGAGTTTACGCCGTCGCGAGAGAGACCTTGCATGAATTTACCATTCCACATCCTCCCGGAGAATAGAAATCGCGAGAGACGAGAGAGCCAAAGAGAAATAAGGAGGGAAGTAAAAATAAGATAGCGAGGAAAGGCAAAAGGAGGAAGGGAGTCCCGAAGTTTATTAAGATTAAGGACTTTATTCCTAGTAATACCAACGGATCCTTGCCCGTCCTACAAAAAGTTGAAAAGGAAGCTCAAAGCTCTCGTACGTTTTCTGCGAAACACTCGACTCGCTCCGGTAATTATTATGTCAGAATTGGGATTATTAAAATGGAAATGAAACACCGGAATACGGATAAGTATTAACTAAGAAACGACAACGAGGGACAATATGGAATCTTCGTCGGTCCCTTTCGGAGATTTTTCTTCGCTCAAGGCACCCCGAAAAGAGGATATAATTTTCGTTAACTTTTTTCGTCGTTCCTTCGAAAAACGAGTAGAAGAAAAAAGATTTCCTTCCGAATTTCGTTTTTCTTCCTCATTTTTTTTTTCGTCCTCGAAGAATCAAAAGAGAGATCTCGCGTTCGAAGACAAGACGGAGATATCGTCGGTAACTACTATCACAGGTGGTATTTATCAGAATTTAGTAGAGGTATGGTTCAACATTAACCCATCCGCCGAGCCATTTTCAGAAGGTGGCTCGATTCGAGGTCGTAACCAGCATGGACTTCCTACGAAAGCTCGTTCCTCGGCCATTCTCGGATAATTGTGATACACGACGGTCTTCTCTCTTTCATGGAAGTTATCGTACGGCGAAACGGTCCTTCCAAAACCTGTACTTACGCTCCTTACCTCTGAAACGTACGGTCGAAAAGATCACAAAAGATGTTTTTCGATTCTTCAAGTTCACTACTTATTTCATCCTTACCTTCTCATAAACGAAGAATCGTTTTGCCACGCTAGTAAATATCGCGTTATAATCGACCGATGGTCCCCTTCGAAAAGAGCTTCCTCGATCTTTTCCCGTACGACGCGTGCACGTATGCGACGCTAAAACGCATATGAACTTGCGTACGAACTTTTCAAACATTCGATAAATTTTCTCTTTGAGCATCGAGGCACTTTGCGTTTCGATAAATGAAGGCGAGCTGTTTGTTAAAAGTATAAGAGGTTATTGATCGAGAAGAGAGAGAGAGAGAGAGAGAGAGAGGCTTTATCGATAGGATATTAATCGTTTTACGAGCAGGATTTTCAATCGGAGAAATTCTTCTTTTAACGAGAGTCCTTGTAGAGTCACTGGAAAAGAAACGATCTGACTCTTGCGGTTGAATATTTTTAATAAGTACGAACGATCAATAAATTTTCATAAAAGTAGCCAACATCGGACTCGGGGAATCTTTGTAGCAATTAGTTATTGGCCGGGGGCAAGATCCTTTGTTTTTCGTTAGGGAAAATGCGACGCGACGGTATTCTCGGACGATGGAATTACTTCGACGGGCAAATCCATCCTTTAATTTTCTATCCGAAACTTCGATACTCCTGGCAACATTTTAATCTCGACGCGAGCTCTCTAGCGTACGGGAAAACTTTGAACAAGTTTGGCGCGGTATAACCGCGATTTCTGCCTCCAGCCAAGTTCACCAACCGCCGTTGACTTTTTTCGTTAATAAAGGTAATAACGAAGATACGTGCTTACCTTTCCTAACCGTGAAACCCTCTATCCGGAGTCTGCTTAAACGTTATCTAAGTAACGCGAACGCGAAGGAAGGATCATTGTGTTTTTTCTTTTTTTTTTCTTCTTCTTTTTCGTTTTTTCTTTTTTTCTCGCGCTTAGAAACTTTTAAATCCTCCTGATTTTCCCTGCAATCGTAAAACTCGAAATACTGGAAAGGGCGTGATAGGAAGCATACGTCGAAACGAGGTACTCGGTTAAGCGAAATCGACGAGTAGTCGAATAGAAACGAATCTCCTCGGACGAATCGATCGTCTACTTTAGTATCCTAGAAACGAGAAACACGAAACCAAATTCCGATGTTATCAATTCCGACCTTATCAAGGGGCATAACGTTTAAACGTTCACGGAGTTTTCGTCGAAGCGACAACGGTGTGCTCGGCAGATGTATTTTCCAAAGAGAGATGAAAGTTCGAACGTATAACGCTGGTGATTCCGTGCATGGCCCTTGCTAATCCGCTTTGTACTTCCAGTTTACGCGTCTATCCTCTAATGCGCTTTTTATTAGAGCGTTAGTGCGACATTTCCTACCGAAATTATAAATTAAATTCCGTCTGTTTGGCGAGCCAACCCGAAACTTGCCACTTAGCCTCTTCTGGGACGACATTACGCACGTGTGCCCATAGCGCTCCTTTGAATTACCAGAATACCCGGTTTCTCTCTCTCTCTCTCACACACACACGCGCGCGCGCGATCGTTTCTATTTTATGTAATTCCCTCTTGTCGTTACTTTTTCGATATATAACGCGACAACGGTACGAGAACAATTTGAGCGGCGCGATATGCGAGGAACAATCGGGATAAGGAATTTGACGAGAATTTAAAATTACGTCCGCGGCACGGAATACGTCGCGGAATTTCTAGCTGTGAACAGTTTGTTCGCATCGATCGCATCGTTTATCGTCCATACGAAATTACGCGTTTTATACGGTCAAAGTTGCCATTAATAATAGCCAGGCTATGAAGTTTCACTCACCTACCCGACATTAGGAACGACATGTTTTTTCGCGTTCCAAAATAATGAATTACATATAACAAAGAGCGTAGCGTTGCAGGGTAATCCAAGCTCTCATCGTGGTGCGTACGTCAGGAAATATTTTTACGCGTTCCACCAAAATTGTTGGCTGTTAGGGGAGACGCTATTACGATGCATTCGCGTCCAATTTATATTCTCGTAACGCTTTAAGTTACGAGCATTTTTCAACATTAGCCCGAACGGACGGGTGTTCGCGCAGCGGTGTAAAATACGAACGAACGTAAGAGCGTTTTCGACGAATTATTCGTTCCTGATTGTCGCTCGCTCGGTCGCTCGGTCGATCGATCGATCGGTCGATCGATAGATAGATAGATAGACGACACCCGAATATATCTCGCGTCTCCAAACGTATCTCCTCGCACGGACGATGGTCGGGCTACTTGCCATTTCCGAAAGCACGCTGCAACGGTTACGACCGACGCGCACGGAACTTGGTTTTCGCGCCGCCCTCAAACTTCCCCTTTCGAAGACAAAAGTTCCCTATCCGAAATTAGGTCGAGCCTCTGACGTAATGAAGGGACGAATCCTGTGGCGGTTGCCGGAGTGCCGCAAAGTGGTTTTCAAAGTAACGCTTCAAGTTTGACCCTTTTAAATGCATTAGAATTTCTGTTCCGCGACGACGCGTACCACTCTGCCAACTGGAAACGTTGAAAATTCGTCCGCAGGGAGTGTAAATGTTTCGCGACAAAAGGAACAAGGATAAGGGACGTAAAGTAAAATAAAGGACTGGTCGGAATAGCGCGGAGGGGTGGGGGGAAGGGAAAGGAAAAAAGGAAAGAGAAACGGTCGAAAACTGATGCGAACGAGCGTAGGATCGGACGTAAAAGGCAGACGCGCGAGGAGAGGCCGAGTCTACATGCGGATTTTCCACTTCACGGTATTATTGCGCCTAGGCATTTCGGGGCTTCTGGCATTGATCTCTCGTGATGAATGACGCGGCCGATCGGAACTGCACGTTCCTCGCAGAATCGAACTGATTGATACGTCGTACGATTTCGAAAATCACTCCGTTCATTTTTTGGATCATTAGGCGAATAGAAAGCTGCTAGCGCCGTTGAATCGTTTAGCCGAAAATGCCAAACGCTTCGAATATTTTTCGAGGATCATTGTGCTCCCCGAATGGACAATTTTCCGTCTTTCAGCAAATTCGCGTTCGATCGTACGAATGAGATAAATCAACATCGATATCTTCTTTGTCTTTTTTCTTCCTTCTTCCCATGGGAATAACGGAGGGCTCGATCTCATCTCGTAAATCATTGCGCTCGAAACGAGCCTGGGACGACTATAAATAAACAACTCATTTCTATCGGCTATAATTCCAGTTTCTAGAGCCATCCCCCCGACCGTGCGACCTCCATCCACCGCTCTCGTTATTCAAAGTCTTCGATCTATCGAGGCACACGGCGCGCGCGAGTGTAAAAAACGAGACCTCTCGGTTTCGATGGCCGAATATAAAGGACGACGTAGATACGTAAAGGGATTTAAATGTAAAATTATTCCCGGTGCTTCCGCCAGGCGCGTTCGCATCGGACGACATTTTCATGCAGAGTACAACGCGAGCGAGGAGGTCGTTAAAGGTGCTCCTTTCCCCCGTTCGCTCTCTTTCTTATTCGCGATCGAGCTCGCGGCTCCCTCGAAGAAGAATATTCTCCAAAGAAATGCCCATTCGAGAGATCGCGAAGGCGTCGTCGAACAGCGCGGAGCGTCCATTTTACGATATCCAACCGAGGCGTACGTTCGCGTGCGTTCCCTTTCGGGCTTCGAGAACTCGGGCATAATTCGCCACCGCCTCGTACTCGGGGCTTGGATTTATCGAAAGATCGTTCCGCTCGGAACGTTTGTCGAACGACGAAACGCCAAAGCAGAGAAGAGCACCGACTCGAACCTCGACGAGTGGATCGAGGGTGTAAGACCGCGCGTCGTTTCGTAGAAAAGGAACGGGCGATATCGCGTTGCCGGTTATATCGACTCGCAAAACGGACGAGAAGACGGGGTAGACGGTGGGGGAAGAAAACGGGATAGGAAAGACAGAGGGGAAAGACGCAGTCAATATTTGCATGCTGCAGGGTGGCCGGAAGTGCACTCCAGCGACGGAGACAAGAACCTAGTACCTGGCCGACCACTTTCCAACCAAGTCGGACCCCTCAGCCCCAGGGGCTCCGTTCCCGACCATAAGACACCCCACTCGGTGCGCCCGCTACGAGCATGCCGGTCGTCGAGGGTCGCCCTTTCGAGGGCCCTTCTCTCGTCGAAGCCGCAGAGTTGCATCTCGCAAGATTTTGTCCCTCTTTCGCTCGCGCACGCGCGCTCCTCTCTCGGCGTAGACCCGGCTACGTCGCCGGGTCGCCTCTCGAGATCATTTTCCGATGACGATGCGCGAGATAATTATTTCTTGCCGGTAATCAAGTGCCCCCGCGAGTCTTCCCTTCGAAGCAGCCTTCGGCGCGATATCTCTCGTCTCTTTCCATCGCCGCGCAATCGATTTCAGAATTTTCTCTTAAACCCCGTCGGCCGATCCTAGATAATTTTCGAAGTAAAAAAGTCGACGAGCGCGACCGCTGACAACGTCGTCGTCGTCGTCGCCGCGCGCGATAATACCGAAGAGTTTACTTCGTACCTGTTTCGATAGAAACGTTAATGCAAATTTTACCGTACACGCGCGAAAAATATCGTCTTTACTCGTCTCGGCGGCGGCTGTAATCCAAAGCATGAATTTTTTAAGATTCCTCGTCGTACGTTGCAAGGATAAATCGTCCTCGCATAAATCAGAGGACGCGGGTGCCGACCGCGGCAACTGCAACGGCAACCCGCGCATTTTCTTATTCATTATTACGCGTATTCACGACGGAATGCGAAATTATGCATGATGCTTGGATAACTCGTCTTGACTCGCGCGCGAATTAGGAAGAGCAAACGTGCGAAATAATAAATCGAGCGAAGGGACGACCTCGTGCCGTCGAATAAATTCGAAAAATTGTCTTCACCGAGACGAACGATACTCTTGTACGGGAATAAAATTACAAACGTGTTTCGGCGAGTCGTCCTGCTCTCTCTTCTTCCTTCTTTCGTCGAGATAATCGTAAGATCCCGAATCGTCGTCCCATCGCATATTTCCGCGTCGAAGGATCTCCATGCGTCCGACGTCGCATATCGGCATACTCTTAGAGCTCTCTCGTCTCGTCAGGGTCTCGCGCTCGAAAGGCTATATCGGAGGAGGAAAATTCGTCGAGGAGACGAACGTCGGAACGCTGCTGTCGCGTAGTCGTTCCATAACGTGCTCTCTCGTCCGGAGTTCGACCGCGCACCGCGCACCTGCAGCTACGACATTTGGAATTGTTCGAGTCGTAAAAATCCCCGAGCGCTGTGTACGGACGATGATGCCCGTTTCGCGTTTCGCGTTTTCGATACGTACGCTGGCACGTACGCAAGTATCTCGAAACTCGAAACGATCGCGTCGTCGCACCGTGCGGGAGGAAACTTTTCACGATCTCTAGAGGGAGTCGTACGGGACAGGGAGAAACGGAGGGAAATAGAGGTTGCGAGATGGCATACCTACTCGTTCCATGCAAATTCGATTCCCAAGTTCTCTGGTAGCGCGGGACGTTGGCAGCGGAGTGCCGGTGGTCAACGGAACGGCACGGCGTCGAGCCACACCTACGAGTGTACGTGGATAATATCCGAATCGTAGTACGCGCCGAATTCTAGCGCGAACTGTTTGAAATTCAGCGAATAAGCGGCGAGCCGGGCCCGTCTCGACCGAGAGCCCCGTGTCTGCGCTCCGGCTACGACGTATAACCGACGACGACGACGAAAAGGGACGAGATCTCGAGAGGCGCCAACCCGACCAGAACCAAATCGAAAACTCGATTTACCCTCCCGCGTAAGGTCGTGTCGCCTTCTGCAAAATTTCGCGCCTTGCCTTCGTCGTCGTCGAGCAAGCGCGGCAAAAGAAAGAAAATCGTCGCAGTGGAATTTGGTCGAGAGAGCGTACTCCATGAATCTTTTATCCATCGGCTCGACGTTTATTCGGCGCTCCGCCGAACTTTACGTATATTTACGATAATCTCGAACGAAAGAAAAGGACGAAGATCTTGACGAGAGAAAAGATTTACGATACGCGCCGCCACGCTTTCTTAGGAGTCTATTAAGCAAGTTTACATTAAACTTTAACATGCCGCTTTATAAATCTTTCCTATTTGCAATTTAATACGAACTTGATATTCTCTCCGTGAGAGTTCGCTACGGTTAAGAGAGTCTACTCCGTACCGAACGCGTACCTACATCTATTTAAATATAATGAGGAGGGAAAAAAAAGAGAAGTTCGCGACCTACCTTCCTGAGCCAACTTTCGTACTTTCCTAGGGTCTTGCGCGTATCTCGATTCTCTCGGATAGGGGAGCTCATGAATGGCGAATGCAAATTGGCGGGGTAAGTTGGGTGCATCGACGATAAGGGCACAGTCGGTAAAGTAAGGATCGTTCGTGGCACGCAAGAAAATAGTTTCTTTTCTTGGAAACGATTAGCGGGTAAGGTACACTCGAACGTTAGTGCTCGGACGCAAAAACGTCGAACGTATTTCCGCTCCTTTTAATGGATTAGCAGCTTCTCAAACGTCGACCCGGTGATCCGGGCCAAATGAAAAATTATCCGACGCGGCGACGGTTTGACTCGTCCGGAGACGATTTCAGTCTCGGCTTGAGACGACTCGGTTACGCGCGATCGGACGACGTAAGTCGCAACCTCCCGTCTACCGTTTTATACGAGCTTAGGCGAGATCGCGGCGTTCGTATCGTACGCCTCGTACGCGCCGGCAAGGATCCACCGAGTAAATCCGAGCGCCTGGAGCGGACGCGTCATTTCCATATAGATTCTACGAGAAGCCCTCAACGTGGAATGGCCGACCGAGAGACCTCTTGCCGATGGAGTCTTTCATCCGGCAGAGGTATTTTGTTTTTACCGTCGACGATCGAGAGCGCTCTAAAAAGGAACAAAAATACCGAAGCAAGAAGAAACTCGATACCCAATGCTACTCCTCGCGTCTACCACCACGACGTTTACATCGAAATTTCGTAATCCCTTGAGATAACGAACGTTTCGCGAACGAACGGTTAATGCTAGTAATTTAATAACTTTATCGCTAGTTTAAATTGGAATAGTCAAATTTCTCGAATCGAAACAAAATTTATTTCAACGATTTATTACGACTCTTGGTTGGTCGGGTCATAAGTTAATCAAAGTATGAACGGTCTGAGAAAGCGAATATCCGCGTTACGACCTTAAGGCCGCGTCGAACGGTAAGAAAAGAGAACTGCTTTAGCTTCCAAGGACGACGCGACGCGTATGAAACGAGCCCTTCGGAAGTTTTCCAAAAATGCCGACAGAAGTGGTTCCACGATCGCCATTATCGATTCTTTTCACTTTTTTTTTTTTTTTTACCTCCGGTCTCATTTTTATTCCATTTGTTTTTCTCGTCGTCTTTAAACGTTCAGCCGAGGAGACTCGAGCGAGAGACAATGAAAAGCAACGCATAGAGAGGGGGAGAAAAGAAAATAAGAAGAACGACTACGAAATGACACCAAATAACAGCATCGTACCGTGAGTAATATTCGCCGCCGCGCTTTTCCGCGGTTGTAAATTCGCTAGAATTTATCGCTCTGTACCGGGAAACATAATAAATAGAAGACGAGGGAGGAAGTTGGGCCGGATCCGTTCATGAGTTTTTTGACGAGCGAGCCGGATCGTCGACGAAGCAGTTTGCTTTTTGCGATTTGGCATAAACGTTATGAAAACGGAATAAGAGAGAAGGGCGAGTGAAAGGATTAACGTTCGCTCGAACGAAGGTTGCAATTTTCTACGATTCTCTTTGTTGATAAATTCGACGGAACGTATCAAAATCATAAAAACGGAGAGATAAAGAAGAAACGTACGATCCGTGATTATCGGCTTAATTAAAAAGCAAAAAAAAAGAACGGCTACCTCTCGATACGATGCCTGACGAGAGAACGGACTTTTGTTCGATCGTGCGGTCGAGAGATCGAGTTTCCGAACGTCGGAATCGATCGACGCTTAAGGACGAAGGGCGAGTAACGTCGAGTATCATCGGCGCGTACGCGCGATTTCGAGTACGCGTGCGAGCTCTGCCCCGAGCGTTCGCTAATTGTATAGTTCCCTTTATAATTGGCCGCATGCGCGCGAGGACAAAGCAGAAGCACGTTGCGGTGCGTTGCGTTGCCTCGCCTGCTGATGACACTCGAGAAGGGGAGAGAGAGAGATGGGGAGTCGGTCCTGCATTTCGAAAGGACCGCCGACGAACGAGCCCGCTTCGACTTAAACGATACCGACGGTCCTTTCGCTCGGCAAGCTCCTCCGTGCCTTTGCGGATCGTCTATTTTACTAAACGAGTTGCTTCTTGCCGGCTACAAAGATATTACCTACGACGTCTACTTTTATTTTTGGACGCGACACGAATGCGGAAGATACGATTAAGGAACGTTAAATAGGGGTTAAGAAGCGGAGAATGATCTAATGAAAGACAAAAATAAGAAGATACGATTTAATCGTATTTCTCGACGGCAAATTACCCTTCCGTAATCGAGTCATCGTAGTTGGTACATGCGCGATCGTCGGATTCGAAGGATTCGTTCGAGTTCAATCGGAGACAATGTACAATCACGAGACCCAAAGGAGTAGTCGTGTAGGAAGGAAAGGACGAGCAACCGAGAGAGTAAATCGCTCGAAAACGTTATTCGATTAAACCGTTCGATGTCGCGTTACTTCGAAAATGAACGTCGGAACCATATCGAGAACTCTGTTGTTAATCGAGTTACTCTTTGAATTATCGAATCGAGTTTGCTGCGAATAAACTCGAACAAAGACGCGAAACGGAAAGCCGAGGTTTCGAAATCGAAAGGAAAAATCGTACGACCGTTCTCGAATATTTCTCTCCGTCTTACGAGAAACTAGGCCGATCGATCGTTCCAAGAGCGCATTTTTTCCCGCGCTACGATCGCGTTGCACGCGAAATCCACCCCGATCGTCGTTACGAGGAGCGATCGATGAGAAACAAGGACCGTTTCCATCGGCTCTCGTTCGATGAAAAGAGGAACGAATTAACGTTTCCGATGGTTTCGACCCCGGCGATAAAAGTATTTCCTTTCTCCGTGCGGTAATATTTTAGTAAGGTATAACTCGTTGGCTTACTCGTAACTTTGAACGAGCTTGATACGAGGGACGGCGGAGCGGCGAAAAAGAGCGTTCTTACGGATAGCTGCGCGAGGTATACCTACACCAGACCATAAATACTAAAGCGTCGTCGCTCGAATCGTTTCTGTGACTGCGTTCGAACAATACATCCGATCTGTGGACCATTTCTCCAGGGTTAGGAAGCGCGAGCATCGACTCGAAAACCCTATTCAATTATCTCGGCCGAGTAGACCGGCTTGTCTCACCGCGGCCGACCTGCCGCTGTGCGAATACCCCAGGACGCGCTACGATATTTGAACGGACTTAATTATTACACGTAGATATATCCTACGTATGCCACGGCCCGGAGTAGAACGGGCAAATCTGTCAGACGTCCGGACTGTGGAGATACGTCCGCTCGTATCTGTTTCTCCGATCGTTTCGTAATTGACAATTAACTTTGCGAGATCTTAGCTAAAATTTCGAGCGTTGCCTCTGTCGGAGAGTAGCTGTCGAGGATCGAGAATCGAATAAAATTTCCTATATATTTTCAGGGCCGATGTTATCGACTTATTAAATTCGTTTGGACGAGTCTTTCTAACGACTCGTCCAATTGGATGATACGACGGCTTTGCGCGGCTTTGCGCGGCTTCGCCGGCGGCGAACTCGAAACGATTTAATTTAAGTTAAAGGTAAAACTAAGCGAACCGAGGCGAACTATCGCCGCCGCTTACCCCTCGTTTCGACGTACCGTCGTAAATGCCACCCGCGTAACGGCTCGGAGGGGGGGGGGGGGGGGCACGAATCCCGAACGTGCGTTTCAACGAAATCTGGAAAGAATATAACGATAAACCGGGAAAAACTAATCGCGCATCGTCCTAAAAGACCATAATTTCTGGTTGACGGGTTTACGACGATTGCGGGATTCTCCGGTGCTTTCCACGATGTTCGATAATTCGGAAGAACAGCGAACGAGCTCGGGGACGGTTCGTCCTCGCGCGTACTCCTTCCTAATTTTACAGGAAAAGTTTTAACGGCTATTTTATATAGAACGACGAGCCGTCGTTTCCGTCGCCCCTCTTCGGAATCATCCGCTCCGAGGAGAAGGATCGCGTAGAAAACGACGCGACGTAAAAGCGAAACCATCTGGTTACGCCGACGTTCGGTACTCTTATCGCTTTCGAGTTTTCTTTTAAATCTCGTTCGTATTTCGCCCGTTTCAAAATATCGTATCTCGTAACATGAAGATTTTCTGTCGTAAGATTTTACTTAGAGTTCGCGAAATGCCATCAAAAATTTTATCGCTCGATATAATTACGAAACCATTGTAATGAGAGTAATAAGGCATTGATATCGAGTAACGAGGTACGATTGTTAAAGACAGTTTCGTAATTGAGCGGGAGCGCGCGGTATAATGTTCCGCGAAATAGCGCTTAAAACTTTGAAGTCGACGGAACTCGTCGTCGTCGTCGTCGTCGTCGTCGTCGTATCGCGGCAAACGCGTCCTTCGGTTATTAAACCGGCTTTAAAGGTTTTCGCGTAAATGGGAAGTATTTCGATTTCGTATTGTGGCAAAGTCGTCAATCTGAAAAAGCTTCGAAGCGGTTTCCAACGTGCGATTGTAGGTAGTAACGTTGCCGCGTTAGAATTAAACGCGTCGTAATCGTTACCTCCTCGTTGATTCCCTTAATTTCGTTAGGCGTAAACGACTCTGGGAAAGTCATCAATCATGCGACGATGAAAAAGCAAAGGTACCGGGGTGACCGTCGGGGATCGCGTCTCCGTACTCGCGAAACGTGTTTACGTGTGTGAGAGAGGTCGCGACGCGACGGCAGGACACAATGGAAAGTTCGCCCTATTGTGGCGAACGCCTTGTTGGACAACATTCGCCGGAAATAAAGGGTAGCTAGGAGCCGGTGCTCGCGCCATCGGTCATGGCTTCGCTTCTGCGCCGTCGAGAAAAAGACGGAAGGGAGAAAAAGGGTTAAACTCGGCCCAGATACTACCATCCAACTCTCCTCCACCGAGCGGGCACGGCTTTTCTCAGGCACAGCCAACTTTTCTTTGTTCGGAAGCCGAATAGTCGACTCGTCCTAGCCCCAAGCTCCGTCTCCGTTCTTCTCCGGCCGAGGCGAGCGCCGATCCTGAGGCGTCCGACAAACGGAGTGTTAGCGTGGGAGAGCGAGAGAGAGAGAGAGAGAGACAATAGCGCGACTCCGAGCAAAAAGCTGGAAAGCTCTGTGCCGCCGTCGGAGTTGGGTACTCCTTTCGAGCGTTCTACGTCGTCCGAGAAATTTCTCCTTTCGCGCAAAGGACTTTACCTCGATGAAGGGTCTTGTCGCGCGAATGGAAGCTAACGATCGTACGATCGAATCGGCAACGATTAATTTTTTAGCCTCTCTGGGTTAACATGTACGCGCACGGAAGGAGAGAGGAGGGGGAAATGGACGAATATAGAAGTTTCCTCGATTTTCTCAATTTTCGTCGCAAGTGCACTCGAAGCGTAGCACGAACGGAATAACGTCGTCGAGAGTCTTAAATCTCGGAACTCTGGATTCGCTTCGCGATGTCCTCGAATATCTACTCAAGAGAAGAGAACTCGGAGATGGAGTGTACATATAAATCGAGCAACTTAAGCCGGAATAATAGACTATCGATTCTTCTCGTGGAGCGAGGAGCAGCGCGCGACGCTTTCGAACCTTTCTCGCCTTCCCTCGCCTTTATTTACGGCAAAATTAATCGAAAGTCTTTTTCGTCCTGTCGAACGAGTTACGAGAGAAAAAAGGTGGCGGAGGAGCGTTAGCGCGCGGGGGTGGCATGGAGCGGCACTCGAAGACAAGGAAAGGTTTCCTAAACTTTTCCCATTGTCGCCAACAAATGGACGCTCGTCGAAGCACGTTCTCTTTGGCAAACGAACGGCGCCGCGGGGGCGAACTGAAATTTCGCGCTCGTTTCTCAACTTGACGGCCTCCGAGGCACTCTAGGTCTTAGGCGTTTGTTCAACAAACGCATGCAAAGCGCGCCATTAGTTACGGCTAAAGTTTGTAATATACGATCGAGTGTATTGCACGCTCGACGTAATAAGGCTGTAGTTCGAAAGGAGAAACTTGGACGGACCTGAATTCTCTCGCTGCGCCTACGACACAATGTCATACCGGTTCGAATTAGCCCCCGTGGCCGGGAGAAGTACGGCGGTTAAAGATGCCGACGGTGGTGATTACGAAACTCGTCCATTCGTTTATGTAAGAAAACTCGGTACCGCAACGTCGCGTTACACTCGCGAAACTTCGATCGAATCGACGAAAAAAATATTCTACGAAGATCCTTCGAAACTCTTGAAACTCGTCTTTATTCTTCACGGAATCGGGGCGATCGACGAGATACGAAATAAGAGCGCGTCCTTTCGCAGAAGCGAGACAAACTCTACGACGAATAATACGTAAATTTATTCGTGCCTAACGCCTCATTAAAGTTTACGCGATGGTTTACAAACGTATGCGCCGTGTCGTGCGATTTCAAATATTCGAAGGATCTTTCCCCGCGAAACTATTGCCGGTAGTAGGCTCCGAGGTTAGACGCGAGTTAAACGGTGCGTTCGACTCGAGTCGCGAACGGAATCGTGTAGCGACGAATCGACGACGTATACCTTCGCCGAACGAATTTGGTTCGGTCTGCTATCGACGAAAACGATTTGTCCATATCGATGAATTTTTCGATTTCTATCAAGCTCTTATTACGTCGATGTTATCAAAGTTTTAAGCAGAACCAAGTGGCAAAGTTCGAGAAATCGTACGATTATCTTTCTAGATCGCGGATGTTCTTCTCGTTTCGTACCGGCTCTGGATAAAAAAAAAAAGTTCTCGTTCGAAGATCGAAGGATAACTCGGTTGGTCGTCCGCGGCCTTTGTCCATTTCAATGATCGCTTCTTACGTTTCTCGGATAGAAAGCGATCAACGGATCTCTCGTGCTTCGGGCTAGGTTTAAATTCGAGGAGATTGGAAACGGAACGTGAGCCGTTTTTCGTCTCGCCTTCTCTTAACTCTCTTTTCCTCGAAATATCGCGGATCCGCAGCTAGAGAAACGAAACTAGGCTTCTCCGTTTCTTTCTCTTAGATATTTGATTTCTTTTCCTTTCTTTTTTTCTTTAAATAAATTTAAAACGCACGAAAAAGATGCATTTTTTAAAACGAAAAATCGTATTAAGGGACACGTAGGTACGTACGTACGTACTTCGTTCGTCGTGAAATCTATGGAAGAGGAGAAAGAGAGATAAAGCGACGGATCGATCGAACGTTCTTGATCAAAATCACGAGTCGCTCGATCCCGTTTCTAGGAAAAAATTGCATTACATGGCTATCCATTCCAATGGGACAAAAGTGGGAAGATTGAGATTGGAGCGAACGGTGGATATAAGAGAAGGGATAGATACTCCCCTACCAGGGTATCTCAATCTCTTATGGAGTTCTAAATCTAGTCGATAAGTTTTGCGGTCTATCGACGAGCTAACGATTTATTTCGTACATTTGGAGTAATTTATATCGCGCCGCGGCGGAAATCTTATCGGATGTCTCTGCGCGTCGCTTTTTTATGGTCAAGAAAATATTCTGATAAAGCGAATTATTAAAAGGCTTGGTAATTGTTTGACAAGTCGTTCGTGACTCGTTTAAATATTTCCGAAAACAATAGCAAGACGTCGAGTTGGTAGTCGTTGCGGAAATCTTTACGGAGAACAAGGAATGGAAGGTGCGGGAAAGTGGAAAGAAACTTTCCGAGGTGGAGACAAAAGTTTTCGACTCGAAAGAGAGAGGGAGAGAGAGAGAGAGAGAGAGAGAAATGTATCGTGTCGTTCGAGGAAACTCGCAAGTTCAAAATTGACAATGGAGTTGCCGAATACACCTCGGCGGAAATCACAAGGAGAAGAGGGCGCAGTCAGGCTTGCGAGGCGGCGGTAGACGTTGCGGTAATTCCGGACGCGATCTAACCACGGCACGTTGGTATTACTACCGGGCGTACCAACCACCGTCGTCCGATATCGTCGTCGACGGAGACGCCGTCGTAGTTGAGACGCCCTCCCTATCCTGGAACAGGGTATATACCCGCTATTGTCTGTATCTCCGTACGTACACCCACGCAGAGCTACAGACTACGGAGTTAGGTCCGTGTACGTCGAAGAGGAGCGTTAAACTGAAAAGAGACGCATCGAACGACGCGCTTCGGCTCGATTACCGGCTGCGAATTGAATTAAACTATGATCGGTTAAATTTGACAAAGAGGAAGAGAAAGAGATAAGAAACCGGAAAGGTGGAAGTTAACCGTCGAAGGTAAAGGAGGGCGAGAGGGAGAGGGCTCGACGAAGCTACCGTTCGTTCGAAGGCTCTGTCGGAGCGATCCACGTGGTCTTGGTAAATCCGATAGAACGTCGTCCGAGCACAGCGGCAAGACGTATTTAAAAATCTTTCGAGAGCTCGAGGCAGACGTTTATATTTTCGAGCCTTTACGAATCTCCGTCGCTTGGTTCTTCTTCTCGAATCCGTCGAACGCGCGCGAGCACGTCGTCACGGCTAAGCGTTTCTTCTACGTCGTATAGCATTCGTTCGCTCTCGTCTGTGCGATCGGGTTCGTAAAAATGCGTTCGGCGCACGTTTCCGTTCGTTTCCAGACGATACGGACGATGCGCTTTGTTGCGCCCGGGGGTACGATAATTCAGCAGAAAAACCGTGAAACGTTTGTTCGAGCGGCATTAATTCCAAAACTGTCGGCCGTTTCTGGCAAATCTGCATAAAAGCTTGGCGTAGCACTCGATAATTCGACCGATACACGCGCGTCCTCCTACCCCGACAGCTTCCCCGCGTTTCGAGTTTGTACCATGGCCCGCACAAACCCCCTCTCACCCTTCTCTCTCACCTCTGCGCCTTTTCTCCATCTACGTCGTTTGGAATACGCGGTGATTATCCCTTGTTTCGTTCTAACCCCTCGAGTTTTGCCAACAAATTTCGCGCTATCTACCGAAACGAAACGTTTCAAGATACGATGATAAATAATCATCGATGACGTACTCGAATCCGTCTCTACGCGGCGGACTTCAAAGCTGGTAGGAAAATTCCGTCGCGTCGGAAAGAAAAAAGGAGTAAGGCGCCCTTTATGCCTTTCCGCGAATCGTCGACTCGCACATTCGTACGTCGTCGGCGACGGCGGTGTTTGCGAGCTTTCGAAAAAAAGTAAAAAGTGAAAGAGAAGACGGAAAGGGAAAAAGAAAAGCAACGGTTTCGCGTGACTCGTCGCCCGGTGTAGCCCACACCGTTCGTTTGTTTTAATTTCCAGCCTTCTAATTAAACCGCGACCACCAAAAAAGGAAAACTACGGAGAAATCTTTTTTCTTTCTCGTTTTTTTCCTTTTTCCGTTTTTTCCTTTTTCCTTTTTTTCCCCGGCATATTCCTCGTACGCGAGCGCGCGACGGCCTCGGGAGAGGGCTAAAAGGGAAAGAGGAAGGGTCGATACGTGCACGCCGCGGAAGAAGATTGTAACGGGTCGCGCCTCTCGCTAAATTAACCCGATCGCAAATGTTCTTTCGCGTGCCGATCGTACAATTAGCGAATTTTTTCCTACCCCCGAACGGACGGGCAGAATGCGAACGATTCAAACTCGGCTAATCCCAGAAACGTTTTGGACGAATATCGTAAAGAACGAGGTTCGATCCTTCTTCCTTTCGAGCAATCGGAAAATCGTTCGCTCGCGTTCCTACGCGAATCTTCTTTCCATCCCTTTCCCCCTCCCCTGGCCTCTCTTCTCCTTCGTTTCATTTCAGCTTCCCATTTCGTGCGCGATGTAGATTGAAAAAGCGGCCACATTATAAATAATTTAAATGCATTGCTTTTCGGGAGAAAAAAAGTGGTTGGAAACTGAAGCGACGGCAGACGGTACGTTCGTCCGCGGCTTTTTTAAAACGTCCGGTCAAGAAGGAAAAAGACGGACGGACGGTGAAACGGAGAGAAAGGGACGGAGAAGGGAAGAGGATAAATGAGGAGAGGTAGACGCGGTCGATAGATTCGCGCTTAACGAATTCGCGAAGGATTTTTATGTGTTTATTTATACGTACGCCGATTTAATTTTTTCCTCGACTGACATTTTTTTTATTGTCTATTTTGAGAATCAAAAAATCGAAGGTCGTTCCGCCGTACTACGGTAACGACAAAACGAATTTGGAACTTTTACAAAATCGAGTCTCTCGTGCCGATACCTCGGACCGTCCACTGGCAATATACCGCGCTTTTTCATTTTCCTTTATTTTTTCACCGAACGTAATCGGCAAATGAGATCACACATCGCCGATGGCCAGACAGATATATCTCTATCCGAGCCCGCTGCAATTTCGCGTCCTCGAATTTTTCTTGGAATCGCGGACGAACGTATTTTTTCAGGATAATCCGATCGATCTGAAATTCTAATACGTTTTACGTTCGACGCTGAACGCATCATACGCATATATATGTATATACGCGAATCGTTGGAAGACGGATGCGAGACGTTGAGATATATAATCGACGGTCAAAGTTTAATTTCGTCGTCGGCGCTCGTACGCAACGCTCATTTGATTAGTCGAGGGTAGATAGATACGTAAATGTTTCCTTAGATACGATCGGGCCGAGAAAGCTATCAAAATGTTACATCGCTCTCGTTCGACCGTACCTAGGTCCGCTTCGAGCCAATAAGTAATTCTTCGCTGGGACAATTCGATTGTCCTCGAGCAACGAAGTTCATTAACGAAGTACCGAGAGCGAAATGACAAACTCGTTATAACTCGTAAATGGTCCTGCTGTTTTCGACGGACGATGAAATTCGATCGACGAGGCGAACGTTTGCCGACGGAAAATAGCCGGCAGAATTTTCTGTCGGTTTCTTCGTCGAATCACGGAACGAGGGCCGTCGCCGATCGACTCGCGCGTGGTAGACTCGACTTGCTCGCAGACGTAGCGCGGCACATAGGCCGGTCGCTTTTCTCGCGCCTCCCTCGCGTTCGAATTTCCAAGAGATAGTATCCCCTGGTATAGACTGCCGTCGCTGATACCGCTACCCGATCGTTCTCTTTTCTTCGCCTAATACGCGCTCGAAGGTAATAGGATAGTCGTAGGATATAGATGCTTCTACCATCGAGACTTTCAGGATTACTACTGTGTAGAGCCTAATCAGCAAGATTGCCTGCAATTTGCCGTCCTTATCTCGGTACATCCCGTTTCCCGAGCAAACCCCTCCGTACTATCCAGTTCTCTCGGTCGACTTCTACCCTATCCAGCGAGTCTAGCCTTCCAGAAACGATGGCTCCTCGTGAAAGACCATCTTTACGCGCCAGCGGAGAAGGGCTTTTCGAAATAATATCTCCTCGTTTTTCGTCTCCTGGACTCCTCCTCCCGTCCATCTAGGATAAAAATCCGATTCGTTCTGCTTGCCTCGAAGCGAAATCGGAGCCGGTTTAGCTTTTGTCTACTTAATTGCGTTACACCGAACTAAATTACGTATCCCTTATGGCGCGTGGGACGACAGCGCGAGAGGGACTGAGAAGAAAGGAAGAGCGAGAAAAAGACGTTGTTCGGACTCTCTCTCTCTCTCTCCCTCTCCCTTTTTCGTTCGTCTGGCTCTCCCAGCCCCTCTGAGCTAGAAACGAGAAGCTGGAAAATGAGATAGCGGAGGCAAA
Source organism: Vespula vulgaris (assembly GCF_905475345.1). Taxonomy (NCBI): domain Eukaryota; kingdom Metazoa; phylum Arthropoda; class Insecta; order Hymenoptera; family Vespidae; genus Vespula; species Vespula vulgaris. Next base: position 180,634 of record NC_066590.1, read on the forward strand.
GAGAAGAATTAGAGAAAGAGAGTAGGCTTACGAGCGATCAAGCGTAAGCCAAATAAGTAAAAACGTAAGTAAAATCAAGTTAGATGTGACACTCACCGGCGTTATTACTGGCGAAATTTAGATCCTTACCTAGAACAGAAGAAGCACAAAGAGACACGTTAGTGAGGTATAAAACGGGATAGACGATAATCCTCCCGATATCTCGCATGCATACTTATCATAACGTAACATTGCGTTCAGACATTGATTTTGGATTATACATATGTACGTGCCGGGTGGATCCGCCGGCGGCGGATGTGCCGGCGAAGAGATAATACTTGACGTAATTAATTAATTCCTGAACGCGGACTACAAATTTACACGTGCCCGAAAGCCGTTGGAAATCGAAGGAGGGAGAATACTCGAGCCGTCCTAATCTACACGATCTAATGCCCGAAAATTTAAGCGCGCTCTTACGGTCCTATTAAAGCACATCATTTTCCGAAAGCCTCGAGGTTGTTTGCGCGAAATTTGACGTGGTACGTTTCGCAGCGTTAACGAAGTTTCGTCATCGAAGTTCCGTCATCGATGCCACAGGATTATAGTCCTCGCGACTATCGGATTCTCTTCTAATTTCTTTTATTTCTCCCGTAGCAACGTTGCAGCGACCCTACGATCCGTCGTATTCGCGAATTATCCTCGTTACCTAGAAAATGCGAGCGGTTGCCGTTTGTTTACGTTCTCGTTGAAATTCTTCGGAGAGCTAGACGTAGGTACACCTACGTTCTACCGAAGGAGAAAATTTACATTCTCCATGGACGATCGCACGCGTGCAAACGTAATGCAAACATTATGGAATATGTTGTACGTTGTACGGATGCCACGTATATATATATATATATATGTGTGTGTATATATATGATACGAGTATATATAAAGGAAATACGTAGATACTTAGCGGAGAAAAGGGATGAGGATGTTGGAGTTTGGAATTTGAAGGGAGAACCACGTAAATACGAAGTTATGCGAATGTGTGTCGGATATGCGGAATGGAATGTACAGTAGAAACATGACATACGCGAGCGCGGATATACGTATCCGGATCGTACCCGGTCTTTCCCAGAGAACTTGCGATCTTGAGGGATCATTATCGAGAAGTCTATTTATCGAGCGTCGCGGAGGCGCGGTAGGTATTTGCCTTGCGAGTTACATTCCCGCCAGTAACGTACAATGAACGGTTAATCCGAGTAATCGTAAATACGCGATATTTTCGAGGAATCGAGTAAATATGCTGGCTCGGTTCGCGAATCGCAAAGATCCGATTACTGGTTGTCAGGAATTGATCGATTCCTTTTTCATCGACCTAGGTAGTCCTTCTACATTATTTAGAAGCTCTCTTTTCTCGGAATAGTTGTCCTCGCGGGCGTTGGTCGAGAAGGAAAGACGAATTTACCGGCGTTCGACGGTAGCACCGACGAATCTCCTACGTCCACGAAAGATTTATCGCGATCTTCCGTCTCTCGACGGTAGATCATTGGGAGAAGAAGCTTTATCCCGTTCCTAACTGGTAGGGCCGTCCTCCCAGGACGCGGCCCTTTTGTCAAAGGGATTAAATGCGGACGCCTCTGTTGGGACTACGTAGACTACAGGGACTAGAAAGAGAGAAAGAAAATGTAAAATTTTAGTAGAAAAGGTGATGTCTCCTCGGCAAAGGAGAGAAAAAAGGTAGCACTCTGCGAGATCTAACATTTTTCAAGACGAAGAGATTTCTCTCGGTCTCTCAAAGAATCCGTGTGTGTCACGATCCAATATCAAAATAAATCGCAAAACTAAGAGACTCTCGGGCCATCCAGAGAACGAATGGATATTGGTTGTCCGCGAGCGTTATCGAAGTAAAATAAATGCAAAATCTGCTCGCACCGTATGGAAATGAGTACGATATTAAATTACGATCAAGTCGATCATCTTTTCGAGCTTGATTAAACTCTCCGTGAAATTCACTCGGTAAAAATTCGATAAAAATTAATTTTCTGGTTGGTTATACTTGAAGAAAAAAAAATTAAACGGTGTAAGAAGACGTTTCTTGCTTTGCGCACATCCACAATGCAGTAGGTAAATGGTTTCGTTCAAAACAGTAGGTACCTATTATACATTCGTAAAGAAAAAGATTATGGTTTCAAAAGCGATATCCGAATTCGGAACGAAATGAAAACTTTTCTACGACGTTCTCCCGTAATCACTGCAATCTTTTGTAAGACGATCCTAAAGCACGTTGGGATCGGGCCAATGGATTCTCGCTATTTCGATATACCCGAAAGCAGTTTTCTCGAGCATTACGAAGAGAGAGAGAGAGAGAGAGAGAGAGAGAGACCCGCTTTTTATATTTATATACTTGGATGAATGTTACCGTTGTGCGTTTTCGAAAAATAGGGAAGAAGGATACGGTAACGCGTGCTCGTGGAAACGAAAATATTTGGATAAAAAATTGCATAGCGGGAAATCGAGCGAGGGAAAGAAGAATTTTGAAAGAGGGTAAAGAAGAAAGCGAGAGAGCGCGCCGAGATTTCGTATTCTTCTCGTGGGTGGTACCGAATCCCATCGTTCGCGCTATATGGACCAGAGAATGAATGGATACCTCGACGCAAGTGGGAGACTGGAATAAAGAGGAGAGGAGACAAGCGAAGAGAGGTAAAAATTATTTCTACGGTCTTCTCCTTTCATTCCGATCTAGGCGAAAGGTTTGATAAAAAGAAAAAAAGACGAAGCGCGTAGGTGCGCGCTAGCATACGCAAGCCACTCCTTTTATCCACTCCGATAAATCCTCACAACGCGGTGCAACGCGTCGAAAAGAATTTTCACGGTAAAGCCTCGGATCAACGGATCTTTGTGACGTTACACGGAATGATATTTCAATCTCGCGAGACTCGCACGAAAGTGAACGCTCTTCTCCCTCTCTCTACTCTTTTTACTATTTACGATCTAATGGACACGCTTCTCGATACGAAAGGGATATGACTCGCGTCCTTTCTCGCCGAGCAAACGCAAGATTCGATTGCATCGATGAAAAAGAAGAAACAAAGGTGCACGAACGATGCGCGCGCGCGTGTATTAGCGCATTCGCGTAGTAGTTTCCGATATTAATAGACGATGCTTCGAAACGAGGAATCATATTTCCAGACGATCGAACGAAGCCGTTACCCCTTTCGAGCTATCCGATTCGAATGCATAGCGGCCGATTAAGAGGAAGCCTTTTTAGTGATATCCATTCGAAAGGCGGAAGTCCAATGGTGCGGAGGAGCTGGTTAGATGGCTGCTCGAGATTTTGGAAAGACCGCAGACTTCCTTAATTCCACGCGCCGTTGGTCGACTAGATTATCCTTCGTCTCTCTCCCTCTTGTACGTGCACCAAACGTACGAATAGGGTCCGCGCAAATACATGGAAAGATGGAGATAGAGGTATGTATATAGGGAGGTATACACACACACATATATATATAGAGAGAGAGAGAGAGACGGGGAAGGAGGGTGGAAGCAAGAACAGCCGTACTACCCATCCCCGCGCTTCCACGGCTGATTTAAAGCCCCCTAATCTCAGATGCAGAAACAAGCCCTACGAGCGACCGTGGACACGAGCAAGGAAGGGAAGGCTTCGAGGCAACGTGCCGTTACACTAGGACCGATTAGAGTTTTCCCATCGACGAAAAATCCGCCTCCGATAGTTGCTCTTGTAATCGAATTTTCGAGCGTAGATTAAAATAATAACGAATAACCTTTCCTCTTGGGCGCATCGTAAACTCTCTTCAACGTCCGTGGGATAATTTAAAAATATTCCTCGCGATACTCGACTTTGGCAACAACGGAAGAGGAAGAAACGAATACCGACGAGAATCGCTTTTTATTCGTGCCTCTTCGACAAAGGCCATTAGAAAGAGGCAAACTGGAAATTATTGACGTAATATTGGAAAGCGATAAGGTCGGAAGCAAATGAGAATTGGCTGTAGTAACCGTTATTAGAAATGTGCAAGTTGTGCATTGGTAAAAGTGTAAGGAAAACGTGTCCAAGCTCGAGTCGATGTATACGAAAGATTCAATGAGCCGAAGACTACGTCGATTGGTTCTTTCGCTCGATTAAAGGCATTAAGACGTTTTACCACCGTCGAAGAAGGAAGCTATTTTGCGTTTCATTCGGAAAGATCGAATACAGGGAACGACGATGATTCGATGATTTTCGACGGGACGAGAAGGGACGGCGAACCAACGTCGTTCCAATATGATGAACCAATAGGAAATATCTCTCCCCCTCTCTCGTCGCGCAAAGACGTTTCGGTAGCGCCGAGGAAGCGAGCCGACCCAAATTCCGATATTCCCTTCTTTATTTTCACGATCCGAACGTCCAGCGGGATATGAGGGAAAACGAGAGACCGTCTTTATAAGGAGCAAATCTCGTACAAGTTACGAACACGTTCCGTATTGCGTTTCTAGTCTCGCCGAGTAATACGCCGAGTGCTCCGCGGTAAATTGTTTTTTCATACGATGCTCATGGAAATATGAGACACGATCGCGCGAGAAAGAGAGAAAGATTCTTTTAATACTCTCCAACGTACTGGAAGCCCCGTGTGGCTTCTATTACTTTTCCGTAACGCTAGAAATGATATTTAATATAATACGTAGTAGAAAAATGAACAAGTTCTCTATCTTGCCTCCCATTATCCTTTTATATTCAACCCTCCGGACCACAGTGGAAGATTAATTAAAATGCCACAAAGGTTAACCGAAAAAACGTAAACGTAAGCGCGTACGACGACTCTTATTCTTTCCTCTTTCATCCTCGAGGCCACCGATTCAGCCTCACTAGCATCCATCCTCTTCTTCTCTCATTTTTATCACCGTTCCATCGGATTCTTTCTCCCAACGGTGGCGGCAGCAGCGAAGGTGGCTTTAGGTTCACATTTTCCGTTTAACGCCTTTTATCTCGGCGACTGCGAGGAGAAAGAGAGAGAGAGAGAGAGAGAGAGAGAGAGAGGGAAAGAGAAAGAGACTGCTTATCCCCGTACGTACTTTATACCCTCATACATTTTTTTCCTTTACCACGAGTATTCCTTACCGTTCCTTTTTCGCAAGTTGGTTCAGTAAATGGCGAATAATCGTCCGAGTACGGGCCAATCCTTTGTTTCTCGTTGAACAATGCTGCTCTTCCTACCGCGCCACCATTCTCGCATCGCGTTTGACCGCAGCCTGAGCGTTACTACTTGAGAACGTTCCTCCGGCCATTTCACCGACATCGTCGCTTCTCTCTTTTCATCGACCCTTCGTTTCTTTATTTCTTTATTTTCCTTTAAGCGCGGAGGAAAAGAGCGAGTATTATAAATTTTAGACGTGTCCCGAGTACGAGATTCTTTCTCCTCTTTCTTTATTTCTTCTTCGTACTTCTTCTTTCTTTTTTCAAGAGACAGAAAACTACGCGTCAACGTCGAGAAACGTAGAAAAGTAAAGACATAGAAGTAACGCGACGAGACAGGACGCAACGATTCGAATTTATTCGCCGACGACACGGATTACACGCTACGCTATTTTCAACGAATAACCTACTGTCTCGCGGCTTTCATTTCCCAAACGTTACGTACGCCGTTCGAACGATTCGGCGCCTTTCCCGACTTCGATACGTTTTGAAGAGATCCTTACCACCCGTTAAATTAGATCCTTTAATATTTCTTAGCTCGCGTAGCTCGATGTATTTAGCCTGGAGAGTGCACAATACGCTGCTCCGTGTTATGGGAACGATTGTGTCAGAAAAGTCGGAGAACTCTGTACCTCGTCCTCTTTCTCGAGGTACATTTTAATATCCTGCCAATTTAATATCCTACCGTTGCCGTTGCCGTGTAGCGCCGCCGTCTCGAAGCAGAGCATTTTAATAAAGTCACTGTGAAAAGTGAGTGTCACTCTGGTTGCGCCGTCCTTTATAATTTCCTGCAATTTCGTTTATTATTCTTCCGGTTCACCTTCCACGCGTCCTCGTCGTCGTTTAACCATTCTTCTTTCTCCGACTTCTTAATCTCGGTAGCATCGTAAAACGACCGAGAGCAAATCGAACGATTATCGAAAACGCGCACGCACGTAATGGAAATCTCGATTTTTATTATATTTGACAAGCTCGAGCGGCTCGAAACAAACATCTACCGTCGTTTCCAGAGTGACTCCATTATCGCGGTCGAATATACTCGTATTATAAAACCGCGTTCGTCGACGGTCGAAGCTTCTTTCTCTTACGATCTTCCGCTCGTCAAGCCCCTTCTACGTTCCGCCATCCGCTATCGTCGTTTTATGCAATAGCGACGATGTGCTTTCTAGCCCGAAATTGTCTTTCTTCCCAAGCAAGCGTCGATAAGCTCTGTCTACCGTTCGAGAAACGATCCTTTCTATCCAACGAGCACTCGCTGCTGGCTGGTATTGTTTTTGGCTCCTCTCCGTCTCTCTCTCGCTCGCTCGCTCGCTCGCTCTTCCTAGTCGTATCTAGATCGTTAATTATCGTTAAAATCGACATGGCCTTTCTAGAGACAGTTGTGTACTCGAAGGACTAAGTTTCCATAACGGATATCAATCGATGCCACGTAACCACTTAGGCCGATGCAGTTGGCGAGACAGAATCGCTAAGAAAGAAGTCGCTTTTAAACTCGAACCGTCTAGTTTCAGCGTTGTTTTAAACTCTCGCGGAGAAGAAAATATCTCGTTTCGTCGATGGTACCAAAGCGGAATCGCGTAACGACGAGGAGAGAATCGTTGCGACGCGTCGTCGTCGAGCGATATCGGACGAAATTAATTTCGAAAAAAGAGAAACAGACGGTCTTGGTTCGTTTGAATATTACGCGATCTACTTTCTACGAAGAAAGACGACTTTCGTTTCGTCTACCAGTCTACTTCTTCTTAATGCTCGTCTTGCTTTCGTCGGGATATCGATAATATCCTTCCAGACGAATAATTTTATTTCTGTCTACCGGATATATTAGTTTCTTCGGCTTTGCGGTTCGGCAACTTATACATCTCCTTCTCGTGTTTGAACTCTGCGTACGTGCCTCTTTCGAGATACGCGGACAAGGCCGAGCTCTTATCGTAAAAGAATTTTTACGATCTACGCGTCGTAAGAATTTTTTGTATTAAATTTTATATTCATGTATACGGCTCAGCTAAAATACTACTTGTTCTTGCATCAAACTTGATAAGGTTCGTCATAAATTCAAATTACGGGGCCAAATTTCGAACTCTTACCCTAACCGACCGCGTACCGCTCGTTATCCGAAAAGCATATACTATTCCACTGCCGTTACGAGGAAATCGGAGAAACTCTTGTTTTAGTCGCGAAAACGATCCGACGTCTCATAAAATTACGTAGGGGTTGGTACGTGCTCGGACAATCGATATGCAACCACCAACACCGATGCGAGAGAACAGGAGCGAGATTTCTTTTTTCTCTTTTTTTCTTTTTTTTCTTTTTTTTCCCCGACGGAACGTAAAATTTCGAAATGTAATCTACATCGGTTGGATTAAACGTGAGTGATTTTTCGAACGATCGCCGGCATGATTTCCCTAGGCGCTAGAACGAGAACGATAGTGGTACGTTTATGCTGCCCGAATATAATCGGCATTTTCCTAGAAGCTGGTAGATTTTCCCTGGAAAACGCGATTTTCCTTTCAAATGGCTCGCGAATCCCGAGATCGCCGTTGGTAACCGATGACATTGGTGCGCGTTGTCGTCGAACACTCGCCCTGGATTGCGTTCCGCTCCGCTCCGTTCCGCTCCGTTCCGTTCCGACTCGCACGTCGGTATTATTCCGGCACGTGAATGGATGGAAATTGTCAAAAATAGCCGGAAGAAGCTTTTGTGTGTGTGTGTGCGCGCGCGAGAGAGAGAGAGAGAGAGAGAGAGGGAGGGATGGCCATTATAACGTTTCGGAAGAAACTCTGGTTGCAAATCGTAGCGCGGTTGAGACGGCGAATAAATTGCAGCCACCGTCGGTTTATAATGGATATCCGTGGTCGATCTTTTGTCCTACTTCGACCGTACAACATTTGTCATGTTTCGCCGTAGAAGGAACGCGCGATCGAAATTTCCAACCGTTTTCTTTCTCCTTACGCGAAAGCTGCATAATATATAGATTAAGCCGACGTTCACGCGCGCATCGTATAAATGAAAGAAAATTCGCATCGTCGAATATCGAGGAATTTTCGAGATTTCTCTTTTTTTACCCTCCCCTCCCTTGCTACATTCTATCGCGATTACCTACGAATACGTCGATTCTTCGATTCGCCCATGATTACGTGAAAACAGTTTGAGATGAAATCGGCACGATTACTTTCCGAACGAAGCGAGTTCCGCCGCGGTCGGCTTCATAACTCGATTTATCCCGAGACACGAGCGAATGGAACTCGGAGAGCACGAGTCGAAAACTTTTTAAATAATTACATGCAACCGCGTCGCGGTGTCGAGAATGAAAAGAAAAGAGAAGGAAGGACGAGGTAGGGGTAGCTGGTTGAAACGGTGAAGGATCGCAATTGAGTCGAATAGTGCCGTCGTGGCGTTACCTCGTCCTTCGCCCTACTCCTGCTCCTTCGCACGTACCACGTTCAGCCCTAGGAGCATTAATGGGAAAAGTTTGCTTTTATCTTTTAAACGGCCGGAAACACTACTAATTTCTAACTTCGGGCATTACTTGTACCTACTCCAGCGTTTTCGAGTAGGTACATTTACCGGCACGAGCGAGACCGCCAGCTTGTTACGGAACAGATACCATTTCTTTCATGCTCGAAATCACCCTCGACCCTGCCACTCCCGATCAAGTCCCGAAGATTGCCGGAAGAAAGGTGAACGGCTTTATTTAGAAGCTCTATCCGCCTACTCTAATCGAGATGTCTTTATCGCGGCGATATCAAATAGGAAAGATTTTCCATGGCGAGCTAGCGTTCTTACCAAGCGTTCTTTTAACGACGATAATGCCACGAAATTACGGGTCATCCTTGGCTCCCCTCCAAAATAGACACGGCTCACCTCAGGAAATCGGCCAAGGCGGGACTCGACGTCAAGACTTAAGGGTTTAACGTTAAGCTCTTGGAAGGCGGATCAAAAATGATACGGTCCGATAGTTCACCAAAGATAAGCAGAAAAGACTAGAGCCGAGGAAGGGATGGAGAGAGAGAGAGAGAGAGAGAGAGAGAGAGAGAGAGAGAGAATGAGAGATCAAGAAACAGAGAGAGAGAGAAATCCTTCTAATTGCTTCTCGCAAGGCGATTAAGTAGATTTCACGTCACATTTAAAATAAGCCTGGAGTCAAGCCGCTAAGAAGCAACGACGATGTTCGTGGCGATGGCAACTTCTGCAGCAATTACGTGAAAACGCGACCTATATCGTTGCTCGTGTTAATTAATCCTTCGTCATCTGTAGAGTCTCTCTCTTTCTCTCTCATCTAGACGTACGTATAGTTCTAGTCGCCTGTCTACATTTGTCTATGTTGAGAAAGATAGAAGGAGACAAGGGAAAACGTTAAGATGATCTCTGGCGAGAGACGAGAGAGAATCCTCGCTCGATTATTGGCCTCTTACCCTAATGATTAATTGACTCTAGTAAAATCTAATGCTCGTGGATGGTCTGAGTTTCAGTATTTAACAGATATAGTCTATACGGTTATAGTACATAACTCCATCAAGTGTCGTAGAAAATTCTAATGCGAATACATTAACGCTATTGCCTGTGATGTTTAGCGCGAAAACCATGAGCGAGCGCATGTTCCATGTTTAGTAACGTCTGTGTTATCGCACCGAAATAAACACGAAAAAGAAACAGAGAGAGAGAGAGAGAGAGAGAGAGAGTCTGTATATCGTCTGTACATCAAATATGTATATAATCCTCTAAGAACCGATGCACTTTTATAAGGTATTTTCGTGTAATCGTAAAGTCTGAGTTTCAATTATCTGTTAAAAATAAAACCTATTTGTTCACATTTACGAAAACAAGATAATTTGTCTCTCTCGTTCTCTCTCGACGAAATCCAGGTGATATTCAAGAAATTATATACCTGCGTAGTTGGATATACGAGGATATAAGAAAGAAATAATTAAACGTCGAGCAAAAAAGTTTCAAGATAAATGACGTTTCATATTCGAATGGACTAAGTGAAAGTGGATAACGGGCTTGAAAAGATGTCGACTTTTGACGTGCCATCGCTGTTCCGTCCGGTCTATTTCGAACGTTCATAGGTATAACCTACTACACACGGCGAATTGATTCCAATACTCATACATTCGAAAACGGTCGTTCTTGTTATCCGTTCGGTTAATCCCAAAGGAAGAAAGCTCGATAGGACACTCGCGCGTTGCTATTGCTAATTCTACGAATGATATAAAAAAAGGAAAGAAAAAATAAAAAAGAGAAAGGTAATGTTTCTCCGGAGAATAAAAGTATCGAAATACAAAGTATTCGAGTGCAAAAATTAACGAAGCCGGCGAATTTAACTGGAACAAAATTTATCATTTAAATCCGAGAAGCTTTCTTTAACACGCTATTTCGAGCGATTTTAGTTCAATTTTCAGCAGAGAGAAGAAGGAATCGTGCCCGTGTAGAGATCGAAACGAGAACCTCGAACGATCAACCAATTAAGCGACATTACGTAAAGTACCTAATTAACGTTATCCCTTTTCTCGTCGGACAATTTCGCAAAGATCGGAAGAACGAGTGGAGGAGGAGACCGCGTTCGTCGAACCGGTCATTTTGCGGACGCGTATCGAGTTGGTCGGACAAAGCCGCCGAGAAATGGCTCGAGTCATCGTGAAAAGCGTAACTACGTCTGCGCTCGTTAAGAAGAATCGAAATGTCGGTCATTAGGGGAAAGTGAAGAGGGAGGTGGTATGGCGATAAACGAGAGAATAGGGTCGAGCTATCGCGACGATCGATATTAGCGAATTTATCGTCTCGCGAGTCGTATTTGTCCGGCCGATTTCGCGCATATTCGCGTAAAATTCTACCTCTCGAAAGTATTCGTGCACCCTTCCTGAAATCGAATAATGGCGCGAAATTAGTTTCGCGATTGGAGAGTAATGGTTTTTCGAAAAATTACGATCGGACCGAAATAAAAGAGCTCTTCGCTAGTTTGCCGGATATATGAGGGACAAAGTGCGACGGCGCGTTCGGGTATCAATCGATTTTTATTAGGGCACAAATTCGGCCGAACGGAGAACGATCGTGTTTCGAGGAGAACGTCCTAGCCGTACAAGCTCTATATCCGTAGGTAGATACGTATATAAGGGTGGTAAACGTCGCGCCAATTCCAAGCTTTGAACGCAATCGACTCCCATCGTGTCGGGCTAATGTGCATTAACATACGTAAGACTCGGCACTAGGCATTAGAAAGTCTAATACGCAAGCCGCTTTGGCGCGTGCCGGCGAGTCGAGCGTATACGCCCGCCCGACTTTCGCTCGTCTCGCTACTTTCAAATTATTCGCCGTAAGCTTGACTGAAAAGAGCGAGCCAAACATTACCGAGACCGGATTAAACTTTTGCATCGTATTCCGCGACGTACCTGTGGAATTCCTGGCCTTGTTGCATCGGCCCGGATTCTCCGCGAGTTTTGTTCTTCTTTTTATTTATCTTTTTTTTTCCATCCTACGGAATGTCTTTTACGATCTCGCGCGATCTCGTCGACGCTTCTCGCCCGGTCGAAAACGACGATCGATACGTCTCTCCCACCGCTCACGAGTATCATTCGTCGACTATGGTATACACGATCGATAATCAGAATCGAAATGCCGTTTAATCTTGGACGTTGAAATCGTATCACGTTCGTTGATTCGTACTTTACTTTTCCGACGGGGACTAGCGAACGTTCGAAAAAAGGAAACTTTTGTCTAGGGCTTCCAAAGGTATTCCTTTGTCCGGGAATCGAGTACCCCGTCCTGGCACACCCTGTTTTCGTCCGTACAAGCCAGACACGCGAACTCCTTTCTTCTCCTCGCCTTTAACAGTCGTATTTCTATTAAAGCAGTCAATCCGCTCCTTTCTCCTTCCGTCCTCTTCCTTTCATTACCTCTTTTCGATTCGAGCCATCCGCTATCAAGCTTCTCGGAACATCTCGCCGTTTGGACGCCCTTTCTACCGTCTATGTCGGAGAGTTAAATCCTACGGCTTTGCGAAAGCCGTCCCTCCTCTCTCTTTCTTCTCCGCAAAGATGGGTCGCGAAAACGCGCGAGAGGGACGAAGACGAGTCCGCCTAAAATATTCCACGCTATCCTCGTAAAACATAGAGAGCTCGCTCGGTAAACTCGAACCCTTTTCGTCTAGCCCGTCGCCATAGTTGCTCCTGCGAGCACTGCACACCTTTTGTCCGTCGTCGAGGAGGATCGTCTTTCGAGCCTCGACGCTAGTTGCGCGTACTAAAAGAACGTTGATAACGCCTTTTTGCTTTTCTCCTTCTAATTATTAACCTTTCCCTGATATTTCTTCGATGGTTAAAGACGGTAAAAAGAAAAGCGGATAAAGAAGCAAAATCCTGAATTCATATTTAGCGAGAACATAATTTACACCTATTCGCTCGTTTCACCATCCTTGTAATTATTCGCTTATGTACGTTTCGTTCTTTGAAAATATCTAAAACGGGGAAACGAAATTCGCATCGAAAGCAACCTTTTCGCGTTCTCCTTTTTCCACTCGCGTAATCCGCTGTAAGAATCTCCATCGTTTACTTCTACTTCTGCTTTCTCGTACTTTCTCGCGGGCTAAAAAAGTGCTATTCGAGTTGGAAGTTCTCAATTATAAGGATATAGCCGGGTAGATTAAATACTTTTGAAGCGCGTGGCCGAGTTTTACACTTTCTCGAATTAAGAGACGAATAGAGTAGTCATTATTAAGGGAACGTACGTTCCGACGGACTTCCCTTTTATTTTCAATGTCTTTTCTCGTAGTTTCTCCGCTGAAAGGAGCGCAGCAGCGAAGAACGATTCGGTTTAAGTAAGTTATGGCACGAAGTAAGTAAGACCCGCTGCAGGAGAGAGTTAGTCGGAGGCGGTGCGGTTGCTTCCGACTTAACGGTGAGGCATTCCACCGCTACTTAGAGCTCGATACGTTTCACTTACGGCTGACCCAACGTTCCTCTCAACGCGTGCTCGCCCGGCGGCATATGCCGTATTTTATACTTCGTTTTACTCCATCGTCGACGGTTAGAGAATAAAATACGCGCGATCAAGCGAGTCCCGGCTAATGAGGGATCATTCGATTTACGTCGGATGATGCGTCGCTTCCGAAAAATTACGGAAATTACAAACCTTTTCCAGCGAGCTGTTCTCTCTCTCTCTCTCTCTCTCTCTCTCTCTCGACCATCCCACCGCCACAGATATATCGCCGCTGTAGCAGCTTTAGCAGCACTTTTTCGAAGATGGAGTTTCGTCAGAGTGCAATGAAAGTTCGTAACGCTAACGAAGCGATAAAACGTAACGGCGATACGTAGAGTATATATCTACCTATATACCGGTATACTCGTATGTAGATGCGCGTGTCCGTACTTGGTGCATTGTTACCACCGATCGGATCGAGTGCATCGACCGTCGGACGTTTTTGGAGGACAGCGAAATGGAAGCGAAGAGTTAGAGGATAGGGGTAACATGGTTGAGAGAAAAAAGAGACCGAGCGGAGGTAGGGGCTGAAAAAAAGAAAGAAACCGAAAGTTCCACGTGCGAAAAAAGCCTGGCATCGGTGAAATACTGCCCAGAAAACCGAACGGTCTTCATAAATCCAGCGCGTAAATCAGTCTTTATGGAGTTTCCCTCCGGTCGGTGGCGGTGCCACCGACATCCCTGCTGGTGCCGCTGCCTCTCTTGTTGTGTGTTGTTGTTGTTGCCGCCGCCACCGCCGCCGCTGCTGCTGCTGCTGCTAGTAGGTTGGCCGGTGTTGGCCATTTGGTACGCGGCATATATCCATACGTATACCTATAGAGACATATGTATTTCTACGTACATATGTACGCGCGAAGATAAGTGAGTCGTTGCTGGATGGAATAGGTACACCTACCTACCAATAAGCATAGCGCGTCTAGCACCTGTACCGCTTTCGGCGTCTATGCGTTTTTCCGGCAAACGACTTTGCGCGACTCGCGCGCTGCTCGTTCGTTTTTTCCTCGATTTACTTACGTAAAATCTCTATGAAACGAAGATATTTCCCTTCGATCGCGCTTGAAATTATTCCTTGTACTCCCGTACGATAATCCTTAAAAGACCGACGATCCGTGAAATCCGTACGCAAAGTTTGCGCCCGAACGACCTTATCGTATATTCAGGCTGCGCGTAAAAGCTTATCGTAAACGATTCAAACTGAGCCCTTATAGAGTGGTATTATTAGCCACGTATTAGGAAAGCGCCTAGATACATTTAGTCGAAATCGCATTCGCTGATCGAATAGCGTTCCCGATGTTAATCCCGAATTATTTATACGTATCTTCGCTTTTAATCGATACAAAGCGTGACTCTCCAATTCTATAATCTCTCTATTATTTCACTTTGATGAGTCGGCTTTTCTTACAAATATTTCGACGCAATATTTTCGATATAATTGTAATAATTAGATAAACGTAATCAATGGCCATTATCGGTATACGCGCATTCATTCGTCCGATATAAATAATGGATTTTCAAAACCGAACCAGATAGTCGGAATAAAACATACGAATTTCTTGAAACGCAACCGCAACGGTCACAGTTATCGTACAGTGATTTATCGTCGATTAAACGGTCGTAATGTACCATTGTTGCTGGAACGTGCAGTCAGATAGGAAGGTATATGAGGTCGTATCAGGACGAGTGAAAAGCTGGTATTGAGTCGCAATCAAGCGTGCAGCTAGAGTTGGATATCGAAGAGTGTATAGAGAGAGAGAGAAAGAGAGAGAGAGAGAGAGACGAGGTACTTTGGGACATGCCGGTATAATCTGTAATACGTGCTCCACGGTTATCATCAAAAATTCAATTGGTTTTCTCCCATTATCGTAGAAACTCCCATGGAATAAAATCCAAACTCGTTCTACGGAATTGCGTCTTTGTAGGAAAAATTAAAACGTGAAGCGTTGTGTTAGGATATCGATGTAATAACAAACGTCGCCGAAATACGATATATCGAGGAAATTGTTGTCAAATTAGTATAGTGTTAAATATCGTTGTATTATAAAACGCGTTTCTTTCCCATATGATTTTATCGAGCGACGTTTTCAATTTGTTCCTTTTTCCTATATACGGTCTGAAACCGTGAACATTATCTGCTCTCTTTAGAAAGAGGTACTAACGATGGTTACGAATATTTGAAAATCTGAATTTTTATAAATGTACGACTAAATTCGTACGAAGCACGAAAGCGTACGTGCAATACTTTCACCATATTTTTACAGTACTTTTACAGAAATTTTATAATACTTTTCCCATAGCTTCGTTATAAAACGACAGGCGTATATTTATTTCAACCTCTACAAGCTCTCAACCGTAATACACGGTGGGGAAAAATATTTGGAAATTTTTATTTTATTTAAAATATTTTAAAACGTACCCGGTGGACGTTAATGAGAAAAGTATAACGGTGGCTCGTGTTTCGATCAATGTTTTATAAACTTGTGTAATTAACTATCATCGTTGTGCCGTTCGAACTTCGTTTTTGCTTATTTTACGTCCTTTGTGGAGAGATCGCTTCGTCATATCATTCGAGCTTTTATGATATCGATAAAGAATGTCGGAAGAATTTCTTCGACGAGACTTGGCTCGTTCGGTTACTGCGATGACTACACAACGAAACTATTTCTTGGCAGTGGTGTGTTGGTAAATTGTCGACATTTTCTCGTTCGTCTCTATAGAAGCTGAATGTCGACGTGACGCGAAGTCGAAAGGAGAATCAAATGCCTCCGAATGCTTTTTAGTGACGCGTTTGTAGAAGGCATCTTCTTGTCAGCGAAGTACCTTTGTAGTAGCCTTGCGAGCACATCGACGAATACTCCTTCGCGTTTTCCCTTATGTATGAGTTATGTAGGTACGAGTACTACTATCCGAACGATACAGGGAAACTGCCTTCGTAAATCTCGGTCGGTAGTCCCTAAGGGACCATGTCTCAGTCACAGTACGCGGCTACAGAAGTTAAAGGGTCCCCCGCTCGAACGTTCACGTACGCCAATAGACGCGAGAGAGAGAGAGAGAGAGAGAGAAATCGCTGTAGCTTCGAATTCGCTCGATACAGCATTAATGCGGCTAAATTATTCGTTTAAAGTTGCGACAAAGTCTCGACGGAAAGTACAATCGATCATCGTCCGAAATTTTAGTGCGCCTGATCGCCGAAAGTACGGTCTCGACGCGAGGTTATTAAAGTACGAAATATACCGCGTATGAATAATAAAACGCATTTCAGTTTATTCGTAATCATCGTGATTACAAGTTATTGCGTATAAAATATGAGAAGCGGTAAAAAAAAACCATTTTATTTCAGTTCTTTTAGTTCCGCACGGTCGCAGATTTTCTACGCGCTGGGCTGCGAACAACGCGAATCGATCGAGCAAACAGAATATATTTTAACTGCAGTTTGAAGATATATATATATATATATAGAGAGAGAGAGAGAGAGAGAGAGACGCACACACACATGCAAGCAAATGTAGATAGATATCTATGTACAACGTAAAATCGTAGCTGACGTTAAAAATCCACCCTTTCTTTCGAAAGGAAGCGGAAACGTCGATAAATGATAAAAAATGAAGCTTCTCTCTGTCTCTCTCTCTCCCTCAACAGTTCGTTAATTTACAATGTCAATGTAAAACTTAGTAAAGTGCATCCTCATTTTTTACCTCTTTTACGCAGGAAACAAACGCATTTACGGAACAAGGGAATTCTAAATCGTTGGGAACGTAGAAATCGACATTTTCTATAGCTTGCCAGAAAGGTAACGAACAAAATGGATCGATACAAAATGCATAACACGTCAATCGTAACACGACAAAAACTGTTTAACGTCAAATTAAAATAAAAAATATCGAGATATCGGCGATAGGCAGAATTTAATATTTATCGTTAGCATGGAATTTAAGCCGATAAATGAATGAAGCGATACGTCACAATTTTTCATTTCATCGATAAAATCGCTTTTGATTAACGGACCTGTAATAGACAGAGAAGAGGGTGTGGGGGAGAGAGCGCGAAGATAAGAGGGATTATCGCTGAAAGTAAATTTCAGTTTGGTATCCACTTTTATTATAGTTCGCAGTGCGAGCCGAGTACTGCCGATCGTTACGTAAATACAATAAAATGTTATGACACGTTATTACGTCGCTCATTATGTGGTCGACATGAATCGCCGCTATTTTCACGTCGAGCACAAACGATTGTCGGGCAACAGAATGATGCTTTACACCCTCGACTCGTAGCAATCGATATCACTGATGTTCCACTAAACAACGCTTTTCGAATAATAAACGAGTACCCTTGATTCCGTGAAAATGGATTTTCGAGCGGACATAAAATACTCCGAGCTATCTAAAATCATTTTTCGTGTCAATGGACGATATCGTCGGTAAAACTAATGTTTGCGAAATAAAGATTTTATTTAATACTTGGATCGAAAAGAGAAACTGCCGAGAGAAATTTGTTTCTATTTGTATTTTAGTAAAATTCGTGCGTCTATAAAAAAATAACGATGCGAAATAAAGCGGATTAACGCGCGAAAGAGAAATATCTCAAATCGTTTTCTTTTTCCTCGACGTTAGAAAGAGAATCGTCGTACGATCGCGTACAGAACCTTTCGATAAAGGCGCTTATTGCGCCATGGTTTATCGCGTATAACCGTTTACATATTTTTCATTTTCATGGTATTCTTATGTGGTGCAGTTGCGCGAGGAGACGATAACCGAGAAATAGTCGAGGAACGAATCGAAGTACGTTCGTTGCGTCGGACGAAGGACGAAGAGGGGCCAGGAGAGAGGGAAGAGGAGGAAAGAAAGGATTTCTGCGGAGGAAAGGTAGCTCAAGAGCTTAGCTTTATCTCGGGGGGGAAAGCAATTTCTTAGCGAAACCTTATCTTAGAACGCGCGCGTAAGTACATTGCGCGTCAATAATAGCGACTGCTGGGGATACTCTTGCCGTTTGACGCCATTTTTTCTTTTTTTCTTTTTTCCTTTCTCTTTGTTTTTTTGATTGCTTCAAATTGCTTAATTCGTCCGTATTGGCCAGTTACGACCAATAATATAATCAGGATGTAGTATCGCGTAGGACTCTTTACTTCGACGATCCCTATGGTCGACGATGAAAATGGGTATATCGAGAGAAACGAGCGGGAGTAATAGCGAAATTAAATCCAGTGATTACCGGAAGATCGTTCGAGCGATAGTAGCGAACGGCGTATTGTCATCGTCGTTGGATGATTACGAGGATAGTGGATTTAGCGAAGGATATACAACAACTTTCCAATCCCAATGGTCCAAAGCGTGTAACCTATTACCCAAAGTTCAAAGCTCTCCAACACACCTGCTCTGTCGTTGCCGGTAAAGCGCGCATGGTGCTCGCGACAAGCTCGAGACCGATATTAGTGGATAGTCCGATAATTCTGGCCAATGTCCGTCCGAGCCTTGCTGCGGGCAATTCGAAAGAAGAGAGAAGAAAAAGAGTCAAAGGGAGGGGAGAGGGAGAGAGAGAAAGAACAAAAAGAAAAAACAAAGCGGGAAAGAAAAGCCGGATCCCGCCGGTATCGCCCGCTTCACCCCTCTTCGTGCAGAACGTGTACGAGAACTTTCCTACCTCTTTCTATTCCGCGTGTAATTTATCGACGAATACCACCTTTTTTCTTCCTCGTATGCATTCCTCCACCCTTTCTACGTCTCTCTTTCGAGTCCTTTACTTCTCTTTCTTCCTATCTTTCTTCCTTCCCATTCCTAGCGGCAAAGAGCGGACCGCGAGGACGCAGGGATTTATAGTAACTGCACCCTGTGTAGTCGTAGAATATTTTTGGTAGAAATTTTTACCAGACCCTTCTCTCCGACATTTCGGGACGTTCCATTCTCTCGCCGTCTGGAACACCGTCTAGAAACTGCGCGATCGTACGTCTACGAGCCAACCAGTTAGATCGGCCTCCGGAGAGCACGTCTCGTCGGCGCTTTCGTTCTTCCTTGAGCCTCGAACGAACAAAAATATTTAGCGAGTACATATTCCACGTCAGCAGCGCGATAATCCCCTAAACTTTTAAAAACCCATCGAACTATTCGTTCGACGTTTCGATACGCGCGCGTCCGTCCGTCGACCCTTCAACAAGATCGCGTTCTAAGCGTGACATTTCGTGCGTTCCACGATTCGACCGATTAGAAACGCACCTACGAACGCGGTAATCGAAATCGTCCCTATATTCGCGAGAGATAACGCAACAGCATTTCGTCGGTGGTGTTGCTGGCAACGAGACGAAAAGCCATCGCGCGTTTGCGGGTTCTGCGTTGAAGGGAGCTCGCGCCTATCCGGATTATCGAGTGAGAGCGCGCGTACGTATGCGAATTTCGCTTTCGAGTCGGCATCGATCCGTTGCGGAGAAACCGGACGGTTTTTAACCGTCAGTGGCTCTCAACCTTCCCCATAAGTTCTCGTAAGAGTTTCAACTTTCCTTCCTTTTATCCTATTTCTCTCCCGCCCCTTACTTCCCCCGAACGAAGCTTCCGCGAGAGCGAACGATTTGTTCGACGACTCCATATCGCGGATGTGCTTAAGCGTCGGATGTACCGAACGTATCCATTTGTGGATGTAACATCGATATGCATCCATCTTGCCTAGATTTGCGTAAATACTCTAGGCCACGTCGACGGGGCATGTTACACAATAGTGACGTAGGATATACCCAGCAGAAAACGATTTTTCGAGTAAACGCGCGCGTGTAAACGTATAATCGACCCATCTATATTTTGCGACGACGCGTATTCGCTCGGAGACGTATCGTCTCGTAAAGGATCTTTTAAGGAGTCGAGGCGAACGGGCCCGTTGAGATGGAAGTAGTCGCATAGTCCTCTCTCGGTCGCGCGACCTCCTCGCAGCGGCCCTAAACGAGGAGATAACGCGCTGATCGTCGATAAGATCGTCGAACGTCGCTGATCTCGGAGGGGTTGCAGAGGGATCGCGGAGGAATGCAGCCCGGGGCTGCATCTAAATGTACATTGTGCCAAATGATCCGACATTCCAGTGCATAGTCGAACTCAAAGTCCGTCGTTTGTGCGTAACACTGTCATCGGAACATCTAATACCGCTCGAAGTAACCGCAGTCAAAGTATCCACGTCATCCGGAGTATTCGCAATTTCCGCCTAACCGTATTCAATATCCGAATGTTCGAACTTTGAATATCCGTGCGCGGTGCATCGTCGAAACGTTAGTATTGGTAAACTATTCGAACAATGGTAACCCTATCCAACGTTCGCTCCTCTACGTATGTATTCTAACTTTGCTAATAATTGATAATCGTGCCGCTAGTATTCCCAAGGCTCGCTCGAGAATCCTTGCCGATCCCTGGATATTTTCCGCGGACTTCGAAGAAGAAACGAAACACGAATCGGAAGAAAAAAGAGAAAGGAAAGAAAAGGAAGAGACCTTGGGAGGGATCAAGAGTACGCGCGCACTTGTCGCCGAGGGATGATCGAAGATTCGATGCCGAAGCGTCGTATTCCGGGAACGAACGAACGAACGCTCGAATCGAAAACTCCGCTCGTCGTTTTTCCTCCACGCGTTATTTGTCTGACCTCGTATTTCGCACGCCGTTAATTAACAGGCTCGCCGACAAACGTTCGTAATTACGCTCGCTGGAAGACAGCAAGATGCGGGGCAACTCGTACAAATGTATGTATATTTTTTTTCCCAACCTTTTACATTCATTACTCCTCTCTCTTTACTTCCCTTTACTTCTTTCCATCCACCTTCGCTCATCCTCTTTTCCGTGTACCTTTTAGCGCGGCTCTCGATCTCTTTCTCGTCGGTACGCTGCGGTCTTTCTACCTCCCTTTATCCGCATATAACTCGTTTGCTTCCGATAATAGACCGTAAAACGAGTCCAGAGAAAAGAAGCGAGATAAAAAGAGAAAATGCATATGTCGTTGGTACGATTTGTTTTGCCCCTTCGAATATTCGGTCAAAGGGAAAAAAGGAGAGGCGAACAAGATCGGCGCCATTTTGTTAATTAAAAATGAAAAGAAAATGTGAAAATTAATACTATATAATACTCCTACGTAGCTGCTTGGAGAATATTACGTTTCCGTTTTCTCCTCGAAAAATATCGTGAATTACGTTTAGACGTGTAACACGCGAAACGTTTTTTCAGTATACTCGAGTGGGTCCGTGCATTTGCACGTACAAGCGAGTACATGCACCTATGTCTGGGATAGGTAGGTATGTGTACACGTGTAATATGCACGTATATAGGAGGTACGCGTGCGAAACGAGAGAAGGAATTCCGCGTCTCCGGCTACGTGACAGAGCGGAAATAAAAGTGTAGTGAAATTTTCCAGTTTTCATTGCGGAAAGTAACAAAGTTTAGAGAATGAAAGACGAGCTTTACGAGGCGCATAACCGTGCGGTGCGAGCGTTGTCTTCCGCGGAACGCGTCGTAATAGCAATTCTTTTTCTTCCGTCGCACGCTCATTCGCGCCTTTTTCTTTTCTTCTCTCGTTCGATCAGCTCGCCTGCCCTTTCTAGGCCTGCGAAGTCAATCGGACGGGGAAAAAACGGGCGGCCGGGGAGAGGAATTTCGAGCTAACGCGATCTTCTCGTTCGGCGACGCATTGCGCGCGTATCGAAGACGCCTCGACGATTGCTCGTGTGACTCGTTAGCAAAGTCGTTGGTCGTTAAAGTTTCCTCGCTCTGCCTTTTTCTCCGCGTCTACGGAGAACTTGGAACGGTTTTGAGAATATAAGAGAAGCAGAGGCGAATGGCTTCTTATCGGGCGGTCTCCGTTTATCCTCGTTTTTCTTTTCCCGTTTTTCTTTTTTCTCGCTAATTCGGACGGCGAGTCTTTCGCGCAGCTCGATATCGATAACGATTTTTAAGATTTTTCTGATTAGGAAGGGAGAGCTATCAAGGGCAGAGAACGTCTAGGACGAACGATGAATATCGCGCGACCAACGTTCCCCTCTTCGCGTCGGGTATATTTCAAGATTTCGAAGAAGAGAAAGAATACAAGCAGCGCGCTTATTCATCGTTCGATGAAAGCGAACGAAAGGTAACGAGGATCGCTTTTCAAAATGACAATAGGCCCTTTTTAAAGTACCTACGCCCTTGCACATCCTCTTGCACATTTTATACGAACCGAGCTTCCCTCTTCAAATCTCTTTCTTCGAAGAGAGAATGTTTTTCGTTGGAGCAAGAGAACGTGCTCGGTTAATCGAGTCGCGTGCTGTCGGTTGAAATCGGCGTAGGTGCATTTCTCGTCGACTCCTTCCGTGGAATCGCTCGCGCGTATCGCGATATCGACCACGATGGGGTACTTTGCGAGGATATCCGATAGTTTTATATAAAAGTAAACTGCTGCGTGGGTTCGCGCGGATCGCCTCGTCGACTGTTTGGTAACGAATAAGCTATAAGCTGCAAGAACGTGCAAGCGTTCACCGATGACTTACCCTCGATAACGGGATGGCGTGGTTTGTAGGACATATCTGAAAAGAGAAAGGGTTGGTATTAGTCGTCTATTAGCGACAGAGTAACGAGAGCAGGCGCAATTTACCTTCAGCGTTAGCGAACGCTCGAAGGTAAGGCGATTACGCTTATCAAGGTAGAAGAAAATGTCTATGAAAGGAGCTCGCGCATGGAACAGCGACGCTTGTTGTCTCCGCGATGGGGTTTTACGCGACCAACGCGCCGGAGGAGCGTGCCGAGCCGGTTAAGGAACGGAGAAACGCGTTGGTAGGTAGACGACGTTAACTCGGGCCGGGCTAAAGTTTCAGAAGCAAATAACAGGGACTACCGGGTCCTTGACTCCGCGTAACATCCGGCTGGTGCTGGTCTGATGTTCCTCGTGAAACTTTTAATTATCCTTTCCTGGGTATCCCTTTAATGAAGAGCCTCCTCCCGTCGTGCCAGCACACGTATGACGTTGAAAATAATTACAAGTTTTCATATGAATTTCGGGAAATAAGGGAGAAGCCGGTTGCGTTTAATCCACGAAAGACGATGCGCGACGTGTTTCGGAATCGCGTCTGTTCTAACAATAAGTAAAGGATACGCCTAAAGTTTTCGGCGTAGCTCGTCGCGCCAAAAATCTATAAAAGGTGGCGCAAACGAGACGGAACGATAACGGAACGATAACGAACACGAGCGACGATAACCGAACGTACGTGAGGTTGATTAAGAATCGAGCGCGATTAAAGTCGCGTACGTGGAACGAATACGTGCTCGTTAGAAGCGAGCGTCCTTGTTATCATTATTGT
The DNA here is from genome assembly GCF_905475345.1 of Vespula vulgaris. NCBI lineage: Eukaryota > Metazoa > Arthropoda > Insecta > Hymenoptera > Vespidae > Vespula > Vespula vulgaris. Next base: position 204,045 of record NC_066590.1, read on the forward strand.
TATTATTATCACTATTATCATCGTCATTATTATTATTATTATTATTATTATTATTACTACTATTATTATTATTACTTAGAACCGCGCCGCAGGACCTTTTCCTAATTTTTATAACGCGCGTTTCGACCTACGTGGACGTACGAAAAATTAGCCCTGCGTATACTTAGCAATTTGTAAGCTTTTGAGAAATTTTATTATAAAGTTCCACCCGTTTTTCGGTGGTTAGCGAGGCGAATGATTTATTACTGTTAGCCGGTCAGAGCATTTTTTTCGATTATTCGCGTCGACGAAGATAGAGCAGCTGGAGATCGCGATACCGTACAATTTTTAATAACCATTGTTCCGCGATGCAGCCGGACTCATACGCGTCTACGTGCTACTATCACGATGAAATCTGAATGGCAAATTCTCGAATACAGCTACGCTTTATCCATCAAGAACGCAAAAGCAATTAGAAGTTTGTCTCGTTACGAGATCGATCGATAGCAACGATAGGTTTTTTCGCCGAGAACTCGTACCTGGCGCACGCAGGATCGATACTATCCGGTACTATCCATAAATCGATAACGTCCATAAATTGATATATGTTGACCTACGCGCGTATGCGCGAGGAGAAACGAAGGAAAATAGCGGGAGCGATCGCGAGGGAACGACGAACGCGATCGACGGACGAAACACGCGCGTCCTCCCCCCTCGACTTTGTATCCGTAAATATCCCGTCCGTTTCTCTCGATCGGCGAACCGACGGTAATTCGTAAGGGCCGACGAACGTCTTCTCGAACGCTCGGGGAGGGGGAGTGGCCGAGTACGGCGAACGACGAGCAGTTGAAGACACGCGGCGCTGACTAAGTAACGATATGTATGCAGCCGGCTTCCACGAGAACTCGCGCGCGGCGATATCTCGCCGAAATCTTGCCAATATTTCCCCTATATTTCCCCTTTTGCGTTCCCTCGAGCTATATTCGTGGCTCGACGCACATGGTTAACACGTGTCGTCGCTCCCGCAAGCAACGCGGCACCCGTTACGCTCGCTTCGCGTCCTGAGCGCTCGATACCAGCCCCACCTTCTTCTCGATCGTCCGTACTTATTAGCCGTGCAACGTTCGCCCGCGACGAGACGAGCGAGAAAATATCGAGGGAATTACAAACGGCGCGAGAGTTTAAACGGGAAGAAAATGCGTTGGAAAACATTGTAAATTATTTCGAACGCGTAGCCGCGGGGCGTTTACGAAACGTTACCGTAATAGAATCGGGAATGAGTAAAAGGGATTGTTTGCGGAACGATTTATGACATGGCAAAAGCGAGAGACATCTTTCCGCATCGATACCGTTTTTGGCGAAAGACAAATTCGATGTTTCGCACACGTAGACGCGATATTTCATTTTCTTTTTCTCTTTATCGACGGGCCTTGGAGTAAACGCGTTTGCGCGAGAACGTGCCGGAAATAAGGACCGAGTAAGTGCTACGTACGGGCGTACTTTTGCGAAAAACTTCAAAGAGAAACGAAAAATGTCGTTTCCACGAAAAGTAGCGAGCGAGCATCGGACGCGCTCCCCGCGTCCTAATCTTAAAATAGCGCGTTTAATCGGCGCGACGCGGCAAAGTCGGAAACGCATTAATTTTTCTTCCATTTCGCCCGAGTTCCATTACTTTTCTCTATCGCGATGTCGTCCCGGTTAAAGCGGCAAGAACAATGGCCGAATAGGACGAGGACGGTCGTGCTTGGATACGTGAAACCGCTCGTCGCCGTAAACGCGATCGAAATCGTCCCTGGTAGTAGGCGATGTATCTCTCGCTAAGATCGGAAAGGACGAACCGGTCCCTCAACCTCCGAAAGCTTGAGCAAATTCGAATCGAACGTACCCGTCGGCCCTTTGAATGGTACGCGCGACGCAGCGACTGATTAAATTCTTTCCTATGCTCGGCGGTACTTTCGCGTTACTTCGTTCAATCGGTTATTCGGTTTTTCCTTTTTACGGCCGTTCCGCCGCAATGCACCGTTAATCCGATTAATCCATCTTCCGTATCGTACGATTAATTGAAATAGTATATAACTATGGGCACCGCATAGTTGTACGTAATTGAAATAAAAAATTCAACGAACGAAGCAATTATCATTTCGCCAGTACTTTCTTCGTCGTTCGATATCCGTTCGATCATCGAGACCGGTTTCATGTCGATAAATTGAAACGCGGAGATACGGGATAATTAGCGAAACGTTCCACGCTCGTATCGAGTCCCTATCGTTATCATGCGAACACGAAGATCCCTTTTCGAGGATCATACGAGGAGAATGCGGTAACATCATCCGTTTCGATATCGAGAGATCGATAACTTCGACGCTTGTCGTGCGATTCACTAGTATCGGCGATTAATGCGAACCGACCGAATTTTCCCTTACTGCCAATAGCCTTCGAAGGTACCGAGCAGAAATGGCGTCTAATTAGTCGCAAGGACGACCTTACGTCGACGTAAAGGAATGAAATTTACCAAGGAAATTCGCGTTGCGAGGCTCGAAGGTCTCTCGTTACTTTTTCCGAAAGTCTTAAGTTCCGAGATCGGGACTAGTCTCCGATAAAAGCACGGAAAAGACTCTTCGATCAGAGCCACTCTGTGCCAGCGATTGATTCTCGCGATATTTCAGCGCAACTTTTCATCGCCCGACCGCCCGACCGCCCGACCGGCCGGCCGACCGACCGACCGACCGAACGACCGACGCGAAAAATGAAGAAACTTTTCCTTCCAGCTTCGTGCTCACGTCTTTCCTAACTGCGCCCACGTGCCCAATATACTTACCAACTCCCGTGAGTTCTCTGTTTGCGTCGAGTACACACGGACGCGCGTCCGTCTTCGATGTTATTTCGACGAAAGCATAGGACGAAAATTTACGGACACGCCGAAGATAGAATGGAGGATGCGTTAAGTGATATAAAGGTCGAGTTACGTGACGGAAAAACTCGCTCGAACTTGCTCGAAACTCCATAGATACGTACTCGTGGAACAAAAGATTCGTCCGAGGCGCTCGTTAAAGCGTAGATACTTATTTTCTATTAGCGGCGAGTACGATATCTCGATGGCAACGTTCGCGAGAAGGAAGAGAAAATGGCGGAGGCGCTATCTTTTATTAAAATATACGCCCGGGCAAAACCGGATCTGGCAACGGAGAATTTCATTAAGGGAGCCGTTTGTTAAAGATCTTACATACAGGGCAATAACTGGTAATTGCTTTATCAACCTTTGGACGACGGCAGGGGGGAAGTAAATGGATCTATCTGTCCAAAGAAATTTTTCACGCGTCCATTACGGATTAGGAGCCTATGAATTTGGTACATCCGGAACGTTTATCGTCGACGAAGTTACTTCGAAATTCCGTTAAATCGCTTAGAATTTGGGTTGTCAGATACTACGTCAATTAACAATGATAGCTACGCTACTAATAATTGATACGATAAGCGATACGTATCCGGATCGATGCGATTCCTACCGTTCTCGAGTATGGCTTCGATCCACGATATATGGCATTAGCTGCGTGCGCGCGCGCGTGCGTACCACTCGAATCAACTTTTTCTCGGTTCGCGCTTACGTTTATTGCTGTATTATCGACGCGTAAAGGAAATATAAGAAGGAAGAAAATAAAAAGGAAAAAGAGAAGCGAAATCGCCGACAGAAGGTCGAGAAAGCGAATCGATCGAAGTCGTTTGGAGGCGCGTCGATGCACAAAAGGACAGAGTTCGAAAGAGCAGAGGGTTCGCTTACGTGAAGGGAGTACGATGCGAGCTGTCCCGTACGTGCACTGCGGACCTTTGGCGCAGAATGAGAATTTAGTATGTAAGGCACGCGTTCGCATCCGCCTTTATGAGCGTTTCCCGCGATTCCTCCATTTCGTCCTCGTTCTCAGCCAAGCTCGCAGCGTCACAATTCAGGGATGGGCTCAGGGTTTTGGGATTAAGGACGCTGCCGATCATATTAAGGCCAGAGAATATCTCTAGCCCCCGGATCCTCCTTATCCGCTTTTCCACGATCCTCCTAAAACCCGCTCGCGCGCGTTTGTTCCACATAAATTACGAAGAGCATCGTTTCTCGGGCGCATGCACCCTATCCAGTGAGATGCTACTTTATAGACAAAATCACCGCATTTATCCTAGAAGCTACTATTCTGCAGCGATTAACGATGAGCATTTAGTAACGGAGGGATTAGTGTCAATAGAGAGAACGATCCTGTCGTAGAAAAGTTCCTTCGACTCGGACTAGTCATTCGCCTCGTCGAATTCGATTAAATTCGATTGAACTTGAGGTCGATTAAGGACGTTAATTAACCGAGCATCCGTAAAAACGAAGTTATCCCGTCTCTGGCTCTTCTTTATATCTATACAGAATTTAATTTTATCTATAACATTTCTAAGCTGCGTGTAATGACGGTTTAAAACAAAGCTGTCCTCTCTCTCTCTCTCTCTCTCTCTCTCTCTCGACGACGATTTCGATGAAAGGACCCTTCCTACGTTACCTATTCGAGGTCACGAACAATTTTCTGTTTTATTACAAGGTATTCCGGTTACAACCCTCGTTATCCTTAAAACGTCTCTCGAACGTTTAAGCTCGCTCCGTAGCCAACTCATTTATTCTTCGCGTATATATCCAAAGAGAAAAGTATTCTTGGGGAAACGCATAAGAGTAGGAAGGTGTCTAAAACTGCGAAGAGAGCTTCACGGTTAGATTTCGGGGAGAAGACGGAGAAAGGCAGGAGCGCGAGCGAGAGAGAGATTTTCAGAAAACGAAAGAGAAAGACGGACGAAATTGGATCTTCAGGTAATAGCAAAATTGCGAGGGGAGGCACTTTGCACCTTGAAGCGAACTCGTCGAGCAGACGGGCAGGTAGGCAGACAGACGGATAGGCAAGCAGACACGTTTTAAGGAAGAAACCGTGGTATACGCAGAGGTACAAACATACACACACAGATCCGAGGAAACTTCCTTGGCGAAGCTCTCGTTCATTTACGAGACGACCAGAGAACCGAAATTCGTTGCCGCGAGACGATAAACGTTCCGTAACTAGTTTAAATTGCAACCTTCAGAAGAGGTTCCTGAGGCCGTACAAAACTTTGTTATCCTCCTTAACGACGCGCTGATCCACTCGCGAGATAAATTTCATCGCGTAGAAAAGTGACACGTGCTAGTTGAAAGCGAATCGAATGAACGTATTTCAAAGTCTCGACAAAGAACGAAGATGGAGAAGGAAAAATCGTATCGAAGCAATTTGATATTTCCAAGATTAATGTTAACTCGCTCGTCGGGTTAATAGGATTAAGACCGATAAATCCCCACCCCCCCTCTCTCTCTCTTTCTCGCGCCCGTATGCATTCAACCGCTTCCCCTTGACGTCTTTTCCGTTAGTTACCTCGATCGTCCTCTCTTCCTCCTCCTACCCTCTTTTTCTGCGAGTTCCGAGAAGCTCGAAAACTTTGCGGCAAGAAAAAGCCGTCGAGCGAACGCCGTCGTGCGGTGCAAGAACCTTCGATCCGAGTATGCTTTTCCTCGAGACCATTCCCTGCAGGAATTCGCACGCTATCCTTTCTCGTATTCTCTCTCTTTCTCTCGAACGTGAAATAGTTTCCCTATTAACAACGCCGTAATACCGTAGATCGTTGAATGTCTGTGCAAACGCACCATTTCCCAGCTCGAATTCTTTCGCGAGCGAATGTAAGAGCGGAATTTTAGAGGAGCGATAGTCGGTAGGACAGTAACTTGACTCTCGATTCAACTAGGAGGGATAGAAAGGGCCGAGTGCAGTTTATCGATAGAAATGGTATGCTCGCCGAGAGTCGAACTGCGCTCGTTACAAATGGCGCCGACAGGAATCGTGAACAGGACGCAGTAGTAACATCGTACCGCTGCCGGCGGCGAAATCGAATTTCCCGAAAATCCCGTTGAAAATACGAGCGTGCAAGCTAGAAATAGAGTTAGAGAGAAAAGACTAGGGAAATATACATATATGTACGTGGAAGGAGAGAGAGAGAGAGAGAGAGAGAGAAACGAGCGGTGTCGAGTAGACAGAGGAGAACCATGAAACCCTACGTAGGGAGAGTCATGGTCCTACGTCGCAGTAAATGTATTGTCCGCTAGACTATGTTCCGTCTGATTGCGAAGCGGTCGGGCGAAAACTTGACCCGAAAATAAACCGAATCGTTCGGTGGAACCTGTCGACCGCTGCCAAATGCAGCCACTCGGAATGTACCACCCCGCGATCCGACCCTTGCCCTCCCCTACCCTACGATCGCCGTCGTCTATCAGCGCTATCGCGGAGGATCGTCGTTCGTCCTGGGAACGCTCGAGAGCTCGCTTTTCGCTTCTACGACTTTTCTCTCTCTCTCTCTCTCTCTCTCTCTCTCTACTCCACTAACGCGGCAAATGCCATTGCGAAATCGTTCCGAGGACCGCGTTATAAACTGAGGGAAACCAAAAATCGGGGAGATTTTTTCCCTTTTATTTTGCTTTTCTTCCTTTTTCGCTTTATTCCGCGGCCACCTTTTGCGTCTACTCTCTTTTTCGACGGTCAATCGTTAAGTACGACGAGTCGATCGACGACCACGACGGCGAAAACAAAGCGATAGAGGCGACGTAGTTCGAGCGGGATAAAAATCCCAAGGAGATAACCGTCTTCCTTGCCTTTGCCAGAGTGCATTCTCCCATTACGCGACTGTTAAGAAGGTTTCGTCGAATTGGATTTCAGAGACGTAACGTAACGCCTTTTCCAATCTTCATCGATCGTTACATAAATACGAGCACCCGAGATGTTCTTGTAATGAAATATCGAAGACATCTCCGATTTCTCTCTACAACAAATTCTATCTTTCCCGTTAAGCATTCAAGGTATCGCCGTATAGAGTCGGAAGAAGGAAAGACGACGTGGAAAAATCTTGGATGACTTTCGATCGAAAGACTAACCTATTCGTCCCGTCTCGCTTTCCTTTAACTTCATCCCCTTCCCTATATCCCATTCCAGGCGTGTAGAAAACTTACGGAGAGATAAATTCCAATCGGTACAGCTAGACGATCCTTCACGATAATGCTCCGAGACAAGGTAGACCCTTCTTTTATACATACGCGTCCTCGCGCGGGGAAGGAAGGGAGAAAACAATGAATAACAAATGTCCGCGATAGAAATTCCTCCCGGTATTGTTAGCGGGCGTAGACTCGGCCAACGAACTGTAAAGCTCGAATTTATCTTTCTCGGAAAGCTCGGGACGACGCATTCGATCGTCGAAATAAAGGTTCTCGGAGCAAAAAGGGATGTTTCGATGGTCGCAAAACCGTGCAAAAGCGTATTCTTTAAAGACCACGCGAGTCGACGTCGTTCCTTCGAATTCGTCTTATCGGAGTAACGCGATAGGACGATCGAAAGGACGCGTCAGATCTTCGACTCGTTCGCTTATCTGTTTGTTTTTTTCTTTTCCATGGAAAAGCCACGCTCATAGGAGAAACGTGAAACGTCGAATGTTTATCTTTCTGCCTTTCCTTTTCTTCTATGCCAATTTCGCTCTTTACGAGGCGCGTTGTAATTCCGAGAAGAAACGCCAGCAGTATCGCTAGCGGCAAGAGCTTACGTGCCGGGCATGTCAAAATATCGAGACGTAAAACTATCCGCAGAGACGGTTAGCGATTCCTGCTTAACGTATCGTCGGCGCGTGTCGCGTTCGCCGAGCCGAACGACGAGTAGCCATCGAACGGTCGTTAACGTATACACGGAAACGTACGTTAACCACGAATCGCTGGAAATCGTATATAAGAGAGGTGAAGAACGGACTTACAATTGAAATACAAAAGTATTCCAGCGACGAATACGAAAATAACGACGAGGAGGACCAGAAGGAGCAGCAAGATCATAGGCCTGCACCAAGGACTTCGGGGCATTTCCGTTTGCCTGTTGTCCTTCGCGCGCTTCTCGACGACGCTCGATTCCCCGCTGGCGTTAACGACTACCCCTTTGTACGTGTATTGAGGAGCTTTCTTCTCGGCTAGAAAACCGTGGTCGTCCTCCGGATCCGAGTAAACCCCGTACGCCTCGAACGTGTTCTTCCTGTAACCGTTCATCTTCTCCGCGGCGACGTCCTCGTGTTCTTGATTCTGTTTTCTCGCGTAAGGACCGGCCGACGAGGACGAACCGAGCTCGCCGATCTTGAGCGTTTGCTCGTAGGACTTGTCGCGGTATCTGCCCGAAGAGGAGCCGTCGTACTTGCATCTCTCGTAGCTCTTCGAGCTCGTTAATTCGTATTTGGGATCGAAAGCCTTGCTACCGGTCTCGTACGCTTGCTCCTCGTACTTGGACTCGAACGATCTCGGCTCGTAACCGGCCTCGTAGCTGGAGGACTTGCCGGCGGTGTCGTACCTCGGTAAAGTCCCGTACATCTTGCCGGCCGAATGATACTTGCTCTCATACTTCCTACCGGCCGACCCCGGATCCTGCTGCTGCTGCTGCTGCTGCTGCTGTTGTTGTCCGGCGCAGCTGCCGAGCTCGTAAGCCGAGTCGTGGGTCTTGACGCCGGACTCGTAACCCTTCGACGCACCCACCGGGGCCTCGTAGATCTTACCGGAGTGATGATGGTGATGGTGATGATGATGATGATCCTTCTTCGGTTCGAGCTTCAACGTTTCCTCGGCGTATCTCGAAGCGTACTCGTAATCCGTCAAGTCCCTCGAGTATCGTCTGCTAGCATCCTGCAGCTCCGTGGGATAAGCTCTCGCGCTCAACTTTTGAGCGTCGCTTCTTTCGTAAGACCCGTCCAAATCCGATTCCTCGTAGGTTCTATCCTCGACCGCCGCTCCTCGACGATCGTACCTCGGACCGTCCTCCGGATATATTCTATTGTCCTCGTATCTATCGACGTTTTCTCTACCGTAGCTCGGCCCGGTCTTTCTCTCGCAGTTCCTGTAAGCCCTCAGTTGTTCGTGATAATCGACGTGATCGTACGTACCGCCGGCCACCGACGACGCGGCCTGACCATCCTGGTAGGACTTCGAATCTTGATACTCCAAGTACCGGGAGGACCTACGTTCGCTACCATAGTCCATCGAGCCCTCGACCACGTTCGGCAATTTGCTGCTTAAATTCTCTCCCGTGCCGGTGGACAGGGCCTGGCAACTCTCCGCATGCTCGACCAAGTTCGGTAACCTAGACAACGAGCTACCTGGCGTGTTCTCCGTTAGATCGAGCTTTAAGCCATTGCTGCTGGTCCTGCGCATCTTTGGGACTCTTTCGCATCTTCGAAGAACTCGCTCGCGCCGATTCTCTCGAGGGAAAGCCTAGCGATCGCGTCGCGAACGCTCGTAATCGGAGACGAGACTTTCGAATCGCCGTACGACCATCGTCGAGATTAGGGAGAATTAGGAGGATGCATGTTTTTTTCGAAGATTAGTCAAGCGGCTCTTCGTGCGGTTAGTAGTGGACGCGCAAAGCGGCACCTGGAAATGAGAAAATCGAGAGCTCGTTAATCGTGTTAGTGAGATATGCCGCGCCAGTTTGTCTCTTTTTCTTTGTTTCTTTTTTCTTTTCTTCTTTTCGCCGAGATAATTAGCGAGTTAATGGGACAGAACGAAGCGATAAATAGAAAGATTTTTAGTATATCCCGAGTCGAACGTGCGAGGAAGAAAGAAGGAAAAATTGATAAGCCGGAGCGCTGTTAACGCTCTTAACGCGGAACATGCAACGACTTTCAATCGTAATCCTGTTCCATTGTACGCCCTGGCAATCGGTGGAAAAATAATGAATACGGGATTGCGAGAGAAGCGAGGAAAGTCGCACGTAAGTCGAAAGTTTTCGGTAGAATCGCGCACGTCGATGAATATTATTATTATTATTACGCCGCTGGTTGCGCGAGTCGAGCAAAGAAGTACATAGAGAGAGAGAGAGAGAGAGGGAAAGCTCTGTAAACGGTAGCTCGTGAAAAGGAACGTTTGCCTTTGACCCTTCTCTCGTTCTCCTACGTTCGTCAACCGTACGTATTGTACACAAAGACAGGCTTTTGTTAATTTCTAATGGGAATACTTCGATTGTGTACGTTATGTAGCTCGAGCATCGACCGAAACCCAACAGTTAGCTCCGTCGACCGAAATTACCTCGAGCGACTGCATAACTAAATGACGATAAGGTTCAAACTTTTCGAATTTCCAGCGAGATCGAGCGATCGATAGGGGGAAACCTAGAACGAAAAGAGACTCGAACGAACGAAATTACCTAAAGGTAGAAAAGGGGGAAAATACCGAGTGCACTCTCCGAGTATCTTTAACTTTTAGATACATTCCGAATGTTTTCGATAAAACGAGACCTTACATAAAACATTGTATCGAATTATCGCCTAACTAGAAAGTTCATGCGTTATTCATAAGCGCGGAAGATTGGAAATAAATCCTATTAACGGTGCGTGAAGATGGCAAAAAATGATACTAAAATACGTAAAGTCGTTACGGCGAATTCATAAGTGAAATAAATACGAAGTATCTACGGGCACGCACGTGTCTATTCGCGAATAAAATCAATCGGTTCGATTTTCGACGAGACGGCGAAAGCCAAGACCCGCGAAAACCTATCGCCTGGAGGGTCGATCCGCGATACAACGTTTTTTTCGACGACTAAACTGCCTTAATAAGTACGACAGAGACTCAAAGGAGATTGCTATTTCGTATGCAAATATGATTAGTTCCGGAGCGCAAGTTCATTTGCGTATATTAAAAGTGCGGATAGTTCGCTTTATGCAAACGACGACAGGAAGGGGGCGGCGGCGAAAGAGGAGGAGAATGGACGATAGGAGGACGGAAGAAAAAGTGTTTTACGAGGAATTACGAGGAACAACGCGACCGGGAATAACGCTGGATGAAAAGAAAAGGAGATATGAAAAGAGGAAGCGGTAAGCCACGGAGGATCGTCGAATACCTCGTCACCCTTTGAGTTTAGACCATTGACTTATCTTATTAAAAAGTCGATGCTCGAAATTAAACGTTTATGAATTAGGAAAAAGTAATGGCCCTATTATCGTATCGAATACCGATGAAGGAACGGACGACTCGGCTACCGCGAAGGCCAAAAACTATTTTCTCTATAACGAAGTATCGTTGGAACTTTCTCGATACGCGTACCCCTATTTTCCAACGGCAGCGTTGCGACGATCTATTCTTTTTTCTTTTTTCTTTTTTTTTCTAATACATTTTCCTCCGTTTACAATCGCAGTAGTAGAAGCAAAATTAGGACGAAAAAGTCGAAAAAGTCGTAGGAAACAACGTTCCGCGAATATTTATCCGTCGATTTAGGCCGAAGAGTCGAGTCGGTATTTTCCGTCCCAGCGAATCGTCGCCATTACCATCGGTCGAAATTTCCTTTTTTCCTTTTTGTTTCCCGGCTACGTAAAAACCTTTGAATTATTTATCTTTTTCTCGTGGATCCCCGCAGTTGCAGTGCGAGATGCAAATGCATCTTCTTTTTTGCTATACGTTTGAATGTTTAATGACGAGCCATTGCCAGGCTTCGTCCGCGTTGGCGTTCGTTTCACTTTTCGACACCGAAAGTAGCAAAATATCGGCAAGTAGGACATGGAACGTGTTCGCTCGCATAAGATTCTCACCTCGAAAATAACTCTCGCGACGAACGAGTAAACGAATGTCGCGGTCCTTCGAGAAAATGAGAAGGTGAGTTCGTCGACGGTGTGCGCTCGCGCGTCGAAATTATCTGTAAATCGAGGGAAGCCTTCGCGACGATGGTACGATACGACGTGAAGAGGGAAGTGCTTCACGCGCGATTGAGAACAATTGCAAAAAAGAAGAGGAAGGAAGAAGGTGAGGAGAGAGAGAGAGAGAGAGAGAGAGAGAGAAGCTCGTGAAAACTAACAGTCGCACGAAGCTCGTGAAAATGACTCATGTAGTACGCGTTCGATGGCACGCGACGCTAGCGCATTTAAGTGCTATCGATCTCGGTAAGAAGGGATGGTATAACGACCGCTTTATCTATAGAATGACTTTGCAGAGAATGAGTCCGATCGATCCGTAAGAAAAAACGACGTCTCCTTCGTGACTCTCTACTCGTAAGCGTAGTCGTCGACGATTATCGCGCTAATACCTACATACTTTTATCGATGTTGATATATATGTTTCAAATTATCGCTTTTATCGTTCTCGTTTTATTAACGTTTAAAAATATATCCGAGCGTTCGCTCGCTCGCACACTTTCTGCCGAGCAAATATTTCAAGAGGGAGACATCCGTGAAACGTCGTCCGATATTCTAATTCAATATTTACCAGAGAATTCTAGGCTCCTTCCTCCGCTCCGCTCGCATTATTTGCAGAATGTCGAATACATACCGTTTATAATGATATTATAATATATTGTATACGGTATGCCAACGACAAAATTGTTCTCCCTCCCTCCCTCCCTCCCTCCCTCCCTCCCTCCCTCTCCCTCTCTTTCTCTCTCTAAGAAAGTTAACAAAGTGTTCATTAAAGATAGAAGGGAGTAAAGATAAATCAGACTTAAATCCGTTCAACGGAACGACGCAGCGAACTACTGCACAGAGTTACGTATGGCGCTTTTTGAGGGTAATCGGTACGATCGAATGTAAGAATTACGAGTAGAAAAAAGTACAAGGGACGCGTTAAGGCCAGTGACAGACCTGTGATAACATCTCGTTCAGTTTCCAACGAATGGTAGGTGAGCGCGCCCACCTTTTATGAGGTAAAGCGGATATCACGTCGAAAGTCACGCTTCCACGATAAAAGCGTCTAATACTCGAAAAATCGTTTGAAGGACTCTAAACGCGATTCGATTGTACTGCGTCAAAGCGTGGATTATTTAGTATCGTTTATACCACGTAGTTTAGCGAATCAAATTAATCGATTGTGCGAGTTAAGAATTCATTTCGGTCGGTCCAACGAAGCGAATGATTTATCGACTTTAACGTAAACGCGACATACGTAAAAAGGATGTGAAACTCGAAGAGCTTTTTTAGAGCTTTTACCGCAAATTTTAGCCAGACGTCTATCAATAAAAATATCTCTCCGACACGTTCTACGAGAAGTAAGGATATACATATACCGGGGACTAGCGCACAATAGGACAGATAGGTACATTTGGTAGGTGGTCGTTACGCGTTCTCCCATATAGCACTTCCGTGTCCGGCCAAGTCCAGAGCACGCCCCCGGGGCCACTTCTCTATACGTAAGGTATCTAGACTAGAAGAATTTTCACAGAAACGACGCCACCTTAGACGCCTTTACCCTTTTTCCTTCTCTTCTTTTCTTTCCCCTTCCTACCACTCTACCATCTCGTAGCTCGTAGCCGCAGCACCGTTAAACAAATACTTCAATAAAAAGGAAACGACCGGCCGAGCGTCCTCCTATCTCTCTTTCGTTCTTCCTATCTTCCCTTTTCTGGTCGTCCGTTTCTACCGGCGCGGAAGGCTGTTTCGCTGAAGCGCGTATTATTATCTCTTCCTCTCTCTCTATCTCTCTCTACCGATGACTCCTCTTTCCTTCCACTTCCATGTTTCAAAAGGATATCGGTCTACCTGCTCGCAAAGTCAATATGCGTGTATTGCCGGAATAAAAGAAATAATTTTTTTCGTTGACACGATTGAATGAAACTTTGATCACGTGCTTTTACCTTCGCCCCTCCGACGAAACATCGCGCTGCCGACACGAAATTTACGTTCGAACGAAAGAGGCCTTGCACGAGGGAAAGTAAGTCCGAACAAAGCGACAGAGAGAGAGAGAGAGAGAGAGAGAGAGAGAAAGAAAGTCCATTGAAAGCGAATCTAAACGATAAAAGTTTGATCGCCTTATTATGCGTCGTATATACAAAGTACGCCGCCGAAGGCGGTACTCCGAATTCGTTGGATTTATTCATCGATCGTCGTGTGTGCGTTATCGTCGCGAAATTCGATTGCGTTACGGGGCTCGAAGAGAATAACGATTCTAAGAATCGAATTATTCGGATACGAGAAAAGAAAAAGAAAGGGAATACGAGTGCACAGTTCGATACGAGAAACGCAGACAACCGGATTGATTCGATTTCAACGTGATCGGGGAAATAAAAAAGCGGTAGGAACGACTACAGCCAAGCTCGGCAAAGGTGATTCTTTTCTGACCGCTCTTGAACGATTAATAATAATAATTACTTTCCTATAGTCGTAATTACGCGATCACACTTTTTACGAGGGGTAGATCTAACTGAATTTTGAAGGATCACTCGCACAACCAACGACGTCGATTCGAGACTTGTCCTATCGATTCGTTCGAAACGTTGTTCTTTCTTTTTTGTGTCTTTTTTTCGTTGCGGTAAAATCTTTAGCAGAATTAAGTCTTTGTTCAAAAATCACAGCCTAAATATTTTCTATGAACATTAACGCGGTAGGTACCTATATACACGCGGGATATAGGGTAGGTACATAGGACGGAAAATATAGCGATACCTGTTCCCACCGTGGTACGTTTGCCATACAATACGTCAAATTCGCTGACCGAGAAATCATCTTCGATCATACCGTGCGTGTCTATTCACCGAAATGGAACTCTCGCGATCGCTTTCAGAGAGGATAGGCTTTTGAAAAGGGCCGACGCGGTAATGCCCATTCTGCCTCGATAAACGATTGTCTCTCTAACGTCGATCTTCGTAAACGACCACGTAATATCGAGGACACGCGTTCACGACGACATATCGCAAATCCGCTTGTCCACGTTTAAGTCGTTTGTTTCTCCTTTAATATCTAAAGAATGATCACACTCGCGCTTTATTTACGTAAAAGGTGCTTTTCCAATTCCACGAATTTCTATCTTAACCCTCGTTACGATTAATTCCTAATTCCTAATATATTAAACGACGGTCGGACGGTATTATCCCTCTAGCCTTTACCAACCTTTACGATAAGTCCTTATAAGCCGGGCGGGCCTTCCTCCCATAAGCAACGAACAACGCTTCGAAATTTCTACGCGTTGAAACGAAAGATTTATTCCGAGCGTAATAACGGTACTTAACTAACGGGTTAAATTCGATGCCGAAAGTTGACGATAACTGGCGGCGGACTATGAAACTGAAAGCTACACGCAGATTGCAATTTTCTTTCGGAGAGATAAAATGGATATTTCGAAAGAACGGAAAAAAGAGAGGACCGTACTCATTATTAAAGCGACTCTCGCAATTTGTCCTCTTTTTCTCTACCGCGTTTCGGTCGTCTTTGTTCGATATCGCGTGCTGCGTATGCGACACGTTTTATTGGAATTGCGAGCGCACGCAGAGAGAGAGAGAGAGAGAGAGAGAGAGAGAGAGAGAGAGAGAACGACCAACGAGCAACGACCAACGACCAACGACGAACGATCCACGGCACTCGTTCGACGTCCGACATAAAATCATCTCCTTTGAATTAAAATCGTAAAATTCCCTGCGTGCCATCGAGATTGCAGCGTGAAATGTTGTAAACTGCCCTCCTGTTCTCTTCCTTCTCCGATATATAGGAGCGTCATCGATTTTTTCGTTTTTTCTTCGCTTCTTTTTTTCTCTTCTCTCTTTTCTCTCTTTTTTACGTCGTTTCTATTTTGATTTCATTTTCGATATCCTGCAGATCTCGATAAATTTGCTTGCGACCTTTAAACGATTACGCGAACAAAACAAAATTCCTCTCGAATAGACGTTTTGCGCATCTCTCGAATTTTCCGGGAAACAATAGAAATAGAACGCGAGGTATGACGCGGTGAACTCGTGACAACAGCTTTTACGATCACCACTCTTTTTACTCCCGTAAATACGTTGAAATGAAATTTCTACTTTAGACCGTTCCAACCTCTCATTATTGTGTGTGCACGCGTTGCATCTCAAACGTAAAGTACATACGGATATGTATATTTACGTACGTACGATGAAATAGATGTAATAAAATGCGGCGTGGTGAAAAATTTTTCTTTACGTCCATTGTATACTCTCCACCGCGTCAACGCGAACGTAACGGCTCGAAACATAAAGTACGCTTTCGAGAGTTCCTTTTGTTTTTCAAAGGGAGAACGACGACGTCGTACGTTTCTACGTAATTTTGACGCGTATCGATTTTTCGTGAAAGGAATAGATGCACTTCCGAGCGAAAAATATCAAAGGCATTTCGAGAGTGTACGATCGATAGATATTAAGCTGCGTGCGAGCGCGAGAGGGCCAATTCACGTATAATTTCGACTACGTAGACGGGGGTATATTAGCTCATAGAAATCGGCATTACGCGTTACGTCCGAACGACGACGGTTTGAGCTCGTCGTTCAAGGCGCGTCGATGCCGCAGCCATTTCCGGCCGCGCACGATTTCGACGTCGCTTTGTTAGTCATTCCCTACGAAAAATTGGCGCACGGCCGACGTAGGTCGAATCGACCGAGGCCCGAACGGTAGCGTTTTTTTCGGGGCGATCTACCGCTTTCAAAAAGACGCGATCGGCGATCGTCGAAACGGCGAAAAAGACAAAGAACGGGAAAGAGAAAGGGAACAGAGGGTAAGCGATTTTTCGACTATTTTCCGCGGCAACGGCGCGTCACCGTGTCCGTTCGAGACGAAGGGTTGGAAAAGAGCTATGAGCGAGCTCGGGGTTACAAACAAAAGGTAAAAAAGCAGATGTCTCCAGGGAGAGTGGAGAGAGAAGTAGGAATGGAACGAGAGAAAAGGAAAGGAAAGAGAGAAAGGTGGAGGGTGCGTCCGTTCTTCGAGGTCAAAAGGGCGAAAGAAGATAGCAGACGGGCGTAAAAGGGTCGTGGAAGATTATTCCTTCAAAGTGGTAGGGATAGTCGAGATGGAGACGAGGAAGAGAAGAGATGGCTTCTCTCGGCAAACTCATAGTACGTCGTAGAACGAAATCCCCGAGTCGACGGTCGTTTTCTCCATCGGCAAGCCTTTTCTTTCCCACTTCGTATTCATCACGCGATACGTTAATGCTCTGTGCACGAACGAGGGCCCTTGTCCTACGATGGTCTTTCTCCCGTGGGAAACGAGAAAAGAAAAAGAGAAACGAGCCAAAAAGTAACGAACGCGTTTGACAGAAAAAGAAAAAAAAGAATCGACCAAAATTATTTTCCTTTGGATCCTCGAGAAGGCGAATTCGTTGTCCTGGTTACGTACGAACGCGTACAAGGTGCAGCAGAGACGTACAAGGTGTATCGAGCTTGCTCGTACGTGCGTACACAGCCGCGTCTATATACCTACGTATATCGTGTATCGTCTCGCGCGTACGTGCGACCGCGATGGAGCGGGACGAATGAAAAGACCGAGCGCGAGCGGTCGATGGGGAACGATCCGCGGTAAAGGAGAGACGAGGCTGCCGCCGCGGTAAATTACGGAAGAGGCCGAATGCGAAGCGTAAAGGGAGAACAGGGAGTAACGGGCGAATGTGGAAAGGCGAAGAACGGGAGTGGGCCGGAACGTTCGGCGAGATAACCGTGAGTTACGTTTGTGCGTTCCTCGAGGAAGAAGAGTCTTCCTCCGTCCATTTCTCCTTCCTATTAGTTTTCTTCATTATTTCTTATATGAAGTCGGTTTTATTCTCGAACTCGTATCTAAATTCGTGAGTTAAAATCGATTCAGCGCTCACGCTCGTTCGCCGATACGCGAGGAACTAGAAAGGAGAAAGCGAGGCCCGAGATATGAGGTCGGAGACAAGAGGATCGTCGTCGGATGGTACCGTTGGGACGTCTCTCGCATAAATTCCTCGTTTCTCCTTCCACGTAAATCACGAGTGACCTACGCCTTCGAACCGACCGACGCGACCCCTTTCTCGAGAATCGACGGGAAAAGGAATCCGACAGAGTCGCGAGTCGTGGACGTATTTCCGTCGCGAGCGCGTGGAACGACGCATCGGCGATTTAGCTGCCTCAGCTAGGAAGATATAACGAAGAGCGATTTATCGATCGCACACGCGCTCGCGAAATAGTTTTCGAGTAAATTGGCGAAGACGAGGGATTGCGCGACGTGAAATTTATTTCTGACCGTAAAGCTTATCCGAAAGCGGAACTCCGAGCGAAAACACAAAGTTGAACATCGAAAAGAGTGACAAGAACGAAGAATCCGATTACAGTCTCTCTACGGCTACGCTTCTTTGACTGGCTAAGCTCTTGATCCCACAGAGAGAACTCGAAAGGAGTTTTAGAGCGTAATAGGACGATTGTACGGTCGTTCTCTCTTTCGCATTTATATCCCATCAGTTAACCAGACTGATACGGATTGGACAGTTATCTTCGTACAAACAATTTTGATACTACACCCGTACCATTTCTTTTCCATAAAATCCAGCTAGCAAAGTATTCGCGAATATATCCGATAAAGGACTCCCATCGTGTTTCGTTAAGAGCGGGAGAGGTGTTTTCGTCCGCTAAACGATCACGACCGAAATACGCGTACTACGGCGCGTCCGTACGTCCGGACAAAGTGCCTCTCTCGAAGCAGATTTAATTTTACAACCGCCGTCGTGTAAAGGCGTGTACGTACGATTCCGCTGGCTAGTCAGTTAAACGTACGAACTCTTGGAGCTATTCGCAGCAGCGTTTGTTAGCGTCGTTGCGAGCCTGAAAACGCCTTAATGAAACGTGTATAAAAGTCCAAGTTGGCGAGCAAGGTGCATTTACCGGGACGGTAAAATCTTTAATGCAACGAGAAAACGTGACGTCGAGCGAGAAATACGAGTCGTCCTTTCTTTCGAAGGAACGTTACGAGTTTCTACGGCGTAACATTCGCAATAAAAACTCGAAAGTTTCGAAACTCTCGACGGCGTTGAAAAGGAAACTAGCGACGTCGAAGAGTATGGCGGCGCCTATCCGCGCGCGAATCGGTTACTCCTTCGGAAACCGTCTCTCTCGATGGAATTCGCGAGCGCGTCCGAAGCCTTCTCGATGCCCTCTCCCGCTCCTAACTCGAAAGAAAGCGCACCGCGTATCGCGTACGACGGGCAAATCGATTCTCGCTTATCGATTTTCATCGTCGTTGTCGCGAGATCGATCGCCGGACCCGGCTTTACTATGGACGATATCGCCGAGGGCCGACGACGCCGAGAAAAGCCCCGGATGAATCGGCTGAGAGAATCGTCGGAAACTTTTTATACGGCTTTAAGTAAGTACGCGCCCGGGTCGCGTTTGGCTTTTTTCGGCGTCGCTCGCGAAGGATATCACGAGCGAGCGAGCGAGCGTGATTTTAAAAAAGAAAAACTTTGCCCGCGAGAAAGCTCGCCGTAAGATCCTTTACAATCTATAAACTCGTTCATCAAAGCCGCACGCTTTTATACGCGTCGTAGAGCGAAAGTGGTGTGTGCTTCTCATCATCTCTCGGCGAAGTGGAGTCTACGAAAAGGCGACGAAATTGCTTGGCGACTAAAGTGCACCGAGTATATGTCATCCTCTCCTCGACGTAAAAATCTTATTTTTTTTGAACGTAGTCGCATCGAAATTGCTTTCCGACTGAGGGACTATAGAGACGGGAGGCGAAACGACGAGAAGAAAAAAAAACGCGGTCGCGAAGGTGACGATGAGATTATGAGCAAAGGATATGGGTCTTTGCGTCTCGATCGGGGCTGAAGAAAATCGAAACACACCTAGGTACTTTATATTCGATCCTGATGAAAAATGCGAAAGGACGTTAAGAAGATAAGAGAGATGGACGACGCGCTGGTCGAGCCGCTGCTTTCCAACGGGACATCCTCGCGCACGCGTTCGCATATTTATAGGAATTTAAATGCGGCGAGAGGATTAAAGGATAGCGAAATACAAATCGAATGAGCTTGAGCGCCTGTTGCATGCGGACACGCGCGAATCAAGCCGTAAGGGCCGAAAGGGTGTTTGAACGTTGGAGGATCGCGAACGAGAGGGTGACGGAGTGGAAAAATGAAAATCGCTTGGCATCCTGTAAACTCGGCAAAATTCGTAGAATATGAGGATAATCGAAGCGTGTACCACGCGATACGACGATTCCAACGAGAGCACGCATACGCCCCGCTACGTTCGAAATAAAAAATCGAAATATCTGGAAAATGGAAATATCTGATCGTCGCGTTAACGACGTACGTGCTACGATCGAGGATAGAGTTCTAAAAGTGGCGTTAAAAGCACAACAAATTTGCGCTTCGACGGTAGACATCGATTTTTCTCCACTTTATTCCGCAAACTCGATATACGCGTATCTGCTTTTCTTTTTTCTTTTTTCTTTCCTTTTTTTTTTTGCCACCGATCGGAAGAAAAGAAACGCCCGACAATTTTTCGAACGTTCTTTTCCAGAGGCTTCCGTAAGATATTCAAAAGGGAGGTAGCTAAGTGCGTTTGTAAATGTACGTCCGAACGTACGGGGCTTGTAATTCGCTAGCGAGTTGATTTTCACGATGCTACTCGGCAAAATCATATTTTTCTCCGAAAAGTATCGACGAGCGTTTCCCTTTTGCGAAACGAAGCGACAAGAGTTATCTCGAGAACGCGAGTTTCTATCGACGATGTTCGCCCGAGATCGTCTCGACGTCGTTTCGGCTCGTTAATCGAGATGAACGTAGGTTTGCCTCGAACGGTCCAATCGCTCTACGGCGCGACGTGCGCCGAACCGTACACGACAGCGAGCGGTTTGATGGAAGTATCCGCGAAAGGGCGTGCTTCCTTTTTTCCCCGTTCAACGAGAGTCTCTCTTCGTCCGAGTGAAGAAAGACGCAAGGAAAGGAAAAGGAAGAGGAGCGAGGGAGATATATTCGCCGTTGTTGCTTCCATGCCCGTCCACTCGATGAAATATAGCTATCCGCCATTAGAATCACGAGATGCATCGAACGGAGTCGCGCGAGTAATAAAACACGGAAATCCTACCGATAAGACGTCCGCATAGGGAACGCTCGAAAATAAGAGTAGATTCGTAGGAGACTCGTACGAGATCCGTGGAAGGAAATTCGATGAAATACGAGCCACGAAAATACGAATGCGCGCACGGTTTCCATAGATTTCTATCAGGAACAAAAATAAAATAATAATATCTCGCGCTCGCGTATCTATCGACAAAGATATTCCTTTGAGATTCGTCGACGATGGAAAAAGGTCTATCTCGATACGATTGGTATTGTACGGAGCCGGTAATAACATTGAGTTCGTCGAAGCTTTTAATTCTTTGAAACTTTTCTCAAAGACGACGAGCGACGAGAAGACGAGAAAAGTAATCAAAAAGCGGTGCCTTTAAAGCGGGGTAAGAAAAAAAAAGTAACAGGGTGGAAGAAAAAAGACGAAAATATCGAAAGATATCGAGAGACGATGCGAAGAGAAAGAATACAAAACGTCTTTTGCCCGGAACGTAAACGCAAATAAAAAGTTTCGACCAAGTTTCAAGATTTTTCCCATAGGTCGCTTATCGCTCCAAGTTTTTCGCTCGAGTGACGGAACGAAAGTGGCTATGTATATGTAGCAAGAAAATCGCAAAGACACGATTCGCCGGAGAAAGGAAAAAAAGAAAGAAGAAACGGGAAAGAAGCATGGCCTCTCTCTCTCTCTCTCTCTCCCTTCGTACTTCGACGTGGTTCACCTCGAAGCTAATTAGAAATCGTTTGAACGATGACAAACAAAAAGATAGGAAAGTCCGGAAAGGGGGAGAAAAAGATTCGTTGCCGGTCGACGAATCGAACGAGAGCCATTTAACGCGATCAACCTTTCATTCGCCGAGGGAAAACTGAGAAGATGAAAATTCGCGACGAAATGCGACGTCCGATCTCTCGAAAGAGAACATCTCCGAGAGCTACAGCGTCCGACGATTCGTTTTCTACCCCGTTAACCGGCCCTTTCCGTCCTACAGGTCTGCTCTTCGATGTCCTCCAACGAGTACGCCGTCTCTCGACCTTACGTTCGAAGCTCACCTCGAACGTTACCCCCTCCCGTAGGGTAAGGTGTTCTCGGTCGCAATAGTTCTTATTACCAACGTGTGCGGATATACGGAATAGAGTGGGAAGGCCGGTTATTAACGTCCGTACACGGTCTCTACCGGTTGCGAGATAACTTTACCCGCAAAGAAAAGAACCACACCCCGAACGCGGCAAAATTTGCCTGACAGAGAAGTGTATATCACAGCACGGTATTATCAATGAAACGCGATCCCCTTTGTAATATTAGCGCTATAGCAACGGCCAAGTTTGAAATCCTTCGCGTTACACCGGCGCATATTTCATTCGTCTCGACAGCTACCAATAATGGAATTACTAACGTTATAAATCAAGGGTCACTCTTAAAATTGAGCGTGAATTTATGCCCGCGTAGTGCGAAGGCCTAAAAATAGACGAACGCCGAAAAGACAGAGAAATCGATAAGTTCGAGAGGAGACTCGTTCGAGTATCACCGCCGAGTCCACGGGAGTTGCCCCGACGGACTCGGTGGCGATAATAGCGGTAAAGGGTTTTGCGGAGTGTAACTTAACGGCGAGTAAGCAAGTAACCGTATATGCGCGCGTAGAGGATTCCTTCGCAAAGTGTTTTCCGCTTAGTATCTAGGAAGCGAAGAAGCTTTTTAACGAGCTTATCGTGGTATCGGGCGGTAATCAGTTTAGGAGGAGGCTCGCTAATCTTCAATTTACATGCGCTTCTGATTGCGTGTACGAGTTCAGTGGCGAGAAAGCGCTGTTTCAGGCTGGGATAAGGGTTGACAACCACTGCTTCCTTCCTTCGTAACTCCGGATTAGCGTCACTATCGAGGGTACTAAATGTCCGATCGCTATCGCCTGGCCCGGTCCGATAAGGGCCGAGAGCACGCACATCCTACACACCCGATTCTCCTGCTAATCACTGTTTTAATCCGATTCGCGATAATGTCCGTGGTAATCGCGACGATAAATAGTCCGATAAAGACCGACCCTTTTCTCTCTTTTTTTTTTCTTCTTCTTCTCCTTCCTCCTCCTCGTCGTCGAGCAAGGAGACAATTTCGGGCTTGTAAAGTAGGTGTAAGCTAGGCGCTCTCTCGCACGAAGCTCGATTGTACTCGAAATAGTCCGATCGAAAAGAAAACGAAACGCGCGGGCCAATAGGGTTGCGAGGATCGAACGACGATGGATCGGTCGTAGTCGGTCGAAGGGAGAGAGACGGAAAGAGAAAGAGAGAGAAAAGGGGCGTCAGCACCTACGCCCGGATAATCGATCGCGGCGATATGGCGTAAAAAACTGCAGGAACGGAACCCTGGGATTTTCAGGATATTACCTTTTCATCCCATGGCAGCTCAGTTTCACGTTTGGTCACGAAGGCCCTGAATTTCCGGCCGGCTCGAAATGCCATTTTCCCCTGCCCCCCAAGTCCCGTCCCGTCGAACCCTCCACCCGCCCTTCCAGCGTCGAAGACAATCCAGCAGTTTATTATAATTTATCGATGCTCGGCTATTTCCATGTTACCCGCTCGGCCAACATTATTGCCAGCTGCTCCTGAATTTAACCGACCAAACAAATCACTCATCGTTATGCGCACTGACAGGGGCTGTAATTATAATTAACAGTTTATCCGGTACCTCGCGCCCTCTCCGCGGCAATACGCGCTCAAAATGATACGGGCCGCGACGATTTACCGACCGTAGCGACGCCGAGTAAAATATCGCGCTTAAGGCTCGATACGTGTTTCGGTGGACCGAAACACCGTGCCCGATAACTTGGAAAGATAAGCTCGTTAAGTCGAAAAGGTTAAGAGAGTAACGCGAGGCGCCTTGATTCGCCTTGATCAGCTGTCGAAACGGTTCGAACGACGGTTCCTCTCGGACGAATCTAGGTGTACGAACGAATGCCGAAAATACGTAGGAAAAGCGTTGTCCCGATAACACGGCCACGAAAGCGTTTAAAAACGATGACGCGCGTCTAGTCCCCTAAAGGGAAGTCGTGGAAAAAATGTTGATGCCGTTGGCATCGATTTGTCTCGGAAACGATTAGCCTTCGCTACGCGTGGCCACGTTTTACACAAATACCGAAAGAACGATATCGAATACGGTCCTATTGCGTTTGTTCGCAACGAGCTTACAAGCCTAGAGGCCTTTAATGTCGCCGTACTCGTTCCCGTCCAACTTGTTTTCCGAGACCGATGGACCAACGCTTCTAATGCACGAATTCCACTTTGTCGGAAACTAACGAATACCAGAGCACAAACCGCTGACCCACCTCCACGAAGATATCTATATTTGGCTCGACCGTGGAAGCGGTGAGATTCCCGCACACCTGCTTTGTTTACCGTCCCTCGGTTCCTCTTGTATTCTGCTTTTGTATACGTTTCGATAACCCTCCTGTCTGCTCTTTCCAACCGCCTGCCATATTTTACTTGCTTTTGCTGCGGCTCGGCCCAAAACGAGAGCCTTCGTCAAAATCGAACCAGAGGAGAAATTCAAAATTCGACGTTCGTTCGTCGATTGCGAATTTCACATATTAATTATGTATTAATTATGTTAATTATCAATTGCAACGTTATCGAGCACTTTCAAAGAATTTTCGACTATGCGTAAACGCGAGAGACGAAATATATCCCCATTAAAATTACTCGCAACTTTGTAATATCGTTGTAACGATGAGTAATGAATACGACTAGCCGTTGGACGAAGCATTAATTATGAAGCTTAATCGGATAAAATTTCCATATCTATAAAATTTGATTATACCGGGAGAAAGAGGGAGAGAGAGAGAGAGAGAGAGAGAGAGAGAAAGGAAACTAGCGAGTCCGGTCCAACGATCGCTTAATTTCGATTCGTTGTTCATTAAAGCTAGATGTCTTCATTATCTGGCTCATCGACTACAATACGTTTGTGGCCTCTGTAACAGTGACCAATCGTCGTCGTATAATACGACGCGATGTCTCGTAGAAAATAATGTAACGATATTATTACGAATAAGACGTATAAACGTTCGTTAATTTACGTTAAATTAATGTTTCCTTGCAAATGATCCGTGCTCGTATGCGAGCTCTTCGTTTAACATCGATCAGATTCGTCTAATGCTTGTAGCATCGCTATGTACATACAATCCGATACTATCATAGCAAACATGCGACACTCTCTCTCTCTCTCCCCCTCCCTCTCTTTCTCGCATGAAATGCAAATCGAATCTCTCCTTAACGCTACTTGTAATGCATTACATTTACAGCCACAAGCTTTCCGAGCTTTCGGAGAAAGGAAATTCGAATCGCGTCATGATCTTCCCGTTATCGGCATTAAAATGTTTTCGAGATATCCGCGTGTTTCTTTTTTCCTCCTTATGGGAACATAAAACGTGGCGAAAGAAAAAGGGAAAAAGGAAAAGTTTGCGGAACGTTCGATACGAGAAACAATGATGGATTCAATTTGTACGCTCGACTAGTTTCCGATACTTGGGACTCGCCGGAGGAAACCGAGGTGAAACACTGCTGCGAAACATCGCTCTTATCCTTCGACAAACGTATTGTCGAAAACCACGGAAGCTACGGCTGGACGAACGTGTTACGAGCGTAGGAGAAACGAAATAAGATAGAGAAAGAGAGAGAGAGAGAGAGAGAGAGAGAGAGGTTTCGCTAGAAGCAGCACGCATTATTGGAGAACTTTCGACGCTTCGGGTAGCGTCCTTGAAACACGTCTCGCTTCGAAACTCCATACATTTCGGACAGGATTACGGAAGGAAGGATAAGTTTCCGGTCTTCTCGAACAATTGACACGTCCCGGTAATACGACTTCCCTTCTTCCTCTTCAGCTCGCGCACACACCGTAACTCCTCCTCTCCGAATATATAGCGTCGTCCCTTTCACTTCCATACAGCTCTTCTCCGAAACACATCTCGAATACGAGCAGATACGACCTTCCAAACTGTCGTACCAAGTCCTGACTTTGTCGTGTAGTATCCGAACCTGTATATAGCTCTCGGCTAGCGGCGCGAGACGCAATAGCAAGCACCACTACGTCGAGCTAGTTTTCGAGCGAGAATAGACCGAACCATAGTTTGTTCCATAGTTTCCTAGCCGACACAGCAATGCTCGGACAATGTTCCTACCGCACCTTTTCTTCCTTTCTCGTTTATGAAAGCGCAACTAGATCTTAGCGATCGACAAGAAAGTAATACCTCTGCCGTCAAAACCCAAACGATCTTAACGATCGTTTCGTATCCAACGTGGGACGCGTTCGAGAAACGTCCAATCCTTTGAATTTTAAAACGTATGAACGAGCAAAAATTGATAAAAAGATCAGAGGGACGTCGGATTCGATTATCGACGCTTTCCTCGATCGAACACAGGCAACTTCGCTTTATAAAAGCCTCGATTCAATATGATCGCGACTCGATGTAATTCTTTCGACGTAAGCGATTCATCAAACGTGATGGATCGCGGTTGATAGTCGAACGTTCGCGAGTATAATTCCAACAGCCTACGGGGCATGCTTCGTTCTCGTTCGCCATCGTTGGCTACGTCAATAGAGATGGACTTTGGTATTTAACTTTAAAAGTTCATTGTCCTAACTCAACATTTTGCGGAGCGACGTCTATCGATTGGAAAGTTAAATATACTTTGAATCATGCTGCAACGCTAATAATCTTTTCCGACGATTCTCTCTCTCTCTCTCCCTCCCTCTCCGTCTCTGCGTCTTCCTTTCTCTTCGGTTCCAAATATAAACGTTCGCGATTAAATGTGTACAAATGTCACGTGTAATATTTATTTACCATACGATACGATCCGATCGGTAAGCGACCTTCGCGTAATTATATCTCACAATCCATCACCGATCTGTATTTATTTTAAACCAGTCAAAGTCAACCAGGTCACGATCGCTGAACTTTTCTTATCGAGATTTAGCAGATGACCTTATTACCTTGAGCAGACCGATCGATACTATCGGTAAACTAAATTTACCAAGCGTTGTAACATCGATATTTTCGCATCCACTTGAAAAAATATCTATGTATTAACCATGGTATATGCGAACCGTAGTATTCGCGTTACATTAAAGAAATATCGAGGCTGAGACGTCTATATCATGGCATTGATCCATTCATCTTTCCTCTTCCTATCTCTCTCTCTCTCTCTCTCTCTCTGATTCCGCGTTGGCCAGCTGCGGACTCTCGTAAACGACCGTCTGCACCACGGAAGGAGTCCTCCGTGGTCTGTGGTCTACCATTTGGGAAACGCTGCTCTACGAGGCTTTACCGGACGACTTTATGAAAGATAACCATTATTAATGCTCCATACTGAACGTGAAATAAGATTTACAATGTATATACTCTCGCGACTCGAATAAATATCTCGACTTTGAAAACGCTTTCTTCCACTTATTTTCATCTCATTTGCAAGATCCCGTTCGAAAGTAGTTTAATGGTATTAACGAAAACACCACTAGGAAATCTTTGGAAATAATATTGAATATGTTAACTTTGCAAATTCGTCCGTTCAAATCTCATCGAATGAAAATCAATTTTGAAAAATAATACCTCGTCATGATCTTTCGAATTCGTTGAAAAGTCAAAGTCGGATCAAAAGTGATAAGACCTCGACGAGCTCGACTCCATCGGTGATGGTTATTCCGTGTGGACGCAGACGTGTTTGCAAGCCGGCTGATTTAAATAATTAATCGAATTAAAGTACGGCTCGCTTTGGTTCCGCTTGTGGAAGGTGTGTACGAACCTTCTCTCTCTCTCTTTCTCTCTCTTTCTCTCTCTCTCTCTCTCTCTCTCTCTCTTTATCTAGCTCTCTTCAACACTGGCCGTACGGTAAAACTTGATAATTTAATTTCGCGCGGCAAAGGAAGTTAATCCCGCAGTGACGATGGGGTAGCCGGGCCGAGTGAAGGGTTTGCTAGAAAGGACGACGTTGGTAGAAGAGGGAAAGAGGATGTATCCGGTACTTCCGCACTGGCGACTGCCTGGAAAGTAACTTTTGTTTGTTTTCTACGGTCTCCAATTGAGGCGAGTTATGTTTAACTCGTCTTACGCGAGTAACGCCGAGCAAACGATAAAGGAGAAACCGAGCCCAATTTTCTCTCTCTCTCTCTCTCTCTCTCTCGCTTTCTCTTTATCCATGCCAAACCGAACGAGATCTAGACGGCGAGCGAACCAGCTTTCGTTATACGCGCGCAAACTTATCTCGCATTATCGAAATTCATCGCGTATCAGATGACGAGTAGTAGCTATCTTCGAACCATCGACCAAGGAAAGTAGCTGGCACATCGAGTATCGTGAATAAAATCGTAGTCGTATGTACAAAGAGGACGCAACCCAGACGCATATTTCTCTACGTAAAGTAGAAATGACAAGGCAGAAAATGATAGAGAGAAAATTATCGTTGGATAAACGCATTGAAATGGAACGTTCATTTCGCACGCGTAACGATGCTTTGGAAAGAGAATTCTCTATGATGCGGAAAGCGATCGAGCATGTAAACGAATGATTGAAAGGAAAGAAGAAAGAAAAGAAACGGGAGGAGACAAACGTACTTTTATCGAAGTGTCGAAAGTAAACGTGTAAATTTAATTTGCTTCCGTGTTAAAATAGAAGTCGATGTCGCAAAGAGAATGCATTTTAATTAAGAAAATAAATCTACGAGGCTCTTATGCTACGCGATATCTTATGCTTACGAGCTTGAACATTGAGAAAGAGGGACGAGCTTCGTGCTCGCCTCACCGGAGCCATTTAATTTCGTTAGGATCCGAGTGAGTCGTGCCATTAGACGAGTAGATATACCCAAGCCGTCTAGCGTCGCATGATACGAAGTAAGACGAATGTCGCACTTCATTAAGTCGAACCGTCATTTCCACTCTTCCACCCTCCTTTTTAGCCCCGGAGCCTCTTAAATCGCGCCCTTCTTCAACGCGTCCCTCCTTGTCTCCTTGCTGCTGCTGATAGTTATACCACGGTCGTAGGGTAGGTATCTCTTGTAAAGTCGCTGCCGTCTCTTCTTCTCTTCTCTTCGCTTCGCTTCGCTTCGCTTCTCTTCCGACGACCTTCTTCTTTTTCTATTCAAAGTCTTCTCCTTTCCCTTCTATCGTATCGCTCGTTCGTCTATCTCGACCCTATCCGTGACTCTTTTATCGAGCCGTGATCCTTTCTTTCTCTTTCTCTTTGTCCAAGCTCGTTTTACGAAAGGAAATTGTTTAGGTGCGACGAAATAGTAAAGTCAGAAATCGAATGGATTGAATTTTACGGCTCGATCACTCGTATCGCCTATAAGTGGAACCCGTGATACAACGCGTACGTACTACATCTACGTAGGTGATTCTTAACGGCGTCTCCGATATTCGAGATCCTTACGAATCCTCTCGTATAGGATAAAGAAAACGTTTGACGAAAAGGTAGGCTCGTTGAATTTTTTCTAGAGCGCTTGTCCAACTCGAGAGCTACCAAAGAGGAGCTACTAGGGTTTTGACTTTAATCGTTATCAAGAGAAAGTATACCGACTTCCAAAGAGACGGCGGTAAATATTTTTCTCCTGACTTAAGGAAATCTAAACGTTTGCAAACAATTCTTAGATCGTGTGTCTACTTCGATGCTTTGCCTTTCGTTTCGCGAAACTTGGAATTTCATATGAGGGTAGAAGGAGCAGAGAATAGGAATGATGCTAGATAGCAGTGTTCCCTCGTTCCCCGTCGAAAACAAACACGGAAACCGCGGATGGTTCTTACCTGACATTCGTATAAACTGCAGCTCGATACGCGGAAAGCAAATCCAAACGGCGGTAGATCGTTGAACCTTGGCACGATTCCTAGATGGAACTTGGCTCGGCTAGATTTCTTTTACTTTGACCGAGCGTACCCGCAAAGGAAAAATATGTGACACGCGAAAAGACGTAGAGACTATTTTCTACTATTATTTTCTACGTCGAGGCCATTACGAACTTTTGGAATCCCGTCGGATTTATCGAGAATTTTATAACGGTCTAATTATCGATATAAACGTGCCTCTTTCGTCGATTCGTCGACCTCTAACGTGGTGTCTCCTCGAAAAAGAATTGGTTCGTACGGGTGATTATAAATTGAATTCTATGATATAGACGAAGGAAAATGACGTGATTATTTCGAACGATGTACATAGACGTAGATATAGAGATCCAAAGGAAAGGAGAAAAAATACGAATAACGCAGATACGAGTGAAAACGAGATTGGAGCAGAGTACGAGTCAAAGAAGCGTAAAAAGTATAACCTGGGAAGAAGAGCGAAAGGACGTGAGTGGAGAGAGGGTAGAAAAGAAAATTTGTTCATGGTACATGGATCGCGCGCGCGCGCGCGGGGGTCGAGCGTCAGTCGCATCTGACAAGAGGGTGTGCTTCTGCAATAATGAACCGTTCGCGCTTGCTCTAGCAGCGGGAAGAGAAAAAGAAAAAGAAAATTCTGCGGATGTAGAACGAACTACTACCAGTGACTTAAAGGGGAGCGAATACGCGTACGTATTCCAGTGACATCGAACGAGTATCGAATGGGAAGCGCGTGTGGCGCAGGTTTCTCTCTCTTTTCTTTCTTTTTTTCTAATCTCTGGATATCATTATGACACACGCGTCTCAAATATATTATAATACGTATCAAACATTTCCCGGTAGCAACGTCGATACGATACGTTCCATTACGAATAAAATGATAATATCGTAATAATTACTCGATCAATCATTTACGCTTTCATTCTATATTCAAACGTAATGATTAAAAAGTAATTCCTGCTTTTCAACATGATAATGATAATTTGCTCGAAAAAAAAATAAAAAGGGAATATCTGGAAGATCGTAACGATCGTATTTCGTTCGTACACCGATGACTAATAGCAATTATTAATGCCAAAAAAGTTGAACAGCCATTAGTAATAAGGTACGATTTATTATTATGGTCATCCCGGCTTTAAGACTGTTTATTAACGGTTAAGACAGCTTACTTCCCGGCGCATTACCCGTGATGTACGGGCAACAATAATTTACCATTTCTAAAGGGTACGCGCACACTTGCTTCATCGATTATGTTTCTCCTATCTATTCTTCGCGCATAAGGAACAATGCCAACGGATTTGCGAAATAGGATAATAAAGCGGCTAAGCTGTCACAATGGATTATTTATTTATTAGTTCGGCTATCTCTCCCCTCTCCCTCTCCTTTCGATCTCTCTCTCTCTCTCTCTTTAGTCCCTTAAGTAGCTTCTAAAGAAGTGGATACAAAGTTTCCATGCGATAACGAGAAGATGATCGATCCTTTCTCGCGGGACGACATGTCGCCATAAAACTTACTTCGTTGATTCGATTTTCAACTGCACACTTCAACTTTTTTCGCTTTCCGTAAAGTAACTTTTCTCTTAATCTATTTATTTACTTAGTTATTCGCTTCAAGGCACTGCAATAAGTTTCTGAGTAGGAAAGAGAAAAAAGATATAAAAGTAAATACAAAAAAAAAGGATACAATATGTACTGTCGCTTGAATATGGCAGGAAAAGAAAAAAAAAACTACTTTCGAGGTATGGCTCGATGCTGGAACAACTCCGATAAATCAATAGTTGGAAAAAGGAAGGAAGGGTGGTTATCGATACCTGCGCTTTCTGATTTCCATTTCCTACGAGGCACCCCTCTTAATTCGGATCCTTCCATCGGTCTAACTATCGACCGTGACCTCGAGAAGCCATTCAATTTCGAAAGAGCGACTAAATAAATTATTTCCGTCTCCTCTCTCGACCGATCTTCGTGCACCTTTCCGATGCGCCTCAAAGAAACAGCATTTCCAATTAATATCGAACTCTCGCGTACCCGAGACAGACAGACAGACGGACGGACGGACAGAGAGAGAGAGAGAGAGAGAGCGAGAGAGAGAGAGAGAAAGAGAGAATAATCTTTGGGATGAATAGAAAAGCAAACGGATAGGCTGCTGCTCTCGTCGAAAGTAATCGAGTTTCGCGATCTCCAAAGTAGATCGGCTCGAATAAGAAGGTCGAACAAATATCCTCGTGCTTGATTAAAAATACATTTGGCCAAGGTCCCATCAACGGTAATTAATAGAAATGAAAATTAGTATACACTTTATACGCGTCGCTTATAACGCAAAGACGAACGCTAGAACGAAAATTACTTTCGCTCGTATGTACGTTCGTGTCTTTGCGGATTAACGAGATATGAGAAATTAATTTCGAGAAACTCGCGTATTCGCATTCGCGTGTAAGACGGTGATAAGTGCTTGTAAGAGGATTACACAGAGCCCAGGGATATCACGCGCGGCTAGGGAAATGAGAAAAGGAGAGAGAGGGAGAGAGAGAGGGGGGGAGAGAGAGAGAGAGAAAGAGAAGGGAAAAAACGAGTGGCAGATTTAATTGGACACGCAACGTTATTCGAAAAAGTGCAACGTCGACGTATTAAAAAGACGATGAAAGGGAAAAAGAAAAAAAAATTAGGTTAATCGCCTCCGGCGTTCGAACCGACCAAAGGCTGCGCCCCGTGGAGCCAAATTATTATCGACGGACTAGAAGTTCGACTCGGATCGGTATGGTCTCGATCGTAGCCGAGAACGCTTTTGATGCAAAATCGACATACATGCGATCGTAGTTTGTCGTCATTTTTACATCGTGAGAATTGTCACAGACGCGGGAGGAGACGCTGAAAAAAGGCAAAAGGAAAGGCGGATGATCCGAGGACGAACTGATAGCTACATCGAAAAGCACCGACGAGAGAGGAGAAGAGAGAGAGAGAGAGAGAGAGAGAGAGAAAGAGTTTTTACTCGCTGGTGATGCGGGCACTCGGAAGAGGATGGAGGAGAGCCGGAAGGATGGAAGAACACCGAGGAACGCGAGTTCGAAGGAAAAGGAATACGCAGGGACGGTCGAATGCGAAAAGGTGGAGAAGACAGACTTCCGATAGATTTTCCTTTTAGCAACTTTTGTCTTTTAGCCCCGGACTCGTGGCGCAGCTTTCGAGCTGCTATCGTTCTGACGGCGCGCCTCTGCATACAAGACATCTCCATTTGGATGTAATCCCCTAGCCCTTCCACTTTCTATCTGTCTCCCTCGCCGCTTTTATCTCTCTCTCTCTCTCTCTCTCTCTCTCTCTTCCTCTTGTCTACTTGTATATATTCTTTCTTTTTCTTTCCCTCTTTCTCTCTCGCTCGCTCCCTCACTCGCTCAACGTTCTATCATCGTGATGTTGCAAGCTCGGAACGTTCTTTAACCTCCTTTCCTTTCTCCCCTCTTTTTTTATTTCTTCTTTAGTTTCTTGTATCTCTTTTTTCTCTCTTATATCTCTTTCTCAACGACGTCCCTCGTCGCTCTTCTTTTTCTCTTCCCAGCTTTCTTTCAACGCCGAGTTACTGCACAACGAACGTCTCCAGTTTCATATCATCTATAACTTCGATCACGGTTTTCTTTTCGATTATGAGTAGAGCCTTCGAGCTGTGTCGAAAAGCAGGTCACGACGTTCTTTGTACTCGATCGTCGATGATAGGAACAAAGAAACGAAGCCTGACAACGAAATCGAAAAATTTAACGATGTAAACGTAGGGAAATAAGAGCAAGAGGCAGCTGCTGTTTTACTCGACGGAAGGATCAGTCACGTTTTATCAACGCGATTCGCGATAGCCGACGGAAAAGAGAAAACCTGGCAGACTTTGATTATCGTAGGTCGGCGATTAGCGTCGCGAGTGCTCGAAGAAAGTTCGGGAACCAAGCACGATGCTTATGTCGATTTCGTTTCTAACTGGCTCGTGATATGTCAGCGTTTCATTCGGACGAGACGCAACGATGCACGAAGAGTCGTGACGAAGACGACAAAAGAACGGCCGAGTCGTGGATGGGACGAGGAGAAGGTTTTCAATTGCATCCTTTTCGCGAGAGTAAAAACAAAAAAAATTGCAAAGAAAAGGAAGAAGGGAGAGTCGAGTCGTTGGACTATTTTCTGTTAAATTCAAAGGGAGATCCAGAGAACGGTCGTAGTTAAGTCCGTGAAAGGCACGATATGATGGACCGTCCGAAGGGTAGGGATTGTAAGAGTGGAAAGGGAAAGAGACAGAACCGCGACGTCGCAACGTCTATGGCTCGCGAAGAGGATATTAGAGTTCGATATCCTCAGGCTGAGTATCGATTTCCGTGAGATAGGTCACGGTGTACGCTCGTTCGATTCCATCGCATGCGAGCGAGCGAGCGAGCGAGCGAACGAACGAACGAACGAACGAACGCTCGGGGGAAGCGGACAAAAGCCAACCATGGGATCAAAGTTCGCGCACGGGGGATAGCTTTAGGTCGAGCGTAAAAACAGGAAAAGCAGGTGAACGTACGCGTGTATCGTCTGCGATCGATTTCGAGTAGTCGGACATGAAAAAGAGAGAAAGAGACGACACCGTCGGCGTAATTCACCGGTGAGTACGACGGAAGAATTCCAAAGCGGGTTTATTACGAAAGACAAATGGGGTATACCGAGCGGTCTTCACCGCGAAGATACGGCCGGTATTTCGTTCGGCGTAGAACGCGATATTACACCCGTATCGCTTGTTTCGCCACTGTGCGCGCTTTGCTCTACTATCGAAGAAAAAAGAAAAGTTCGATATCGCGTTGGAATCACCGTGCTTGAATATCGACTCTCTAAGACTTGGAAACGCGCGGAAACTAGACGCAAAATTTAATCGCGCATATATGAATTACGACTTATTGTATTTTCCATGAATATCTTTGTATAGAATTATGACGTATAAAGGAATAAATATGAATAAATGAATGAAACTCGCGAAACTATACGCCCACGTATTTTTTTATGGTCTCAACGCGAATATCTAATACGGAAAATCTTTTCTAAATACCGTGCTAAGAATTTCAAGTACTTTGGACGAGATCGATCGATGGATAACGATCGTTGTTCTTACATCCTCTTCGACGGATGTTACGCGTCGTTAAGATGGCTTTTTTGCGTCCATATCATGTCCGCATATATAATGCATCATGGTAAGAAACTCGTAGACTCGCGTGCGCATTGTCTGCCACGGCAAAGGTAGAACGTTCGCGCGATCAACTTTTACGAGTCGAAGATGTAACGCACTTTAACTCGCTTTCGTAACGTTTATATGCACCTTGCAAATATTATGCGGAATAGTTTGAAAGGACAATCGTTTTGCTTTCGTATCGCTGAGATAACATTTTGCAATATTCAGAAACAACTTTCGTAAATAATGTCTCGGCTATTAGGATAATGGCGATTTCATCCGGGAGATCGTCGATTTTTTTCCCCATTTGGTTTTAACCATTCTCGAGGATTCGCGGTAGATATGCTTCATCACCGGTACAAGAGAGATCCTCGGTTAAATAATAAAGCTGCATCCGTAGGTAGAAGCTGCTTCTCATACGAGACCCTTGAATAAAATATCTCCTTCTGTTCTCGAGGTTTGGTGCAATCGTACGGAGGAGGAGAGCGGAAAAGTAACTTTTGTGAAATTTCTCCTCATTTTTCTTTTTTCTTTCTCTCCGCTCTCTCTCTCTCTCTCCCTCTCCCCGTTTCTATCGCTACCAAAGGCTGCTGCCGTTCACTCAGTCGCTCTCTCTTTCCTATACTTTTGCACCCCCCGTCTCTTTTTACCCGATGCACTCTCTACCACGTTTCTCTTGAGATTAGAAAAAGGTCGCTCCTCCTTGAGACGACGTTCGTCTTGAGGAGCAATAGACAAGCACAAAATATATTCCGAGCGAGTCGCAACCTTCCCCTTCCTTCGCTAGTTTCTCTTTATTTCCTTTCACGATCGTTCCTTACCGTTGAGTTTCACGGATTTCCAAAGTTACCTTTTCGTTTCGTGTCTCTCTTTGTTCATCGATAACGCGAGGAATAAACAAAATGCTTGTACGGAGTAAAGGAAAAAAAAAAAAAGATATCAGTCCTTGCTTTGTCATCGATAATAAAACATCGATAAAGAGAAAAGGTCATAACGCGTCTAAGGCTATAAATACTTGTTCGCGTTGAATCCTCGATTCTCTTTTTCCCTGAAGTTTACGATCATTTTGTGTAGCTGTTCGAAAGAAGAAAAAAGAAAGAAAAAAAGAAAAACAGAATAAAACACAAAAAAAAACAAAACAAAAACAAAAAAAACAAAAAAGGAGAGAAGACAAAAAAGCGTCGAAACCTATCGAGCTTGTCCTGCAACGAGGGCGGCGGACTGGCCGGAATGAAATTCGCCCCTGCTCGCTTGGGACACGAACTGTGAAATCCGTGACAACTCGAGAACGCAATACGCGAGAGCGCAAACCGGAGAAATCCGATACAATGAGCGACGTGATGAGAATTAACTGCAGTTTTATTTCCATTAAACGACAATGCCGCTCGAGTTTAATAAATACGGACCTTCGACCAAATGTACATACGTTCTACTCGAATATCGTTACTCGATTCCCTATTTTTTTCTTCTCCCGTAACGTCGGCTATTTTCGAATTACGACAAGAAAGATTTTTCTTTCTCTCTCTCGTCGTCGTTGAAATTTAACGCGGGTCGTTTAAACGTCTAGCCGTAGTCTCGAAGAGGTAAGAAACTCGTCCTTGCTAATTCTATTAGTCGAACACGCGAGCTTCGTTCGAGCCTCGTGCCATGGGATAACGCGAGCCTTTATCCTATAGATACTTAGCTCCTCTTCTGCACGAAGAAACGTAAATACGTTTCTCTCTGCCCCCCCCCCCCTCTCGCTCGCTGCATCTCTTCTCTTTTGTACGAATCGAAAGGAAGTCGGTGCGCTGCCATTTATATGGCGTACGTTAAAGAACCACGTCCGAACCTTCTCTTCACCCTTCGACGCCCTACAATCCTTCCTCGAGGCGTTTGTAACAGGAAAGCCTTTATTAAGTCTTCAAGTTGGCGAGACGCGTGCCCGTCCATCTCTTCTGCCAGCTCGACGTGTGTTCTCCGTCGGCTTTCTCCCCGTTGCACCTAGCTCTGTCCCTATACCTTCTCTCTTTCCACCCTTTCATCGACGGTTTCCAAGCCTTCGATGTAATTAGAAGACTGCTAGGTAAACGAGAGAGATCCACGATCGAACTCGACTCCTTTAACATCGAACCGACGAACGTACCGTCTCCGTTGGAAGTTCTCTCCCTAACGTATACCCGTGCACACCTTTTACACACCCACTACGAACTTCCTGTATACGTAAAGTATTAACGAAACGAAGCTACGTCGAACGAACGTTACGAGCGTGTTTCTTTAATGACTTTATCCTCGCTTACTCAGCTATCTACGATATGTAGTGCGCATTAGATATGTTTATATGTTTACAACGTACGTACACACGCGCGGCGAGGTGAAAACAAATTTGAGAATCGTTGAAAAAAAAAAAAGGTCGTAAGAAATTGTTTGGACGGGAAGGTTGTTTCTCTCGAGGAAGGAAGATACGACGACGTAAACACGACGACACAAAGGTCTCTCGTAAATTTTCTTCTCTCTTTCTTTCTCTTTCACGGCTGTTAAATTTTGGAGTCGTATTAGTTTGTTCTTTCTAAGCAAAAACATCGTCTATGATTTTACGATCTGCGGTAATGCCGGAAGATCGAGTTGAGAGATAAAATACACGATGTCTTCGAGAAATCCGGGTTAAATCCTACACCAGGAAAGGCCAACGCATTGGAATTGACGGTTTTAGAAAAAGAGAGAGAGGGAGAGAGAGAGAGAGAGAGAGAGCGTCGAGAATCCACTCCGGCTCGAGTTAAACGTTTATAAGGTTTACGCGAAAACGTGAGCGCGCAAAGCATCTTTCCTACGGGTATGAGAAAAGAGAAGCTCTCGGTGCACCGAGAGTGGGCGTGCGTGGATGAGAAAATACGTTTCCCCTTACTTCCCCCTCCTACCTCTATATTCACTCCTGTAAGTAACGTCTCATCGCCAACGAGATCCCACGGTACACACGATCTTGTCAAACGAGATTTCAGAGATTCAACGCTGCTCTCGCTCTGCCCTATCGTCGCAGCGCGTACGTACGATCTAGAACAAGGTTGCATCTACGAGAGTGTCAACGTAAATTATATTATTATTAAAATAGATACGATCGATCGTAATCGATAGGAGAAGATCCGTAGGATCTCGTAGGGTCCATTAGAAATATCAGGGCTGTTTTCGTGATTGAAGTCGAAACAACGTTAAAAAACTACGTCTATTTGCGTCACGAGCTAGCCTGGCTGCTTTCATTTTATCACGGTTCATTCAATTCCTTGGAGCTTTGGATTTCCAACTAGAGTCACGACGTCTCCGGCAAACGAGAGAAACACAGCGTCGTCATCGTCGTCGTCGTCGTCGTCGTCGTCGTCGTCGTCGTCGTCGTCGTCTGAGCTTAATGAAGCACAAGCATAAATCTGCAGCCTCCGCGTCTATGCCCTTCTTCTCCTTCTTCTTCTCCATCTCTGTTCTCTGTGTTTCTCGTATACACGTATATATTCTTTCGCTAGAGGTTGTCAATTTTTTGCTTCTCTCCTGCCGACGCGAAAAGCAGGAGAGGGAGAGAGAGAGGAAGAGAGGTAGAGCTACGCGAGTTAAATGCCACGAGACGTAGACGCGGAGTACGCGTACCTACGCGCAAAGGGCTCGCGTGATCGGGATGAGAAGAAAACTGCGTCTAGAAGGGTATATATTTGTCACTGTTACTCTTGACACGCTATTCGTATTCAGTGACATAGAAAAACGTTCCGTAAGTCCCAAATGCGCGACCCGCCAAAATTGCTTTACCGTCCCTTCGCGAATTCTTTCATTTGCTTTGGTTCTAAGCAAGATTTGATAGAAAATGACAAACCTTCCATACGTATTTCGTTTTCCTCCGTAGTATCGAATATAGGTAAAGAGAAAAAAGGAAATATAAGAGACAGCCGAGGAATCGATTCGTAGAAACGTAAGGGAGAAAATGAGCGAACGCGAGGATTCCTAAGACCCGTAAAAGAGATTTTCGAGAGAAAGAGAGAGTAAGGAGATTTCGCAAGAAGCGGAAAGTATAAGGGATTATATACCTAATCCTTCGGTACGCAGTTAAGAACGTCATCTCCAGAAGGCATAGAACCTAAAAGGGAGAGAGAGAGAGAACATCTTTGTTTCGTGCGCGCGCACCTGTGGCAATTAATGCAAATGCAGCGGAGCGCGTAATCGTTAGATAACAAAGCGATCTCGCTTTAAGAAGAGTACTTCGCAATGACGTTCGAGTGAATTTACACGAGAGAAAAAGTAGGTGAGAGAAAAGTACTGGGGAACGGGGAAAGAAGAAAGTGGGAAGGAAGGAGGGGGGAAAGGAACGAAGGAAGAGAAAGGAAAGGAAAGAAAAGAAGGATAGGTAGTATGGCGGCGCAAGAGAGGGATGAATGAAAAGCTGGTTTGCGAAGCCTCCAGGGTCAAAGATGCGTTCGAGCGTACTAATCGCTCGCGAAAAGGGAAGCGCGTTATAAGCATATTTTCGATCTAAAACGAGGGAAAAAGATGGTTGCAAGCTTGCAAAAGGAAAAGAGCGAGCGAAACGTTGGAAAGGATGAAAAGACCAAAGGGAGAGAAGAGGAGGAGAGAGGGAGAAACGATGTCCAAAGCGGAACAAGAAGATTCGGATTCTACAAAGGACTTCGAGTCGAAAGGAGAAGGACGAATTCGTGGTATCGGCCGGTCCTTCTGTCAGAGGTGACCGCGCGTGTACCTACGAGATATCGACGTGCCCGGGTCAAAGTGTCGGGTCGGAATATTCGGGTCTTGGCCCGACTACGAGGTTAATGGCGCGACTACGGGAGCCGCTTTTCCATCGTATCCGCGGGTATGTAGGGTGCGCGTCTCTGAGCATTATTAGGGAATGTTCGTCGAAGAGAAGGTGGGAAATTTAGGACATGGGCTCTACGCGATCGGCAACCGGATCGAGATCGCTTCTCCTCTATGGGAATGCAGGTGTACGGAGGAAGTATCGCGAACGGTAGAGGGAACGTTTACACCTCGTGCCGAGGCCCATTCGCTCGCCCTTCCTCGGTGTGTTAGTG
The DNA here is from genome assembly GCF_905475345.1 of Vespula vulgaris. NCBI lineage: Eukaryota > Metazoa > Arthropoda > Insecta > Hymenoptera > Vespidae > Vespula > Vespula vulgaris. The sequence continues at coordinate 243,912 of NC_066590.1, forward strand.
TTCGTAAAAGGGAGGGTAGTCCCGCGCAATAGCTGTATATACGTGCTTCTATTTGATCAGGCAAAGCAAACACGATATTTTCTCACGTGTAGATACGTATTCCACAAATCCTGGCAGCGCGTCAGTTTACGCCGCTATTATTTGAGCGATACGCGTACAAAAGGATCGAGTTAGAAAAATTTCCCTTCTACGTATACATAAAGTAAATATGTGGATATATGTACGAGAGATAGGTATATTACAGGTCCCTGTACGTATGCGAATCCATCACCCGCATTCGGACAACGTGGTAGAATTAATTACGATGAAATAATAGAGGAAGCTTAAATGCGCATACGCGTTTACAAGGATAAGTTCGTTTCGTTCGTTTTTGAGCAGGGTATTTACATCTCTCTTCTTTGAAAAACGTGTATATCGTCGAGAAAGGACCGAAAACTGTTTCGAGAGGAAAGAGGATACGAAGATCCTTTGTGTCTTTAAGGAACTTGTTCTTCTTACGGAATATAGCACTAAACGTAAAAGATCGTAAAGGGTCGGGCGATTGCGACCAAATTGATTTTCTCGATGCTTTCTCCTCCACCTTTCTTCCTCCCCTTTTTACCTTTTTCTCCCCCTCGATGCAAGGCCTTTTCGTTTATCCGCCATTTTCCTGAGATAAAGGGGGTGACATTCCACCGAGAGCCGTTTTAACCGATAGCTTCCAGAAGGTTCGCCGTCTCTTTTCGATGCAGCTACCTCTTCCTCTTCGTCATCGTCCTTTTTCACGGTTGCAGTGCGCCGACGCGAGTAGGATGGTAATTGGATAAGTTAATTAGCTTTTTAAATGAAACTTTGTCGAGCTTTTAGATGCTCCCTTTTTTCCTTCTCGGCAACTGTACCTCATCGTTGACGTCTTCGTCGTAGTGCTCATGGTGGACGTGGCCCGTATTCCTTTCGAGGAGCCTTGAAATAAGCGCAAAAGCCAGCAAACCCTCTCTCTCTCTCCCCCCCTCCTCTCTCTCTCTCTCTCTCTCTCCGCATCTTCTGACCCTTAATTGAAGCTATAACAGGTCCGTAGCCTCGAGCGCTCTTAATGCAGCGGGACTGCGTCACTTTAATTGAAAGTGCACGGATTCCTCTGATAGCTGTGGCCGCTTCGAGGTGCGGCGCTACAGGAGGAGTAAGGTATTTATCTTAAATGTACCTTGAATTGCGTTTCCTACTAAACGCAGACCGAACGTCACGCTCCGTGTGTGTACAGAGAGAGAGAGAGAGAGAGAGAGACCGTCCTTCGCGGTAAAATACCGTTACAGACATTTTCGTTATCGCATGATTTTATTTCATCTTTATCTTTTTAGGCAAAATGTTATTGTTTCATACGTAACTTTGTAAATATTCGATTCGTCGTTCCAATTTTATCGTTCTTACTCGGCATTTTTTCCGTTCGACGAAAGCTGATTCGAACGCTCGAAAAAGTAATCCCAGAGATATCGGATTAAGCAGAGTTTTATCAAAGTTTCATTCTTACTCGATGAAGCTCTTTGCAAAAAAATACTCGACAAAAAAGATTTAAGATATTATTTCGAAAAAGCGTACCTTTTCGAATTTTTATTTGTTCCGTAAAAATCGTTTGCGAATAACGTAACAAATATCGTGAAAACGTTAAACGTCGTTTTGATACGATTACAGATGTCGTATTCATAAAGCTCGCGGTATAAAGTTCTTTCGGTGAACGATGGAAAGGGATTAGAACGACGAAGATGGAATAACGATAGTACGGTATTGCCGAGTAACGCGTTTAGATGTAATTCAGACGACGATGTCCGTGGTACTCGTAAGTCAAGTTACACCACACGGCGTCCGAAGATTTCGGGCAGTCCAATTACAGCTCTGAGTAATCATCCAAAGTTACGAGTTGCCGTTAACAAGTATCCTACTCTTGGAGTATTAACGCAGTTCCTGTTTCTTAGCCTGGATAATTCCTCGAAATCGTGTCGGAAACTTCCCATCCGTATACGTAGTGAGAAATAGAGAAAGAGAGAGAGAGAGAGAGCACCATTTTGACTAACGCAAGATCTCTCGGCAAGAGTAAAGATCGATTCGTCGTTGTTAGAAACGTAATTCCTAATTTATGCGTATTTGCGCGTTATTCGATAATATAGCGTGCAAACAAGGCGTAAAAGGAGGAATAGATCGAAGGCGCTTACGTAAAAATATATGTTTATGTTGCATCTCCTTTTCGTTTCTACCCGAAAAGCATCCGTTCGAGGATTCATCGTGTATATTTAAGTGCTTTTACTAGATCATTCCTCTTAACGCAGTTGCTGCAGGCGCATGAGTATATACGTATTTACTTACACACGTATGCAAATTCTCGGAATCGGTATAGCTTCGCCGAGTCGCGATAGACGCAAAAAAAAAGTGTCTCGGTACTACGAGCTTTCTACATACGAACGTCGCTGACCTACATAGGTTCTCGGAAGAGCCGCTGGCACAATGACCCACTTAATTTCTCGGAAAACGGTCGGACCTTCGAAGTTAATGTCTACGAAACGATAACTTTTATTTTAACGAGACGAACGTCGTTCTCGTCGATAGATTTTGTTGTACGCGTTGTGAAATAAAACTAGTAGACGGATCGTAGTTCGAGTCGACTCGAGTCGATTCTCGAACGGGCTGAAGTATTCGCCAACGTCTTCCTCTTTTACGAGGCTATAGCATAAAGGCCGTGTATAACCTCGTATATGCGTACGCGATACCACGACGACGACGGCTCGAAAAAACGATCGATGCGACGAATATCGGAGTCGCGAAAGTTGAAAAAGTCATTTGTTTCCTCGAATAATCCTACCGTACGAGATAAAATGTGAAAAATAATAAAGTTTTGAAATAAAGAAAACAAGGACTACATGCAATATGCGAAAACGTTTTGGACATTAAAATGATGAAATAATGTGCGCATACGAGTGTTCTTTCATTCGCCAGTCCAATGTCGAATGAAAGGGAAAAAAGAAAAAGAAAGTAGATATGAAAAGTGCGCACCGTACGAATGAAGGCTCGTGCTCCCTAGGAGAGCACTTTTTCGACAAAGATAAAAAGCTAGAAAAAGCGAGCTAATGAGAATCCCGAAAGAATGACGCAATGGGAGATTAAAGGAGCGAAGTAAAATACGAGAAAAGACGAAATTATTGGCCTTACGTTTTTTTTCGACAACTCGCTATCGTATATTCGTGCGAACGTCGCGAAACGGGGGAGAAAGATACGACGTTGATAGAGAAATGCGAATTAAAAGTTTGTACTACGAACCAAAGAGCTCCAAAAAAAAAAGAAGAAAAAAGAAAAAAAAAAAACAAACGATTCAACGTATATCGACGAATAATAGCTGAGAATGGAAGTAACGCTATTATAATACGTTGAAAACAAACGTCATTAATTCTTTTGTTCCTTCGAGCGTAGAAATAATAGTAGCGCCGGTAATCGTGACCGTTCGCGAGTCTTTCATAACGACAACGCTGCGAACCAACCAACGATTTCAATGGACAAAGGATCCTGTCGAGTAGAGTCGACAAGGAAAAGAGAGAAAGTACCTTTGGTAGGGCATACGCGAAGAATGAAAGGGAGAGAAAAAAAGAAAAGAGAAGTGACGGAAGGCGAGTAATTAATTATCCATCGAACAAGAAAACGGTGGAGTCCGACGAAACGCCGATATTACTACTTGCCGCAAAAGAAGCCCTACGAAACGTCGCCGTCATTCTCGTTCTCGCTTTCTACGAGCTACGGTTTTTCTTTCTCGATGAATGAGAGAAAGTACTCGCATAATTAATACTCTTAACTTTTCTTTCAAAAACAGGACGTTCTTTGCGTCGAGCAAACGCCGACAATAATGACAGCGCTCGCTATTCCCAACGGTCCTTAATCAGCGCGACGGAGGCGCGCATACGTGCGTACGAGTACGTACGTACGTACGTACGTGCGAGATCTATGAAAAATATTAAAACCTGGATTAGTCGTACAACGGAAGATTCGTGCCGCGATGCGATTACGTTTTAAGACGCAAGAAACTATATATATGCGCGCTCGCAACAAAAATGTTACAACCGTCGATGGCTACGAACACAATATCGCGTGTGATTCGAGGATTCGAATAAACTCGTTACTCCATAATTCCTTTCATTCAATAGCACTGCGAAAAGCAGCGAGCACCGTTAATTAACATTTATCAACACCCTTCAACAATAACTCCTTTTAAATCGTCGGAAACTCACGAGTCAAACATTCGTACGATCATAGATAACGAGCCCACCGAGTAATTTCCAATGAGCTTCATTACAGTTCCCTTCAAAGTTTCCAGACCAATCAGGACTTTATCTTTGCCGTCATCGTTACAACGGGGAGAAGGAGAGAGAGAGAGAGAGAGAGAGAGGAAGAGAAAGAGATGGTGTATACCGTGCCAATCGATTCTCTCGAGATCGCGAGAACTTAAGCAGCAGGTGTAAGCTTCGGGGTAAACTTTCCTGCGATTAAGACAGGCAAAGCACGGAATTACCAGCAGATAGCCGAGCTTACTAACGTTTCATCGAGATTTCGATGAAAACGATGAACGTGATTATCGTACGTGATCGATAACAACGCGGTTTCTATCGTTAATCACGTTATATGTTCGAAAAACTATTCGATCGAAGATCCTCGAAGAGGACAGATCCGTGCGATGTATCGCTCGATTACGAGAACGCGATCTTCAACGTCCGAAAGCAAATTCGATCTCGACGTTTTGCGCTTTCGACTTCTCGAACAACGTTTCGAAAGTGAAACGACGGGTAAACGAGCGACGACGCCGTTTCTCCGGACGTTTCGTCGGAACGAACGATGGCACGAACGAGACATCGAACGAAACGCGGTGGTAAAAAGCGATCCCCCTCTCGTTAATCTTCCGCCGTGTATCTCCGTTCCAAATATTTGCCGTTGACGCACGATACGCGACGAACCGAGACGAAGAGGACGCACGAATCCTCCAGAATGACGCGAGTTGGCTTCCTCGCGGACGATTTGAGAAAAAATGAAGGGAAAAGAAAAAAAGGATCGGAGACGGATCATCGTTCTCTGGAACTCTCGGTCACGTGACTCCTCGCACAAGAACGTAACTCGCAAAAACCTAGTCCCGCTACAAATCGTCACGGAACGTACACGCGAGATTTTTATTGCTTTTCTCAGTTTCCTCGAGAAACTTTCCTACCGACGTATTCCTCTCGCGTCAAACTTTCGAGCAAATACCCAACGTATTTCCGATCCGTCTCGAAAGGCATCGATCTTACGAAGAAAAATAAGAGGAGACCGGCGTGCGATGTAATTTCGTCGTAAAATCGATCACGACGCAATCGTTATCTCGCGACGCGGTACCAAAAGAAAAATACAAAAGGGAAAACGTGCAGCTCCGAATGGCGATATCATCGGGTCGCGATGCCAACAAATATTTACCTGTCGCCCTTGTCATTTCTTCGTTCGCGTCCGGCAAAGGCGCAGCCCTTTCATTAACGCGTGCGGTAGATCCACCAGCCCGTTAGGGCAACGGCTCGACGAGTCGCTCGCTCTCTCTCTCTCTCTCTCCTTCCTTTTCCCTCCTTTCACCGATCGCGCTCTTCGTCTCGAGGCACCGAGAAAAAAGCAACGGAACGCTTCTCCCTTTTCTTCGTCGTCGAAAGGTAGGTCGGCCGCGCGAACTCGCCTATTACGAACTTTTTGCGAGTTCGATCTTCGTCCGACGTTCCAAGAACGGACGATAACAGTTCGATATTTCTTCGGGATTTCTCGAGAAGGTGCGATCCTATCGAACGTCGAGATTCTCAGGATTTGCGGTCGTTTTTTCGAGGACGCGACGCGACGCAACGTTGCCCCGCCACGAGACCGCGATGGCTATCGCGCGCGTTGGGACCTCCGTATATCGATCCCACGCTCGCAAAACTCGCGAAACGAGAACGCTTATATTTCTTTCTCTCCCACTCTTTCTCTCCACGAGAGCACGGGGATTCCCGCGGACGATTTGTTCGCGACAACGAGGTACGTCCGTCTTTTTTTTCTTCTTTTCCGTTTGTTTTTATCGTCTCGAGATACGTGTCATTTACGCTCTCCCCTCGAACCTATTCGACGCGAGAAACAACGACGAATGTACATCGTCGTACGAGCGAGCGTCTCGCGAGAGGGAAAACGGAAGCATTCTTCGTCGTCGAACATTCGATTTGTTTCGGATCGTCGGTAAATGACCACTGCGAGATCGTTCCTTCACTTTTCACCTTTCACTCTCGTTATTCGTAGTATCCGAAAATATTCGATATTCGGCGCACAGGATTATCAAAGAAACTCGCTCGCTCGTCGTCGTCGTCGTCTTCGTCGTCGTCGGAAGAGAAGAAACGTGATCCAACGAGCGACTAATCCGGATCTCGAGTTCTCATCGTGGAAGGCTTCCCGATGTCCCTTGGAGATCGATCCATGGTTTACGGTGCTTCCTAGTTGTAGGGGTGGCGGCATTCGATCGAGGACGCGAAGGAACGTTTATCCATGAAATCTCGAGCGATCGAGAGGGAAAAGCGGAAGGTAGAAGAGATTACGAGGGACGAGCGACGAGGAAAACGAAGCCGATAAAGGTCGCCGACGGGACGCGAAGGCTCGGCACGCGAGCTTGCCGGCCGACTGAAGCACGGCTCGAGCGTCGAGCGAGCCCAAACCCGAAACTCGACTCGTCTCCGTCGGTTCTCCTCTTCGTGTCTCTTCGCCCCTCTCCAATGCCCCTCCTCTCCTCCTCGTCGCTCTCTTTTCCTTGGGGACACGGGGGCAGGAGGTACTCTTCGGGGTTGAAACGAACGAACGAGAGAGAGAGAGAGAGAGAGAGAGAGAGAGACCATGCGCGCGGAGGGATGGAAGCGAAAGGGCGGGAGCACTCGGCGCGTGCGCCAGGTGAATCGCCGGACGAAGAGGAGCATCGCGAGCGTATACTTTCCACCTGACGTTCGTGCTACTTCCTTCTGCTCGACGGATTTGACGTATTTAGAAAAAAATAGTCTTGACTCGTTTCGATTCTTCCTGCGATGCGAATACTTTTTCTTCTGCCTCGATTAATACAGCTAATAAAAGTATACCTTTCGAAGCGTCGTTAAAACTTTCTTTTCCTTTCTCTCTTCTCGACGATGCAAAGTTTCATCTTCTGGGTCCAACGTCTTCGAAGCTCTCGAACGACGAAGCATCGATTTTTCTTTCTCGAAACGGACCCCCCCCCCCGAACGAACGATTCTCGACCAAGTTTATTCGTACGTATTAATATTCGAGGCGATACGAAACTCTCATCGATCTTTCACGAATCCTTAATGATTCGTCGCGAGATCCGTAAGAGATTTAAAAGCCAAAAGGGTCGTTTTACAGTCTTTCGAGCTCTCGTCGAATTCGGATATATCGGTGGAAACTCGAATGCACTGACGTCGTTTTCGATTAATTAACGTCAGTCACGATAAATCAATCGAATCGTTGTTCTCGATGCAGTCGACGATTCTCCGCGGATACGCCGTCTTGATTCTGCTCTCTCCCTCTCTTCCTCCCACCCTCTTTCTTTCTCGTCTTTGCTCCGTACCCCCAACGTTTCGATGTAGGGGATCAATCACTTCCGAAACCACTTCCGCCGAACTTTGGCAACGCGTCTTACCTTGCTCGACGATGCCGTCGCGTTGCCCCGTTACTACTTCTTCCTACCAACGCGGGCAAAGGCAAAAAGGTCAGTATCGTAGCCGAGAAACGCGCGATCCTTCCCAACTTTTGTTATCGCTTTCGCAACGATAATCGAGTACGCTCTGCGAGTCGTTCAGCGAAAAACTCGATCCATCCTTCTACCTCTGCTTCCATCTCTTGGATTTCTTTTCCACGATTGGATTTCTATTCACGACGAGTCCAAGACGGAGTAATCGCCGCGAATGCGGTAGTTCGTTCCTCAGGAATTTAGCCTTTAACAAATTCTTTCGCCATCTTTTCGAGTTTTATCGATTTTTCGACAAAAATCGAACGACGAAAGGACGCAGCATGGAGGTCGGCTCGCAAAGAGCCTGCAAAGCGAGCCAAATTCCATCGAGCGAGGTCACTTAATGAGTACAGACAATAACGATAATCAAGATAACGCAGGCAGCGGCGAGCCGCGAGAGATCCGTTTAGCCTCGATCAAATTGCCGCTATTATCAGTTATCGAATTATTACAGCAAATTGTTCGCGTTTGCCTTTAACCAGGCTTTACCAACTGTATCATAGCGGCAAAGCAGCGAGCTCCGCATCTTGTTTCTCCTCGCTCGTTTTCACTCGGAGACTCTTCTCTCTCGCACGAACGGATTCGTCCTCGTTCTCGTCTACGTTTCCGTCGCGTTCTCGTTGCGACTCGCGCCCTCGGTATCCGCGACCAGGTGCACCGTCGTTCGCGTAAGCACGCACGGTAAATTCCAAGTCGGAGAACTTTGTACACGCGCGCGCACAAACACTCGCACCGTTACGTAGGAATGCGACGCGACGCCGGCGAAACGTGCCGCTGCCATCCGCATAGTGCTAGCTTCTAGAAAACGGCACGAGCATACCAGGAGAGACGGAGACAGAAAGAGAGAGAGAGGCAAAAAGAACCTCGACGATCGACGCTACGTACGGCATGTATCTTCGTTTCTACCGGATACGATCATAATACGCTAAGTCTGAATTATAGGTATTGGCAATAGCTTTCCGGCACATCCCGTAGAAATATTCTCTTACGCGTTTCTACCTTCCTAGTTTTATCTTCCTCTTTCCTTCTAGCCTTACCGCAAGGATGAGCCTTGCGAACAAAGTACCGCTACCTATGCTTTATGGTTATTTTCTTCCTTCCCTTCCTCTCCTTTCGCCTTTCGTTCCTTCTTTTTACTTCGGAAGGCTCCTCCTCTCTCCTTTGGCTCGTTTAATCCAACAATAAGCTGTTCGAACGAAGGGAAAAAGAAAAGTTTACGCTTTCTTTCGGAGGTACAATGAGAATGACGAGAGGGAGAGAAAAAGGAAGAGGAAGAAAAACGAAGGGAGGTACATTAGGCGAATTATGCAGCTTGAGATCATTTATACGTTTTTATATCTCACTCGTGACTCCTACTCTCCGGTGACCGGCATAAGGCCTTGAATAACGATCCGTGCCGTCGTAATAATAGATATCTATGTATGGATCTCCCTTATCTCTTTGACCGTACATTAAAGCAACCCTTTCCGTAGGTAGGCTCCCCTCCGTGTCTCATTTCCCGGTACACCACTCCAGTAACGCGTATCGTGCCGTGTCGTTTTTCAAACTGTCCGCTGGGCACGCGCGACCCCTTCCTCTCGGCGCGTATACGCTCGCCGAAATTCCGCAGGGCGGAACTTTCGATCGGCACCGAAACGACGAGAGTGACCTCGTTCGCGATGTCATACGCGATCGTTGATACGAGAGAAAATAAGTCCAATCTTTTTTTTCTTTCGATGTGTCCCGGTGCATTCGAAAAGGATCTGTCGATCGTGGTTGAAAGGGAATAAGGGAAAGAGCGAAAGAATAAAGGCAGAGGATGAAAATAGACAGAGAGAGAGAGAGAGAGAGAGAGAGAGAGAGAGAGAGAGAGAGAGAGAGAGAGAGAGAGAGGGTAGAGCGAATAGATTGGAAACTATGTCCGTCTCGAATTCAGCCTTATTACATAGACGCTATGCCGGCTGGGAGTCTCGTTCGGATATCCTAGAAGGGGTTAGAAGTAGAGACGATGGTTTCGGTCGGCGAGTGTTCTCGAATCTCGGTGGGGTTAATAGTCGAACGTGCCTGAAGGGATCCGGTAGAACTGCTGCGGGTCCGCTTCCTGCTTCTCCTCCGTTCCATTATTGTTCGTTTCTAAAAGATCGAATCTCTACCATTCGGTCTCTTGTTCCCTACAACCGCTCCCTAACCCATCCACAAGCACCTTTCCGTCACTCGCTCGTCATAATCTCTCTCGCTCCGCGTTCGTGCAACTTGCCTGTCTTGCCGCGATAGATCACCCACTCGAGATGTTCGAGGCGTCGTCTCGAGCGTTAAACTCGAAACGTCGATACTCGGCCATCTTTCACGTTTCGCGCGAATCGCCGATTCGATTCGAGTTTATTCGTGCGTTAGTTACAACGCGTTCGAATTTGGTTAAAACCAAATTCGGTTTTCCAAGACACGCATTTTCGTCGATGTAATAGTTCGGTAGGAGAAAATAGGGAAATCCGTAATTGAATATAATTCGGTAGAGCGCGAAGCTTCGTGGTCACGATCGTTATCTTGTTTCAATTCTCTCGCGATAAAAGTGAAAATCTTCTTCGAAAATCATCGTAAGATATAATATTCTACTCGTTATTAACGCCGATAATGAATGAGGTTCGCCGGAACGAACCTCGTCATTTTTAACGTTGAAAATTCGAAATAACGTTTGGCAATCCATCCGCCAGGTAGGTCTCTATCCACGTCGAATACCTCGTACGTCCAATTACGAAAGAGCGTTATTACGTCGAATTCGATACGATCGAATTATCTTTCGAGATGCCCTCGTTTCGTCGTGGAAACTCGTTTTGGATGTTCTTCCTTTCCGCGAGTATTTTATCGAACGTCGTCGACGACGAGTCGCAAAACGAACGAATTTTATACATATAAATAGCAAACGCCAAACCACGAGGAATCGTCGAATTCCCGAGGAATATAACGATATTTACCGGAAAATAAAATATTACGGACGTTTCTTGACGATAACTCGCCTATATTACGTGGACAAATTCCATAAATGGAATGTACTCGCGTGATGACAAACGGCGCATAGGCAAGAGCGAGCGCGAGGGCGAAGGCGACCTCGCAACGTCGGCTAGTCGGCCACGAAAGCACCGATCCGTTTATCTAAAGAAAATTTATCTTAAGTACCTTCTACATGGGCGCGCGCATTCAGAACGATACACGAATAGCCAGGAGATCGATTGTGGTCGATGCATAGGATGCTCGAACGTACACACGTACGCGGACTTACGTGCATAGATTCTACTTCCAGTCGAAAGTTCGCGCAACGCCAAATTTCATTGGCCTCTTCCATGGAGAACGCTGCCTCGAGTGGAAGGGAGATAACTTTCTATGCAAACAAAACCGAGACACCGTTCTCCCACGGAAATCTGTCTCGTCATCCACCTCGTAGAATCGCCGATCGTGCACCAAAGAAAGCTCGAATTTCTCTCTCCTGAGTCGAACGTCAGCCACGATCGATATGTTTTCCCACGAGCACCCTTCCTATCGTCGCGACCGTACAACCTCGACGTAAACAGGAAAGTGCAACAAATCCATATCCGTATGCTCTTTTCGTCGGCTCTCAAACCTTGATCATTGCATTTTGCTTCGTAATTTTCTTATACCTCTTTTTATCTCTTGTAAGCGAGACGGCATCTCTTCGTACCTCGATTTGTTCTTTTTCTTTCCCTTATGCAGCGAAAACGAGAAAAGGCGCCGAGGCGAGGTAACAATGTAATTTTGTGGCCGTAACGTTCCAACGAGAGAGAACAAGCCGAGAACGCGACAAGATTGTCTTTCGCTCGGTGCTTAAGGATTTATATGCTCGCGTCTATGCCGAGCACGCGCGCAAAAGAACCATCCACCGCTTTAAGCGGAGATAATATACATCGAATTAAGCGGACGTTGCCCCGCGGTGCTCTACGTATATGTACGTCGAACTTTGTTGCGGCCTTTGATACGAACAAACATAACTACGGGCGATATCGAGGAGAACCGTGTAATCGAGTGTTTCAGCGAAATGGTAAAAGAAATATTTACGGAGTATCGTGAAGATTTTAAGCAAAAAATAAGTATCCGACGAAGGAAACATTTGGAAGATCTAGATCGGAAGTTGAGTTGGACAGAATTTGTTCGAAGACTAAATAATACTCGACATTGTATGTACTTTGTATATTTGTAAGAGATATATGTGTGTGTGTGTGTATATATACATATACATATATATATATATATATATATATATATATATATATAGAGGGAGAACATTATACACGCTCCTCCATGTTCCTCTACAATGCGAGGTCACGACGTTGCTGGATATTGCGATACCACGGAATTTCAAGATGGCCGTGTCCCGGAGACACGAGGATGCCGAGAGCAAAAGGAATTCAATTTCGTGCTCCGCGTCTTTTGTGCGAAAGGTTATACAGGTATTTATGTGTAATATCGACTATCGCTCGCGCATCGATATTTTTATCTCGAGGGAGGAAAAGAAAGAGAAAGGGAAGAAGCAACGGCGAAGGAAGAAGACGGGGTGCAACGTCGAAGAATATCAAAATCCTTTCCGACACTTTTACCCATCGCTCGTTACCGACGCGAAGGGAGTCAATGATTTACGCGAAGATAGTCATCGTCCAACGCGCTTTCGACCGATTCTTTTCGACATTTTTCTTAAAAAAGAAATGGATTCCGGAATGGAAACGATAATTACGTTGAGGAACGAGAATCATTGTTTTCCGAGACTCGAGTGTTCTCGAAGTAAATGAATTTTTCTTTCTTTTGCCAGCAAGGAATCATTACTTCAATCAATATTTAAACGATTAATTACAAATTCATTCGCGGGAAGACCAAAAGAACGCTCTTGAGAACGATTCTGACACGTTCGAAAGAGACAAGGCAAGAGTTTGAGAAGAACTTTTGATAAAACAAGTTTGCCTTTTCCGTGAGCGCATACCGTAAGAACCTCGATAAAGATCGTTTCAATTGCCCGTTCAATTACCAAGCACGATTCGTCCAAGGTAACTTTCCGAGGGAAAAAGATCTGCCTGTTACATTTAGGTATATGGATATACATTGTATTTCCTCGGACTCGCCACTTCCGTATAAATACAGTCTCCTTCGAACAAACAAAAAATCAAGAAAAACTTTTCTGAAGAAGAAAGAAACTTCCTCGTAGCGTATCTCTTTGAATCGTCAGTTCTCTCTCTCTCTCTCGTTCTCCTCCCTCTCTCGTACCTTTGAAAAGCGTCTATTCTCCCGACCGCTTTTCTTGTTATAAAGACTTATTATACGTACGACGTTGTGCGTGCATCTTGCAAATCTCTATAGGGTAGCCAACTTTTCGAAGAACGCAAAGATGAATAAAAGTAGAAAAAGAAAATGAGATTCCTATCATCGATCCGTCGCTCGATCGAAGTAAAATCATCGACCACGAGCAAGTAAGCAATTTATAGAGTGTATCGGTCAGCGTGCGAGCTAGGCATCCAACGAGCGAAATGGGCTTTTACGCGACGTGCGAGTGAGATGGAAAGAGGGCCGTCCGAGATTCGCGCTCAAGCTGAAATTGTATGCGATGTGGTCTCTCGACCGAGGTTTACCTGCGCGCACCATTGTGCACAAATGCTTTGCGCGTGTATCATACCGAGAATGAAGAGCGAGAGGGAGCAAGAGGAAGCTACTAGTACCTGGTCAGGCCGTTCTCTACCATACGAGAGCAGGCATAGTTTGAGGCGACACCTAACCTGAAATCGCTTGACCCGTCGTTACTAGCACCGTGCTGGTGGCTGCCGAAGAGAACAAGGACGACCGAGAGAGAAACGGGACAAAGCGCGTGCGGCCGGGAGAGAGAGAGAGAGAGAGAAAACGGGCAAGAGTGGGAAAAGGAAGGGTCGAATGGGCTGGAGAGGGAGAGAGAGAGAGAGAGCACGACTGTGTTCCGACGTAATATGGGCTTGTTCCCGTTTGCGACGGGGGTTCAGCCGCGCTTTGCAATTAGCCTTTGTCGCGAGTGCACCGACCAACAGTCCACCCTCCCACTTTTCTCCTCCACCTCCTACACGTACCTTCTCTCCTTTCACTCCTCCCCTGATACCACCGCTACCACCACCACCACCGCCAACATTACCCGCCGTTTCCCTTCACCGAACCTCGACGTGACATCCAACCGTCCAAGCAGTCGCTTTAACGCGCGAAAGAGTGCGCGAAACACAAAAAATAATTGCTAGCTTTGCGGCTCTCGGGCTATACCACCATTTTCGTCTCTTTCCTTCTGCCGTTTCACGCGACCTCCGCGTTTTCTCTCTCTCTCTCCTTTCTCTTTCCTTTTCGTCGTTTTCTACACGCAGCTATATCATATGTTTAACGTAGATACGCGTATCGAAATCTAACGCGATTTTTCCCGTAATTTTTCTCCGCCTCGTAGAACAATTTCGTGGAACGAAGCGATACGTTGTAATTAAAATACAAACACGAGTCCTATCGCTACGAGTTGCGTTCGTTGGTATCGATTATACGACAAGCTTTATCCTCGAGTAGCAATTCGCGAATCGTCTTTGACGTGAACGGATTCAAAATGGGCTTCTACTCTGACGACTTTATCGAATCGTCTTACGGGCGAGATGAGAGTTCAATGTCCCGTACGAATCGCGATATACACGTGATTAAGAGTAGATTCAAGCGGTGTAATAGGGTGTATTCGAGCGTGCGCTCTGAGAACACCGACGTTCGAATATATTTGGCAAACGGAACGATCGCAATTTGGCTCGCACGATTTGTCGAAACTTCGAGTCTTCGACCGTTTTATCGATGATTCTCGGACGAACTCCGTGTACTCGCGCAGTAGTAAGTGAAAACTTCAACGGGATCGGCGTTGGCCCGTGAATGACGTCCTTTCTTAAAATAAATGCTTTACATGCGGTGATATTGAAAAATTAATTTCGTCGATGTGAGATCCGACGAACGTGTGTGTGCACGTGGATGCGGACTATTTCTGCGGTATCTTCGGGCGTACGAGCAAATGTAGGCTATCAATTATTTTTCCTTTTCTGTCAATAATATCGGAGAATTATCGATGTCTGCCACATATAAAACGTCATTCGACGCTATACGACGGCATTATTGAATCGCGCTATTATCGGTTTGGAAAAATATTAATCCGGTGGATACCGTTCGGAGATATATACAGTACAAAAGTATCGCGTTTGAGGATCCTTGAGACAAGGCGACGAGGAGTCGACGTTGACTAGCCTTTAACTCGTTACGTTACGGACGATAAGAAAGAAAGGAGGGACAGAAATCCTTTCTAAAGACGAATATATCCTCGGTCCTTCGAGTTTCGATGATTTATCATCGGCGCGAAGCTTCCGGCGGCATCTAACGAAGAATCGTTTGAAAGCAGCGAATATTATGCAAACGAACGGGCGAACGAACTAACAATAAGTACCTAAGATGATTATTGTATGAATTCAAAGTAAGCAAAGCCTTCTCTTCTTCTCCCTCGATCCCGTCGTCCACGGTCGACACTGGATTCGAGCGGGGGTGCTAGAACGAAAGTGGAATTCAAATTGTTATTTTAATATTTATCACCCGCCTCTTAAATCCCTTGGAAGCCCGTCTGCCCGCGGGATACCGAATCCACCTTGAAGCATAATCTTCTCTGAAAAATGCTAAACGCCCAGCTTAGCGCCTCAATATTTCAACCGCGTTTCAACCGTTATATAAACCAGAGAGATTCGTCGGTTGTTAATCTCGAGAGAAAAGGAAAAATACGGTTGCGGGCGCGCGAGCGCTCTCGCGGAAAGCGAGATATAGCTGGGTACGTAAGTAGGTGTACGTAAGTAGGTACTTACACGGGTACGTATCGACGCCAAGTCGAAAAGTTGAGAAGGGCTGATTACGATACGCGAAACGGTACCTACGTCGGAATCGCGCAGCTTACGCGTCGTCCGAAAAAGCTCTCTCTCTCTCTCTCTCTCTCTCTCTCTCTCTGCCTCCCTGGCGAGCAAGGAAGGAAGAGGTGGGAGAGGCTAAAATCGTGTCGGCTCCAATTTTCAACGAGCGCGAAAAACGGTCGAGCAGGTACGATCGACGAGCGATCGAAAACGTTGTAACGAAAACTTTAAGCACGAGTCGAAGGGTTGATTTTAATCGGAGGTTATGCTGCCGGCAATAATCGGCAGTTAACCGAGCTCGGAGCATCCGGGAGCTGGGGTTCGCTGATAACGGACTTAGGAGGGTTGCTCGCGGAGAGAAGCAAAACCCCCTACACGGTGGCCACCGAACGTGTTCCGATTCCGAACTCGACGCTACACCGTCACGGTTATATCGCCACGAGGGAGAGAGCCTCGAGTTAACGACGCTCCTCCGTTCCACGTACGTCGATACGAGATAATCGATCGATCGTCTTCTTAATTAGTGGCCAACCATTTAGAATGCCGATTCAATTACACAGTCACGTAATCTGCTTACGCGGCAAGCTCGGCTCCCTTCCACCGCATCGATGTCAGCTTGACTGGTCGTTTGGGTAATCTGACGCGTGCGTTCTGCCTTGTGTCTCTCTTTCCTTCGATTCCATCGATTCGATCGATTTCGATTTGCGCTCCTCGATCGCTCGTCCGGCTCGATATTTTTTGCAATATCTCGAGGATGCGATAATAAATTCGATAATGAGGTAACGTGGATCGATCGCGCGAAGGGCGACGTTTAACGCGCGATGTCTCTTTGCGAGCGTTGATTCCATCGGAGATTTTCCCTGGGAACTAAAAAATAACTGCTGATTCCCCGTGAACGCCGAGGTCTTCTTTCTCCTCCGCTCCTCCTTTATTCCTCTTTCGCTTTCAAGCTTTTTACTTCCTCGCCAGGCGTTTTCCTCGCTTCGCGGAATATGTTCCGGCTTATGAGGGTCTCTTCTCGGCGTCGTGTTTTTTATTCCACCGGAGTGAATGTTTTTAATTCCGTGGAGGACGTTTTCCTCTTTCCATTCGTACGAGCAAACGCAAGTGCGGATCTGTGAGCGAACAATGGAAATAAAAATAATTTCCTTCGCGAAATACCCTCGGCGTTCTTTCCTTCTAAGGTGATTAACTGCGCGAAAAAGAATTTTAATTTGCGCGTTTTAAATGCATCGTCGATGTTTCTCGGTCGGCGTCGTCGATACCGGAACAAACGATCTGTCCTTTCGTACGTACGTTGACTTTCGACGGATCCATCGAGTATCGCATCGATTGACAACGTTGACCTCCTCCTGTCGTCGCACCGTACCCTTTTCCTTCCCTACCGCGAACTCACCTGACCGAATGGAATTTTTCCACTTTACTTTCTAGCTATTCCGCATCGATATCAAATTCCACCAATTCCCTTCTCTTTCCTTTTATTTCACCATATTCCTACCACTTCCCACCGCGCATTTCCCTTTCTGCTATCGTTCCATTTCTCTTTTCTTCTTATCCCATGTCTCGCTCGCCGACACCCGCCGCCTTTTCGCGATAATCCTTAAGAAGGATATTCTATTTTTCCGTTGCTGCGAAAACCGACACAACGAAAGTCGATACGAAAAGGAAAAGTTGGGAAGCTGCTAAAAAAAAAAAAAAAAAGAAGTGGAAAAAACTTTCCGTAGCAATGGGATTGTATCGAGAAGCGTGTAGGAAACAGGAAAATCGATAGAACATCGATAAAGAGTCACCGAGGGAAAGGAATAAATTTCAATCTCTCGACTCCTCGCATTTGTTTGCCGTCTCCTTCGCGCAGGAGGAGGAGTGAGAGAGGGAGAGAGAGAGAGAGAAAGCTCGTCATCGGAGACAGGAGCAAAGACGACTGTCTTCTATCCCGTCTTCCTGTCTCTAATCGGAGATTGCCCTCGGATCTCGTGCTCTCCTTCGCTCGAGTTACGTCGAATACTTCCGAGATAAGCTCGTTACTTAACCCTTCTCTGTTCCTCGGAGTCGTCTCTATAAACCTTGGCTCGAATTAAATGCGCTGCGACGACTCTCGATGACTCGAGAGGAGGAAGAAGGAAAGGGTGGAAACTAGGAAACTAATACGTAGGGTTTCGTCTCTGCTCTAACGACGTAGAGTCGAAAGACGATTTCGCATTCTTCGTCTCGAACAAAGAAATCCTTTCTTCGCTTATGAAACGCGTTCTTTTCGAATTTGAATGCGTCGAAGTTGCGCTATCGCGACACACGCGTCTGAAACAAGAGGACGACGGTACACGTGCAAGTTTCACTTTAGAAATCCTGCGCGATTATTAGTTGAACAAGTAGTTGCCAGGTTTCCGAGTAGGGGTTGGAGGAAAGCGAATGAGAATGAGAGAGAGAAAGAGAGAGAGAGAGAGAGAGAGATGGAGAGCAGGTTCTCGGGAGGGTTAAAGCGAGGCTTGATTAGGCCGCGGCAACTTGTTTCCGTCCGGAACCCTTGCACGAACTTAAACCATATTAAATTGCGCTTAAGTCTGGCGCGTGCTGGAAGCTCTCCGCAAAGATGACGATATGGTAGTTACGAGGAGGAAAAGGGAGAAAGAGAGAGAGAGAGAGAGAGAGAGAGAGGAAGACGAAGTTGAAAGGGTGAAAGTGGGAAGAACCACAGACGACGAGATGTGCCACCCCTAGAGTCAAATGCGAGGAAACTTTGAGGAATTTAATAAGCGCGTAGTCCGCGCAGGTTACGCGTCGTTAATCCAGTTCCTCCGAGAAGGACCACCAGCTTCCAGAGCAGAATATCTCGAAGAAAGTGAAAGATAGAGAGGAGGGAAGAAAATGTTCGCTGTTCCGATTCTCTTAAAAAGTTATACTCCCCCATCTGCAAACGTACTCTCAGGACCTAATTATGCGGCGACACTTTGAAAGAACGTTCCGCAAATGTCCTCGTTTAACTCGACCGTCCGACTTCTTTTCCTTCCAGAAAAAGATACCTATATAGTACATACCTACGCGCGCGCGCATAAACGTAGAGAGAAGAGCGAGGTCTGTACACGCTCGTTAACCCGAAAATTTGTATCCGCCAACGAGATACTCTCCGGCGAAAGGACGAGCTCTTCTCCCTTCCGAAACGACCTATCCTCTCCACAAAAATGTTGCGTTCGGCGTCGTCGGAGCGAGTCACCCTTTCTCTTTCCTCCCCTTTGACGCGATCTCGCGAAATTATACCTCGAAGGGGAGAATGCTTTGAAAAGCGCGAAAATTCGTTATCACGCGTAGAAAGGATCTCCGAGCGAGCGGAAAAAATTCTCGATTTATATATAGCAAAGACGCGTATAGATGTATCGAGTAACTGGCGGTAAACGCGTTGACTTCATCGTCGTTTTTTCGACGGCACGGCTTTGCGACGGCACGGACAGCGGAAGGGAGAGTTAAAACCGTAATTGTGCCGGCACGAAGATTCGCAAGACTCGAATTAACTTCCGTGGTGGATAGCAGCGAGGTCGATCGTCGAGGCGAACGGCAACGATACCGCAGAATCTAGCTTCCGTTCCTGAGAGGATACGAACGTTGTATTCGACCGTATTAGCCGTCCGTGTGTTTACCAGTGGCAAACAGACGAAACCGGTAATTATATTTGACGTCGATTCCTTAAGCACACAAAACGGAATCCGTTACGGATCGCGTCCGTCAAAGAGGTGTTACGTATTCCAACGTACTCAAATGTACTCTTCGGCCCGAACGATGATTGTCCTCTAATGAACGACTTTAATGCGATATCGTTCGGTGAGATTCGATCGAATCGTACGGGATCTCGCTCCTTTCTTAGACCGTCCAATGGACTCCGCTCGATAAGCGCGAGGGGACGGGGTAGAGACGACAATTTGCTTCCTACGAATGCCTCGAGTTCGAATTTTCTACGGATACGATTCTTTAACGAGTCGATTCTTTCGATAGATTATTTTCATTCCCATCGCATACGACGATCCGGGAACGTTCGTACCTACGGGAGATATTCGGTCGAGCTATAGAGCGTCTATAGAGACGAAAGCTGTTTCCGACGAGAGTACACATAGTGCCCTTGTCTAATCTGGAACTCGGTCAGAATGGGTTCGAGTAGACGCAACCCAGATGCTATCGGCTCGAAGCACCTTGCCGGGTCGATATTCCGCCCGAACTTTCTTAAGAGTTTACAAAACGGAATTTTATCGTCGCAAAGACAAATCGATTATCCTTCGATTATTTACCGATTTGTCTTTGCTTCCAACGGTGCGTCCGTTTCCTCTTAACGAGATTAGCGAAGGGTAGCGCGCGACATCGTCGACGATTCGATCGCGTGCCTCTCTGGAGATTATACCGTATTCGAAAGGAAGAGAGATATCGCGTCGCGTAACTTTAATCTTTCTTCATTAGATCGGAGGATTATAGGGCTCATTTACCGAGTACTAATTATAATTTCAGGCGCTTCCGTTCGTCCGAAATGAAATTTTCCTTGGCGCAGTTTATGAGTAAATTAAGAATATTTGCAATTATAAACTCCACGGACAGTAGAGACGAAGACGAAGCGAAGGACGAGCGAACAAAGCTGGAAAGTAAAATAAGCAGTCGTTAAAATTATTTTCCTCGTTTAATCCTCGTCGTCGTTGGGAGATCAAAGGGGAAGCGTCCTCGATGTTTTCGATGATCGACGTCCAATCTGGTAAATCGTAAAACGGTAAACGACACGAACGATTCGACCAATTTCCGTCGATATAAACGCGATCGGAGCAATATCGAGGATAGTCTAATTACTAATAATCATTATTAAAACCATAATTCGGGTTTGTTAGGGAGGAATTCCAACGGCATTAGCATTAAATCGAACGCGCAATGAAATCGAGTATCTCTGAAGGCTATAAAATATAACGAGAGTTTCATCGAACTTGGAAAATCCAACGGGAGAAACGTCGAAATATCCCGTTAAATTCTTTGATATACATAAATCACGCCTTTGGAACTCGATTCGTAACGTAGAAAAGTTGGGCTCTTTGTCAATTTAATCCAAAGTTCCAGGGAAAACATATTTTTCAGCTAATAACTCAAACCCCGACACTTTCTCCACCGAAGCTCCGTCTGCACATTCATATCCCGAGATCGTAAATCAAAGAGCGGTCTTACCGCAAGAGTTTCCATTAGTCCTGGAAAAATTTGTGGATGACAAATATGATTGTTTCACTGACTCACCTGCAACAAAAAGAAAAGGGAAAAGTTGGATTATCCGGTAGTAAGTTTTAGTTGCAGTAGAAACGACGAGAAAAAGTCTCGGGCATGAGCCGAGAACTCGCCGGTGGGTTTAACTAAAGTCGACGTAAATCGATCATATGCAAAACAGCTCGTCGATAAATCTCGGTGGGCCAATAAAATCGTATCAATCAGCCGCGAGCACGACGCACGACGGCGGTGGATACTCTTTTTTCATTGTGAGACTTTTCCAAAGTCGTTCGGACGCGTGCACTTTCGCGCCCGACCGGAGTATCCCCCTCCCCCACCTCCTCTTTCACGGGTGGCGGAAGCGAATGGGTCGGAGATCCGTAAGGCGAGGAGGGAGAAAAAAGATCAGGAAGAAAGTTCGGGGCCGAGAAAGAGAAGAAGGAAGGAAGGAAGGAAGGAAGGAAGGAAGGAAGGAAGGAAGGAAGGAAGAAATAAAAAAAGGAAAGAAGGAAGGAAGAGAGGGTGGCGCGCGCGCGCGCTAGAGCTAGGGGAGGACGAGCACGAAAAAGTTTTTCAAGCCCGTCCGAACATTCTCCGCGAATCCGATCGACTTCCCTATACTTACGTAAGATACGTACGGACCAACTTGGTGTATCGCTTCGAACGAAGAACGGTAAAATATATCCGACGGAAACGGGATCGACGAGTCGGGAAAGGCGACTCGTTCGATTTCCCTTAAGCGTCAGAGATTTCTCAGAGTGTTACCACGTCTCGCGCGGAATGGCGATTGACCTTCGAAAAGGAAGAAGAATAACGCGTATACGCGAGGAACATCGAAACAAACGAAAGATTTCTTTCTTTTACGTTCCGGCCGGAGGAGTTTGAGCGATCAATTTGACGCCTTTGGAAATACCTCGGCGACGTTTCAAACTGAACTAGGAACTAAAGGAATTCGAAGCTAGGAGAAAAAAGAAAAGCTTTCTTAAAAAACGTAAGGCGGCTCGTCTTTCGATCCCTCTTGTCCCGAAACAAAAATAGACGTCTAAGGCGAGGAACGAAAGAAGAGATGCAAAAGACGTTTCGTTAAAAAAGATCGGACGGGTTGAAGCATCTTGAGGAAAAGAAAAAAAAAGATTCAAAAACGAAGTCGAGACAGGCAAGGTGTATACGCGACGAGGGAGGCTTTCTCAAACGGAATTCTTTGAGCGAGCGAAAAGTTTGTTGTTGTTGCGCGGAATATCTCGCTACGTCTCCTCCTTCGATCCGAAGAACGAAAGAGGTCCGGGCGATAACTTTTAATTCGCGTGCTCGACGCGCCGACCAATCTGTGTCATGCGCGCTCCTATTACTCCTGATAAGACCGAGGAAATTTATTTACCGAGCACGGGGATGCCATCACGCGACCCCCACCCTTTTGGCTCGGCTAAAGAGAGAGGGTGCGAGAAGACGTCGACTACCGAAGAAGGTGGCTACGGCAAAGAAGAAGGGCGGGTACGCTTTACCGGGCAACGGATTCCCGACGTCTCGTCACGGTAGCCTCATCCGTTTCCCCGAAGTGTCACGCTTCTCTGAAGCCACCGTGAGAGAGAGAGAGAGAGCCGAGAAATTGTCTGACAATGAGCGAGAGGCGGTGGGTGAAAGGCAGGGTCGGTCGGTCGGTGGCGAAGGGGGTGGACCGACTAAATGCGATGCCGTTACCTCGCCAGGGTGATCGATGATCCTGCGCAGGACACCGGATCCTTCCTACCGAACTACCGAGCTAGCTTAGCTAGCTCGTGCGAATTTTACTCTCCTATTCTCCTATTCTCTCCTACCACACCTACTCCTATTCTCCTTTCTCTCCTTCGCGACATACCTAAAACTCGTCGAAAGGACAATTCCTTTCGAAACAAGATAAAACGCTCGGACGATCGTTCGTTTATCGTTTGCAACTTTGACTCCTACTTTCCAAAGGGTCTCTCATTTATTCGTCATTAACCGTATTTGCATATTCCCGGATAAATCGAAAACGTTGTTTACTATTCTAATGAACGTTCATGGGAGAACTGAAAATCGTTGTAATAATTTATGATTTCAGCCGTCGTAACGCCACGTAATGACAATTGCTACGATAATTTCATTTCGCTCGATAATAACGCGAACGTGTCACGACGAATATCTATAATATTTGGATATCTCGAATATTACGTTTGACGCTCGCGACGCACGAAGCGCCGTCGAACGAAATATCGAGAATAAATCGTTGGCGAACGAGAAGAAAAAGAGAAAGAAGAAAAAATAAAGTTTTCAGGGAATCTCGTCGAATCGCTCGCGGCTCGTAGATCGGGAAGGTGGAGGGGGGACGTAGAAAAATCGGCGTATATACCGCCGGTGCAAGGAGGTGGGGGAATTACACGGATACGTGACCAAGAAAGGCGGAGCGAAACTAGCGTGGTTTTCCTCGTATTATTACGTACACACGTACGTATACCGGCGACGTCGAAACTTCTCTTACGCCGAGAGCCGTACGATATCGCGACGAAACGATGAATGATAGTCGCGTGATCGCTAAAACGGATAAACTACGCGGTCGCCGTCTGTACCCGATGGATCGCAACGTTCCTGTGCACCGCCCGAGCGCGTGCTTTCCGATAGGGAACGACGATACCGCGTTCTCGATGAAAGCTTCCTTGTGTTCGTTTCTAATTCAAAGAGCCATGTCATTAATATACCGATTATCGCGAACTAGACGTTCGCGATAACGAACAAGTGTATCTTTCACGAAAGAAACGTCAAATCGGTTCGACTTTTATTCCGCGCAGCTATCGTATTTTCGACGAATCGGAGAATTATCTTTTACCGTCGAAAGCGTTCGATGTATCGTACACGCTCGTAGATTCGGCGTACGGAACGATCCTTCTCGCGAATTTGTTCGTTCGGTATTGTAAATTTATACACGAGCGGAAACGCGGAATACAATTAATAACGGTATCTACAACGGCGTGTACTAGAACGAAAAGGTGTTAATGAATGGATTGGCATAATATAATAGACGTTATTATATGGCGTTAATTAAGCGCGTTACGCAAGCCACATTGTTATACGAAAGTAACGACGCGTTCGTCGACTCTATGGTAGTTTACGTTATAAGCGAAAACTTTTGCGTACGCGTCGTATCACGTTCGGCGATGGCATACCTTTACCAATGGCGGATAAGGCCGATCGCCCGATTGACGTTACTCGGTAAACGAAAGAAACGAGGAGAAGATTGCATCGAGATCGTAGAAAGGATGAGATTTTGCCTTTAAGCGCGACGATGGCAACCGCTTCGCTCTATCTTTAAAGTCCTTCGATCCAGGAAGGCGAGTAAAATCGGCGCGTCGCGTTCGACGATACGCAGCTGCGGGCAAAGTGGTCGACTACCTTACCGCCCGAAGAAAACTGTACTACGAACCGTGGATAGCTTTAAAGTCAACGTAGCTCGACCGTAGTAGTAGCGTGCGCGTTCCTCTCAAGAAACCGAAACCTGTTTTCGAATATCTTCGGCGAGTAACGATCTTTCGAACTCGAGAAAATCGAATATCGAAAAAGATAATAACGTGCGCGATATGACTTTCACGCTTCATCTATTTCCCAAAGATCTATTTATCGAGGATGACGGAAAACCGATTCCGCGCGATAGATGCGCGTTTCGTTCGATTCGAAAAAGTATCGACGAGATTAAACGCTAGAATCGCTTACGAGAGTCTCGAAACGGCGCGACCGGATAAAATCCGCGTCGGCCTCGAAGTGCGGTTGCCTCTTTCAGCCTTAAAGTTTCCGTTTGTTTCCCGACAAATCCCTTTTTAGAGGAACTCTATTTTAGATTTTTAATCGTAACCCTTTACGAGCGATCGAACCATAGACTTGACGATCTCGGTCTTCGAACGCTTGTCTTCTTTCGCGATCGTTTTTAGCCCGTCTCTCGCACGAGAAATAAGAATGGCAAAAGATACAAAAAATATGTAACGACGTCGTTTCCAAATTTTAGTTTATTTTTGCGCTTTCGCATATTGGTCGAAGGAGTCCGTTCGAGACCGTCCCCATAAACGCGGCCGATGCGCTTATTTACGGCGGATGAAATTGTAAATTATCGAATCGAGGTGCGCTGACGATCTCGAAAGTCTTTCAGGAGAACATTTATTAGGCGCGAAACGACGGTGCCTTGGAAATTAATGGTGGATCCGCTCTGCGAGATATCTCGGATATAAAATATTTCGGACGATGGGGGCCGTCGTTAACGCGGCCCTACCTAGAACTGGCCTATCTCGTTAGCGTTAAGATCGTTATAAGATCTCCGGGACGTCGACCGATCGAGTCGAGTCGAAAACTTTGCCTTTCGACTTTTACCCAATTAGTTAATCGACGGATTCGATATTTATCCGAGCGTTGAAGAGTAAAAAGGCTCGAACGAACGAGGACGATGCTTTTAATCATCCTCGTTCGTTCGCTATCGTCTTTGGAAAAAAGAAACGGAAAAAGAAAAAATATACAAAGGAAGAAGGTATTTGCGAGACTTTTCTCGCGATGCCCACGTCTTCCCCAAGCCCTTCCTATCCGTCCACCATCTCGTAGCGGCGTTGTTCCTTCCATAACGATCGCACAATACCCAAGACTTTATTTATAGCGTAGTAAAAATTTAAATAAATTTCCCCCTCATCGACGAACGTACGAGACGACGACCGTCGTGGATGTTCGCTTCGCGAACGTTATTTATTTGCTTAATGCGAAGACCGAAGCTTTCTTTAGCACGCGGACAAGCTCGTCATTATTCGATTTTCGGTGTTCGGCTTAAAGCGTCGCACGAACGAACGAGCGGGCGGGCGAGCGAGCGAGCGAGCGAGCGAGCGAGCGAGAGAGAGAAAGAAATAAAGAAAAAGACTCCACCAAAAGTCGGTAGTAAATTTTCACCCTTCCCACCGAAGCTGTAAATTTACCATCGCCTTTCAATAGGGCCACAACGTCCAATGGAAGGCCCAGCTCCGCCGATGCGTAGCTCCTTCTCGCACGTTTTTCCATTTTCTTCCATTTCACGCGTTTCTCGCCACGAGACATCTCTCTCTCTCTCTCTTCGTTGGAGCACCTCGATTCCTCGAAATACTCGCGAACGCGCTTTACCGGCCTAACCAAGTTTGTTCGTTTATAAGCCATTTCCTAATCCACTTTATCGTGAAATAAATTTACCGATAATAAACTTTATTTTCCTTATACGTATTTCCTCCTTTAACGACACACGAAGAAAGTAATTTGAGTGTATAGTAAAACTTATTTATTTCTTTCTGCTACCGGAATCCATAACTACTTCCATTACCGTTCTTCGCTCTCGTGCGTACGCGTACCTATCTCTCTCTCTCCCACGCTCGCTTTCTCTTTCTCCCTTTTCTACTTCGACTCGACGATGGCGCTACGTCGCAACGATGATACGTCGAGAAGCCATCGAACGGTCGATGCTAATGATGGAAACAGCGATGGTGACAAGAGAAATCGTTGGACGAGTTCCTCACGGTGAGAAAAAAAAACAAGCCAAAGGACAAGGCCGCGAACCTCGTCTTTGGGTGTGGATGATATTTACGTGCTACGAGACACGCGTGCTCGAAGCCCTTTTTTCGGATCTCCGTAATATCGGCCCAACCATCTCCGACTACTTGGAATCGATAATTTCTTTTCTTATTCGAAAGATATTTCCACTAAATTTTATCGCGTTCGACAATCGGTCGTCGATCGAATTATTCGAAACGTATTCTGTTTTACGACCGTTGTAAATTATCCCTCGAAAGGGAAGAAACTTTCGTCTTGAGAAATTCGAGCGGATCGACGATACTTTCGACGATACGCGAATCCTTCGAAGGACAGGGAGGTGTTGAAAAAAAGAGAGAGAGAGAAAGAAAAAAGAGATCGGTAGGACCTAAAGAAAGGGAGACAACGTACGTACAACACATAAACGAATATCGGCGTGCGATCGAACCGTAAATTCTTTTCTATCTCAATTCGGACGTTGAAACGAAATTACCCTTTTCTAGAAAAACGATGTGCTTAGTCGGAAGAAGGAAGGAAGAAAGGCGATGCTGCGAGAAGGAGAAAGAGAGGGAGAAAGATACGAGAAGACGACGACTACGACGACGACGACGACGACGACGACGACGACGACGACGACGACGACCGCCCCGAGCGATAAATTTGTAAAACCAATTTAAGATCGCTATACGACCCGCGGCGACTGCCGCACCGGGTCCGAAACGCGTACGAGAGGCTTCTTCTTTTATCTTCGTCTCTTACTCGTTCTAACCCATCTCGTCTTCTTACCAAGGAACGTACACATATCAACTTTTTATCTCCGGCAAGACAATTCGACGAAGACTGCGCGACCCTTATGAACGGGACGCGGCCCACGTTCTCTTTTCTCGTTTGAGAGAGACGCGCGTGCAGATTCCCAGGACCGTTCCTCGAGTTCGTCCTTTTATCTCGATTTACCGCTTCTCCGCGAATCCGTCGATAACGGTGGGATAAGAAAGAGAGAGGTGTGGATAGTTACGGGTAACAAGAATTCTTTAGACCTTTAGATAGCTTGTCTTACCGTCGAATGTTAGCGCTCCGACAATGAGATAACTTTGTGAATCCGTAATACGTAGTCCGAGAGCATTCGTGGCGAAAGTATTGAGAAATTAGAGACGATATCGCGAACGATACTTGCGGCGAAAGTACGCTATTGCGAGCGACCGCGGGTTTTAAAAGTGCATGAAATATTTAACCGCAGGCGGCGAACGGAAAGCAATTACGAAACGTTAAAAGCAACGGACTCGCCGAAGGGGAGAGGTTGTCCGAGAAGATTCCTTTCGGGAAAGGAAGAAATAAAGGAATAAGGTGCTTCCGCCTGCGGGTAGCGTCCGAATCGAACGGAACGATTTAACGCGATCCTCGTCGACGAAGGAATATCCATCGGACGTTGTCCGTCGGCGCGAAATCCAATGCGAAAGATCGCATCGAAGGTTCTCCGGATTTTCGATCGTTAACGTCCGTTCCTTTTCCCGGCGCTAATCACGCACGATGGTTAAACCGGTGCCCCGATCGAACGCCGGAAATAATTCTCCTTTTTTACCGACGGCTCCAAGACCTCGAGAGAGCGGATCTTAAAGGATACGAGCGATCTTGAAATATTTCCCGTCGACTCTAGCAGTGTGTAGCTTGCCAGCGGACGACCGGCTACCGTATCCTGCGAAACGGCTACCGTCTTGTCCTCCTTGCCACTGTCCTCTTATCTCCAACGAATTACGGCGATTCCCTTGGAAACTATCAATTAAACGTTTAATACGAATCGGTTGACCGAGTCAGCTCCACGAGAAAACCTGAATCGCTCGGCTGAACTATCGAATTACTCTCGCGAGTGGCTCGTACTCGTAAATTTCATCGAAAGCGGCTCGCAACCCGACGCGACACCGAGTAGGAGAAAGAAGGAACGCGCATAACATTGTCGAAGAGCGTCTCAACCGATCGAAGTTATGGCGGTTGGGCGGTCTACGCTATTTCGCGTTTCAATACGAGTAGATAGTTGCACAGGGCGCGTATGATTTGCGAGAGCGTCGCACCGAACGCAATCTCGTTTAGACGGCCACCGCTGAGATCTCTCCTCTTTCTTCTCTCGCCTGCGTGCTCATCGTTCCTCCTTCTTCCGCGGATAAATTCAGTCTCTCTCTGCTTTTCCGTTCCTCCTTTTTTCGCAGATAGATTTAGCCCTTTTCCGTTTTTTCTTTCTCTTACGTTCGAACGATATTCTGTACGATTGGGCAAACGTTCGTTCGGGCTGGATTAACTCTCTCTCCCTCCCCTCTCGTCGTTCGTACCACCCAGACGTCGTTTTGCGGTACAGCACGTACGCGTTGGCCCGCTTATGCGGTGTCCCATAAAACGCGGCAAATAATAATTTGGAGCCGTACGAGTCGATTGCTTCGTACCACAGATTATAACTGGGTTACTACGTTGGTCCCGAACGCAAGACGTTCGCCAAGTTGAATTTTACGAGGAGAGTTAAAGCACCTTTACGTGGCTGGAAATGGTCGAGTGGGACGACGAGTTTTCAATCAGCTCCGAGCTTCCGCTCGGCGAATCCTCTTTTCCATACTCGTCGTCCGCTCGACGCGAGACGAACGTACTCGTCGAACGCGCTTACGCGCTAACGTCCGAGCCCCTCGTTCTATCGGCGATCGCGTGGCCCATTAGACGCGCGAATAAATGTAAATTCAATTAAGTATCGCTTCGAGAAATACTTTGACGATTAACCGTGCACTAATTTATTCCGAGTCGCCGGGAAAGAAGATAGAAGTAATGGATGCGCGCGAAGCTAAGAGCACGGGACTCGTTCCTAGAGATCTTAATTACCGCGTACCCTCGTTACATTAAATCACTAACGGCGTAATCGCCTAATTGCCTAGCGCGAACATCACTCGAAGGAATTTCGACGCCGATACGGACTAGAATAGCGGTCATAGGCGGATACGGAACGTTTCTCGCAAAGAAGAGGAGAAGGAAGGAGAAGGAAGAGAAGCGACGCGCGCGGGTCGCCGAAGCGTCGAGCGCATTAACGCTGGAACCAACGAAGACATTTATTTCTATAAAGGCACGTGGGAGGACAGAGGCGTAGCTACAAATATTCCGGCGTAGGACCGCGCTTCCGTGCGGACTCCTCTCTGCCGGAGGATGGCACCGTATCGCGGCCGACCGCTCGTAATTTCTCGCACACCCTAAAACCGACACTCGTAATTCCTACGTCGATATAAGGAATCACTTTTATCGCATTCTTTCCAAGAGTTATCGAGAGAACGAGCGTTACGCGCGTCCGGATATACGTTCTCGTAGGTAACCCCGCGATCGAGCGATTCTAAGACACCGATCGTTCTTAGATTTCCTCTCGACGATCGAACCTGGGGCCCTAGGTGTAATATATTTTTCGATTTAACGATCTTAATTTCTGACGTTCCAAGGGAAGCTCGTGCTGCGCGCCATTGTCAGTTGCGCGTCTCTCTCGCTCTCTCTCTCTCTCTCTCTCTCTCGATCATTTACTTCTCGGTAGAGACGTTACTATCGAAAAGGCGGAAAAAGGGAGAAACGATCTACACGGATCGACTCGTACGACTCGTCCGATTCTCTACGAGAGATAAGCTCTTTCGTCAACGACGTCTCGAATTTGACGCGCGTCGACCCGATTTAATAAGCCGATGAATCCTCGAAAATCGTCGTGCGATACCGTCGACCGTCGAAAGTACTACGTACGCTCGCCGTGGTGCCACCGTGGTACCGCCGCCCGCAAAAGCGATAAGGACGAATTATTACGGCGTCGGCGCGTTATTCGTCGAGTGTCACGGCTTAATTAAAATCTCCTCGATGTCTGGTCCATAGGCAGAGGATAATCCCGCTTAAGCAAATCTGCGCGCCATAGCAGTAGCAATGAAATATATCTACCGGAAGATTACGAACGATCGTCCAGCGCGGGCGACTCGTCGCCGAAGGATTTAAATCGCTCGACCGTGCCGTTTGCTTCGTCTTCGTCGTCCCTTCTCGCTCCTTCTTCTCCCGGTTTCCTCGTCCTTTTCTCTCGTCGAGAGGAAACGAACGTATAACCGCAAGCCGTTAAGTACCTCAGCTAGGAGAATTTAGCAGATAACCGACGAGCCGACCGAGCACGAAATAATTAGGAGAGACGAGCTTTAACTCGATCAAGCCTGGCGCGCGAACGATATCAGCCCTTTCCCCTTTCGTCCCTCGACCCAGACGCAACCACGGATAGATAGATACGTATCGGTTAAGTGCGCGCGCGCTTCGCCGTTCTCCTCGTGCGCTCGAGTACGCCGTGCGGCTCGTGTGGTTAGTACCTACGGCCTTCCCCATCGGCCGACGAACGTAATAAGGATATTTTGCATATATTAACGGACTAATGGAGGCAGTAACAGCGTTTCGGGCCCGCGCGGATCACGCTTTTGTCGGCGCACCGGCGCGCGTACCGTTTATATCTTTGTTCCCTCTCCGTTGTCTCTCGGCTAGACGCTGACGCACCTGCGTAACTACCGTGGCTCGCGGAGGAAGTCTAGAAAGGCGATCGTAGGAAGCCGATCGGCATTGCAGTCGGCAATGCGGTCGGCAGCCACACGCAGGAATGCATAGCTCGGAAGGAGAACGGAATTTCAACGACGCGCGCTTAATCGACTCGTAGGCTCGCGTAAGCAAGACGAACAAAGTGTAACCTGCCATTGGGAAAATTTACCACAGGGATAAACGATTCCGATCTCTACTACCATCGTATCCGTGTTTCGCCATTAGGAAGGAAATCTTCGAAAGGTGACTCGCATCCGATACAATCGCTTATGTACTCCGCCGTATTGCGATCCTTTCGAATTTACTGCCGAGCTGGGAATTCCCAGTCCAGGCGCGTTAACGCGCGTGAGCCGAGAGATCGAAAGCCTGCCGATCGTTAGCGAACGGTTTTGGAGGACGATGGCTCGTAAAAAACCGTAGCGTCCGTCCGGTGAATTCGCTAAACGGCTCTTTATCGTCGAATCCTCTTACGTGCTCTTATTCGACGAAGCTTAACGCCGTAATCGCGGCTTTTAACTCGTACTTTCCGCAAAAAAATTGTCCTTTTTATTACTGCCGTATTCGTGCTGCATTTTTTCTTCTCTTCTTTTTCGTTCTCTCTCTCTCTTCTTTTTCTTTTCTTTCTTTCATCTCCCTCGCTCCCGCGGGTCTCTTCGAGATTATTAAGAAACACTTTGAAACGCGGATAACGAGCGGAGGAGGATGAGGAAGAAAAAGGGTCGGCACGAGTGGAGTCTAGAAGACGCGCGAGAACGCGCCGTTTCCGAGAATTCTTGCCTAATGAAGCTGTCCCGACTGCCGTCGACGCGTAGTAACGAACGCTTGGATTTCGTGCGCGCGCCCTATTACGCGCGATTCTACGAGATAGAAGACGCACGCTCCTTTGGAGCCTATTACGCGCGAGTACGAATCTTCTACGAAATCTCCAATTTCTTTTTTTTTTATCTATTACGTCGATCGCGTCTAATCGCGACGAAATCTTGACGCGCGAACGTCGTTAGATCTCGTAGGAGGGGGAACCGTTCGACGAAGCGTTCGATCGCGTCGTTAAAATAGATCGGCTGAATATCGCGTCGAGAAAGTTACGCAACCAACGGGAAAGAAAACGGGTCTACTACTGGCTGCGGATATGTACCTACGTATTACGGATAAATAGGTAGAGCATACGTTCGATATTTCGTCGTTAAATGCGTTTCACGTTGCGCTTGGCTATTCGCCAACGCGCCGAGGAGAAGGATTCCACGGAGAACGAGGACGAATCGTACGGACCTAATAGCCTGAAATTTTGTTTCTCGAGGAAGGGAAAATTTCGACGACGACGTTCGACGCACGCGATTTTTAAACCGGAGGATTAGCAAGGAGGATTGGTAAATGCGAGGCGATTGGCTCGTCGCGTAATTCGATCGCTCCACCTTATTCCGCGCGCCACCCCCTTTTCTTTGTCGGCTTCTTTAGTCGCGTCGAAAGAAAACGAAGATCGGCATCGAGCTCTCGCGATCGAGCGACCTCGCACGCGCCCGGCACGCCGCGAAGCATAAAGATGTCCACTCAAAAGTTCCTCCCTACCACGAAGCGGCCTTTCAATTAAGGGCTATTAAGACCCACGTAAAGACCTTTAATCCTCCCCGGGCTACATGATTTTTTACTTTGGCTTTTTCGCCGTAAAAGGATGAGAGTAACCCGCGGATCCGGCGACGTTAGTCACGCGATAGCGCGTTCGCTCGCGCTTTTATGGATGCGCTCGTACGCTCGGAAACCCGTTCTATCGATGACCGAAGGAACGTCGGAAACGAGCTTTCCTCGCTCCTGGACGTACGATTTTTCTCAAGCGTAAGAACGTTTCCCTTGTCGTACGCTCGAATGCGTTGGTAAACGTCTTCTTCGCTACTCCGTTTCCACGCGAGAATATCGTGACGAACGTGGGCAGTTTCCGTCGAGATAGCGTCGAGTCGTCTCGACGTTGACGTAGACGAGAACGGAAAAGGAAAAAATTGCGATTCTCCGTCGCCGTCTTTTTCTTTTTCCCTTAAGATCCAGAGCGCAGATGGTCGCGTAATCATTGTTCGTAGGAGCCACGTGCTCCTCGCTCGTAGGAAGAAATTTATGGAAGTGGAATTCCTCTCCTCTCTATTACGGATTGCTACATGCACGAGCTCGCTCGCACATACACGCGCAGCATTGTGTCTCGGTAGACGGGTTTCCCGTTCTCCTTCTCGTATCTGGCGATATATCGTGTATTAATGCTGGCCTCTGGCCATCGGTCGAGTGTTTGACCACCGATGCACCTTCGTATACCAACCGAGTAAACACACGCTCGGTCATGAAACGATAGCCATCTTCGTAGTCTCTCTCTCTCTCTCTCTCTCTCCCTCTCTCTCTCTATCTCTATCTCTCTCCAAGCCTGTCCAAGACCCTTTCCGGACCACCGAGCGCATGCATTCCGCCACTATTTACGCTTCATTCTTGTCCCGTCAAAATACATATATATATGCGGACCACGAAGGGAATCCAACTTGAGCTAATACAAGGACCGTTCGAATTCTTCTCGACGCGATCCTCATAACTTTCCATTAGTACCGTCCTTTTGTGTCGTGTTTGGTTACAAGAGAGAGGTATTTGCTTTAGTTCGGAGAAATATAAATCTACCGAATCGGAAAGAAAAAGTTTCTTTTTTATTTCGAGAAAAGACGTCGCTACGAAATGTATCGAACCAATTTTGAGATTCGTCCTCCCGACGATAGCTTTTCGCTCTTTCGTACGTTTTTGAAACGTCTCTATACCTTACACAGTCTCTCTCCCTCTCTCTCTCGCTCTCTTCCCCCACCTCTCGCAATCGTATCATTTTTCAAGGTGATGGCTCCGTCTCGACGGTCGATCCTATCCCATAGAAAGTCGTTCGACCGTAAATTTCACGGTAACACGAGCCGCCACGGGAGAGTACATGGTAGCCATTCGATCGGTCAGAACGAAGTATACCTTATGTTAAGTGCCTTTACACTCGTGTATCAGCGTGCACGGTATCTGTAACAGATCGGATACAAATGGAAGCCGCGAGCGTCGCTTTTGTGGGAGCCAGGGAAGTAAACGTGGTAGGTGGTGGTACGACTCGCACTTGGCGTGGCATCGTCCGAGAAGGAGAGCTTCGAAAAGTCGAAGTGGGGGAGGAGGTGGGGACACGCTCGGGCGCGCGTGCTGGAGAGAAAGAGGAGGAGGGATAACGCCGAATAAGATCCAACAAAAAAGCCGATAAATCGAACATAAACGCGTATAAATTCGTCTACTAAAATAGACGACAGTATTCGTAGATTTCCGTACGTAACGATAGCCGCACGTGCAAATAGTTTTCCTCGTTCGCGCGTGAAATACGAATGCGTATTCGATGTCGTCTTCGTAGTCGTACGTGCCACGAACGAGTACGATCGGTGCGCTCGGCTTTGTTTTTGTGGTAATAATATGGATATATATAATAAGACGTACGTGTGAATGGATACAATAATATATATATATATATATATATATATATATATATATATATATATATACAATAATAAGATGGATAATAAAGATCGAAAGGCAATTTCTGCGATTACTCTCTTCTTCTTACTCGTTATACTCTCGTTAAGCGGGATGATAGATCGCTCGATCTTCCGCTACCTCTTCTTCCTTTTTCAAGATCGTCGTTTATTTTACGCAAGGATCCACTTTCGTTCTTGACCGGTAAACGGAGATAGGAAACGGAGAAACAGAAGCGATATATCGCGTGTTTCTCTTTACGAGTAGATAGAAATTGTTGAGATAAGGTAGGAACCGTCTTACTCGTTCGATCTCCGCGCGAAAGACTAACTCTCCAAGGACTAACTCCGACTGTAATATTGTGAAAAGACGGAAGAAACGAAAACAAAAATTGGTGAACTTATTCGCGTGGAATAACGCGACACAAAAAAGATAAATAAAAGCGGATACACAAAGGGAGATTGACGATAGGAGAAAGAAAAACGTGCGTGGAACGCGAAGGCAACGGACGAGTGTGTACGCGCTTGTAACATGCCAAGGAGACCGGGTAAGAGAGAGAGAGAGAGAGAGAGAGAAGGAACGAGAAAGAGTGGGGAGAAAAGAGAGAGGAGGAGCCACGAGAGTCTCTGACAAGACGGATCTTAATTACATGCGACCGTCGGTCGACTCCGTGTAATCCGTGCGAGTGTGTGACTACTAGCAAGAGACGGGGAAGGGGGAATCGAAAGCACTTAAGCTCGCGCGTGTACACGTCGTGCATCCGTACGAAATTGTGCGACACGCGCGAGCCCGCGGACTCGCGAGAAACGTGGGCGTTTGTGTGAATGAGTAGTCGACGCGTGAATTTCTCTC
Source organism: Vespula vulgaris (assembly GCF_905475345.1). Classification (NCBI taxonomy): domain Eukaryota; kingdom Metazoa; phylum Arthropoda; class Insecta; order Hymenoptera; family Vespidae; genus Vespula; species Vespula vulgaris. The sequence goes on from NC_066590.1 coordinate 279,246, forward strand.
TCGTAAAACACGCGCATATTGTCGTGTTCACCTCGATCGAGAGAGGGAGAGAGAGAGAGAGAAAGGTCGCCGAGCGAGCATTCAAAGCGAAGAGATTCTAAGATATTCTAAGGAGAAACGATTAACCGTACATCTCGTCGCATTTTGTAAGAAACGATATAATCGGAGCACTTCGTTTCAACGATTCGAGTCCTATTTAAGAATTCATAAAGTTAAATATTTCCTCGTAACTACGAATCTCGTCGCGATACGTCTCTCTCTCTCTCTCTCTCTTATCCCGATAAAACGAGTCGCCGAAGCACCTAGATAAGTTTCTTAACGGTGTCCAGCCGACTACGAAAGTGTCTCGAACGGGCGAACCAAGTGCCATTTCGATACGTTTGCGAGAGGCATTAACGACGCGCGACAAGTGCAGAAACGATAGAGACGTAAGGTACGTCGTGATATCCTTCGATCTCCTTGCATTTTTTTTCCATCTTCCTTTTACTTCCTCTTTTTTCATTTATCCTCATTTTCAAGAAATCTTTTTCTACACCTCGCAAAAGCATACGCAGACGTGCGATCTCTCTTTCCGTTTTTCATCCGCTCATTCGCATCTCTACCCGGTAGCTTCGTTTAATTGCAAAGTTCCATTTATAAGAGGCTATCCGCGCGTAATGCCATTCAAGCGACTTCGCTCGATCCACCGCCGGTAGGATATTAAGCGATTACGTTTTACGGAATCCGTAATAGCCGCCATTAGTAGCAAACACAGTTGCGAGAGCGCTACGAGGTGGGTATTTGATCGAACGACGCAAGAAACCTTCTCTATTGAGGATACATTTGGCTTACTTTGGCTGTCAAACGGATTTGTGTATGAGCCGAGCATTAAAACGCACCACGTCTAACGACACCGTTATCGGCGATAACTTCCTATAATCTCGGCCGATGAATTCAACGTGTTTTACGCGCGGCCGCTATGGGATTAGAGCGAATCCGGTTTAAATCAATTTCGACGATTCATCCTATGATAAATGCTTTCGCCGAGTTCTCGTCCAAGTGCACTTTTAAGAATCTATTAACGGCGCGCGTCTCGCGAGATATCGACCTTGTTCTCGAGGTATTCCTTTTCTAAATGCTCCTCCTCCCTCTCTAGAGGGAAACGGAAGGTAGGGGAGAAAATAACGAGTACCTTGTTTCGACAATTTCGAAACGAATCAAATTCTCGTTCACCGCGGCAAGTACCTGTATCGTCGGCGAATCGCCCGCCGGAATGTGGACCGATCTGGCGATAACGGCGTTGTAACAACCGATGAGAATTTCTACGGTCGATTTTCGTCGGTGCGTTCGACACGACGACGACTACTTCTCCGTCGAATCAAGAATTCCAACGTTATAAAAATGTTGAAAAATACGACGAGACTGACGAAACGCGCGTCGCGCGGAATAGCGAAAAGCAAAGCGTCAAAGATCGAGCCACGTTTCTATTAGCTTCGGGAGTACCCGAACGCCATTGTGTCGAACGCGGAGGTAATAAAAGTCGAGTCGACCGAGATGCCGGAGCAACGGGATAAGTGGGTAATTAATTAGCGAACTTGCCATATTAGCGTGGCTTTCGAAAGACGGCCGATCGGCGCTCTCTCTCTCTCTCTCGTTCGCCGCTACGCGTACACGCAAAAAGATACGTGGACGCGAGAGTATCGCCGGCGTTAAGAGCAACACGATTTCTGAGTTGACGAGCGACGACGGTAGTAGCGAACGTCGAAGTAGTAACGACTATAATAATACTCGTGACGTGACATAGAGGAAGTCTTTGGAGATTGGTCTTTGGAAGAGAAAGAAAACAAATAAAAAAGACGAAATTGAGTCGAGTAGTCGAAACGACGTTGCTCGTACAGGTTTCGTTATCGTCCTCGACGGAAACGAAGAACGACTCGTCCTCCCTCTCCTTACGAATCGTCGCGAAAGCAACGTCAGATAAAGTCCGCCGGATAATTAACGAACGCTCGTGTTACAATATTTTTTTCGTGCTTTCCGAAGCTCGTCTAATTACCGATACCGCGAGAGAAGACGGACAATCGAGGAAAAGGACGAGGCCGAGACGACGTTCGTGTCCCTGGTATCGATGATAAGGTTGCATCGACGGGAACGACTCGCGTTTACGAGGATATCGCCGTCGGCGCTCTCCAAAGGCGCGCGACAACGCGTAGGTGCGTCTACGTTCCGACGAGTAGAGATATTCGAATATTAATCGCGAATATTACAGCGATAAAAATGAGCGAAGAAAGTCGAGCGTTAAACGATCGTCCGATTCGAGGAATAATCGAGAAAGTCCGCTTTTTAAAAGGGACGCGAAAAATTCTGATCGATCGACCGAATACGCTCTTTTCTCTCAACGATCTCTAGTCGTGTATCGACTCGTCGTAATGGCTGTCTTGGCGCCATCGATTTTTTTCAAAACGCCTCTGACTTTATACCGCGGTTTTTTTCGCGTCGCCTTTCCCACGTTCCCATAGACTTCTCGTAGGAACAGGCTTTACGGTCGAGTCGCGTGTCGCACGATTATACGATTCGATCGAAAGTTAGGTACGCGTACGATCCGATAAGGTAACTAGGGGTTCCTGCCTGAGTTACGAGAGGAACGACCGCTCGCTCGTAATTCATTACAAGCTTCTCCGGTTACACGGGGTATAAGTATGTTGACCTTTTCCGCATCGACCACCCGTGATAATGGTACCCATATTTGCTTTTACGCCTACGTAGAACATAGCGCGAGGGAAACGCGAACGACCGTTAGATAATTATTGTGCTGCGCGGTGATTAATATCGGCGATGTGCTCCTCTCGAGATGGTTCTAACGAGACCGTCGACAGGGTACCGATGTCATTTGCGGTAACCGAATCGCAAACCTTTGATTTTCGATACTCTTGTGCGCTCTCTCTCTCTCTCTCTCTCTCTCCCTCTCTCTTTCTTGCTGAGGCGTAATGGAGAAGCACGAAAGAGCAGGGTGGTGCGTTTCTCGGTGCTCCAAAGTCGTTTGAATCTTCGAACGAGATGCAAGAGAAGAGGTTATGTAGATGAGATAAGTTAACTACAGGTCCGAGCTCGTGAGACACGACATGAATAATACGGTCATTGACCCGTAATTGTGTTGCGCTTTCTGGTCGAGCAGGATCATTGGAATCCTACCTCCCGCATTCCAGATTCCGCCATAATCGTGCGAGAAATAATAAAAGAGTTAGGGCTGATGGAAGCGCAAGTTTAGAATTAATTTTAGAATAGGGAGACTGTTTCAAAGTAGTACGTTACCTTGGTAATATCGTTGACGAGGATTTTACACAAGGCCGTTAATCTGTTTGCGCGCGAGGTGGGAGTCCCATCGGAGGGAACGAAAGGGTGGGATGGATTTCGCGGGTGATTTACGGCTAATTAAGGTTAACAAGCCGTTTAGTCTATTATTAAGCTCGCGTTTAAAAGCCCGAAATCTCCGGGAGCATAAATTACCCTCTTTGCGAAAGGGTTGCGAGAGCGAAAGACGGAAGGAAGGAAGAAGAGAGAGAGAGAGAGAGAGAGAGGAGGGAGAGTTTGAGAGACGAGGAAAGTACTCGCACGAGCGTCATACCCCCCTCTGAGAGCCCTTAACCGACCGACATATTTCCAAATTAAACTCTAGTTGGTACGGGTCAACGAGAACCATTCACGCTGTGATTTTAAATGGCGAATCTACGGGCATCTGTTTGTTTCGAGATTTGTTACGGCCTCCCCCGACGACGATCGTCCGATCCTTCGAAAGCTGCCACTTTCGACTCTCTCTCTCTCTGCCTATTTGCCTCTTTACCACTTTATCTCTCCATCTTCGTTCGTGCGAACGCGTCGAAGTCGATCGATCCCAAAGGGCCCGTTCGACGCGTTCGAAAGGTCGAAGGTCTCGACTTAATGACAGTCGTAACAAATGGCCGGTAATGTCATAATCGAAGGATGCTTCTCGCGACGAGCGTACCGGTAATTTCGTCGCGCGATACCTGCCAAAGAACCACGAGACGAGGGCTCGTTTAGTTATTACCAACGAACAAAGAGAACCACTACGAAAAGACTATTATCTACAATGACGCCTTCTCGGACGATTTATTATCGAAAAGCTCGCGCGCGGGCCACGGTCCTTTCTACGAGATAGGCATTTCTCGAGAACGCCTCCATTTTTACGATTAATTACGTACGACGACATACGAGGATTGACAATTTGACGACTACCATAATTTACCGCGCCTTGTTCTGCCTCGGCACTAAACTTATTCCACGAATCGCGCGTACGAAGCTCGCGTAATCCTTCCACGTCGACGTCCGCGGCTCCGTTTCTCGGGTAATCCCTCTACGTCCACGTCCGCGTCTTCCCACGATTCGACTCGCGCACGATTTCTTAATTATCCAGGAAATCGGCCTACCTGGCACGCAGGTACGACTAGGTTCGTGCCGAAAACGCGTACGTACAGCGAGGGAAAGCTTACGATTATAGCCGCGAGAAACTAAGCTGGCGAGCGTAGGCGAGCGAACATAAAATCATCTCTCGCAGGTAATTTATACTCATCGACGTAGAAAGAAAAAAAAAAGGAAGGAGAGTGAGTACGTGCGAGTACTCGAAAAAATTGCAGCCTATTTACGAACGCGTATCGGGTCGCTTTACGATTTCTTCGGATATCATTACCATTGTACCGTTACTTTATCGGTCGCCGAGGTATTATCCTTGGCCGTCGAGCGGCCCGTTAACGAGTACGCGCGCTCGATCGTACGCTCGATCGCACTCTCGATCGCACGCTCGATCGTAATTTACGGAAACCGAGCTCGCCGATAGGACGTATCAATTTTCTCTAATAGCCGAATAGTGGCGTAACACGGTACGTAAGCGCTCGAAGAAATATCATTGGCGACGATTCGAGCGTACGAACGAAATATCGAGAGAACAATGCTGGCGCCGTCGCTCGTTCGCGATAAAGCGCTTAGAAACCGTCGAAAGAGATCGTCGAAAGAACGGTAACTCAGCCGCGCTAGCGAGCTCGAGATTCGGGAGGAAGAAGAGCGCGAGAAGGTAGCGAGAAGGATACGCGCGTGCAAGAACAGCAGCGATACAATAGCGCAAAGCGATAGCGGACGAAGCTCGCGATAAGAGCTACGATATATCTACTACCTATTTGTAGTTCCGCTAATGGGATCTTCGAATTTAGTACGTTTCTCGCATAGCCAACGTACACCCGAGCCGCGATGATCCTTGCGAAATAGTACCTATTTGGTATCAATCGCTCGAATTCGCGATAATATCTCGTACATTGGAAGAGCGAACACGACTACTACCGTATAAAGTATGATCGTACGAGAGCGTATATAACGCGTAGGTACATACGTGGGTACTCTTAAAGGAGAAGGATCTATCCGATGTGGGTATCGATGGTTATCCGCTTCGCATAGTGCTTGTCTCGTGCCGCTCGAGTGCCATTAGTATGATCTATAACTTTGCTCCCTCGGCTACCGATCCTCGAGATGTTATCTTACCTCCGACTTCCACAGCTTCGCCTCCACCTTCTCCCTCGCTACATCCTCCGACCACGTTTCCTTCTAACTCGAGACGAGAGAAACGTTGTTTCGAATGGTCACGGGTACGGCTCGGGCCCTTACTTACATATAGATTGCTTCCCATTTCTTATACCCGAAATATTGCCAATCGTAAGAGGTTCGCTCATCGAGGTACGTGCGTGCGTGCGTGCGCGCGCGCTCGCTCGCTCACGACGCCGCGACTGCGCGCAAAATTGCATTTGCATACGGGGCAGATTGTCCCGTTCCACGCGTAAAAGACCTCGCTCGTCCTTGCGTTCCGACGTGCGTCGAGAACGAAAACGCGGCGTTGGCGCACCAACGTAGAAAGGAATTCTCTTTCTCTCGAAAGAGAGAAGGCGGATATAAAAGGATGAATCGAAAGATATTCTCGATCTTTATCAAGATGCTAATATGTCCTCGGAAAGGGGAAAGGGAGGATTCGAAAATTCATTAACGATGCTGCTTCGTGATTCTTGATATTTTTTCTCTCTCGATACAGCTCCATCGAGAGAAACTATCGATACTCGAGATAAATCTATCCCTCGAAACATTACGCGTGAAATTTTACCGCTCGAAATATTCTTGACGTCGACTTGAACCGACTTTAACGTCGATTCCTCCGAAACAAACGGTCGTTCGACGATATCGCCTTGAAATCTGACGAGGGTTTCGCGGAATTCGTCTTACGCCGTTGCCCGACACGAAACGATGATTATTCAAAGTTCCAACGTTGAACGTGAACCTCGTACCCGTCGCTTTATCGTTCTTATCTCCTCGTATTGGTATTCGTGCGGCAAACGCGCAAGATCCGCGTCCTATTAGGACTCTCCGAACGATAAGGTTAAAAGCGATCCTGTTTCCCCTTAAGGATCTTCCGAAATATATCTTTGCCGTTTTTATACCAACCGTGTGGCGTTGATACGCTCTCTCTCTCTCTCTCTCTCCCCTCGTCTTCTCAACCAGAATCCTCGTCTCTTTTCACGCACCGTTAAAGTACACGCACACGTTTTTATGAGCGTTCTTTCGGACGAGATAAGATCGTTCGTAATACGTCATATCTTTGCTATTAATTACGAGCATCGTATAAAGATGAAGTATAAATGAATTGACGAAACGTCGGAGCCGGTAGACGGGAAGGAAAAAAGGGAGAAGAGTAAGAGGCAAAATAAAAAAGAATCGCCGGAGATCGTAATTCACTAAGAGCAACTGCTTTCCTTTTGATCTCTTCATGAGAAGGAGGAAGACGCAACCGAGACGCAGCCGATGGTTTTCGACGATACCACCGGCCACCGTGGATGTCAGATCGATCGATAATTTCCTAACCGACTATTTGTAATCTGTATATTCACCTGTCGATCCGTCAGTTTGTCGGCCAATCGAGATATCGTGCGTTCCACTTCTCGCCTGTGTATTACCAACGGGAACACTGTATAAAGTCACGATACGCGGGCTTATACCGCACTGCAACGAACATGATCCAAGCTCAATGACAGCCAGGCTGACAGTAATACTAATACCAATACCAAACATCTACTCGACCTGTCGTCTCCGACGTAACCGAGAGAGAAACTCGAAACTTCGATGACAAAGTTATCGGAGGGTTCGAGTTAGTTGCGAGCGACACGCTTCGATTATTTGAACGGGCTATTAAACAAACGTATATATCTATCGAGATAGGATATATCACGATGGTCTAACAAAATAGCAAAATAGATCTTTTGCGTCGGATATATCTTCTCGGAAGGCCTGTCCGAAGGCCTTTCCGTATTGATTTATATGATTACGTCTATAAACTTGGGCCGATATCAGAAGAACGAAATGCAAAGCGGCAAACGTCGAGTTCGTGGCACGGTAAGCGTCGATAAAATCGTTCGATTTACGTCTCGACGAAATAGACGGACCACCGGGGCGCGATATATCGATACCTAATCGCAGGTTGTAAAGCTCCGTCGACTTGGCCTCGGAGAGAGAGAGAGAGAGAGAGAGACAGAGCTAATACAGAATTCACGGTAAATTCACGTAATAACCCGTGACATTCCAGGGATCCCAAAAACGACCCGCCCACGCTAGCCCTCCTCCGGGAGGAGACCCCTCCTTGTCGAGAAAGAACACGGGACGACGTGCCGGCAACGACCGTCCAACCCCAACCATTAGATACGACGATAGAGGCCAATCGAATTTCATTATACTGTCCGAGCATACCGTGTAATTTTCTCCATCAAAATAGAGTCGGACTTTGAGTCTAATCTTAAATATTTACTTTCAGAAGTAAAAAGAAAACAAACGCGCTGTTATAAAAAGAACAAAAAAAAACAGTTTATAGAATCGGACACGAATCGACGGAATCGTCTTTCCTTTTTATTTTTCTTCCTTCTTCGTTTTTCTTTTTTTCCTTCTTCGATCGTACTTGGCTTAAGAAAGCAAAGGGCTCGCGAAACGAACCCAATCCAAGATCTGTCCTCACCCATTTTTACGGTCGTCGCTTTACACCCTACTCCCTACGGTCGACTTATTTTTCTTTTCTCTATTCGTCCTCTCTCGGCTTGGTCTTCGTCTTCCCTCTTTCACACGCACGCACGCACACGCTCTTTCCCTATCTGCCCACTACCGACTCAACGTCTCCTCGCGCCTCCCTTATTTCTCCGTCGGGTATAATAATTAATGACCGTTCCTACGAAGAAGGCGCCGCCACCCAAGGGTCGATCCTCGTGCCAACCGCAAAAAATAATTATGAATTCGAAAACGTCGAGTTATTAATGCGCCAAACCGAGGTGCCAGAATGGAGAAAACGAAGCGAGTAAAGGAGCCACGTTCTAAACGAAAGACGAGCGATAAAGTCGGCGCTCGTTTCGAGCATCGTTTCGAGAAGACGGACGAATCCGCGAAATCGTATCTGCGAGTCTGCCAAGTTGATCGAGAGAGAGAGAGAGAGAGAGACGTAAGACGAGAGGCAATTAGCGAGCGGAAGGATCGAGTAGCCATCGATGAACATAGCATCGTGGCTGAAGGGCTTCGAGACTCGAAAATCGATTCGCCAAACAAATGACTTAGTTATTCCCTTCCATCTCTTTCTCTCTTCGTTTTCTCTTAGCCGTTTTAATGGCTCCCTCTCTCTCTCCTCGCGCTCCCTGACAGCACTCGAAAGTGCTACGAGTGGACACGAGAAAGATACAAACGGACGGGTCGAGATGAAAGAACAAAGGAGGCTCGTGGCAAAAAAGGACACGGGAATCGCGGTACGATCGAAGCGGAAAGGAGGAGTTTTAAAGAGGGGTGAAAGGAAGCGTAGTCGGGACATAAATGAGAGGCGTGGTGGGGTGTGGTCGAGTTTCTTAGAGGGTTGCTTTCTCTTTGGATTTATATTTCATAAATTACGTGGGACTTTGGCGGACAGCGGCGAGTCCGGAACGAAGATTCGTACGAGGCGGGCGTCTTTCGAGACTCGACTCTCTTTTTAAGTGTCCCCTTGCTCTTACGCAGAGAGTACCGCTGCTCTCCGTAACGAACGATAAACAAAATTCCTCGCGAGCACTCGCCTTTCGAGAGAGTAGTTCGTTCCTTCGAGGCAAAAGTCAATTCCGAGTCACGATAAGAGTATACGCTCGCGTATTTAGAAAGACGCCAGAAGGTGAGAACGCACTCGACGACTAACGGCACGGTATTCGAAGTGTGCATGCGTGCGCGCTGCTACGGTCTCGAAGAGAGAACTTGTCTCATCCGTGAGTCCAACGGCGCGTTCGCATACCTCGCCGACGAGTTTTCGGTTCCAGCGAAACGTTTAGCCTCGCGCGATACGAAACGTTAAAAGGGACCCGACGATTAGACCTTATCTCGCGATACGGCCAAAGCCGATCCGTGAAAGTCCGTTCCCTTTTATCGTTTCTCGCGCCATCGAAAGTGGTCCGATTGATCCTGCCGGTTGTGAATTCGATTAACTTGTACCTACATATACGTTCCGTATAGACGCGGACCTGCCTTGAGATTCGAAACGATCGCGACGCAGGAGGCTGCCTTCCGAACGAATCATCGTTGGGAACACGCGACTTTCCTTCGAATCCGTAACGTTTATTGCCGATCCTTTTCGAATACGAAGGAGCCAAGCGATGACGCCAAGATCTATTGTCAGATTTTTACAGCGTTTAGAGATCGCTTTAGATTAAGACGGAAGATACGAGGGGAGAGAGAAAGAGAGGAATGTTAATTTTCTCGAGAAAACAGAAACTGGTTCTTGTAATAACGACGGCGCCGAAAAGAGAGAGTCCGGCGCATCTACGACATTCCACCCACCATCGTCGGATCTCTCGACGAGCAGCGACGGTGGGACAGCAGGAAGAGGAGGAGAGTCGCAGCTGTCATGGTATTCCACCCACTGTTTTGTTTTCTAAGAAGAGAAGAAAGGCTGAGAGTCGACGATTTGAATATCATTTTTGTGCTTGAAAAAGGACGTAGGTGGTGAAAGAGAGAAGACCAGAAGACGCGGAGAGGCTCGAGTCTTTTCGGTGATCGATCGACAGGGGGAATGACTGTCGTGAACGCGTCTGAGGATAAACGGTTCGAGCGACGATCGTTAAAGGTTAACGTACGTTTCTCGTTGTCACGTGCACTCGCGACGCTCAATTTTACTTTCTCAAAGTTCGAAGTCTCCGCGGAAAGTCAGGAAATAATTACGCCAAGAAGAAAGTCACGATGACTCTCGAGTGGATGCTCGAAGAACGAAAAACGGGAGAGAGAGAGAGAGAGAGGAATGCTCGCTCAGTTTTCTCCTAGACAAACATTTTCGTCGACAAAGTGTTCCGAGAGAGGGTTCTCGGCAAAGTCACGTCGTGTCCTCGAGAAGAGCGGTTAGCAGCACGGTAAGCAGGTCCGCGTCTTGTCGCGGCTTGATGAATCGCCAATTACCATGCGACCCGTCACTCACGTCCTTTTTCGTCGTTCGTATAACATCAGCGCGAGTAGCACAACCGTCGCAACAACCTCCGCGACACCAATCAAGCGCGGGACGACCTTTAAAGCTCGTAATATCTCGACATAACTCAGCCGGGAAAAAGTAGCGGAGAGCTCCTCGATAGCGCACCGACGAGGAATCATTTGAAATTCATATGCGCTCTTGGTACGAGGCGTAAGAATAATCTCGAACCCTCGAGAGGCGTGGAAGGCGATAAAAAGATTTTCGTTCGATCGCGCGAGATCAAAGTCGGGACGCGATTTTTGTCGAACGGTTCGATCGACGACAGACGGCATAGATCGCGTAAGTAAGAGGGGTCGAGTACCTCGAGGTAACCGATCCGTGCCGATCCGACGAGGTGCAATTTGAGGGGTTGCGAGCGAGAGAATTTAGCTCTTAGCTCTTTCCTCTCGGTCGCACGAGCGGCCTCGCTAGAGGCTCGCGCTATGGCGAACTCATGCGCACGATACGGGGACTCGTAATTGAAAGCTGTTACGCTTGGTATTTTATGGCTTTGTCCTGGAGGCATGCAAAACTCGATTCTTAGGGTCCACCAATTGTAGCCCGGGCAAGGGCTTTGAGTTAACGGGGCACGAAAATACGCGACTCCTAATTAAATCCGACTAAATTCATCAAAATCGTCGTTAAAAGCAGCCCACGGCCGAGAAGCGTACTAGAGTTCCTCGGGCGGTACGGCCGAAGCGACGAAGCGATGCGTCCTTAACGATCCTTCGATGCGAAAACGAGATTCCGATCTGTCTAATTGACGCGGTACGGTGTCCGCGCGAGCATTCCGATCGAAATCGTCCCGTGATCGAAAGCTTCACGATTATTTCGATCGGAGCTCGTCGTTCTTCTACGAGAGATCGCGACGCACCGACGTCCTCGATATCACTAATTTTAACAAGACCGCTCGATCGAAGACCGAGTCCGGCCGATATCGATCGTTCCGGTTTTCTCGATAAAAACCTCTCGTCCAGTTTTAATCAATTGACGAAAGAAAGATTCAGATCGCACGTTCCTCGTCGCTACTTTCTAATTTCTTCCTCGACTTGCTCGTCGTGCCATGAAACTCGTGCGATTAACGCGATTCACGCCCGATACGGAAGAGAGGAGAATAAAGTCACGATCGTAAAGCGGCGTCATTAGAAGATAAGTATCGGGAGAGCTCGGTCGTATATTATACCTGGTAACGGCAACTCCGATCGGGGGAATCCATCCCGATCGGTGGCTCGGTACGAGACTCACGATTTCTCTCTCTCTCTCTCTCCCTCTCTCTTCCGAAGCGTGCGGCATGAGCTTATATCCTGGGACGAGACAATAACGTTCGATAATGATGGCAATAATAGTAATAATAGTAATAACGCCTTTTACGAGGATCTTGTAGGGTATTTCTCGGTGGTGGACAAGATACCACGGCTACTCTCTCCCCCTTTTCTCTCTCTCTCTCTCTCTCTCTCTCTCTAAAGGCAGTCACGAGAAATAGAAAAGAAACATCGAAAGACTCGAAAGGACAGAATCGACGATCGTGGCAGCGTCGGTAGTCGGAGGCGTGCAAAAGAGAGAGAGAGAAAGGTCCTTCGCGTCACGGTGAGACAGCAATATGTAACACGGACCGAGGAATATAAAGGCTCGCTCGAAATAAAACACGAGCCACCGACTCGTTCGTGGGACGAAGAAAACCAAAGAACGAACGGGAGTAGGTTGGAGGGGTTAGAGAAGGAGAAGAAAAGGTTGCAAGCGGAGAAATGAAAAGAGGAGAAAAGGTGGAGGATTGTGGGCCGCGCGAGAGCACGTTGAGAGACTAATTGACGAGAGGAGGTCGGGAAAAGAAGAGGGATCTGACGAGGCGGTACACCCCCGTAAATATCGTGACACGCGCTCGAATTAATGGCCCGACCGAAGAGGTTGCGGAAAACGAACGAATCGGTATCCAATTCGATGACAGGCTCGCGTCGAGATCGGATCGAAACGTTGCGTATCCGATTTTAATAACTTCCTTGATAAGGCCTTATTTCCGATCGGAAGAAAGCTTTTCGAAAAACGATTCGTCTGGTCGGCGAGACGAACGAACGAATCGTCTCTTTCTCCCTTCCGAGAACGTTTTACTACGTTCAAACTTAATTATCGCTACGGTTTGAGTTAAAGCTCTCGTCGTGCCACGTCTTGTCGTATTTCTCGCGATAAATTTGAGTGCTTTTTTTCGACGCCTCCGTCGGGCGTTCCTTTCAAGTTCCTCACGAGTCAACTTCCGACCGTGAGAAAATTTTCGGTCGATTTTCGTAGGGGGAACGCTCGCGTGCGGTGAGCATCGAGATATCGAGAATTTACCGTTCCCATATGCCGAAATAAATTGAAAACAGATTTTTTAAGACCCTCTTTTCGTGATTCAACGGGAGGATTTTATAGCCGAAAGTTCCCCCTTTCTTGCTTTTCTCTACGGCCTGTCGAAAGGTCGAAGCGAAGGGTCAGCTCCCGGTGCTCGTAGCTCGGCTAAGACGAGCGATCTGACGAGAAACTCGATCGAACGAGAGTAAGGCCGGCGTAGATTCACCAGTCCGGGAACGCGCGTATTTGAAATCGTCGTCGTTTCGTTATCTCCGATGGAGGACGAGCGGAAAGAACAATTACGTTCGTCGTCGCCCGACCGAGCTACGAGACGCCTGAGAAAATAACCAAAGAGAGGAGCGACAAAGAGCCGAACTGAATAATTATGAGGCATGATAAAATAGCCGGCTTATAAATAATATGGGCTGAAACGTAGCCAGGCGCAAAGGGAGAAGAGAATAGATTATAACGAAATAGAATAGAATACAATAAAAGAGTATTCGTTCGTGAAGCGTCGTGTTCCCACGTCGGCGAACGATATAATTTATACATTTATTTTGTATCCGCGCGAGTTAAAGTTGAATGGCAAAACAAAAGGAAGATCGCTCTGACCCGGCTATTCTCTTTCCGAAACTCCGATGAAAAAGCGAAAGGATTCGTTGACAAGCTTTTCGTTTCGCCGAGACAAAGCAACGCGCTCGTATTAAGTTACATCTTTGGTAAGACGAGCGAGCGAGCGAGCGAAAGCGACTAATTTTTCAGCAGCTCGGCTTACAAAGCGTGCATAATGCGCGGCCGGTGCATACACGCGCTCTCGGCGCAATCAGCCGCCTACCGATGCACGAGCAACACGAGGAAGACGCTGGTAAACCGTGCCGAGCAACAACCCAACGACTAATCCTGAAGGATCAGCCTTCGTACGAGCGCGCTCCGTCGGGTCCGCGTCCTTTGACAAATGATGTATACATTAATGTATGCACATTGAAAATCACACTTATCAATACCGGCCTTGCTCCTTCAAGCATTTCGAGTTCCGTTCGAAAATACCGGAGCGCTTTGTGTTATCCGATCGAAGGCGAAGCGCGTCGATTCTTCGCTTTTTAACTAACCGCACCGATGATCTTTACGGAAGAAACAATAAAAAGTAATCGAGTGCGTTCGTCACGGCTGTTGCTCGCGACCAATTATTAGATTAACCAGATTTCGATGCGCGTCGCACGGCCGACTTTGATCTCGGTCGACGCGTTGTCGCGATTCACGCCGCGACAAATGACGCGCTCCATTAAGTTACCGCCCGTTATAAATTGCAATTACCGATAGACGTCCTTCTGCTCGGCCCAACCGAGAGGATTCGTCGTCGAGTCTGCACGCAGCTCCGAGCTCCGCGATTTTCGATCTCGTAAAGGCCACGACGCCGCTCGCTGAATTTAATCTGCATTCGATTTATCGAGGCTACTGCCGAGTAATTTATGGAGGTGCTCGTCACGCTTGAAAATGCGCGATCAAAATATCGGGCCTATTATTTCAAGAAATATCACCAAAGTCGATGATTTTCATTACTTCGAATTAAATTTTAATATCGCGGCCGAGCCTGTTGTCGCGCAATTAGGCCAAGTCGTTCGAGTTAATTTCGTCGAGAAAAAAGAACGGAAGAAAAAGGACGTCGAGTTATAATCGGCAAACGATCCTTGTCCTATGACACGCTTCCGGCCGACTCTCCTCGCCTTCCCATCTTCGTTCGAAGGAGAATCGTTCGATAGTATCTCGATCGAGCCATCGTCGTCGTCCGTCTTGCGCGAGACAGTTCGCGCGTAGGCGCGAACATAATTATCGTTTTGAAAACGGCGTACGCGTACACGGCGCATTATTCGAAGCGTATCGCAGCAACAATGGTCGCCTTACGATCGCTGATCCATCCTCGATATCTCAACGGACGCGACGGCTCGGATGTCTGGAACGTTGAACATACGTCGTATGTTCGTATATTCGATCGACTTGCAAATATCGCTGATACTCGATGCCTACGAGTTCGAGATGAAAGAAAAGCGGATCAAGGTTGACTCGACGAGAATACGCACGTAAGAGCGTGAGAATTTCGATAAAGTGTGACGGAAGGGAGATAAGGCGAGGGGGAAGGGGAGGGGGGAGAGAGAGTAAGAGAGAAAAGATAAAAATGTAAAAACGTAAAAATCGGCGAAATCGGGCGCACCTGGGCCGCGTTATGTCGCTTGGGCGTGTCTGAGTTGGCACGGCCTGGCAAAACGCGTGGGCAGGGCCCGTATTATGCCGATCCCCGGCCGAGAGTCGGTACGTCTCGTCGGGTACGGAGGACTCGAATCGGCTTGAGGATTCGCGAGTCCACGCAGAAATGCCGTGGTCTGACTGTCGCATTGAAAACGCTCGTCAAACGTGCGACGCGAGGCTACGTAGGTACGCGCGTACGCGCGTACGTGGGCGAGCGAGAAAGAGACGAGAGAGAGAGAGAGAGAGAGAGAGAGAGAGAGAGAGAGAGAGAGAGAGGCGGGGGAATAAGTATGCGAGCGAGCGCGCAAGAATATGCATGCGCGTTACGTAGCAAGTATCGTGAGGGTACGGAGGACCAGGTGTGTCGCAGGTAGTGCGTTTCCCAACGATCGATCGATCGATCTATCGATCGTACCGATCTCCGAGGAAAACGGCGAGAGATAATACGCTGATTTCTGAGAGCGATAGGAGCAGGTGCTACGGATAATATCGGTTATCGCGCTTCGCGCTCGATGAGCAACGGATAAATTTCTCGCACGATCGCCTAGAGAGAGAGAGGCATATAAATTGCGTCCGTTTAGGCGTTTGGCGTTTATGATCCGATTTATAGTACGGCGTTGGCGCATTTACGGTCGCGCGCCGCAGCTCCGAATCTACTCTCCTGGACTAGGTGCGTCTTATTAGGCTATCTGCCGCCGTTGACCAACTTTTACACTTTTCGATCGACTCGTCCTTTATATCGTCGATTTTCCTAGTACGCGATCGCGTACTTTTTCCAAGAACGGCGATTTGTCAATGACAGAATTTTATCACGACGTAAAAACTCGTCGAGTATTTGGTAGGCGAGGAGATCGCGTACGTGAAAACGAATAGCTCGATGCAGACGCAATATCTTATACGTATTCGTCTATATATCCCCTGTATAGCGCCGTCCAAGCACCCATCGTTAATGATGATTTAATGGAAATTTAATGGAAATCGTTTGCGCGAGAAAGCGTTTTGCCCGGTGATAAGCTACTCCCACGTTGGCCGCGCACGCGGTTCCGTCCAACTTTCGAAGAAGAAACGTACGATAAGATTGGCAAGAAACAAACCGTAAAAAGATAGAGCCCGCAACGTACTACGGAAATCTTACCGCGTTCGTATCCCCGTCCGGTCTAAACGGGAGGATCTCGATTTTCCTCTCTCGTTATCGCCGGCGAATACTTCCGTGTCGCTTTGATCGACGCGCGGTGTCCGTGCTACGGACTTTAACGCTCGAAACTAATTTGAATTTAGCTCGCGGCGCACCGAGGAAAAACTCGCAATTACGCTCGACGGCTTTCGTCAAAGTCGCGCGGATCCTTAGCAGCGGCCTTCGCGGAAGGATCGATCGATATGCAAATCGTTCGACGTACGGAAGCGAAAAAGATTCTGCGTGTAGCGCGTACAGGTAAATACGAGCGAAAAACGCAATTATACGTTCCCACGTATTGTAAGTTTATCGAGATTAAACGATTATCTTGGCACTTAATATCCCGTGGAAACGAGCGCGACACCCGAGCTGAGACACCTCTCGCTCGTAAAGGGTTTCTCTTTGAAGTGAAGGAGAAGAGAAAGAGGAAAAAAGAACAAGCGAGAAAGAAATACCTACGACGTATCGCCGAAGGATATAAGAGGTAGATACACGTCGCACTTAATCCCAGCTTATTAAATAAATCATTCTCTCTGTTTCTCCGTTACTCGGAGTAACCAACGTCTCTTAACTTCTATCTTATAATTCCGCCATTAATTTTTCCTAATCGAGCCCGGAGGAAGCCGTGGGTCCCCCGTCCACGTGATTCCGAGACGCTCCGGAGGAGGAGGAGGAGCCCGTAAGGGCCGCGTCCGGCGTAGCGTCGACGTTGGTCGAGGCGCTGAAGAACGAAAACGGCCTTTTCGTTCTTTGGCAAAGCGCGCGGGAAGAAAAATCGAACGAGATCGATCGTCGAAAGAGAATCGTCGTGTTACCTCTTACGGCGGCGTTGAGTCTGTCCAAATTTGCGAGCGTCAACGGCACCGGTCCAAAGTGCATCACGATTTTGTCGGACCTTCGAGATTCGCCGAGTCCGTGCTCGTGTCTCGCCATGAATATACCGGTGTAACTTCGTCTTATGTAGAGACTGCACGTGTCGTTCAAGGCGAGCTCGAGCGTGCCGTTCAAAGCGCCCTTGATCGCTCTCTTCACGCGAACGTGCAATTGTCCCTTTCGCAGTTCCTTCATCTTCCCGGTAAATATATACTCGGCCTGATGTACCTTCTTCAGGAAGATCGTGTCGTTCCTAATAGCGGCGGTCAGATTCGCGCGACATTCGAGTAGCTCCTTGGTCGAGAGACCTTCCAGAACGATCAGGCCGCTCCAAAGCAAAAGGAAGCTGACTTTTAAACGATTCATTTTCGTACTTGGAGAGTTCCAGAGATTCGACCGTACGTCACGAGTGAATCATCGTCTCGTCGATATCAAGAAACGACGATTTCGGTAGGCCAGGAACTTTCTCTCCTACTCGACGAGAAAAGGAAAGAACGGATCTAGTCTCGATCGCTCTCGTTCCGTCGATTTCCGCGAAAAGTCGCGACGATTGGCAGGAGAGCGAGAGGAGAGATTCCTCTAAATGGAAACGAAACCGTCCACGCTGGTCGTGTGATCTTGAGCAACAGGTTGGCGCCGCGTGTCGACCCACGCTCTCGCCGATTTCCAATCCGCGTACCTCGTTTCCTGCTCTTTCTCCCGAGAGTGGCAAGTGCCACTAAACGCGATTCGATTGGCAAATCGATGGAAAACTATTCTCCTCGGTTCTCCTACTCGCGCGACTTGTTCCTTGTCCCATCCGTGTACGATTAGGCGACGACGCCGACGAGGATGTCGCTGCGCGCTACGTCGACGGACGCGACGTCGACACGTGCGATCCTCCGGCTGGAGCTTATCCCTCGTTTATCAGCTCGTTAAGAAAGCGACACGAGATTACGAAGCACTCGGAATTTACGACGAAGCACAAACCAATTACACGATTCCACTATTCTTATCCGATCTCTATCGTACACTCGCGCGCGAAAGCGCGACGCACGGGGTCCCGTAAAGTACGATACCATGTACGCACCGTCGCGAATGCTCGAAAAAATGATCGTTCGTTCGCCGAACCGTCCGGCTGGACTCGACATAAACGAGATCAAAACTTAAAACTCGGAAACGTTCGATTGAATCGATCGTAAGATCGACGTAGAAAAATCGATGGCGCTCCGCTCGATATTCCAAGGAGAGAAGAAGCGGTAGAGTGAGGAGAGCACAGTGGTGAGGTGGTGGTTGGTCGCGTGGAGGCACGCGCTGGACTGAGGAGGGCTAAGTGTGGATGCTGCAACTACAACGTGTAGGCGTAAGTCGCCTTAGACCAAGGGACTAAGAGGGAGAGAGAGAGCGAGCGACGAGCGAGAGAACGTATGCGTGAGTCTCGTGTACGTAGCCGTGCGCGAGTAGCGTGTTCGAGTGTTACGAGCCGAGATGAAGCGTGCGCGCGCGCGCTCGCGTGCGTCTCTGTGTGTCCGTAAAAGAAAGAGAGAGCCGACGAAGGCGGGCCAACGTGCGAACGAGCGAGAGAGACGGAACGCTTCCTCGTAAGGCGGTTCGTTATACGTCCCGCGTCTCTCTCTCTCTCTCTCTCTCTCGGATCGTGCACGCGCGCGCGCGCGCGCCTGCTCCTGCGACATGCTGCGTGTAGGTGCCGTTGGCACACTTACGCACGGCTTCTGTGCGTTCGCTCGTTCGTTCGACTGACGTAAATCGTACGTACGCGTACGGGACGCTCGCCAAATAGTTTCTTCGTAGAAATCCGAGTATTATCGGATATCGGAAAACGTAAGAGCGATCGAGATAAGAAGTAATAAAATATTTCTGTCGAAAATAACGAATCCTCTTTAGCAATTCCGCGTATATTCGCACACATTTCCCGTCTACGATAATAAATAAAGATATAAATCTATACTCGTCGCATCGTCTCATCCACGATGGGAAACAATAAAGCATATCGGTCCGTCGACGTTTCATCGGCTCTCGTAGGATCGCGTGCGCGCGTCGATGGTAAAGCGCCCACACGTACGCACCCACACCTCTGACGACTCGAGGGTGACACATCGTGCGAACCCACGAGATAAGGCGATCTAATCGATATCCGCTTAACGAGCGACGATCTCTCGCGCTTCCCGGCGTAATTGATGGCGATCGATAATGCCATAGCGAATCGACCCCCCTCTGGAGAGGATCGCTCTCTCTCTCTCTCTCTCCTTCTCTCTCCGTACCCTTATAAAACGGGCGTTCCCTTTGATACCGTATCACCCATGAAATTGTAAGAATCCGTTTTAACGAGCAATCTTGTATCTAAAAAAAGTTAATAGCTCGACTATCGACGAGCTCCGTCGTAAGCATGGACGGCGTATACGCGAAAAGATGCGAATTTCCTTTATTTATGATAATCGTTTCCAAGACCAAAGCAGGGAGAGAGAGAGAGAGAGAGAGAAAGTGGGAACGGCAGTGAAGTGATCTATGGTGTCGTCAGTTATAGTACATCATAATTTCCGTGGATATTTATATCCACACGGACAATGTTATGCCACACGGCACGGCGGCCGAGTTGGGCGTGGATGAAATGAGATTCTTGTCTTGTCTTGTTCCGCCAACCAGATATGGTCTCGAGTTTCGAACGTGCGTAGAAAACGATTCGCGAACGGGGAGAGTTAGTACCTCCTCCTCCGCTTCCTCCTCCTCCTGCTCTTCCTCCTCTTCCTCTTTCTCGGTGGACGCGTGCAGCTTCTCCGGCTGTATGCGTACCTGTGAGAAACGAGGTGATTCCGCGTACCACGAGATAGTCGTAAAGTTAAGAGACATAAAGCAATCATCGAGGAGAATCTCGCGAAAATCTAATGCTGAGAGAGAAATAGAGAGAGAGAGGGGGGGGGGGTAGTTGCCCTTAGAACGGAGATTTGATTTACGATCCTGCGAATCGAAGCGACGCGTTCAAACGGCCGTTAACGGGATAGCTGTAATACGAAAACGTTAATACATCGAACTCGTTCGCGCGTCGATACGATCTCTCGAGCGTAATCGGAAATACTGGCAAATCGAAGGCGCGTATAAAGGAGAGGAGCGATAAGCGAAGAAACGCGAGCGCTCGAAGAAACGCGTTAGAGTCCGTGCTAACCGTAGAAATTTACATCTTCATTACGAGCCGATAAAGTCCTCGTTAGATGAGTTAACGAGGTGCGATAATGAAACACAAGGATCGATATCGAGTTGGTGTTCTCTTTCTCCGTCTCTCTCCCCCTTTCTCGCGTACTCCCACGTGCTCTCTACGAAGGGAATGTGGCTCGCGCACCCTTTGTGTATCTCCGCACTCTTCTCTTCGCGCGAGAATAACCGGCAATGGTAATAGAGAGGAGGACTGACTCTAATGAACGTATCGCGAAAAGCGCCGTACCGTATCGTCACCGGTTCAACGAGATTTCTCGTTCAGCCGGCTCGTTCGAATCTACACCTAGCACGCGATCCTTTCCAAAAGAGCTCGGCTCCTTCTTCTCTCGTCCATGGAACATTAAGTCCATGGTACTCTCGTGAGAGACTGGCAGAATGAACGACGGCCAGAGCGAATCGTCGTTCCGTTGCCCACGCTCCTCGTCGGCGTACCGCTATCGACCGAATGCGTGCGTGCCTGCGTCCTTACACGCCGTGCCATCGGCAAGGGCGTGGTATCGAGATTAATCTGTTTACATTCGACGATTTCTAACGTCTTTACGGATACGATCGAACCTCGTTGATATTTACGTTCGTACGAGCTCGAACTCTTACACCTCGAATTTGACACCTTTCGCTCTTTTTTCTCTCCTTACACCGCTAATATATCCGCTTCGCGATATATATTTTCGGCACAGACGCAAAGGAGAGAAAGGCCGGCGATCTAGGCGATAATTTTGTTAAAGAGCTTGTCGTCGACGAGGTAGTTAGGAGGAAGACAAATCGTCGGCCGAGGAGGAGTAAAATATGTCGAGGGAAAGAGGAGACGCGCTACCGCGAGCGTCGGCTGATCGGCTAACGAATGGATCGATTTGCATGGCTCGTTAACAATACGGACAAGGAACGCTAATGCGGCACTTTGTTTCAGACGACCTTGCCGCGGTCTGGCTCGTCGAGTACGAGGACGAAAAAGAAAAGAGAGATCTGTCTCCGTTCGAGCACCCACGGAGAAACAGAAAGACGAACGTTTTCTTGCACGAACGCGGTCCCGTAACGTTACGGCGCACGGATACACGAAAATTAAGAAAAATATCGTAGAGAGGAACGAGCGAGCGAGCGTTCGTAACGAACGCTTGGAGCATACCCACCTCCTAGAGAAGTAATCGTGGAAGAAAGACGACTCGATGACGGCTCGATGAAGATGAGTTACGAGGAACGTCGCCCCCGGCTTCTTCTTAGGGAGCTCGAAAGCTCGCCTCTCGTCCGCGGGAACTTGCGAGAGCTCGCGTGCGAGCACGCCGTAATGGCAGCGTCGTTAAGCCTTTATGTATTTGTCAAGAGGATTTAAGTAATGCCATTGTCGAGAGCGATACGGCGCTCGCAGTGGAAAGGACGATCGCGCTTCGACGCGTACCTCTCGCTCCTACGAAACGGATCCTAATAATATCCGATAGATACGTAAATGGCGCGAGTGGATCGGCGAGGAGGAGGAAGGCGAGAGCGAGATATCGCAAAGTATCGATTCGTGGCAACGTTTTCGCGAGCTAGTAATATCGCCGGAAGCGATCTCTGAATCCGATCGAGCAAGCGGTGTGGGCGCATGTGTCGTCGATTTCGCTGCTAACGCTGTTACTATCGTGTATTGCGAGCCCACTACAAAGCCGTATAAAGGCCTCCTGCCCGCGTGCGGCTAGTAACCGTGTATATGGCACGGAATACGTGCAACGAGCGGGAGTCGCGGAGGAAAGTAACGAGAACGCGCGGAACACGCGACTACTTGCATAAAGATGCAGTTTGTAAGAAAACGGACAAGAGAAAGAGAGACGACGGAGCTCGACCACGAACACGCGTACCTTTTCGAGAAGCGTGCGTGTATTTGCCATAAGTCTCGTACCCGAGGCGCTCTCTCTCTCTCTCTCTCCCTCCCTCCCTCTCGTCGTATTTCATACGGGCCGTGCTTATACGCTCGGGCTCTGCCGCCGACATAACCGCAACGTCGTTTCTTTTCTCGACCTCTTCCTTCCTCCGCTATAGCGAACGTTTTTCATCGTTGCTCGAATTCGTTGGAAAGAGATTCAGCTTGGACCTTGAATAAACGATGAGACCTTTTCCCATGCGTATCGAAATGTTCGAATCGAAGATAGCACCACCGATCCTTCCGACGAGACGACGAGAGACGTCGCGGTAACTCTAGTCTTCCCTTGGAAAGTAACTTAATAGTCTATTCGCCGACACCTTCGCGGCACGTTCGAAGCCTCTTCGAACGCGCGTTTATTACGCATTCGCGTCGTTCACGGTGATAGAATTTACCTTGCGTTATGTTTTTAGCGCGTAATAACGCCGTGTTGTTGCGGCACTTACCTATCTACGTACGTACGGATGGATACTTGTAAAACTCAATGTTACGAAGGTGCCACGCGAAGAAGACCTCTTGTAATGTGGATTACGGCGCGATATCCGTCATAAAACGAACGTCATGCGCACGCGTCGTTATCGAAAAATAAAAATGTTAAAGTCGACTCGAAAGTCGATTAAATTAAATAAAACGCCGGCAAAGCTGTACCTTCTCGTGGCATCTTTTTCTCAAGGAGGAAGATAATAATGGCTACGCCTTGCGAGAGCTAAGAGTAATCTTGAAAAGAAAGATGGGACACGTGAACGCTCTTGGCACTCTTCCTCGAACGCAGAACATGCTTACGACTCTTGAAACTGAATATGTATGTAGCCATCTTAGTCGTGGTTTAGCGGAAACTCGCCGTTGAAGACGATCGTAATCGGTAGTAGGAAGAAGCGAGGACCTATCTTCGGAGCTTGTTAATTTACTAAGCTCATTGTTGAAAGAAATAGTTCGAAAGAAAGAAGGTGGCCCATTTTGTCCGGGCTGTACGAATATGCGACGAACTAAGCGTACCGAACAATTAGGAATCTTATCTCGGACGCTTAACGAGCGGCAGCCACTTGTAATTTCGAGTACGAGCGACGTAGCTAGAACGTGTACGTTTCGTTGACGGGAGTAAAAGAAGTTCTTATCGCAGCTGAATTCTCGCTTTACGAGACGCGTCTCGTCGTAAAGGCGAGAACGTGTAGCGAGAGGAAGAGTAAAAGAGAAAGGGACCGATATCGCGAGCGAAAACCAGCGGCGAATCACGGTGATTTCGAATTTTAGAAGCGGCATCAATGCCAATTACGGATCTCGAGTTCACGCGAAACCAGAAACGCGCTGTCGTCGTAATCGTCGTCGTTGTCCTCGTATCATGTGCCGTGGCCTCGTCGGCCTTTTAACGATCCTCCCAGCCGACTATTCGGGAACGCGAATAAATACGTGCGATTAATAAAAACGCCTGAGAGTGGAAGATGCGGACTTCATTTAGATTGCGACGACGTTCTTGTTCGTTCGTTTGCGAAAAAGATAAGTCATTTCGACGATAAGCAGACGACAACGTACCTAGGTACGTACATACACATACTTACGTGGTACGTAGAGCGGGACGTAAATGGCGAAGGAAATGTGGACACGTCGGAATTAAAGTATCACGGAGAAAAATGCTTACGAGGCTCTCTCTCGCTCTCTCATTGTGAGGAACGATAAGTTAACGGAGACGCGACGGCGAGGCTGACAGCCGAGGATTATAATGGGGAATGATGCATGATGCTTGAAGGAAAATTATATCATCGAGAGCTCTGCGCGCAACGGGTCGTTACCGTAATCGGTAAGACCAGCGTCGTTGTCTTTGATACAACGACGTCAATCTTTCGTACGTCTCCGCCATAACGAGGATTAAATCTTCGTTTCGACGAGACTCTCAGGATCTTTTTCGAGATCGATCGAAAGCGGTACTACCACTCTCCGCGGATCAACCCGACGAGGACAATGGATTCTTGCAAAGGAACCTTTATACTTGTACGTAAAAGGAAAAGGAAAAAGAGACGAAGAGAGCGCCCTTGAGAACGTGTGGTCATTGACGGACAGCCCTTAGCTCCGCTTTAAATCTAACCTGACGGCTGACAAAGATCCAGATCCTTCATCCCGTTAACCACTTAGTCAGCGAAGCAACGCGCCGCTGCTCGCTAAGATTCTTATCTCTCGTGTTTGTCGGGACGCGTCGCTCGTTAAGGACACTCTGAAAAGGAGGACGAGAAGGAGGATGGAAACGCTCGAAGGAAAGATCGTGAGTGGTAGAAAATATCGAGCGTCGCTAACACTGCATTCTTCTCGATACGATAGGAGGCCGGGCACTGCGCGCAAAGCCGTCTACCACGATATACCTACGTGGTACCCTCAAAGGAGGATGAAAAAATACGTTTATTCGCGATCTGGAAATTTTCTACGACGTCGATCTCACGCTAAAGACGGCGCTAAAGTGATCGATCAAGCGACTCGCCTCGGGCTTACGCTTCCTGCTTTGAACCAACAATTACCCTTCCTCTTGGAGAACGATCGCGCCGTTGGTACGTTGGAGAAGAGCAAAGGAATTCGTTCTTCCACGAAAGGAGATCCAAAGATGACGAAGGTACAACCTCGGCAAATAGGAAGGAAGAGTGAGGGGAAGAGAGAGCGAGAGAGAGGCATCCTTTGGTGGGCAGAAGGAATCGAAGGAACGTCGAACGAAGGGAAAGAGAGAGAGGGAGAGAGAGAGAGAGAGAGAGAGAGAGAGAGAGTTACCCTCGAGGGCACGGCATAAATCCCTACGGACAGACAGCATGTTCGACTAATTACAGATCCCTGATTACCGAAGGACTGCGCGACTCGTTCGCATAATAAAGAAAAAATAAATTAATAAAGCGCTAATATCGCGACCGGCCCATCTCTTTCTCCCTCGCGGGGAACGGCGAAAAAAAAAAGATCTTTATTAATTTATTGTGATCGAGATCCGATAAGGAACCCGATCGCGCATAGGTTAAGACGCTCGTGGTCCATCGATATGGCGATCGCTGAGGATTGAGAAACCTTCTAGAAAGGGCATTTCACGGTGCGTTCTCGAGTAGCGCACGAAAATTAATCGACGATCTTAATAACCGTGCGCATTCGGCTATTCGTACCCGCCTCCCTGTCGTTTCTCATTACGGTGGCTTTTGCTCGATCTTGATCGGACGCGCGAAAACGCAAAAAGGCCCTACGCCCTATAATTTTACGTTCGTTTCCTAACTCGTGCGAATGACTCGGTAAGCAAAGTCGTTGAAAGAGAAGGGGAGCGAACTTCCGCGTGGGCCTCTCACGAACCGACTCTTTTTAAGATGGCGCCTCGAGAGGATTTATTTGCGCGGTATTAAATCCACAACCGGAGTTACCCGGCGAACGAATGGGTTGTCCTTAATGAACTGTAGCAAAACCGGGTCTCGGTTGCGTGCGGGGGCGTTTTCACAAGCAATTAATGCGACCTTAAAGGGCTCGTGGCCGCCTCCGCCGGAACGGGGCCACTGCCGTTCGACGTCTTCGATTTAATCGATCACGCCGATACGATCCGACGCCTCGCTACGAAAGGGCGGGACCATTTCGAGAAGGGATTTCGTTCGCGTGCCCACGTTACGAACTTTTTTCTGTATATTTTTTTTTTTTTTTGTTATCGTTAAACAATGTCAAGATAATTCTTTCGTTCCAACACTTCGAGGAGAGTATCCGTTGGAGAAAAACTGTCACGATATATTTTCCTGGAAATATGGAATATGGAAGGCTCGTAAACTAATTACCATTAAACGTGCACCAACTCGTCCGTATTAAATTTTGATTTTATCTACGGCAATCGACGATTAATTTCATTACTCCGGCAAGTCGCATACCCGTAATTACCTTCGTGCCGATGTCTCGGCTTCACTTTGCCTCACAATAATGGTTAAAAAATCACTCGAATGCGTTCGCTACTCGAATGAAATTGTCACAGACGCTTAAGGAGACGTTGAAAGAGAGAGAGAGAGAGGGAGAGGGAGAGGGAGAGAGAGAGAGAGAGAGAGAGAGAGAGAGAGCCAGACAGAGCAGTTTACGCGCCGGTGGTACGGCGTTTCAAAGGCACCGATTCCGGATCGTTAATGAGTCGGAAACGCGTTCGTATAATGATTGAGGTATCGAAGCTAAAGTAACAAATATCTCGTACGATTGAGAAGGAAAAAGAGAGAAACGGATCCACCGTCTCTCCTACTCTCTCTTCCTCTACTTTCTTATAGTCGCAGTAATATTCTATTAAAGTAATAGCCCTCCCCCCTCACTCTCTTACGAGTCGTCGTGGCGAGTAGCGAAGCAACAAATTTCTTATGGGCGATGTAAATCGGGCCATAAGTCGGGGTAGTTACACTGTTTAGCCAATTAGCAGAATGCGACCGGTTTTCAGGTGCTTTCGCAATAGCGAAACCTCGATAATTTCTCCTTCCTGGTCAGCGAACATCCTGTTTGTAATAAATACAAATTAGAAATGCGCGACGCACGAAAATATAAATGACAGTCGCAGAGTCGTTTACAGGAAAGTCGTCGCGGAATCGTCACGTGCTACCCTCTCGCCAGAAACGAACGTCACCCTCGCCGGACGGGCTCGGAAAATATTGTTTATATAGGCGACACAGTGGGTAGTCGAAAAATTACGAGTCTCGGTCGAGCCGTTCGAAGGACGGGATCGTTACATTCCTTGAATATTACTATTATCCCGACGCTCGTCTTACCTACGCAAAAACGATCGAAGGAAAGAGGAGAAGGTTGGCACGCGCGTACAAAGAACGCAGACTTGGTCGAAGTCGAGGAAAAAATGGTTCCACGAATGTTCGTGCGAAGGCGAAACGGCGAGTTTATCGAAAGCGTTCTCCTCCAAAGTGTCGGCGTGTGCGCTTGAGTTACCGCGAATCCTTACCGAGATACGATAAAATCCCAAAGAATATGATTTTCCGAAGGAGATACTCGACGGAGGTGATGCCAGGAGTCTACTTAAAATCCTTGGGCTCGACTCTCGATCGCACGTAATGTACGTGCACGCGCGTTACGTCCCTCGGACGAGGTCGTGTCTCCGATCGAGTTCAAAACGATAATGACTCCTGCACTCGAATGAGTCGCTCGATATCAAGCACTCTTGTGCTTGACAGTAAGGCGTATTCATAAGAAGCTAATACAAGTTCGAGGTATGCCACTCGTCCTACTCGTCCGATTCGTTAAAAAAGAATCGCTTTAGAGTCGCGAGGCCAGACGCCTTTGCTTTTCGTGCCGCGAGTGAAAATCAATCGATGCGCGAATCATCGTAAATTTGCGTCGAGCGACGTGACGCGCGACGTGCTCGCACGAAAGCCGTTTCGGTCCATCGGCCGGACATAAAAATGTCAGTCGCGACAGAGAACCGAGCATCACGATCGAGGTCCGAAAAAAATCTCCTCTCCCTCCGATCGAGGGAGGGAGAGAGAGAGAGAGAGAGAGATTTCCGTGCCTACGATAAAGACGTGCTGCGTGAGAGCTCGGACGTTCCCAAGATTATCACGTTCGTTTCCTCCTTAGCGGACGTCCTACGAAACGACGATGATCCTGCTTACGCGACTGCGCTAAGGCTGATATATGGTTCCGCGTTCTAATGCCGATATTGTTCTTCCCTCCGTATGTATTTGACTTTCTTTCTCCGCGTCTTCTTGGCTCGAAGCAAGAAAAGCAAAGGGAAGGATACGTCGAGGTATAAACCCAACCTATTACGCCGTCGCCATCAGCGAACTAACGTACACGTGTATCCACCTATCCGTGTACGCGTGCGTAAGAATAGGGGCTCACGGTCGAGAGAAAAAGGAGATAAAAGTGGCCAGGAAAAAGAATCTGCCGAGACAAAAGCCGATTCGAGGACCGCGAAAACACACTTGTCCCACGCCATCTGGTTGTAAACAAGGGATTTCGCGCTCCTCTCCGCGAAATAAACGCGAGGCTCACCCACGCGTCATGAAATCCCCATTGTTACGCGAAGGCGTCGCGTGCTGCGTGGCAAATGTACTCGCGCCTTCATTCTGCTTTATTGCACCGACCGAGTTCTCTTAAACGGAAGAAGAACCGCCATTTTCCTTCGTCTTTTATCCTCTATCTTTCCAGTATCACGTTCCAGTATAGTTTCTAGTATTTACGTTCCCTTTGAGAATTTGTGGAAATTCGAGCGAAAACGTTCCTGTTCCATCGATCATACCTGGCAACGATCTCGCCGTAACTCTAATCGGATTGCAGCATTTCTTCTCGAAGAAGCAGAAGAGTGGTCCAAACCCGGCAAAACCCACCGCCGATAAATCCTCGTCCTTTGGCGACGACGCTTGACGATCCGAAAGCAAAACCAACTACGTACACGCGTAAATCAGGCGGACCTCTACTTCGGCTTAACGCAAAATTTACTGCCGTATAC
The DNA here is from genome assembly GCF_905475345.1 of Vespula vulgaris. Lineage (NCBI taxonomy): Eukaryota > Metazoa > Arthropoda > Insecta > Hymenoptera > Vespidae > Vespula > Vespula vulgaris. The sequence goes on from NC_066590.1 coordinate 307,903, forward strand.
CGTACGAACCTTCTCAGACACCTTCGAAATGCAAACGTTTGCAAGCGACAGGCTGGCGAACGCGCGCTAACGTTTACGATCCTCTTTGCCATCGCCATTCGATCTCTTGCGATTACACCCTACGAGATCGTCGATATTGCTCCGAAAATTGTAGTTCGTTAGAGCGGCACGAAGTAACCCTCGAGATTCCGATGACATCGAGCAGATATAGAAACCAACTTGCCGGATTAAAGTCCCTGAAATTTGAATAAATTTCATCGTCTCTCTCTCTCTCTCGCTCGCTCGCCCCGCTGAGATCGATTCGGATCTGCGCTCTTCTGTTTGCTCGTTGGTAGGCTTAACGCGAGTTAATATGTTTATCGACGCTCGTGATCGCTGCCAGCCATTCGTCACGTCTGGACCACGTCGATCGCCGCACGCTTTGTACACGTACTCACACGCTCGTGCGCATCCGTGAAGCGAAAGCCACGTCCGCGTGTGAGTACCTGCGTCGCGTCCTTCGTAAGGGAAGTGCGCGCGAGCACACTGCTGCGAGGTGGAACAGAACGCGCCTGAAAAAGACGAATGGTAGACAAATATGGGCAGGACGGTTTCTATGTGCACTTCCCATTACCGGGCACCCACGCGCGCTAGGGTAACGCGGCCCAGAGAAATGCGTCGTAGATACTTAATGGATTCTCGAGATTGAATTTATCTGGGCGTTCACGCTATTCGCCTAGAGACTCCTCGAGTCTCGGCGATTTAACCGACGCGATTCTTACGCAATATCGGCGATATTAATAGGAACGATCGTAGAAACGAGGTGCGTAATGACGGAGCAATAAGACTAATGTCTCCGTCGCTCCGATCGACGTATCCCTTACGGGAGATCGATGCTTCGTGATCGCCGAGGAAACCTATGAGCTTGAGAGGATGCAACAGAAGGAAATAAAGAGCGCGTTCGATTCATTCGTCTCTCTCGCCGATTTCCATCGGTACGCCGCTCGGCCGAGAGAAAGAAAAGAAAACTAACAGGATTCTCGACTTTCTCACGATTTCACGTCTTCTCGGTTTTTACGTGTGAATTATGCGAACTCGAGTGTATGATTTGTCGTTTTTACGAAGCCGTGTCCAAAGCCGCGACCAAAAGAGTAAAGAAAAAAGGGATTAAGAAGCAAGGAGCAGTACGAATTGTGGATATTTTAAATGTTACGTCCCACGTGTCGAATGTTGCACGTAAACCAGAATGCGTAACTCGTTCTGCAGGAACCACCGGCCGTTTCCCAATGGAATAAAGCCTGGCATGAGATCTCGTACCGGTTTTCCAAATATGACCTAATCCAGTCATCGTATCGTAACTCAGTCCGCGTCGTTTGTTCCAGGAGGCCGCTCGGCCACGCGTCAAATATGCAAATCGGAATGCACAATTTGTCCTTCTTTGCGATCGAACTCGATAGCGTCTACACGAGAGGAAGAGAAAAAATCAAAGTGCCGGTAGATCCAACGCGTATTAAAGTCATCAATTCGCGAAACGCCGTAAAGCGATATCCGAGCGAGTTAAATCGTCGATTTACGAATTATCCAGGACAGTATTACTACCTTTCATACTCTGCTTTCGGTAGTTGGACGATCATAAAAGAAGCCGTACCGTTGAACGAACAAAGTCGCTAGCAAGAAAATATATAGATACCTAGATATTTCCCGACGAATTCACTGAACCACCATTAAATCTAAATAATGAGAAATAAAGCTATAGCGGTCAAAATGGAATTGCGCGTTATTACGGCTTCATCTCGCGATACGTCGGACACCGACGATTAAGTGACTTCTTTCGTCGTATTTTCCTTGGTCGTCGTTTTAAAAATGACTGACGCACTCTTCCGAAGCCGAGGATATCGAAAAGTATTTCTCTCAGGCCTAATGGCGGTAGTAATCTTACAAATTAAAGAAGCAGCGTGCGCAAGAACGGAAAGTTCGTGAATAAGAAGATGCGGTGGGAGGTTTAATCGGGATGGAGCGAGAGGTATTTAAGAGAAAGAGTAAGATTGCGAGAGAGAAAGAAAGAGCTAAGGAAAACAAGTAAAGAAGGCAAGGAGGAGCGTCGTAACGTAACTCAGTGCCGGACCGTTTCTTCCACGACGTTGTAGCCACGTATCAAATATGCAAATGCGAGTACATAATTTGTCTCGTTGCTTTGCGCGCTCTCTCTCTCTCGCTCTCTTCCTCGGACACAAAAAAACAAGTACAATGTAAGATCGAGGAAGAGAACACTCTCGGCCCGTTTCGCCGCGTCGCTCTCCTTTTTGCTCCAACAGCTCCGCTTTTGATCCGCTCCGGAAGAAGAGCGACCAGAAGCGCGCACGCTCCTCGAGAATATATTTATAGTTTAAAGAGCGTGTACGTGACAGAGAGAGAGAGAGAGAGAGAGAAGGATGCAAAATTTCATCCGATAATCTTCCCCTTCGATGTTCGCTCCTCTATTATTTCGTCCGATATCTTCCTCTCCTATCCTCGACAATTTTTCGTACGAACCAATCCAGTTTTCGAATTACCTCTTTATCGCCTCTCCCACTTACTTTGGTGTTTCTCATCGAACATTCGCTTTCTCTCTCTCTCTCTTTTATCCTCCATCGTGTTCAGCTTTATGTACACACGGTCGTCCGCTTTCACGCGCTTCAACGCCGCGCGCGATAACTTAATTGCCGCACGAAATTATCTGATTGGCAACTTGGCCCCGAGCTTCTTGCCGGAATAAGAGAGAAAGAGAGAATACGCTATCCTGCCGGTTTTCTTCTCGAGTTTGCGATTTCGAGCGAAAAGCAACCGAGAGATATATTTGCCAGAAATGATTTTATTTATCTCGAACGAGTCGAGCTACGAGATAATAAAGTTCCTTTCGTGCGGGATGAGAATACAAGATCAAAGTTCCTATCGTTTCGCTGGTATACGGAACGCGCGGAAGATGTTATTACCGGTATCGGCGTGATGCTATTGTAAAAGGGAATTTAAATCAAGGTCCACAACTCGAGAGAAACGCTTCCTGCTCGTTTCAAACCAGTATCGAGGCAATATTCGACAACCACCTACGCGTACCCCCGTGGAGAAAGTTGCCCTTCTCGCGATTCAATTTATTGCGATCGTTGCGCTCTCGCAGAAATATCCAGAAGGAATCCCATCGCCCTTCTTAATTTCTTTCTTCCGAGTACGAGGACTTTGAAAATTTGAAATTAAAATGTTGGTAGCGATAAACCACGGGGACCATTGCCAACTGGCAGTGTGCGAGAACGTTCGAAGGAATGCTACTTTCTACTAAAAAAGAAACTTAACTACTACAAAAGAAAAAAGGGGGAAACGGAAAACACGTTCGAGAGAAGATCGACGAAGAGTAGAGAGAGAGGGGGAGGAAGAGGAGAGAGAATATTGGAAATATCGAGTACCGATTTAAGCATCGAGTTCGTCCCTTCTCACGACCACCACGTGCTTCCGAATAATCGCAGAAAGATCTTCATATAGGCGTGAAGAAGTCACGCACGAAGGATCGAATATAATATAGGTTCCCCTCTACGATCGTTTCGCCGGCACGAGATGAAGACATTCAAGCTCGAGCGAGCACAGTCGTCCCGTAAATTTCCCGGGAGCGGCAGATACGATCGCGACCGCGAATAATTTCTGAATCGGTCACGGTCTCTCCCTGAATTTCGCTATAGCCAGCAGCAAAGGAATATAGGGTAGAAGAAGGGTTGAAATTCGTAGAAAAAAGAATACTAAAAGATAACGGCTTGCGACTTATTACGATAACATAGGATAGGACGAAGAAAACGTAGAAATCCTCCATGGTATAGTGATCGTGAAACGTAGACGAGAAGAAACGAAAAAGAAAAAGGGTGGGGACTTGTCGCTGGTCAAGAAATTCCATTAAGTATGTAAAGTAGTATCCTGAACGTCTCGAAATAAAACGGACAGTCGGACGTTCGCGCGAGCGTGTCTTTCAGTCCGCTCGTAAATCGCTCGTGGGTGGAGGCCTCGAGATGAAAGAATGAGAGAAAAGAAGAGAGAAAGAAAGAGGGACAGAGATCCCTGAAAAGAAATTTCCCAATGGCCCGGTCATCCGTGAGGCTGCTAGCAAGAGACCCACACAGAGGAACGTGCATACATACAACGCATGCACCATAACTTCTGTGCCTTTTACGAGGAGAACCGAGATAACGGACACCGCCTCTCTCACTTTCTTTTTTTCTCCCTCCCCTTTTTCTCCGAGATCTTGACGGCGTTACTGGCGTTGCCGCCAACGCCGCCACCATCGAGCGTTCCTCTCCCAGAAACCGTAATCAGCACGAAAGCATTCGACGGAAGCGCGTTTCTTCTCTCTCTCCCTCCCTCCCCTTCCTTCGTCTTCGTCGTAAAGCCCCGACCGAGCCCATACCCTCGAGCGGTGTGCAAATTGTCTTAGAGGACGAACCAATTCCCCATAGATCGTTTCGCACTACGGTTTACGATTTTTATTTGACACGCGTCGCCTCGTTAAATTGGAAAAAAAATCTATACCGATCGTCTCTGGCTACATTGTTTGCGAAATATGAAAAAGCATAAGTAACATAATCGATGGAATTTATGATCGTACTTGAAGACGACAAGTGGGTCGATCAGTTAAGGAACTAAATAATATACTTTCCACAAAACATGGGATGGGGTTAGTGAGATACGCTTTATCTCGAATCTTTTTGCACTTCCAGTTCATTACGTTATCCATAGCCGTTTGGTATTACGAGCATTTTACGATAGTTCGTTAAGATTACATTTCGCGAGGTTATTTATCGTCGAAATTTCTTCTCTTCCAGTCGTGTGACATTGTTCTAGCCTCTGGATCTTTCCTCGTGATAACTACCGAACGTCGTTGACCCAATGAACGAATCTTGAAAAAAGTACGAAGGTGACTTCTGAAGCATTTTCGCGTTGTATGAAGTCGGAAAAGTGATGTCAACCCTTAGACAAGACGTCTCAGGCGCGTACACGCACGCACACACGCTTTCTCTCTCTCTCTCTCTCTCTCTCTCTCTTCGTCTGTCTCTCTCTATTCGGGTAGGTAAGCTTTGAAGGCGTCATTACGTGCGAACGACATCCCACTTAAGTGCTCCATTTATATCCCGAGAAGCATAGTACCGTGCACGTAGGAATTTATAAGCTATAATATTGCTACCATGGTAGTAAAGCGTAGCAGTATATATCAGCACCGCGAAAATGATCGCCCCGTACATAAGACGTGCATATCGCAGGATTTTATTGCCATCGCAACGATCCTCGCTTGTCGCTTTTCTATATGGAGCAACGAGACTACGAAACTAGTTCGTATAACTACCTTGAAAGCCTCTCCTTCTCCTTATACTTGTCCTTCGTCGCTTTTCTTTATCCTTCTCTACTCTCGACGTCATTCCGACAAACATATTCCGATCGCATATCGAGAAACAATGAATCCCGAACGATAAGACGCATCCGAAAGGAAAGAAGCGTGCACGCGTGCACGCGCGCCCTAGATAGAGAAAACGACCGTGCGTGCCGATGTTAAAGTACGCTTTAACGACTTAATCGCAATAATATATCGACGATTAACGAGTGCGAGGATGTCTCGACGATGTTCAACGACGGCGTAACGACTACGCTCGATTCTCCTCCTTCGACCTTTTTACCGGGCAATTTCTCGCAGCACGGCGAGGAGACTCGAAGGGTCAAAGTCGATCGAAAAGGAAACCGTGGAGGCATAAACGGAAGTCGCGATTCGACAGGCGCGGAAGAAAAATGATCGTTGCGGAGTGAGTAATTGAAAGTCGAGATCGAGACGAGGAGAGAGAGAGAGAGATAAAGAGAGTAGGAAAATTTATTACGCGAAATATAAAGTGAAAGAGCGATGGTTGGCGCATATCTACGCCGGTATTGTTAATCACGACAAAGTAATTAACCCGACTAATGCGGTTAAATATTTCATTCGATCGCATCGGCTACAAAAATCTGAGCGTAATCGTTAATGATTAATTAAGTTTGATCGAAGGACGAATATATAAATATTGAAGCGCAGCACGTTAGATAAGATCGAGCGAACATAATCCGATAACAAGGTCTATAACAACGAAGAGAGAGAGAGAGAGAGAGAGAGAGAGAGAGAGAGAGAGAGATGGCACGTCCTCGTCGTCTACTTCGTCTTCTTCAAGATCGAAGACCTTGCAAGGTATTCGCAAAGGGACTAGGTAAGGCGGCGTACACACACGCGACGCGTGGGCGTGCCACGCGACCGAACGAGTTTCTTCGTCTCTTTCTTCGAGGCTCCACCTTTCGAGCTTCCAGGATGCTCGCACGATACCTTTGCCGAGCTATCGGCGACCGCCACGGACTACGATCGTTTGAATATTCCTGACGAGACCGATATCTACCTACGGTACTGCTTCGACCAAAAGAGACGAGTTTAAACGAGAGGATGCTCCCGCGCAGGAATACCACGCGTCTCGATATTTCTTCTTAAAGTTTGTCGCAGAAAACTTTATTAGTCGGACCAGTTCTTCCGCGATTAAATCGTTGCGAGAGATGGAATGCAATTTTTGAATTTCCTGAGCAGTAGTCCGCCTTTTAAAATCGTCGATGTAATCGTACTTTGCCGACTTCCTAGATGACTACTAATTAAACCACTATTTTATGCGGTGTTCCTCGATATCAAGAAGATGTTTAACGAGCGTCATTACCGGACAAGGCGCTTAAATTCCATCGAAAGAAAACAAATCTTCTCGTGCGGAGAAATTACTCATAATTATCGCTGTCGCTTTAAACCGTACTTCCCGTCGACGTTAATGCGAAATAACGATAAGAGTCCTCTCTTCCTCGCGATGGTTATCTCAAAGCGCGAATTTTAAAGGAGAATATTCCCCAATGGCAAACACGCATCGACTTTGGGCAGCGCCTCTTCCTCGCGAATTAGTCTTTGTTGCCACGGCTACGGAGAATCATTAGTGCGAAACGTCGTGCAAGGACGTACCACCGTCCGATGTGTAAATCAGATATTTTATTTCGTCACGGCGAGTTAGTCAGCGGTGCCTGTCGGATGGCAAAAAAAAAAGAAGAAGACGAAGAAGAAGAAGAAGGGACGGCTCGCGGCAAGACGCGTGGGTGGTAAAACTGGTAGATGAGAAACACAAACATTGGAAATACGGAGAAGCGTTACGTAGCGACTCGGTGCCGTCGAAAAGTCGCGTTCGCGCGACCTTAAATCGCGAGCATCGTCGAAATACGAAAGAGAGATTCTGTAAATCTTGGATTTTATCGAAATAATATCACCGGTTGCCCGGCGGAGTCTCGCGAGTGGTATTTCCTAACGGGATGGAAAGAGCGAATCTTCTTCTTCTTTCTTTTATTCCCTTTTTTCTCGCTTTACTTTATCTCTAGCTCTTTGGCCCTTCGCCTCACTCGGAATATACCTCGCTTTTGCGAGCAAATATTTGCATATTCATCGGCGAACGTAGTAGAGGCAAGCGTAAAAGTAATAGAATACGCGAGCGAGAAGGGGCGAGCATGGATTTTCGGATCTCTTTAAATTTATTCTCAATAAATATTCGCTTATTGGTATTCCAGGAGCACCCACTCGTACGCGCTTCGCTTTGTATCAGCCGCATCCCTTTGCTAATTTTCGCCCGTTCCGATCGTATAATAATCGGAGTCCGATAATTTATACGATATATTTTATGCGACTTCTTTTTCGTATTCTCGATGATAGAAGCCGAAACTTTTGATTTTCACACGCGTCTCGTGCAATTCGAATCTCCGAGGTGGCGCGATCAAAGTGATCTTCCCAGCCGGTTTAGAGTTTCCACGAAGCGACTCGACGTCGATACAGGGCCAAATTAATATTCAATCTCGCCGAAGATAAAGGTATATTGGGAACACGCGGCTTATCGCTAATGTGTCTCTGTACGAGATAAATTTTACGAATTAATTAAGCAACAACGTTATGTACCAACGTTTTCTGCTTCGCGCGGAGCCACGCCGCGCGTGTAAGCGATAAAAGGCGGCCTTCAATGTTTATTTGCCTTCTCCATTGAGCTCGAAGAAAAGAAACGTAACGACGACGGTCGGTTACTTTCAAAGGAACGACTCCTTCTCGAAGATGCTCGATCGACGATTCGCGTTTCTCCGTACCTGATATATTTTGGCGAAATCGTATCGATGATAGATGCGACGATATTACGAGAAGAATCGAACGAACTTCCTCGTCGCTTGCTTTCAAAGGAAGATTCGAATCAATAGTCCGATTATTATCTTCGAGCACACGCGTCGACGTGTATCGTGGGAATTCTTTCGCCTCGTAACGGGACACCAAACCTCTTGGTCCTACGATCGCGTGACTCTATAAAGTTCCATTTCGTTCCATCTTAAGAGGGTCAAGATATGTCCCTGGAACATTATTCAAGGTCCGTTGTCGGAATGTCGAGGCAAAGGCAAAGAGAGAAAGAGAGAGGGAGGGAGGATCCTCTCCTTTTTGATAAGAAAGGATCTCGCGTGCATTTTTTCCTTTCCTTTTCGCTTGACGACGATCGTAGGTGCGAATCGTTGCATCTGGGCGTGGCGAATTGCCGCACGCGAACCTCGAACGACGATCGAGGGCTTCTAAGAAGAAGTATTGCCGAAATATGCGTAAACAATACCGAAGGGAAACGAATCAGAGCTATGAGAACGAGACGAGAAGGTAACCAACAGATTCGATCTCTTCCAATTGGAGGTATACGTTTTCTCGTCCTCTTTCAGAGATTTCACGTTGCATTGCCGAGAAGAAGAGGACGGAGAGGAAGGAGTCGAGCGGCGCCCGATCGATCGATTCGCGTCTACAGCCACGAAGCCACCACGAAGAACGAAGCCGAAGGCGGCTTTCGTTCCGGACCGACTGGTTCTGTTTCTCTCTCGGCGTCGATCGGCCACATTAATCATATTGCGAACGACGCCGCGCCTCTCTTTATTTATTCACCCTCTCTCTTTCGCTGGCTCTCTTCCTCCGCCTCGATATCTTCCTCTCCGCACAACTCGGCCCGCTCGATATTCGTTGCATGACTGCTGCTCACTGATCCTGACTCGCTAACAGACTCCAGTCACCCTTATCTTCCTTCTTCCACCGTGTGAAATGGCCGACAGAGAGAGCGCCTATCGAGCTATTTAATCCGACCTTGCAACGGCATCTCTTAACCTTCTTCTTTTTTCCCTTTCCTCCCATCCGACACGACTTTCATCTACCATTCGTTCCTACCAATCTACCAGTCCGTCTCCGTTCTTTTTTTCCGAGTCATAACGCTTAAAATCTCGATCGCGACTCTCGATCCGAGCGCGCGACCGTCCGTCGATACGAAAACAAAAATACGCTCGCGTCGACGCGAGCGTATCGATAAATGTCAATCTCTCTCTCCCTCTCTCGTTCCCTCTCGATTAAAAAGCGAATAAGAGTTTATTACTTATCGCAAGGAAACATCGGGCTCGACGCGCAAAAGTACGTCGAACCTTGCCCGGTAATTTCGAGACGAAGGAAGAAGAAGAAGTTGGTGGAAAAGCGGCGATCGCGCTAATAAGAGTGGGCGAGATTATTTATTGGCCATCGATGGAAAGACTTACGCGCGGTCGAGCGAGCAAAGATTACAGGCTATCCGTGCTAACAGGATGGAAGAAAAGGATCCCTTGGCGAGAAAGGGACTCGAGATGGATATAGAGAACGGGGCGATTTGAAAAGCAACCGCTGGAAAGAATTTGGTGGAGAAGGGTAATGATCGTGATGCTGGTGAATATCTTGACAGGATGGAGACTGGCCAGGGGCGACTGGAAAATTGATTTTTTGAAAAATACAACCACGCCTGGGGTTGCTTCTGTGAATCGGTGGCGGTGCTAACCATCGGACGCGATCGTTTCTACCTTCCTTCCTTCCTTCCTTCCTTCGAGAGAGCCCTTAAGCATCGGCGATAAATCGAACGGATTACAAAAAGGAAGCTCTGGACTTGCGGCCGAGGAATGTCGGCCATCGATGCCGAGAGAAGATGCCCTTTATAACGTACAAACGCTCGCTTGCAAATATGTCGCCATTGAAAATTCCACGTTGCTTCGAAGGTGGTATCCTTACATCTCCCTATCCAAATAAGCATTCATGCTGAAAGGACTGATCGCCGAATGAAATATCATACACAAAGTCCAAGCAAAAGATAATCTCCAATTAAATCCTCCTCGATTTATAAATTATCGAATCGATGGCAGCAACTCTACGCTCGAGTCGTCGCGGCTTATCGATGACTCTCGATCCAAATATTACTTCTAACTTTGTAAGGAGCAAGTCCAAGCACGAGTTTTATAACGTGCGTGTGCGAGCACTCTTATCGCGCTTCATCTACCAACTTACTAATCGGACGAATTATACAACAACGCATTAATCATAGTAATGGCACGAGAAAGTCGTAACAGCGGTAAACGCGAAAAGACACAGCTAAGACGTGGAGCGTCGTTCGTGGAAGAATAAAACGACTACCTAAAAAGGTAACGAAGGAATGAAGTAGCCAAGGTGTCCGAGACGAAAAAGTTCCAGATAAGAACTCTCTTTCTCTCTCTCTCTCTCTCTCTCTCTCTCGCGCGCGCGCGCGCGTTTCTTCTCCTTCTACGGTCGCCATAAAAACATATATTTTAACATACACAAAGCCGTTTCCCTGCCATTATGTTTGTATTCGCAGACCTGGAAGCCTTCCGTCCCCTCCTTTCAACCTTCAACACTCATTTCTCCTTCACGCCGAAAAAAGAAAGAGATAGAAATAAATTTGACAAGTCTCATCGGTGATCTCTAGGCCACAGTGTTTCCCAAATGTCCGCCACACGCGGTGACAGAAGAAATATAACGCCCTCTAATCCCGACAAAAACAAAGCGACTGCGAACGATACCGGGTATTTAACTAATCGTACCTTTTTAATCACGTTCTCTCTTCTCTCATACACTGCCATTTGTCTCTCTATCAAGCGTCACTTTTTCGCGACGAAAATATCTTTCCTTCTAATCATTCGTCGCCTCGATTTAACTTTGAGAGATTTTTATTTTTATCTAGAAATCTAAAAATGACGATAAGCGATAAAACATTTGTCCGTACGTCTATGAAAAGCCGTAATGAAACGTTCGCCGAAAGTGAGCCGTCCGTATGATCCATTTTGGATGGTCAAAAGAGTGCCAGTAACAAGATACTCACCGGCGCCCACTTTGGGAAACACTGTTCTAGATGCAAAGGAAAAAAGGCAAAGGTTTCGCCCACGCCCGAGGAGGAACAACTTGATACAACGGAGCCGTCTCGCTTACAATCTAGTCCTTATAGAATCCTTTTGAACCGAAAAGAGAGAGAGAGAGAGAGAGAGAGAGAGAGAGAGAACGATAAAGACAAAGGCAAAGGAAGGAACGAGAATGAGAGAAGGGAAGAGAATGAGAGAGACGGAGTAGAGTCGGTAGAATAAAGAGATGAGAAAGGGGGAAGAGGGAAATACTCTCAACGGCGTACACAATGGAGAGTCGGAAATTCGAGCCGATGCAACGAGAGAAGCATCTTCGGTAATGATGTAGCTAGAGATCTCACTCGGCGAATGGCTTTGTGGGGCGAGGGACGAACAAACGTTGAAAAAAAAATAAAAAGAAGAAATGTCTAGAGAGAACGACAAGTCTCATGGACGAAAAGAATCGACGGCATCTTGGGATTTATTCGAGGTCACGCGATAGAGCATCCTCAAAAATGTTGACGATGTGAACGAACCCTTAATCGTGGAAGCCCGAGTGCCGCGCCTCTTGTATTAGGTAGATTTCTTAACGCCCGTTATCGAGATGCTCCTTTGAGTCCGAAACGAACTGCACGGCAAATCTTGCCGTAGGATCTAACGTCGTGAATCGGATCTATAATACTTCTTCCTTCGTGCATCCTTCGTACGAAAGACCTTGGCCCCTGTTACATCTATGATTCGAGTTTACTTTCGAACCCTGACGAAGCTTCGTACGTTCCGCGATCACCCGACGAAAGATCGAAAATCGTAAGAAATGAAAGATCGAGCTCGCGTCGGGGCAATCTCTTTTCCATCGACAAAGTGATACAAACCTGTTCGCTATTGTCGTATTCGAGACTCGGCAACGAAGGCGAGGCGCTCCGAGATCGGCTACGTGATTTAAGGGACGTCTAGGATAGTAATGGAGTATAAACGTGACTGCGGGGGTGTGGCGAGAGCAGGTCGACCACATTTTGGAATCACTCGGACGAGTTATAAGCCTTTGAACGCAAGACATTTTCTCGACGTTTAATTGTGATTTACGATACGTTCGACGCGAGGAACCTTCTTCTTCCGTTCTTCTTTTTTTCTTTGAAAAAAAGGAAAGAATCCTTTTCGTTCCAATGCAATGTTTCCAACGTATAGCGGCCATTCTGGGCGAAAATCTAGATTATTTCGTTGATTCACGGCATTTCACGTTTTCTTGAAAGAAACATCGATCGAGAACGAAGACACGTGAATCACCGCCCACGCTGTTCATGAAAATTTATATTCGACTGCTACAAAACGATTCGCGGAACGATCCATGACGATCCTAAAAATCCATCAAAGTATCGCAGGTCTGTAACGAGAGCGAAATGGTATAACGAGCTAATGAAGAGATCTCGCTGTCCTCGGAACACACCGACGGACACATATACGAGTTTCCACTTTTCTCTGTTTTTCGTAGACGCTACAAAAATTGAACTGTAATGGAGTGTATACTTAGTAAAGGTCTACGAACCACTCTCTCCCGTTGAACCTATTTCACCGGCATCTACAAGAAGGTACACATACTCTGGCTCAACGTCCGAGCAAAGTAGAAAATTGTCGATCGCAAGCAAAACTTTGTTTTCCTTCGCGATCCCTTCTCAACGTACACTCCTATACCTCCCACTCGATATCGTAGCGCGAACAAGAACGTACGATTCTTACGAAAGAGATCTATCTTCTCTCGCGATCTGCTCTCGCGTTTATATCTCTTCTATCGGCAGGATCAGAGAAGAAACGGTAACATCTGTAAAAGCGGGAGATCGATCGATCGAAGAAGAGAAAGAGAAAGAGAAAGAGAAAGAGAAAGAGAAAGAGAAAGATCGCCTCTCGATCGTGAGTGGTTGGCAGGCGCGCGCGCGCGCGTGCCCAGAGCTCCCTCTTATTACTCCGACAGGCTGTCTCCCCGTCGTAAAAGCCAGCTGTATGTAAGTGCGGCGTGTGCACGATGGGAGCCGGTACGTTGATGCAAGGATCGTGGGTGTCGGTCCCACGCGTCTAGGTGGGGCCCGTCCTCTCCTCCTTCCCCTTCTCCTCCTCCTCCACCTCATCTCCTCAGCCTCCCTTTCGTTTCTTCTACTTCTCCTCTTTCTCCCTCTCTTTCTCTCTCTTTCTTTCTTTGCCTACCTACCTACCTACCTACCTACCTACCTACCTACCTACCTACCTCTCTACCTCTCCTCCTCGCCTTCTCTCGCTCATCTCTCTCTCCGGGGCCCCAGTCATTACATATATGGAAGGTGGAGGTCTTCCAAACGCGATCCAAACGAGTCTTCGTGATGCCGTCGTGAACTCACGAGAAAAGTATTCTTCCTCTCTTCCTTCTGTCTGTCCGTCCATCCATCCGTCCTTCTTTTTCTTCGGCCAATTTTCTGATTCATCCCAAAAGATTTTCAAAAACATCGAGAGATCGATCAAAAATGTTGTCATTCTAGTTCCAGATATAAGAGGCACGAGTACAATCGAATATTTTCATTTCGGTCGATCATTCGAATAACCGAAACTTTGGAAATCCTCGAATCGACGCGAATTACGATAATGCGCGTATATTGTTCAACGTATGCCACGATCCGATACTCGTGAGAAAAAAAAGAGAAGATTATTGCACGCGGCGATACCACTTTGCCGCTCGATCACCTATTCTTTTTTTAAGAGATCGAATCGCAAGACATCCGACACGATTATTAGTTACGAACCGTCAATGTCTCGAGCACGTAAAGCTCAATTCCATAATACCCAGATATCTTATCTACATTTTGTACAAAAAGGTGAGAAAAGAACGGAGTATAAATTCACTCGCATCTTCGATCAACGACCGTAGGACGGAATCTCCCACTTGGATAAAAAGGCATAAAAGGATAGAAAGGCCGCGAGTATCGCGAAAAGGGCTCGACGACAGCTCGCGTTACGCCTGGAAGCAGATCTCTTTGCAGTCTCGTTGCTTCTTTTTCTCCTTTTCCTTCGACGAAAACGAGACTTTGGCCTTCTCTTGGTGTACGAGCGTAAACATATGCAGATTGCCGGGTGGCAGCGTGTCCCCAAACTTTGCGTGCAAGATTATACACTTCGCGACGAGATTCCAGGACGCGAAGGAAAAAGGAAGAAGCCAGGAGAGAGAGTTTGAGTGAAAGAGATAGATAGAAGAGGGAGAGAGAGAGAGAGTAGATGAAAAGAGGGACGAGGGAGGCTGTGGAATCGCGATGCTGCCAAGGTGTAGCCAATATTAATAACAGGACATGTGTATCGAGTCCTCTGGAAGTTCGATGCTTCCGTACAACGCCGCCTTTCTCCTCCTACCTGACACGGATGCATTTTATTATGCTCTCCGCCTTGTCTCCTCTCTCCCTCCCTCCCTCCCTCTCTCTCTCTCTCTCTCTCTCTCGATCACCAACCGTATTAAATGCGATCGTCCTCCTGCCGTTGCGTTTAGCCGCTCCAACCTAAAACCAAAACGATCTCTTCGTACGATCTAAGACGTCGCTATTAAAAGAACTGAGAAAGAAGCACTCGCACTCGGGGGCGTACTTATGATATAAAGCGTATAAGTGTGGTAAAAATAAAGGGACGGCTATACATGGAATGCAGCGAGAAAGTGGACGTGAGAACGAAGAACGAAACGAAGAGGAAAAAAGAGAGAGAGAGAGCATATACGGAGCTACCTTTTATTATTGATAGTTACATGGTCGCGAGGCCAGCAGGGCATGTACGAAATTAATTTCGTACACGAGGAGAGTCCCAATATATTTGAGGGGAATAGTGCATAAATCAGCGATCGAATGCATTAGCTTCCAAAGGACTGCGCGATTATAGCGTTTAAAAGTACGTGGCTTTTGGCGCTCGTGAAAGAACCACGGCCGAGAGAATAAACGAGAGAGAGAAAGAGAGAAAGAGAGACAGGGCACACAACGCTCAAACTAAAGAAAGACAAACGAAGCGGTACGTTCGCTCGCCCACGCGCGCGAATTAAAAACCCTTGGATAAGGCGAAGTCTCGGAGAAGCGTGTTGGGCGAGGGAAAAGAAGAAAGACGGAGGAAGGACGAAAAAGAGAGGTGAGCGTGGAAAAAAGACTCGCGAGGGACCACCCCACCATAATCTCTTCGAGAAGAAGAAGGAGAAGAGGATGAAGAGGATAAAGAGGATGAAGAGGAGGAGGAAGAAGAAGAAGAAACGAACTGAAAAGCGCAGGAACGTGTGGGACGACGAAGCCAGAGGCCCTACGAAATTGGCGCCACTACCAACCTCCCTCCTCTGTCCTTTTCTTTTATCTCTCTTCTTCTCCTTGCTCCTCGATAAAACGACTGTTCACGTGCAATATTCGATTTTTTACAAAGACCCTCTCCAACGGAGAATATTCATGAGAGAGTTTAAACCTCGCGGGAAACGATACTCTGACGCTCTTAACGAGCCGACGAATATTTTTCTCTTATAATTATCGGTAATTACGTTAACGGCTAACATCCCACAGTAAGATTTCCTTAATAAACACTCAATAATTGCGTTGTTACGTGTATATTCTTTTGGATAAGTACATGGCTTCTTCGCTTTCTTACGTAGGTACATGCATCGTCTCGTTGCCTTCTCTATTCAAAAATATAGATGAGACTTTGAAAAGGACTTTTGAAAAGTCTAAAAAATATTTTATATCTTGATGACTCGATAAATAGTTTTATACGCGAAGAGGAGGCAAGACAATGAACTGTATAACATGGACGCTTTCAGATTCACTATATATATATGTATGTATGTATGTATGTATGTATGAATGTATGTATATATATTACGCTTAAATGAAAAAAATTTCGTTTTACAGATGCCTTTGCCAGACAAGAGTGGACTAAAAAAAACCTGATGATCTCGATCGGCTCGAAAAGGCAAGATCGTGAGATAAACGTACCTTTACCGAAGGTAAGAATGTGATTCGCGATAAAAAATCGTGAAAAGATATCTGGATACTCTTCATTTCTTACTTGAGAAAAAAAAAGTTATAAATTATTACGCACTAAAGTGAAATTCAAAACAATGCCAAAGAAATATATCTTCTTCTTCCACAAATTCCATTGGAAAGGTAAAGTTCTTCGTGTAATGCGCCTATAAATATTATTCTATATAGATTATTTTCTTATTCTAAAAAATCACTTCTCGTCTTTGACGATATTGAATCCGGAATTAAAAAAAAATTAACACGTCGGCTCATCGAGATTGTAAAAATTCTTCGCCGAGAGCGAACCAAGGAGGCATCTACGAGGCACTCTCCTCCCGCCAATTACACCGTGACTAATGCTCCATGGCCGTGGGCATCTTTTCGAAATTCATCAAAATAAAGTAAAAGTATCGGGTATACGCGGTGGTCGGTAAAGGACCACCGAGGAGAATAATTCATTATACGTAGAATATCTCGCGAGGAATTAGTAATAGGAAACTCGTACGATACAATTTCGTATAGCGTACGATGTATCACACGTTATGTGTACCACACACGTATACATTTGTAAAATACGAGGTTAAGAACGACATCGTATATCTCTGCTCGCAAAATATAAACAATGAGAAAATTGAAAATAAGAGGCGGTGATATATTCGTTTGCTCGCACGCAACGATTATGTACGCAAACAACAATACATAGGAATCCGAGGAGCTCGAAGAACGGCATTAACGAAACAACAACGTCGACGACGACGACGACGCAGCTCCGCTCGTTTTTCATACTACGTACTTTCACAGCGTGACCCGTGGCATACCGTATATACAATAACTTTCTTGCTAATTATAAAATAGTGATACGACCGCAGTGTGCGTATAAACATGGTAACACATCGAAAAACACGAAGCCAATTATCTGCCGCCCGGTGAGAACGAACGCACGCCCTCTCATAAAGTGCTCGTCCCGTAGTTCCGCAAAGAAAAAAAGAACAATGAGAAGATCAACAATAAGGAATAATCGTATCTTAAGTTTTGAAAAATATTAAACGCGCCCTCGATCCTGATTGAAATCATTCAAAGTTTATAGTCTGTATTTGATCGAATGTCATTCAATCATCGAACAAAGATCTTCCTCTTTGTTATACATAACTATTAGATGTTTAATCAAAAAAAAAAAAAAAAACAAACAAATGTACGCGGCGAGTTATTGAAATGAAACGTATAACCTCCTTGCACGGTCCATTAACGTTATTACAAGTGCGGTGGCAGTGGCGGCGTCGTCAAGTAGAGGAAGCATAAGAACGTTTAACTTTAATTTTAATTTAAAATCATTGCGTCCGATGGGAGGACCACCTACGATCAGTAAGGAGGTCCGTCTCACTTCGAGAGGAGAGAGCTCGGGACTAAACCGCTGCTGAGAGTTCAGTCGGATTTCGTTTGACTTTTCGACGAAAGATTTAAGCAAATTCCAACTCGTTCAAATGACGAACTATTCGATTTATAGAATGGTACGAAATCGATCTCGTTTCGTATGTTTCGCCAGTTTTTGTTTATCCATCGATCCAAGAGTAAAAGAAATATCGCGAGAATGAAAAAGTTGGCATTTCGAAAACGGACGAATTAGTTCGAAAGTAAGAGACTTGAACGAATCCTTTTGCCGTCGAAGATCCATCGCTGAACGAGCCACGAGCCAAGGTTCTCCAGGTAGCAGCGTACCCGACTCGGAGGCGGATGGCCATTGTTGAGACCTCCCACTGGGACCGCGACTCCTTGTCATCGCTCACATCGTCTGCGGCGAAGAGAAGCAGTCACAACACGACCGCGAGTGACGAGAAAATGCGTAATTACTTTGTCGTGAGCGCACGTGCGTCTCGTTCCTCGCTATTTCTCCGTTTCAAAAGGTGCGAAATGAAAACGAATACTGGAATGGAGAGGGCTGAGGGGAGGGGAGAAAGGATACGCGCAAACGAGGAAAATAATATTGTCGTTTACTTCTCGTAGAACGTAAATACGTATAAGGTCATAGAAGACAATAGACCGACGCAAAGAGTAAAATAGAAAAACGAAAGGAAACAAACGCCGGTGGGCTATAACGATGAAACGCTTTTACTCATCGACATTATTAACGAGCCGCCGAGTAACGTACGTCGAGTACGTTAATGACGATGATCGATCGTAGAATCATAACTATCGTTACTCGCGAAGGAGAATCGAGAAGCTCTTCGAGGAAAATAGAGAAACGAGATTCCGTCTCGGCGATTATTCGAGTCGGTCTTCCTGCGAATCTCGCTAAAGAGAAAGAGATAGGCAATTCGATGACGACGCATAAAGCTTTCCATATTTCCATCCGGTACCTCGATTAATAACGCGTTAGAGCGATACGGTAACTAAACGACGACAAATACGGAGTAGCGGCACTAATACGGAACACCGGGATTTATCGTCCTTACACATGCCTCGATTTATCAAGAACTACAAGAGCTACCTCCACGTATGTGCGTCACGGACACACGAAAGAAGAATAATGATCGGCTGTACGAAGCCACATACGTTTAGTAAACCCTGTCGATTCGTTAAACTTATCCTCCGACTTTGCGAGCCTTAGACGTTTATTTTGGTCTCTGCCGATCCGGCGATACGTCATAAATAGCCGGCATTCAAATTTACGTAGAGTAAGATCATTAAGGACTTTTAAGTAAATAACTTGAGACTCGCTCGTCGAGGATCTCCCTTAATCAGGGTTTTTTTCGTCGACCGTAGGCGCCGGTACCATGGAGGATCGTCGCAGGACATAAATCGGCATCCTCGTGGCGTATCGCGCGGACTGCACGCGAGAAGGACGCGCGATGCACCGACCGACCTACCGCCTACTTGCACTTGCACACTCGGCAAGCACGTACTTACGTACCTGCATGTACGTAGGATCGCTACGTACCAACGTATCTACATGCGCGTAGATACACGCTTGGAAGGAGAAACGCCGTGTGCGGGCTCGTGCGAGCCCGCGTACACACTTGACTAGATTTGCGAGCGTATTCGAGCTCGGCCTTTAAATCGCAATTTTCCACGCATAATTTCGTAGCGTAACGTAACGCAAACGAACCGAACGGACTACCTAACGTAACCGTAGACGCAACTCTGATTCCTCGTGACGATCCTCCAGTGCAGGACTCAAATTTTCTTTCATTTTCGACACAGACAAGTGCAAGACGTTGAAATAGTATAAAACGTAAAGGTGCTTCCTCGTCATCGCCTATCGCCAGCACCACCTCCGCTTCCTCCACCTCCACGAACGTCACGCTTCTCGATGCGAAGGAAAACGGATTTTGCCCACGTGCAAAGCCCTCCACCCACAGGGTGGAAAAGGAGGGGAGATGGCCAATACACAACAATGAACGCTCAGGATTTATGTTGTAGCTCGTGCTAATATAAAAGCCAATTTATTTCGCGTCGGAGAAGGAAGAGAGATACCCCCTCTCCTTCTCTCTCTCTCTCTCTCTCGCGTGCGCGCGCGCGTTCTCCAACTCCTACCCCACTCTACTAGTCACTTTGTCTCAGAATATAAGCGCTGGACACACCGTTCTACAATTTATGCACAATAACTTTGTACAATAGGCAAAATTTATCACGAAAACAATGTCGAACGTACCTGGAATTTATGTACGAACGAAGCTACTCGGCCTTCGCTTCGACTACTCCTAGAATCGGAGAGGACGTTGCTTTTTTAACGATTTGATCTCCCTCTCGAACAACTCGATCGCGTAAATCGGGCCGTGAAAGTGAAAGGACGGAAGGTGACTGTTGCCCGTAAGGATTATTGAACGTATCACGTGCGCGTTTCAAATTCGCTCGATCTTTCGAAAGAGATATTCCTAGACAGAGAATGATAGATAAAGGTGCAATGTTCGATCCACGGGGCGTTTATTTTCAACGCGTCGGGATTCGCGGTCGCGGGAACCACCACCACGGTATTTGGTTAATATTCTTATCCCAAAACGGTAGTTAAACTCTAAACCGGGCTCATAAGGCGGTACTTGGAAAAAGTTACGTAAATAATAGCTCCAGCGGAAAACGAAGGATTGAAATAGTATGTAGGTATTTCGACGATATGACTAACTAGCGATGTCACGAGTATCTCTTTCGTCCGTAGTCATTTAGGCGTTCCTCTAGGCATTCCTCTAGCTTTCGACCTTGAGTTTCGTAATAAACGTTCTTAAAAGGTAGATACTACTGACGATCTCGGTCGTGAGTAAAGAATTGTGCGACTTTAATGTACCTACATAGCTACATTATCGCGACGATGGATACTTAAGATCGTAGACAGTGTTGCGCAACATACGTACAAGGTTAATTTCGTATCGCATAAAAGTGACAATTTACCGGTTACTTTTATAGAGTCAAGATAAAGTAGCCATCAAAAGAGTATCCATAAAAGTATCCATAAAGTGGCGTACAAAGAGGTATGATCTTCTCGTACCTTTACACGCCATTTCGAATTCACAGTCGTCAAGGATGAGCATTCCGGGTACGGAGAAACGATGAAATAACGAATTGAGATATTTATAGCACTCGGAAATCACTGTGGAGAAACGAACCCGTTCGATTAATAAATTTCAAAAGACGCAGGCAAAGACGAGCGCCTTACAAGAGTCCGACGTTCGAATCGAGCCTTTTAAGTTGGGATCACGATCTCTATCTGCACCCTTCTCTCCCTTTTACACATTTTTATCCGACGAAGAAACGCGTCGTCTAACGAACCAAACGATCGTCCGGACGAGCTAACAGGCAGAGTAATTTAAAGTGTAACTCGTCCCAAACGTGTTGCGCGTCCTAACGTGGGCATCGAAACAATGCGCCTGATGGACAATACTTATTAGTTTCGGGGAGGTGGGCGAGTAATTTTCTCAGTCCTTCTTTATGATGCAGGAGTAGAAGCGAGTATGAAGCGAGGCCAAGAGAATGCCGCCTACAGCCGGAGCGAGGTGCCGGTCTATCATTGCCGAGGTTGCACGAAATCGCTTTCGGAAGAAACATTTGAAGTTTCGATCCCACGTCTTTCCAGTGGTTTCAAGATAAAGAGGAGAGAGAACAAAGTTCTTAAGCGTTAATCGATCCCACCAATTTTGTTATTAACGCGAAAAATGCAAACGCTTCGGTCTCTCGACGATAAAAGGGCCGGCCGTTAACGAACGACTCTTCGACCGACTTCTCGAACGATTCCTCAAACGACTTCTCGAAGGATCTACGAGGGATTAACTTTCGTGGGCACAAAGTCGATACCGCCGAACGATAAATCAGATCGTGCCGTTCCGAGAGAGTGGTATTAAGCCCCTATCGCATTACGCGGAAAATAGGGCAGCTTGACGAATATTTAGACCGCGACCAGTCGAACCAGTCCCCGCTGGCGGATTCACCTCGCCGCGATATAACTTGCCCGCTGCCGAATCATGAATAAATTTTAACGAGATCGAGCACGCTTGTGATCCTGCGAGTTGCCGAATGCCGCTTGTACCTACACGCGCGCGCTCGCGTCACGCACGCACACACACACGCACGCGCGCGCGAGCGCTTAAATATATGTAGGAAAAAGTTATAAATCAAAAGTTCTAATCAGACTGCTTCATCGAGCCCACTTTTTGATAAGTTATGAAGGGAGGAGGTAGGAGAGCTTGAATACGAAATGTTGCTAAAATTTGGAGCCGAGAAACGAATCGAACGCCGGCCGATTCGATATCTCCAATTCCAAAACCGATCCTAAAACGTACGCCTTAGAGGAGGAAACCAAGTTCGTCTTGAACTTAAAAAACTAATTTACATAAAATGTATAATATTCTAAACGCGCGATGATCTTTAGAAATTTCTCGGTTAGGTTTTATAGGCCTCTCGGAATAATTTCAGCTATCGCATCGGACAACTCGATCCTAATGAACGACGCGAGGAACTCGAAGAGAACGAAACGATTACCGCACGCCATCGTTGAAAGACAAAACTTTTGACTTTCTACGGTCGCGAGGGAAGTTAGTTAACGAATTTTTTCATTCGGACGAAACTAATTTAACGTGCTTAATAACTCCCCCTCGATTCTCGTAGGCAGTATCGAACGATATCGTAGGTAAATTATTTTCTGTCGTAGCCGAATAAAATTGGTTCGTTAATATCTTTTATCGAGAAAGCGAAACAAGTCGTACTAGTATGGAATACCTTTCCCTCTCTCTCTCTCTTGCTCGTAAAATCCTACACACAAAGTGTCGGACACACGCGATGACGTAAGTTGCATTTCACTGCAAAAAAATGTACAACTATATGTAAAGAGATAAATTGTGGCGAAACGCAGAGGCGCGCGCTCGTTCGCGTAACGATTCACAGAGAACCGCGAGACTACGTGTACCCTAGAATATTTATGCAAATCGAGAGCGTAAAATGCTCCTCCACACAATTTACCTCCTCGTTATCCCACGTTCTAGGATTAAATGAAGTCTTCTCCAAGGAAGCCCGATTAATATGCACGCAGTCTTTCTCTTTTCTGCTTCTCTGCTTCGAACGTAAGCACGAAAAATGTTGCGATATATCGATACTAATCTAAAATCTTACGATCGGTATTTCGAATAAAGAGCTCGCCAGTGATCTTGAAAAAGCTAGAAAAGAAAGGGAGAACGGAAAGGAAATGGAACGTGCATAGCCTTGCGTATCGGAAAAGCTAATCTATCTCGACGCGTCAGCACGTTCATTCGTAGTACATACCGTGAAAATTGTAGTTCACCCACGTGAGATAAGCCGCACCTCTCGAAAGAACGAACGAATGAAAGGACACGGAGAAACATTTGAGAGAGAAGGAAAGAAATAGAGAAGCCAGTTTGGTTGACGCGCGCGTTTACAGCCACAGGCACAGTTACAGCTACAAGCGGTCGGTTATTTAGCCACGCTCCAGTAAGCGTTTTCAAGAGTACGCTTTGTGACCCATTATGGCGCGTGTCGGGACGCGTGTCGTAGACTCGGTGCAGGGACCTGCCACGCGACGCAAATATAGATGCGACTTCTCCTTTCTCTTTTTTTACGCCGATAACTATTTTCGATATCCCTTCTACTCTTTTCCTAGAGATCCTAGAGAAAAGCCGTAATTCAATGGTATTGAGAAAGCAGGCTTCTCTCGCATCAACGGGTTGCATCTGTCCGTGCGAGTCCGTGCGAGAAGAAATACGGCTCGATTTTCTGAATGACTGCACGTGTAAGCGCGTGACTGCGGAAGCTAAGAAGATACGATCCGCAAATAGTAGAGCCCGAACCGAAAAAAGACGGCGGAAATAGAGAAATGTTTTCCTAACCCAGAGACAAGAATAAATACAAGCGATGCGTATCCGTGAATAGAGAGAGAGAGGGAGGGAACTCGTCAAAAATTAGCTGACGAGTAGCTCATTTTTTCAATAGTAAGAGTCGATTCGAATCGAGATAAAAAAAAGGTGATAAAGAAAACGTCAAGCATCCTACCCTCTTGTTGGCCACTGTGGATAATTGAAAGCGCATCCACCGACGCGTTGAGTTTCTTCTTTTCCTCGCTTATACAAGAGTATATTTCGCTGCTTCGCGAGAAGAGAGAAGACGCAAGCGCGAAATTAACAAACCAAGCGAAACGAAAGAAATCAAGCATGACGGAACAAGAACTCTATACTTTCTTTCGCATCTTTTGTTCCCCCCATACATATATTATTTATCTCGCTTCCTTATCTCTTTTCTTAGTACTCTACTATTGTTGGTTGAGTCTCTTGATCACGTTTAAAATTCTCTCTCTACAAATATCTTAAATATCTTCAATAATTTCAATTATCTTGCATTTATTTTCAACAATTTACGATGCACGTGAAATATAACTAACGAATAATTAAACAATAGGACATTCTGATTAACATTACATAGTTCGTAACAAACATTAAACGTCAAATAAATTCATATTCCATTAACGTGATAATTTTAATTAATATTTCGTCAAACGTAATTATTATTATTCTTGATCATATAATCGACAAAATCCAGATTTGAGTTGTGAATTAGCAATGTAAAGTATTAATATTTTAATATTTATTCGGAATTTCATTGAAAAGATTTCAGAAATACATTGATGTATGCAGCCATTCGCCCGATAGTACTTGCGTTACATGATTTACAATTAGATTTCAATATATCGCAAGTAATATCGACCCAGGTCCCACCACGTGGAGGTTGCTGCTTATGGAGACCCTTGGACTGACTCCTTGACGACTATACTCCAAAATCCACGGTACCAGAGAAACGCG
The DNA here is from genome assembly GCF_905475345.1 of Vespula vulgaris. NCBI lineage: Eukaryota > Metazoa > Arthropoda > Insecta > Hymenoptera > Vespidae > Vespula > Vespula vulgaris. Next base: position 332,411 of record NC_066590.1, read on the forward strand.
CTACTTACCGAGAATTCAAAGTCCCAATACTATTTGAGAGGGCCACTTCCCGCTTAGGGATAACAGGATCGCAATATCGGAAGCTTCGATCACTACTGTTCAGTCGCCACGACCGTCAGTACTTTCCGAATTGCGAACAATTAAACAGAGTCCACGATAGGACTTAATCGCACCCGCAAATTTACGCCTTGCTCGCATAGGTGTTGTTCTCTTCATTATAATAACCAATCTCCTTATTATATAACAAATGAATCCATTCCTCGATGATCTAGAAAAGGAGAAGAGGAATTAAAGAAGAGAAAGCTGAAAAATATGATGCAACTCGGAACTCGAAGATCGCTCCATCCAGGCAAAACCAAAGTATCAAAATCGAGTTCGATTATTAACAAAATCAAGGTAACGGGGTGATCGTCGCTCCGCGAGAATTCGGGCTAAAGTTGTAGACCAGAGCGTTACCGACTTGCGCATAACTCGACCATCGCAATATCGTAAGCTTCACCATTATTGAACACGAATGATCGTGCTTTCACGACGATTTCGCCAGGAGTTATTGTACTCCTTGTATATTATACATCGTTTAAATAATTATAAAATTTCTTTCTAAGACCCGATAGTAATAACGACTGTATTTACTTATTTTTTTTTTATTATAGAATCGTCAAATGCCTGGACAAATTACCATGGTTTCTCCGTGTGATCATAGCAAAATGCGTTTCCTTGCATCTGGGTTGCATCGTTTAGAATGAGATCAGAAAATCTGAGCATCGGTTTACGCGTGCCAAACAAGGAAGCAATCGCTACTTTACAGAAACAAACCACACACCACTCTAGCGTTTATATGAAAATCAGTAGTGGGGACAAGAGCTTCTTCTCTTTTACCGCAAAGTCTAAGGGGCGCCACTATACGAAACTTTTTTTCACAAAAAATATCGAAAACATTTTTACGCTACGAGTCGAGGAATAATTCTTGAAATAAATCTTGGTGAACAAGTTCTCATTTTAAAAATGAAGGTTTAAGTAAGCACATGGCTTTCTCGAATTTGTTAAAAAACTTTATTTTCATGCATAAACTATTGTCGGAAAAACTTCATTTTTTGACACGATTTTATTCAAAGAAAATAAAGCTTTTTCTAAAATTTGAGAAAGCCATGTCCTCGTTTGAACTTTCATCTTTAAAATGAGACCTTATTCATCAAAATCGTTCGAAAGTTATACCTCTAACAGCTTTAATCTGATATTTCTATAATTGGCGTTATTTGAAAATCCGAATCAATACCGAGTATGTAAACAAAACCCGCGACCGACTTCCACAGCCATCAGTCTTCTTTTCTATTTCGACGAGTAAACATCGCAAATCTCTCCGCCTTATTATATTTATTATTGTAATATAATTAACTATTACTTAAACAACTGCTTAAATATTACCAAATTTAAGGTAAATCTTTTAATACAGAATTTTTTTTAATAAATCTAGGAATAAGATGAAATTATTTTGAAAACCGAATAATTATTGTTTATTTGATGTTTTATGCAATGAATAACAAATAACCTATATACTTTGTAAAATTATTTAAGATTATATGTTGTTGTACATATATACAAATTACTATACAAGTAAATAGAGTATTGTTAATAAACGATATTTTCTAATTTTCAAATTGTGAAATATAAATAAACCTTCGTAAAAAATTATATTATTGAATGGGACAAGCAATCGTAATATTGCCAAATACGTTAATGATATAAGCATACTTTTATTTACTAGACATTTTATATTTTCCTAAATTTGAATCTACCATTCGACTCCCGACTTGGAATTTTGAGAAAACTTTATAACGCGCATGATCTGAAAATTGGTAGACTTCTAAATAAGTGTGATTAGATCGACTTGCCAGAATTAGTACGAATTAATTATCAATCGTTATGAATACTCCGAGAATATTTTTCAATGTATTTTAAATACTCTTTCTTTATCTCTATTATATTGCTGGAAGTATGCACAAGATAATACAATAAATATTTTTAAAGTGATGTTTATCAGTTGAAACAGTTATATATAATATTACAACTTCATCATACTTGCAACTTGTTTAAAAAATGGAAAATATACAACTGAAATGAATATTATCTGTATCAATAATGTTTGTACTTATCACTGCAACAATTGGAACTAATATTTATACACCAATCTTTTAATGTTCTTCTCTTTATACATGTTATTAATCAAGCTGTAGCAATTGTCCTTTCTTCTTCTTTTCTTTCCGTATGAACTTCTATTGCTGGAGATTTAGATTCCATTAACTGTGCACTGCTCTCTTCAGTTGCATAAATAGATTTGGATTCTTGTTTTTCTTGCTCACTCTGCCATTGCACCTTTAAAATAAAACACAAACAAATTTATGTTCAACCGTATCATAAAATTTAATGTTTCTTTTGTTTTTTCATAAAAAAATAAAATACCTTCTGTTTATGTTGTTTAATAGCTTCCACACATCTATCTACCACCATTGACTCTGTTAAGACACCATCTTCAGACGCATATGCTACTGCTTGCCACGCAACACCAAGTTTTGCTAATTCCCTACCAGACATTCCTTCTGTCATTTTAGCCATTTTACTACACAGAGCACCATAATCAAATTGTGCTACTTTTAATCTTTTATTGCCTTCGATAGCTGGATGAAGAACAAATTTATCAAAGTAAAGACGAACTAGGCGCTCACGTTCTTCGATACCCGGAAGATGGAACTCTACCATTTCATCCAATCTATCATTCACTGCCCAGTCAAATTGTTCTGGAGTATTTGATGCCAAAACTAACATAAATTTATTACTTTGCTCGCCTGTTCTATATAAAAATGCATTTAACATTGCTCTTAAATCTTCTGATATATGTTCGCTCGATCTTTTCCTTAAAAAAGCATCTGCTTCGTCGATAAATAATAAAAGACCTTTTCTGGACGTCGTTGCCCAATCAAAAACTTTATGTATTGCAGTGACACCATCCCTTCCCAAAGGTGCCAGATCACCGCCTGTCACAATCGCATAATCCATGCCAGAATGTTCTGCTAATTTTTTAGCAAACATGGTCTTACCAGTACCAGGTGGACCATGCATTAATATATTTCTATACATTCCACGATTTTGTTTTGTATTTTTAGTAGCTATTGCAACATCACGTAATCTTTCTTCAAGTTTTGGTGCTAAAACTACACCGGATAAAGCATCAGTCTGCTTATCTTTGAATTTTTTAACAGCTTGTATAGGATGTTTTACAGTATCCAATATTGTAAATCTAGAAGTTTCTCGAACTAAAGATGGTTTTCCTAAACGAGATTCGATATAACGTGCAGCTATACTTGTTGATCCCTTAGCAGAGTATACGCCAAAGGCTAAAAGTGATAAACCTCCTGCAGCAGCAAGAATTTTGTCCCAATCTTGTAAAAGAGCGGTGACTCCAGTACCAAGTACCGAACCTGCAGTTCTAAAAAGTATCATTCAAATAAATATTTAGGGACAAAACAATTTTCAGATTCAAATCAGAAAAAAGATAGGCACTTTATCTTTTTCATAGTTACCTTATAGATTCTAAGACAGTAATCCTATTTTCAGATGCCTTCAATCTAATTTGTTCCAAGTTGAGATCTTGGTTTTCCCTGTCAATCTTTGCTTTAGCTTTAAGTTCTGCTTCTAATTTTCTCATTTCATTTTTATGTCTCAATTCCATTTCGTGCTCAATGGTGGCTTTTCTCATAGCTTCTTGTTTAGCTACCGATTCCTCTTGCCTTCTTAAATTTTCATCATTCATTCTTTGTTGCTGTGCCAATTGATCGTCGTAACGTTTTCTAGCCAACTGATCTTGATATTGAGCCCTTGCTTGGTGCTGTTTTGTTTCTTCTTGCAAGGTTTTACGTTTCTCTTCTCCTTCTACACGTTTTTGGTCAACTTTCATTTGCTCGATACTAGCTTCATACTTTTTTAGTTCTGTTTGCATTTCTGTTTGTTTAGTTACCTCTTGCATTTTGGAAAGTTCCAAAGCTTGTACAGCATGAGCTAGAACAATCATGATATATCTTACTCGTATTAGTTAATATTATATATAATACTATACTTATTAATTGAATTATGTTTTTATTAATGCAAACCTCAATTTATGGATTGGAATAAAATTTACTGAAATTTATTTTTTGTTTCATAAAAAATATTTTCGTTATATAGTTATTAAACATTTCTAATTTAAATTAGAAACTGAATTATCAAATATATTTGCTTTATATTTAACATATAGATGATCTTACACATCGAATATTATATTTAACAAATATAATGTAATAATGTAAACTACATAATAACGAAAATTGTCATCGTCATAAACTCATTCATATAAATTTTATGAATAGGAACATGTTTCTATAACCAAAGAACGTAATCAATTCTCGCTTACGTAACCTAAATATAATGTAAGATCGATGTCAAAATTAATTAAGAAAAAATAATCATACAAGATCTTTCAAGTTCTTTGGCAGCTGCAGCCGCCCTTTCTAATGCGCTCGAATCGAATCTGTAAGCTTCCATTTGAGATTTCATAAAATTTTTTGGAGGAGAACCATCTCCACCACCGTCTGCGCCTGATGCCGGTGGTTTAATAAATTGAGAAAAATCCTGTGGCTGTTGTGTGTTACGATAACCAAAAAGCCACGACATTTTTAAATAAGTGCAACAAGTATGAAAATTCTTGGAAGTACACGTTTGTTCTTTCTTTTTAAAGTTTAAATTATTATCCTTCAGTAATTCGATAAAGCGAACCTCTCACGTGCACTTTACGGACATTGGACACGACCAACACGAACCATGTAATACGTTTTAGAATTAACCAGAACGAACAGCGCGAAAACGAAGGACACGCAATTTCATGCGACTGCACACGCTATTGGATATATCTAATAACCAATGAACGCGTTGCTTTCAAGTGATATTATGCATTAAATATAACCAATGGCGATATTGCATAGTAAAATTTGTCATAAAATGTATTTCATAGCATCAAATTATTTAAAAATGGCATCCTAATAAATGAATTTTCTGTCTATATTTTTTATTTGCATTTAGATTATATATATTTCATCGATAGAAATGAAGTTATCAGAAAAAGAAAATATTAAATCCTATATGTGGAGAATGCCCTAGAATAAGTAACTTGATATTCCCCATTGTATTTACTGCGCATCCAACTGCGTCATTCATATTTCCACATTTCCAATTAATCAAGTGAAATGTTTCGTACGCGTTTTATTTAATGTCAACACCTCATAGGAACGTATTGAAAGTGACAGCTGACGAATGTAATAAATTTTCGCATTCTCGATTGCCTGTATATTTGAACTTTACGATTGTTTTCGTATACAAAAGCAATAGCAACGGAGAATCGCATATATTCTATTAATACAGTATGTATGATATATTAGTAGATATCAGAATTATTACTCTATAATATTATTTATTTTATTTTTTCAATATATAATGCATTTTCAAAGCTTATTTTATGTTTCAAGACTACTTTATTTTCCAATATTATCCAAAATAGAATATATACTATGCAATGCTATAATGATTGTATACAAATATCTAAAGAACTATATTATTTCTTAATTAGATTTTTAATTGAGTTAATATTTGTTCTTTATTGCTTTTACGAATTGATTTGATATGTTAAATTATATATATATTCTTCTATATTCTATAAAATATAATTTTCTTTAAATTTGACATTTGATAACAAAAATTTTAATTTGGAATTTAATTCGTCGCAAACAATATCATTTTTTAATTTTTATCTATAAAAAGATATATATATATGTGTGTTTACAGAAAATTATATTAGAGCATTTGCTCTATAAAAATTGATCATGGAACAAATGATCGCATTGAGTACACAAAATCCATTATCATTATTGGTTAAATTTGGAATGATGGCTTGGAACAACAGTTGTGGAATTGAAAATTGTTCAGGACATGGTGAATGTCATAATGGCACTTGCTTATGTGAAGTAATATCTCTTTATTATAAATATAATTATTGATATATATACATTACATACATTTCTTTTTTAATCACATATTAATATTTATATATTTTTTTGTTCAGATTCAATTCGATGGACCTGAATGCCATGTACCAAATCTAAGTTATTATATAGCATTTGCATCTATTTTCTTTATATTGGCATTCGTATGTTTTATTCAACTTGTGATGTGTATTATCGCTGAATGGAAAAAGATGAAGGCACCTTCATTTCTGAGAGCTTGCCGAGTTACTACTCAAAAAGTATTATATTTTGTAGTCTTTCTTGCATCAGTAATACGTGGAGCATATTTTACTTCTCCAGTAAGTACATCCATTTGTTTTATAAGTTTGTATCTTTGATATTACAATTAATTTAATATTATTTTCATTCTTTAGACTGCATTCAAAGAAGGTTGGTCAAGAAGTTTATTATCAGCATATTATCCACTTCTATTAAGTGGGTCATCTTTAATTGTATGTTTCTGGGCTGAAGTTTTCCATCTGAGAGATGTTCAATGGGATAAACCACAATTTTTATCAAAATCTTTTTTAGCATTTGTTGTATTTAATATAATAACATATTCATTATTATTAACTGAATTTGTTATTGCACAAATAAATTCTCAAGAAGATCAAGTAAGTTACTTGACAAATTTCTAATATGTAAATATTCTGCTGAATGTGACTTCTTATATTTACATGCAATAGTGATTATATTACATAAGATTAATCATTTATATTAGAACGTTTTCCAGAGCTATTATACACACATTTTTAATGGATGCTATGCAGTACTTTTATTCATTGTTGTCATATTTTTTTTGATATATGGAGTGGAAGTATACTTTAAGGTATGTTGATAGTATCAATATATTTGAAACAAATAATTTTCATTGTATTTATCTTTTTATCATGCAGTTATCTTTTAGCATGATTAAGATATGTCATATCACTTTGAAGATTTTGTTAAAATATTAATGCAATTTTCTTCTACTAGGTTCGAGGTGGATTTTTAAATGAGTACCAGGTTGCTTCTATTGCAACAAATATACGTACTCCAGATGATTCAAAGTTATTAAATGAAGATCAAGTTACAGCTAAATTATTTGATTCTCAACCATCTACATCTGATATTCTACACATGCAACAACAAGTGAATACTTCTCAATTACATCAATCAAGATTTGGTTTATTATCTCAAGCATTCATGTTGTTTATCGTGGTTGGATTTTTATTTAGTGAAACACTCAGCGAATTTTGGAAAACAAAGTGAGAAAACTAAAAAATATAAAAACAGTAGAATGAAAAGTAGAAAATCAGCATACCTAATTAATATATCGAATATTCCATATTTTAGAGTTCCCTTATATAGCAGAAATTGGCATGATGTTGTGTTTCGTGTAATAGAAGTTGGTGTAGCATTATGGTTTCCTTGTGTTTTGTGGAATTGTATGAGGTAAGTTCTATCTAGAAAATGTATACTACCAGTATTTTATGTTCTTTAGTGTAATTATTATATCACTCTTGTTTTTTTCTTATAGTCCTGAACAATTATGGATTTTAAATCCAAAACGAATTTTGAAAAGGCTAGATCTTGACCAAACAAAACATATGAAAGAAATTGAATTGCAAGATAAATGTGCAGCACAAGAGTCTGCTGTAATTACTGATGGTACATCAATCAATAGTAAAGATTGTTGGATATGTTATGACAATGACAGACACGATGTTGGTCCATTGATACAGCCATGTCAATGCAGAGGTGATGTAAGTGCAGTCCATCATGATTGCTTGCGTAGATGGCTTGTAGAGGTATGTTAATATATATATATATATATATGTATGTATGTATATACACGTACACATACAGGCGCGTTCACACATATAAGATATAATTATATCTTTTATTCAATTCTTTTTGTCTATGAATAATAAATTCTTGTTAATATTTACTTTATTAGAGTTCAGTTAATGCAGATAGTCTCACTTGCAAGATATGTGGTACTAACTATAATGTGGAACATGCTACTCGTTTGGATTGGCAAAATAGTTTAACAACGAAACATTGTCTTCAAACTATTGCAATTGTTACTACAATGTGTGCATCTTCTGCAGCCGCATGGACAGTCATACAACTTGTAGAAGGTCCCATTATTAGGATGCTTGCAGCTGGTGCTGCTTTGTTGATAATGTATGTTTGTATAAGGTGAGTTTATGAAAACATTGTATATTTCCTTTAAATGCGTACGTTCTAATTTTTAAAAATTATTATAATTGTTTTATTATTATCATTAATATCATTCTTTTCAGATTTTTGAGTTTAAACACAGTGGTGGCTTATCAACGTGCCAAAATTTTATCATTAAATATTGTAAATTCTGATAATAGTGGAACAGCAACACATGTTGCCACAATCAGTCATACTGTTTCTGTAGATTTAACAAAAGCAGAACCTGCTATGATATAGGGCAGCATATCATATCGAGCAATAGGAACATAGGATCTGGAATAAATAAAAAATTAATGATTGCAAAGACATTATAGAAATTCTAAGGTAATAATAGTAGAATCATTGAATACATGTAAATAATAAGTCAAATGATAGTCAAATGTGGTATACTTGTAATAAAACTTTTTTATGATAATTATCAGGAAACTTTAAAAAACGTAATCATTTTCTGTTGAAATTTACATATATATAAAATCTAAAAATTACTAATTAGTAAAAAGAAATAGAATACTTGTAGTTTGACATTATACTTTTTTTGTTTAAGTGTTTAATTCTATTTTTATACTGTGAAAAATGTTGTAGTTATATTTAATAAAGTCGACAAATACGGAATTATAATAACTTTTAATTTTTATTTGTTCTAATATATATCTTTCAACATTATGAGTACAACATTTTTCACAAAAACAAAAATAAAATAAAATAAAAAAAAATATTCATTCACAATATTAAATATACACTAACACTGTTATAACATATATCATTAAAATTATCAAAGTAAAAAGTAGTAGTTGTATTAATGATAAAAGATTATCAAAAAGTAAAAATTAATGTTTAATGAACAATAATAAAATCATAGATTTTAGTTTTATATAGTTTATAATGGGAATAACTAATAGATTCTCACATGATTGAGATTATCAGTATAAGAATTTAGTGAATAATTTTCATAAATTGTTTTTTAAACTACCATATTTGACATCAATAAAAATAAAGTCTTTATTTTGCATTAAAGTAGAATATTAGAACGAAATATAGTACCAAACATTTTTTTTTACATAAAGCCCACAGGTAGTAGATTGCTAATTATACATATTGGAAATAATTATGTTTTCAGTTGAACTTTTGCCAAAGACATTTTATCATTACTTGTTTATGAGAGCATATACTCTTTATATGATTATGCATATTTGATTTAGATTTAAGTTCGTAATACGAAAAATTAGGCATTCAAAATGTCATTTGATCATTTGTCATGAAAGTCATTATCATGAAATATATGATATTTCTATTCACAATTAAATTTTAGTGAGTGATATGTAAATATAATAACTAATATTGGTAAGTAGATTGTCAATAATATTAGTACTAGTAATAGTAGGATTTAGTATTTAAGTATGTATTATTGTTGGTTTAATCTTGATATGGCAGTTATATAAGTAAATATCTACATAGTTTATTAGAAAGAATCTGTTAAAGTGATATCATTAGTATATGTTATACAACTAATGAGGCAAAATATACTTTTCTGGGATTGTTATCAAACAAAGGAAATTTTAGTTAATATTTTACTAGTAATTACAAAATTGACTAAAGTAAAATTTATAAGAATCAATAAAAAGAAAATATTGCCATGCAAATGTTTCTCATTTATTAATAATATATTGCATAATTCAAAACATAGTTTAATATGTTACTGAAATATTTTACTTAATGTCTTGATATTTTTACATTTGTATGAAAATAAAAAAGATAATTGATTTATTTACTATTTCATAGATCGAAAAATTTATAAGATATATTTGAAATTATAAATTTCAATTACATTATATTATAAAACATTATCACTTAGTAAAATGTAAATATATGGAGAATGATTGTATACGACTTTGAATGGGATTGTTTGAAAGAAAGATGAGGTAAAATAATTACTATGTATGCGCGTAATATGCATCATTTGGAAAAACAATAATTATAGAAAAAAATAAGAGATAAATAAAAATATTAGCAGTATTCTGTTATTTTATATTTCCCAGGTATTTTTACTTAATAGCTTTAACATAATAAGGTCAATAAAATAAAAATGTAAGTGAACAGTGGAAAAGCAGATTATTCTAGGTGTTGAATTTTAGAAATGATAATTAGATATTTTTATTATTATTATATTATTCTTTAAGACAACTACTTATATGTATGTATATGAAATACATGTTACAAATTAAATCGAATATTTAATAAGTAGCATAATTATAGATATACAAATCAAACAGAACTTAACATACTGTTTACATTTATCGCTAATTTAAATTTTGTAGTTCTTCAAAATTTTGCTCCAACTGTGCATTAATATTACCTCTTGTCAAGTGTAAGTGGAAACATTGTGACATGATATTTGTAATTTCTTTAATATTGTTGGATAAATGATAAATGCACCTGGCATCCTGTTCAACCTATGCTGAAACAAAATAGATTTTCTATTATAATTCACGTGAGAACAATAAAGAATATAATAAAACAAAATATCATAGAGCATATATCAGTATATCAGTAATATAATTTATGCATTGTCTTATATGCATATCACAATATATCTGTAAAATTAAAAAAACGATATATCGAGACATCTTACTACTGAATTAATAATAGAGCTCGATTTATTAAAAGTTTTAATTATCAAAATATATTGAATTTACAATAAATATAAAAGAGAAAATAATATATCCTTAAGTAATATATCCGAATTTTCATTTTTAACGTTTAACTTTCGTTTTAACTGAAAATATAAAATGAATTATATTATCGTAGACAAACGTGTATAATCTGTCTTTTATTATTAAAAGATTATTTCTCCTTAAATATTCAATATATTTAAATAAAAGGAAAGGAAATCAGATATTACGTAATTATAATATTTTATTGATATCTAAACTGTTTTAAAAATAAAAACGGTTTTTCCAACATTTCGATTATGTATGACATTACATTTATGTATAAAAACACGTCATGCGTTAAAATTTAATCATATAAATGGTCGTTTTATTAGAAACCCTCGCCACGTTACATACAATAGGTATAGATATTCTATTTTGTAAATAAGATAAATATCGCTGAATTATATACCTGCAATTCCAGCAATTGCTTCTGAAGCAAAATATTTCACGTCTACATCACTGTCAGTATTAAGTTTGTCAAGAACAGGTTTCACTTGTGTTTGAACTGCAGAAGGCTCTAGATAGGGCCCAATCCGTTGTAATGTTTTAGCAACGTTAAATCTTACATTTGCAACATTGTCAGTTGCCATTCCTAAGACCGTTGGAAGCATTACTTTTGTCGTTATTTCTGGACCACATACTTCAGCCAATACCTAAAAAAAAAAAAATCATTAATTTAGCAATATCATTATAAAGATCGATATGGAGCATTTGACTACTTTGTTATAAATATAACTTGATCAAAATTTATAAATTCAATTTACATTAATACAAAATAAACATGTCATCCTATGAAGGTAATTTTGATCCCTGGACATTGCTAATACTTTAGGTATTACAGTATTTTGTGCCCATTCTGGTCCAAATTTTTCCACTAATTTTTTCAAATTCAATGTCGCTGCTTCCCTAATAGCATAAACATGGTCTACAAGCCAAGTCATACATAAAGAATTTAATTTCTCATCAAAGAATTCCACTCCCAATTGACCAGCTAAGAGAGGCATATACCTGAAAAATAAATTTTAAAAAATAAGAAATTAAATGAATTTTCAAATCAAAATTTAGTATTTATTAATTGAATACTTACTCAATAATAGCTAATCTAACTCGCCATTTAGAATCTTCTGCTAACTCTACAATGGCTGGTAAAAGTGACAATGAAAGTTGTTGTATGCCTATAACCTCATTAACACATTCTAAGTTGCTAATAATGTTTAGACGGACCTCAGGACATTCATCTCTTAGTTGAGATAAAAATAGAGGTAACAAATGTTCGATCGTGCTACGAATATAAATTGTACGTTGTAAATATTTAAGATTAGTGACGCATAATCTAGTCACTTAGTTATGTTTACACTTACTTATGTTTACCAAGTATTGGACTAAGTCCCATTATGACACTTGCTAAAGCTGATTTAACATGTTGATTAGGGTCTGCTACAAGTTCTTTAACTATAGGTAAAATATTATTCATAATAATGGATTCTTGATTAAACTGATCAAGATTTTGACAAAAATCGCGAACTTTATCAGCAGCTGCTGCTCGTACTTCAGCTTCTATATCCTTTAATAATACTTGGAATGCGGGCACAAGATCAGTTTTTGTAATTTCTGGTCCAACTGCTTTCTGGAGCTATAAATTATCATATAATATGTTTAGTCTTCCATTATATGTAGCGAAATGTGGTAAAGAAATAATAATAACATACATCAGTAAATTTATCTGCTACCATATATCGTACACGCCAAGACTGGTCACTGGCACATTGTCGAAGCGTTGGCATAACTAATTGTTCAACATCTTCTGGCTGTAATAAAGCTGCAATACTGACACACGCTTCAACTGCTAAAAGTCGTACTGAATCCTAAACATAAAATATATAATTTTTTCGCTTTTTTTTTTCAATTTTCACAAGTAATCCAAATATGATAGAAATATCCATACATTGAAAATACTTATGATATTATTATTTGTATAGATATGTTCTCTATTAGATTAGTTCTTCATGAATATATTTACCTGTTCATCTTGGGCAAGTATAACAAACATAGGAATTAAGTCTGACTTTAAGTATTCAATTTCCACAACTTTAGCAAACTCTCCTAATTTGGAGGCAGCAGATCGTCGTGCCATAGGTGTATCATCTTGACATAGATTACGAAAGTGGTTTCGTAAACTTGCTATAATTTTGGAAAGTGTATGTTGAACAGTAGACATTACAGAAAATTCTTATATAGAAGAGAAATAGATTAAAATAAAAATAATTTCATAAAAAACACTTATTACCTTTGATGGTTGGACTAACACGTGGATAACATACACTAAAAAGTCCACAAGCAGATGTCCTTGACGTAAACCAATCTCCAGATGCCAGACGTTGGACCAAAGGGACAAAATGTTCTTCTAGATCTGCTGGACTATGTTGGCTCGCAATATTTCTCAAAGACTCAACTGCTTTATCACGAACCACAGTTTCTTCAACTGTCGCTAGTGATTCTAAAGGTGGCTACATAAAAAATTTATATATTATTTATGCTTTATTAATAACATGAAAATTATAAATAATTCTATGTACGACAACAACTTGAACATTTCAGTTTTGCAAAATATTTTCATTTCGTTTTAGCATTCAAAATATTTTTTTTTATCAACTTTATGTATATTAGTAAAAACCATGTCATTTACCAATAAACAATAGACAAATTCCGGTCCTCCAACAAGAGGTGTAAATGTACCAAGCTGTTCTGCCAATGCAAGAAGGACTTCATCTTCATCGTAGATAGTTTCTGTTAAAAAAGGTATTAGCTCGCTACGAGTCCTTTCGATACCTAATGCAAGAGCAATTGTAGATAATTTCTTGATAGAATTTAGACGTAACTGTAAAATAAAAAAGTGTATGATAGAATTAAGAATTTCCAAATTTGAATAAGATTAAAGTTTTTAATGTATATATACACTAATACTTTTATATCAATACTCGAAGTTTATGACATTTTGAAGATTTTAATAAATCTGCTTGCAGTTACCTGAACATCCTCATTCTTTAATTCATCAATTAAAACTGCGATCGGATACAGACTATCGTCCGTAGTGGAATCACTCGCTGCCATTTTGCTACCGACTACACTTTAGCCGTTTTAGCAGTATCTCTTTCCGAACGTTCGTTGAATGATTTTTTTCTTACTGCAATCTATTTGTTCGGAATGTATTGTGCCACGTAATACGGAACAAAATGGAAAAGATTTCCAACAACTGTTTATAAATTATAGCATAATTGGCGAAGAGAAGCATTAATTAAAACACGATCGAAATCTACCCCGACCTATCCCGCGACTCCATGAATCACTGACAATTGTCGTAATCATTTGAGCTACCGCTAGATGGGGACTCGATCACCGTCAAATACCATCATTACAAATACGTAGTATATGTAAAATACGTATTTACGAAGCATATGAAGAGCTGCGCCGCCTAGTGTCGCAAAAATCAATAGGTGTTTCATATAGCTTCATATAGTTTATGCTTAAATCGGTCTAAACCAAAGAGTATTCTACTCTTTGGAATAATTTACGTATGCACCAGCTAGCTCTTTTCTTTAAATCTGCACCCGAGATTGCTTGTACGTACATTTCGAGTAATCAAACACGTATGTCTTTAAAAGTTATTAAAAAATGTAAAAAGTGTTTATTCACATGTAGTTATAAAAGAAATAAGGATAGTTATCGAAAACTGTTTTGATTTGTATTCAAGAGAAAATCACTTTTTTTTGCGTAATATTGGCGTGCGTGTCAAATTTCGCCAACTATTTCCGGAATAGAATTTAGCCGAAAGATAAAAGGTGACGTTTACTATAGGAACTATTTTCGAGGCGTATTGTATGTGTTTTTCACCTCTAAAGAACGACCTGTATTCATAACCCACGTAAAGGAACATAGTACACCTTGCATTTTTTGTGGTTATATCAGTCTATTACATCGTAATAGATATTAACATCCAGACTAAAGAATTGTCTTAGGAAATCGATTAAGGCATTCTCCGCGGAGAAGATGGGCCTGACAATAAGCAGTTTACTTACCCGATTATTCGGTAAAAAACAAATGAGAATATTAATGGTAGGCTTGGATGCAGCTGGCAAAACCACTATTTTATATAAACTCAAACTTGGCGAAATTGTAACAACTATACCAACAATTGGCTTTAATGTCGAAACGGTAGAATATAGAAACATCTGTTTTACGGTTTGGGATGTTGGTGGACAAGACAAGATTCGACCACTTTGGAGGCATTATTTCCAAAATACGCAAGGTTTGATCTACGTGGTGGATAGCAATGATCGTGAACGTATTGGAGAAGCTGAACGTGAATTAGCAAACATGTTGAAAGAAGATGAACTCCGAGATGCTGTACTTTTGGTCTTTGCGAATAAACAAGATTTACCAAATGCTATGTCTGCTGCTGAGCTTACAGATAAACTGGGCCTTAATTCACTTCGTGGACGACATTGGTATATTCAAAGCACCTGTGCCACGCAAGGCCATGGATTATATGAAGGACTTGATTGGCTAAGTAATGAATTGGCTAAAAAGTGATAGCATGTTGTATGTTCAATTGTGTCATCACAGACAATATCCTCATTCAACATCAACGTAGAACACAATTTATGGTTTCTTATGTCATAAGGTTACATTAATGTATAATTATGAATCTATTAATACAGTACTATGTACTTTTCAAAACCGTTGTGAATGCAATTGAACTAAAAGAAGGACATTATGAGACAATTATAAACTTACTGAATCATTTAATATCTTGCTCTCAAAATGGAACTTATCTTGCTGATCAATATAAAGGTAATAAATTTGTTGATATACAATATGTCTGCTAAATGGATATCAAATAAATCACATATAACATTTGTTAAATTCATATTTATATTTTATATTATTTTGATTATATTTTTCTTTTCATATCAAATAAAGGATTTATATCTGGTTTCTCTTTGATATTACACTCATGAGCAAATCACACTACTGTAATAAAAAGAAGGTTTCTAAAATTTATATAAAAATCTATGTTCTGTATGTAGAATTCTATGTTCTTACTGTTTCTTCAAAATGTTGTATATAATACACAACATAATGTACAACATAATTACTTATGAATTCATATTTTGCTTTTTGGAAATTAAAAATATTAAATAAATGATGTTAATACATATTAGTTTTAAATATACATATATGGATGATGAAAGAATATCTAGAATTTATAAATTCATTCCTTTTTAAAAACCTAATGTTTATATTATAAGGAATATGCTTGTAAATGAATAATAAATATGAAAAAAGTATTGTAAACCATAGCTCACAAATTTATTTTGCTTTTGTATTTAATGGATATGACAACTTTCCCTATTACATGCATTAATTATTAGAAGAGAAATGCCTCAAAACTGATTTTGTAAACTAACTGAATGTATAACTTTATTATTGTACAAAACAGTACATTGGACATACAAATACTGTGTATAATATAATACATCACACTTTTTTTAATATGTGGCATATTATACTTTGTAAAGCTCTATTCTGTGTCTATTCCATAAAGTAAATAATTTACAAAAGAAAAAGCTAGTAAATATTATTTACACTGTGTTTTAACATATAATGGAACAGACTGCTTTTACTGCAATTCTTGCAATTGAACTTTATATAATGCACTATCCTTAATTATATTTTATCATATACCTTACAGTTTACATTTCAAGGAAAATTTGTTATTAAAAAAAATAATTTTATTTTTATATTATACCAATAAAAATTAATCAACTTTCCTCCTTCCTCTCTCTTTCTCTCTCTCTCTCTCTCTCTCTTCCTCTCCCCCCTCTCTCTTCCTCTCCCTCCCTCCCTCTCTCTCTCTCTCTCTCTCTATCTATCTACCTATCTGATGCCGTTATATATAACATATTTGCATTTAACCAAGTGGCAGCTATGTAACTTATGAATTAACCATTTAGGCATTAGCAAATAGTCAATCTTTATTGTATATAGAAAATTCTCTATTGCTGCAACTTGACTGGAATAAATATCACTCGTTTTACTGGAAAGTGCAACGTAATCAAAAGTACTTCGTATCAATATGATCCCAAAGGAAAGACATATTGGAATAATGCATACATTTACATGACTTTACTAAATCATCTATTTTGAAATAAATGTCTATAATAATTGAACTCATTTGCGTACCCACATGTTTTTGTTAGGACCTGTATTATTTTTGCCAAGTACTGGAAAATGATTTTCTAATGTATGATTAACCATATGTGTTTGAAAATCGGAATTTTTTAAAATTTGATTACATGTTGCACAAATCTCTAAACCCTTAACTTTATTATCCAGTTCTTTTTTATAAACTTTAAATAGTTCTTGTTGTTTTGAAATATCAGGTAAAAGAACTAAAAGCTCAGGAAACACATCTTCAACTGCCATTCTACCCATAACGGTACAACAGTGTGCATAATATTCTTCAGCACTGCAAACACCTTGCCGAAACAAGCCACTTATATAACGGAATTTTTCAATCCGATCTTGTTCCATTAATACTTCATTCATTTTAGCCACCAGAGATTTATTTCGCTTTTGAAAATCAGGTGGAAGTATATAAGTATATATGGTGTTATGCTTATAATCACTTGGTAAAATAGCATAACTTTCACCAGAACTGTTTGTAAATGTGAGTCCATTATTACTATGCAATTGTTCCATGTTTTCAACTTTGATACAAAATCCTGGAGGTGGAGATGTAGTAGATTCAAAACCAGGTGGTGGATCTATAAAACCTGGTGGCCTAGAGCCACTGCTACCCAAAGCTGGAAAATCCTCTATTTGATGCACATTATTATTATTGGTAGAATTAAGACTGTCTATTTTGAGTTCAGTACGTTTTCTTAATATGTTATTAGTTGTATTACTATTTTCAGAACTTGTTTTTACAATTACTGCACAAGATCCTTCCTCTAAGTTTTTACACTTCTTTTTATCCTTTTTATTTGTATGCTCAACTTCCTTAGAATTTTTAATATTGTGGGAATTTTTTACATCATTACATGTATCATTGGATGACTGCCCATTCTGTTTGTCATCGCTATTATGTTTAGTAGAATTTTCTAATGAATTATTCGTTGGTTCTAAAATTTGACTGGAACCAGCAACATTACTAGAAGATTCACAATTTTTCTTAATGTCGGCGCTAGTCTTATTTGGTTTTGTATTATTAGTCTCATTTACATTGGAATTGTGTTTTGCTTTTTTCTTTTTTGCTTTCCCTTTTGCTGATTCTGTAGTACTTTTTATATTATTATTAGAAATGCCAGAAGATTGAGGTTGAACCCATGATGGGACAACCATTACTGCAGATTGTTTATTTTGCTTAGATGATTTGGATAAACTTGGAAAGTCCTCCCCAGATTGTATAGGTGGTGGTGATGGTGCTAATGACCGAATTGTTTTCTTGGACTTTGGAGCAACTGCAGACGAGGACTTTGTACAAGTCCACTGTAAGACCTCTTTCCATTGGGCTGAATTAGGAGTACTAGTAGAAGGTTTATTACAGCCCAAAACTGGAAATTCAGAATCTACAGATAATTGTGCAGGTCGAACTCTAACATTAGGTCCAGATACCCTAGTAGTAACTGTACCATTAAGTTCACGATTTACTTGGATAGAAACATTGGGCGTTGAACCTTTTCGACTTTGTGATACACTTGGTCCAGTTAAATTACCACTGGAAACACTAACATTAACGGTTTTAGAAACATTAGTATTAGTAGATTCAGGACCCAATGCAGGAAAGTTTTCATCAGTGACAGCCAATGATTGAGGTCTTACAGTACTACGAATAGTTACATTACCTCTACCTTTAGGTTGATTCAAATTAGGTATGAAAGAACAATTACCTAAAGTAGGAAATTCTTCTCTACTTTGAACATCAACAGATGGCTGTCTAATAAAAGTATTTGCAGCTTCGATATTAGCTTGAGAATTGCTTGAACTTGTCAATGCCATTGGTTGTTGATATTCCCTAGTATTATGATCTCTAAACCCATAATCTCTTGTACTTTTGGAAGTTGACGGTCCTGGCATACCTCTTCTAATTCTATTCTCACCTCTAGGTGCCAAGGTAAATTCTAATTCCAAAGTCCTAGCTTGTTTAGCTGCAGCTTTACTTAATTGTTTTCCATGAACGCTCGTTTTATGTGCTTTTAGATCTATATCAGTTCTAAAAACACTAGTAAATTTTTCATCTACACACATTCCTTCTTCACATAGGAAATGTTCTTGCCTAAAATGATCTCGAAGGTATTCATATGAGCTGTAATACTGATGTAAGCCATCTGCATCACAGAAATGACAATATAAATGATCTCGTCTTAAGTGACGATACAACTCATCATTATCCATGTATCTTTGATCACAAAATTCACAAAGCGGATGACCTTTGTGACTCCTGTCATCTATATCACCTTTCCTTCGATGTTGAGCAAGTTCTGATCTTGTATAACAACGTCGTTCACAAGAAAAAATCTGTAACGATTTAAATAAACATTATATATTAAAAATATACTTGGCATATGAACATTTTTATAAGGAGCTAAATAAAAATAACAACATATAGAATACAGTACTAGTAAAAGTACGATAACTGCAACTATAAAATATTACATTTCTAATAAGCAAAAAACCAATAAACTTAAAATAAGAAAAATAAAGTACCTTTAGGTTCTCCACACAAAGATCACAATAATGAAGTTCATGCTGATGTCTCATATGATCCTTCAAACTTTGGAAATTACTAAAGACTTTTTTCTCTTCGCAAATTGTACAAACGTCAGCTAATAACTCATAAAATTTCTCTTGTATATCAACAGTGTCAAAGTAAATGTCATATCGTGTGTCCAATAATCCACCTTTTCGAAGAAAACGAAATGGTTTTATCTCCCTAGTAAAAACAACTTTTGGTAAATCTTGACGACAAATAGGACACTCATTTTGACGACAAAGCACTCTCATTCGTGTACTACATTCATAACATACAGGATGCTCACACATCCCTATACTATAAATTTCCACATTTTTATAACATACAACACATGTATTAGTATTCACACTTTCATTACTTGCAGACATGCTTAATAATATAATTAAGATATGTTCTGTATATATTTATTTTAATTTCTTCAATCACTATGACGGTTTGATTATAAAAAGAAGACGATGCTTTTTAAATAGTTTAGATAAACGCTTCGTTAAATGATTTATACAGTTGATCATATCATGAGCAGTCCTGAAAAATAAATATTGTTATTCAAATTTAACCTAAGAATACGATATTTTAAAGAAAAATATATTACGCGATTATCCAATAGAATATTTCAAAAACTGATCGCCTCGAATTTAAAGAGATGTTTATATATATATGTTATGAAATTATTTTATTTATTAAAGTAAAAAGTAAAATTATTTCGAAAGTATGAACTTTGATTCACATTAATGACTAAAAGACAACTGCCTTACGAAACGATAATTATCTTTACCCTTAGAGATGTCCAAAAATAGATAATGAATCTAAAAAAATTGGCAGCAAACAGACGGTAAAGTTGTTCAGTAAAATTCTTAAAGAACAAGGTTATAACCACTCACGAGAAAAAATATTACGATTGCATCTTTCCCGATAAAAAGATTATAAACGACTCAAGAGCGAATCGTCTTCAAAGATGCATACGGTGGACGGTCTTTTATCTTATGAAATCGTTTCGACGTATTTGCGATCTATACCAGATCTTGACCACTTTACTCTACGTAACAAAAAGCAGACAGAAATTACTGTGCAAAACCGGAAATCTGTATGACCACCTCACCTCCAACCCCTTCCTTTGTATATATGTACATACAAGAACTACGATTGACATAACACAATATACGCATTTTCAAACGCAATGAATATAAAACACTCGACGATCATTACACACTGATCATGTATCGCATTGAATACTAATTTATTCATTCGAGATTAAAGACATTCTTATGCATTTAGATATTAGGAATAAATTATATCGATTAACTATATATCTTTTTAGATAAATTTAACGTTACAAGAAATCTATTTATATTATACGAATATAAATAGTATGATATGATATAATTATAGATTCAACAAAATATTCTGTAATCTTTAATTTATTAATGTTGATAAATATCTATCAAACAATATGTAATAACAATAAGGCAACAGAACTTGCAGTAATTTTGTTATGGTAAATAACATTTAAAATATTTAAATTTACCGCTATAGTAGTAAATTGAATGTCAATTTCCGACTATTTTTGATATATTTTAGAGATTTTTTGTATATTTAAGATTGATATTAATATTGTTTATTTTGTGTATTAAATAAGAAGATAATGTCACGAGATGTTAATAAGTTCAAATTTTTTGATTATTTAAAAATTGTTTGTCTGCTTGGATTAATCGAATAATTATTATAAATATGCATATACCTTTGTATTTGATCTGCGTTCAGAAGAATAAAACCAATATTTAGATAATTGTGTCCAGATTTAGTAAGTCTAATGTTATCATTTTCTATTCTATATTTTGTTGTCTAGATGGACAAATTTCAAGTCCAATTTGATATAATCAACTATGACGTCATTTAAAATTACCAAGCACTGAATCTAGCACTTAGTTCTTGAACGGAAGACTTTGATCATCGGCATAAACTCTCACTCAACAAGTTTTTTATTACAAAAGGAATTTAATTTATTTTCTGTTTTTCTCGATGGCATATATTTTTTCGTAATTCTTCAAAACGTAATTTTTCTGTTTGTTCAGGGTTGTAAATCTAACGACGTCAAACCTTGTGACAGCCAATCATCGCGATGTATCTAGTAGCATATATTTTTGTAAGAGTTTCCCTTCTATAGAAATGTATCTATATAAACTTGTCAAAATAGCGGTAAAGAGTTGTTTATGTTAAGTGTAAGAAGGGCTTGTGTGTCCATTTTCGACGATAGATGAAAGAAATTATTTTATTCGCGAGAATATGTCACAACAAACAGCTGTTGTACAAACTAGTACAGGATCTGAAATAACACCTGCACTTGGAAATTTACAATCTGTTGGACCTACTAACCAAACGTTACCAGTTATATCTGCCATGCAAAGTAATAATTCAGTACCCATTTTACAACCACAAACACAAAATCAACAATCTCAGTATACGTCTCAAACATCAAAACAGCAAACAGCTCAACATTCATCTGTATCAAGTTCTTGTAATGACTTTCCACAAGTATGTAAAAAGATATTAATTTAAAAGTTTAAGTACAAAATATTTATTTTTTTTTCGTGCTTCCAGTTTCTTACTAAAACGCGTTTACAAGATTTAGTAAAAGAAGTAGATCCAACAGAACAGTTAGATGAAGAAGTAGAAGAAATGCTTCTACAATTAGCAGATGATTTTGTTGAGACAACCGTAAATGCAGCATGTCTTCTAGCTAAGCATCGTCATGCAAATACAGTAGAAGTAAAGGATGTACAACTACATTTAGGTAACTTTATAAGAAAACATTTATAATATTTCATCATATTAAATAATCTCATTTAATATTAATTCTTTTTTCAGAAAGGAACTGGAATATGTGGATACCTGGTTTTGGTACCGATGAGGTTCGTCCATATAAGAGAGCAACTGTAACAGAAGCACATAAACAAAGACTGGCGCTAATAAGAAAATCCATTAAAAAATATTAAGTTTCTTATGGTTCCTAAATGTAAAAAAGATTATAGTAGCTTACTTTCAATCAAAAATTTTATACTTGTATACAATCATGTGTTGGCATATGAATTGTTAATATATGATCCATTATATTAATATGAGATTATAATTGTTAAATTACATCCTTTCATAATATTTGCTTTTTTATTCCTATTTGAAAATTAATTTTATAACTTTTATTATGAAAAAAAATCTAAATTGATAATATTAAATTGGATATGTATAGTTAAAAAAAAAAATGTTTGCAACATATATTTAACATATTCTTTTCAACAAACAACAAAATACGTTGTTTCAACATAATTCTTCGATAAAAAACAAAACATAATATTTTATTTTATTTCTTTTTTTTTCTATTTTTATGTTCAAGTATATACGGAGTACAAAAAACTAATATTTAAACAATAGTATATTTGGTTAATCATCTCAAAAATAGTAATGCGTGAGAAACTTAAAATAATATTAATTTAAAATTTCAATACTTAAAAATTGTGATTTCCATGGCTATCCATGGCTTCTTATGACGTCACAAACTCGAACCTATAATCGATTTTGACGATTATGAGATCAGTCTTAATCTGTATTCAGATGAGTGTACATCGAAAGATTTTTTCTAAACGTGAAAATTTACAAATTAATACGTTCGATAATTTTTCAATTATTTATAGTCTTTAATGTACACGGAGTACAAAAAATTAATATTAAAATAATAGTACATTCGTCTGATCATTCGAAAAATCGTAACGCGCGAAAAAATTAAAACAATATTAATTTGAAATTTCAATATTTAAAAATTTTCATCTCGCAGTCCATGGCTTCGTGAAACGACAACAAAATCAACCTTTGATCGATATTGACAGTTACTAGTTCAGTTTCGCTTTGTACTTCGACGAGTGTACATTGCAGTGTTTATCATACGTGTTTCCCTAATGTAATAAGGAAGAGTTAATGTAAGTACATTATTATATCACTCATTCTTCCAATATTTTATGCAAATTATTATATGTTGGAATTAAATTGTGAAATGGGAATAATTGGCTTTGCGAAACGACAACAAAAGTGGGCCTTTGACCGACTTTAACAATTAGTAGTTCAGTTTTGTTTTGTATTTCGACGAATGTACATCGTAGTATTCACAGATTGCGATCCCTGCGAGAAATACAGAAGAGTTAATGCAAATACATGGTTATATTACTCAATCTTTCGATATTCTATACAAATTATTTTATTGTAGAATTAAATTGTGAAGTGGGAATAGTTCGCTTCGCGAGACGACAACAAAATTGGATCTTTGAACGTTTGACAGTTACTGGTTTGTTACACTCTTGCTTTGAATTTAGACGAGTACACATCGTAGTTCTCGCAGTACGAGTTCTCCGCAAGTAATAGAGAGGAATTAATGCAAGTACATAATTATATCACTTACTCTTTCAATATTTTATACGATTTATTTTGTTTTAGAATGAAATGGTAAAGTGGGGATACTCTCCCACCCGTGACGAAAACAAAGTCGGACCGTTGACTGACTTTGACAGTTACTGGCTCAGTCTTGCCTTGAATTTCGATGAGTACACGTCGTAGTTCTCGCAGTACGAGTTCTCCGCAAGTAATAGAGAAGAATTAATGTAAGTACATAATTATATCACTCATTCTTTCAATATTCTATACGATTTATTTTATTTTAGAATGAAATGGTGAAGTGGGGATACTCTCCCACCCGTGACGAAAACAAAATCGGGCTGTAGACCAATTTTTACAATTACTGACTCAGTTTTACTTTGAATTTCGACGAGTACGCATCGCAGTTCTGCTAGTATGCATTCTCCGTAAGTAATAACGAAGAATTAATGTAAGTACAATATTATATCATTCATATTTTCGAAATTCTATGTAAATTATTTGATTTTAGACCTGAATTGCGGAGTGGGGATACTCGGCTTCGCGAGACAACAACAAAGTCGGACCGTCGAACGACTTTGACAGTTACTGCTTCAGTCTTGCCTCGAATTTCGACGAGTACACATCGCAGATCTCCCAGTACGCATTCTCCGCAAGTAATAACGAAGAGTTAATGTAAGTACAATATTATATCATTCATATTTTCGAAATTCTATGTAAATTATTCGATTTTAGACTTGAATTGCGGAGTGGGGATACTCGGCTTCGTGAGACGACAACAAAGTCGGACCGTCGAACGACTTTGACAGTTACTGCTTCAGTCTTGCCTTGAATTTCAACGAGTACACATCGCAGTTCTCCCAGTACGCATTCTCCGCAAGTAATAACGAAGAGTTAATGTAAGTACAATATTATATCATTCATAGTTTCGAAATTCTATGTAAATTATTTGATTTTAGACTTGAATTGCGGAGTGGGGATACTCTCCCACCCGTGACGAAAACAAAGTCGGACCGTGGAACGACTTTGACAGTTACTGCTTCAGTCTTGCCTTGAATTTCGACAAGTACACATCGCAGTTCTCCCAGTACGCATTCTCCGCAAGTAATAACGAAGAATTAATGTAAGTACAATATTATATCATTCATATTTTCGAAATTCTATGTAAATTATTTGATTTTAGACTTGAATTGCGGAGTGGGGATACTCGGCTTCGTGAGACGACAACAAAGTCGGACCGTCGAACGACTTTGACAGTTACTGCTTCAGTCTTGCCTCGAATTTCGACGAGTACACATCGCAGTTCTCCCAGTACGCATTCTCCGTAAGTAATAACGAAGAGTTAACGTAAATACAATATTATATCATTCATAGTTTCGAAATTCTATGTAAATTATTTGATTTTAGACTTGAATTGCGGAGTGGGGATACTCTCCCACCCGTGACGAAAACAAAATCGGGCTGTAGACCAATTTTTATAATTACTGACTCAGTTTTACTTTGAATTTCGACGAGTACGCATCGCAGTTCTGCTAGTATGCATTCTCCGTAAGTAATAACGAAGAATTAATGTAAGTACAATATTATATCATTCATATTTTCGAAATTCTATGTAAATTATTTGATTTTAGACCTGAATTGCGGAATGGGGATACTCGGCTTCGCGAGACGACAACAAAGTCGGACCGTCGAACGACTTTGACAGTTACTGCTTCAGTCTTGTCTTGAATTTCGACCAGTACACATCGCAGTTCTCCCAGTACGCATTCTCCGTAAGTAATAACGAAGAGTTAATGTAACTACAATATTATATCATTCATATTTTCGAAATTCTATGTAAATTATTTGATTTTAGACTTGAATTGCGGAGTGGGGATACTCGGCTTCGTGTGACGACAACAAAGTCGGACCGTCGAACGACTTTGACAGTTACTGCTTCAGTCTTGCCTCAAATTTCGACGAGTACACATCGCAGTTCTCCCAGTACGCATTCTCCGTAAGTAATAACGAAGAGTTAACGTAAATACAATATTATATCATTCATAGTTTCGAAATTCTATGTAAATTATTTGATTTTAGACTTGAATTGCGGAGTGGGGATACTCTCCCACCCGTGACGAAAACAAAATCGGGCTGTAGACCAATTTTTATAATTACTGACTCAGTTTTACTTTGAATTTCGACGAGTACGCATCGCAGTTCTGCTAGTATGCATTCTCCGTAAGTAATAACGAAGAGTTAATGTAACTACAATATTATATCATTCATATTTTCGAAATTCTATGTAAATTATTTGATTTTAGACTTGAATTGCGGAGTGGGGATACTCGGCTTCGTGTGACGACAACAAAGTCGGACCGTCGAACGACTTTGACAGTTACTGCTTCAGTCTTGCCTCAAATTTCGACGAGTACACATCGCAGTTCTCCCAGTACGCATTCTCCGTAAGTAATAACGAAGAGTTAACGTAAATACAATATTATATCATTCATAGTTTCGAAATTCTATGTAAATTATTTGATTTTAGACTTGAATTGCGGAGTGGGGATACTCTCCCACCCGTGACGAAAACAAAATCGGGCTGTAGACCAATTTTTATAATTACTGACTCAGTTTTACTTTGAATTTCGACGAGTACGCATCGCAGTTCTGCTAGTATGCATTCTCCGTAAGTAATAACGAAGAATTAATGTAAGTACAATATTATATCATTCATATTTTCGAAATTCTATGTAAATTATTTGATTTTAGACCTGAATTGCGGAGTGGGGGTACTCGGCTTCGCGAGACGACAACAAAGTCGGACCGTCGAACGACTTTGACAGTTACTGCTTCAGTCTTGCCTCGAATTTCGACGAGTACACATCGCAGTTCTCCCAGTACGCATCCTCCGTAAGTAATAACGAAGAGTTAACGTAAATACAATATTATATCATTCATAGTTTCGAAATTCTATGTAAATTATTTGATTTTAGACTTGAATTGCGGAGTGGGGATACTCGGCTTCGCGAGACGACAACAAAGTCGGACCGTCGAACGACTTTGACAGTTACTGCTTCAGTCTTGCCTTGAATTTCGACGAGTACACATCGCAGTTCTCCCAGTACGCATTCTCCGTAAGTATTAACGAAGAATTAACGTAAATACAATATTATATCATTCATATTTTCGAAATTCTACACTATTTCTTTCGTCTCAGACTTGGATTTCGCACTTTCGGGGGACTTTGGAAATCTATCTCCACGAGTGGACTTAGAAATTTTCTCACTTTCGTGGGACTTTGACAATCTATCTCCACGGGTGGACTTAGAAATTTTTGGAGGATGCCATTCGAGCGAGTATTAACGAAGATTTAAAGTAAGTATATATCTATATCATATATTTCTTTAATGATTTATAGTTTTCATTATAAGTGAAATACTTATTGATCGTGATACTTATGGTTTCGTTTGTATTTTTGTTTCAGAACCTCATTGCAATCGTGCGCGTAGCAATGATGAAATCGAGTGTTTATACCGTTAAAATAAAATTATCGCGAAGTAGAAGCAGTGTTTGTTCGTTCACGGTTCGCGATTTAAACCATAAGTGTTTTTACATAGACTGCGTGCAATGCAGTCGTTAGAGTCAGTGTTTGCTCGTAAAGTATTTTTCATTTTAACAGTCGCACAGACTGTACTTATAAAAGATAGTAGTATTTCGCGAAATAAATTCAGTGATCGTTCGTTAATAAATAACTACCGCGAATTAGAATCAGTGCTTCACTGAAGAGGATCTCGACCAACTTCGATGTCGACCTACCTCATTTTCAACCAACTACGTATCATCCACCCTCAATTTCGACCTAAATCGCGGTCCAGTGTTTTGGAGCCGTCGCAGAACTTCTTAAGTAGTAAGTTAATTTTTTAATTCCTCCGATCACTCAATCATGTCGAGGACGAAAGGTCCGAATCGGCACGGGTGATTGGTTGTAATTAATTAGTAGAAGAGCAATGAGTGACCACGAGTAAATTTCTTCGGAGATTTACTCGTGAATGGTATGTTATTTACGATTTATTTATTAGATCAGGATAGAGTCTTCTTGTTTAAACGCGTTAATTATAATTATTTGAAATTTTGAATATTTAAATGGATTTTTAAATAATTTTCTCTCGCGAAAATAGTAATGTATCGCGATATTCGCGAATTTTAATAATGAATAAGCAAGAAGACATTCGTGATGGGTAGTCTCTGGATTACAAACAAAATTATATAATTTATTTTCTAATAATTAGAATAATTGTTCGTAAGAAGGAGCATCCAATGATTTTTCATTACATTTTTAAATAAGGATTGATCAATTATATTAATAAACGAAAAGTCTCAATAGAGTCATTGCTTTTGAAAGAATAAAGTAGAGTAGAATCGTTGATAAAAGATAAAGAGACTTGTAGAATCGCAACGCGTAGAACATAGAATAAGTTAATCAATTTTTAGCTTAGGATTTTCAGCAATTAATATATTAATTCTCGTTTCTCTTCCGATGTTTTCTCAATTTTTCGTTTCAGGTTTATTTTAGATTTGCATTAGATTTGTTAGTTTTCTTCCACGTTTTAGAATAAGGGTCAATTTTAGTTCTTTGATATTGACGATAGTTATCGAATGTGTTCTATAGTTGTGGTTAGGGCACGAAGCAAAGAAGAGGCTATGTGCCGAAGAGGCCCCCACAAATTGTGGCTCAAGAGGGCAACTATTAGACTATTGAGTTATTTTCGAAAGTTTTACAGAACTCTTCGAAAATGGCTCTTAGTCATAATTAATGTCATAATTTAATTTTACCATATTGTCACTCAAAATGCTCTTATATAATAATATTATAATTTCCAGAAACTGAGACGACGTGACATTCCGTCTCCCATCTCACATTGCCACGCGTCCGCGAATAGAATTTTTACGTACTTTATATATTTATATTATTAAAGTCAAGTAACAAATTTTCTTGTATTTTTCTTTTCTAAAGTTCAATTAAATTCGTAATATTATTTTTGTAAAATTAAGTTTTATATTAAAGTAATAATTTCGAAACGTTTAAAACATGGCAATTGTGAGGACCACTGAAAGTGCAATGACTAAAAGTGCACAGAATAAGAAAATGCAATTGCGGAAAACACCGAAATTGCATTGAACGAAGGTGCACATACAGATGAAATAAGAACATTTAAATATATATCATATTTTCCGCTCACTTTTAGAGGAAGAATATCTAACAGGATTCCAGTATTATCCAGTTCATGGCTGCATATTATAGTTTAAATAATTATTTTAAATTGTTGATTAAATTGTTGATTAATTACTTTATCTTCTCTCGGGTGGGACCCTTGGGAGGGGCCCTCGGGTGTGGGCCTTAGGCGGGTTTGGTTCTTTTACTAAGGAAAAATCAAACTCAATTATGGTACTCTGATTTTCCTCAAATAAAACGATCTTCGAGATGCATATCAATCGTTCAGAATTCTATTTTTCTCACGCGAACATACGCAAATACTCTTTTTCACTTCTTCTCTTCTTCATTTCTTCTTTTCTTTTACTCTTTTCTATTTATCTTTTCCTAATCATTTTTTAACTCTTTTTCTGTTTCAGGTTAGATCATCGAGCGAGGTATCATCGAGGGATCGATCATCATAGAATTAAATTTTTACAGAGAAATTTTTGAATTAAATGTCTTTTTGCATATAATTTTTACTCTTATATTTAAGTTTTCTAATCTTTTTAATTTTTGCTTTATATTTAATTTTTGCTTTCACATTTAGTTTATATTAACTGTTTAATTTTTGTTTTTATATTTAATTTTTGTTATATCTAATTTTTGCTTTTATATTTAGTTTATGTTACCTGTTTAATTTTTACTTTTATATTTAGTTTATGTTACCTGTTTAATTTTTGCTTTTATATTTAATTTTTGTTATATCTAATTTTTGCTTTTATATTTAGTTTATGTTATCTGTTTAATTTTTGCTTTTATATTCATCTCTTGTTTTATTCTTTATCTGTTTCAGATTAGGTAATCAAGGAACCAATCATCGTGGGATTTTTACACGGAAGTTAATGGAACCTCTCTGCATATAATTTATGTTATATGCAGGAAGGGTATGTCTCCTTGCTTCCGTACGCGAATGATAGGGAAAACACTTACGCGCGTGACGGCCGGCACGCGCGTGGGTGTTCGCGATCGCGAGATTTAGTCCTACCGAGGACTTCGTTTTGTTCTTTGAAATAGCGAAATAGACACGACCGGTCGTGTCTCGAGATGTCTGAAGCCGACGGTGTGGACGGTGGAGCATCCTGTAAGCGGGGTTTTATACATCTCCAGTTTGCTGAGAAGCTCGAAGCTCCCGAAGCGGAAAGGCATCTCGGATCGTGGATTTTAGAGTAGAATCCCCGTTAATTCGCGTATTTCGACCCGTGTATTGTGCCGCATCCGTTTCATCGCCCAAGGACCATGGAGGGATTTAGATTCTTATACGGGTGTTTAAAGAATCTTTCTACCTCAGGCGTAGAAGGATGTCTTTTCTCCCGTTCGGGCAAGATAGAAGGACACTCGCTTATGTCGGCTGGCATAGGCGTTGGTGTTCTCGGGCGCGATTAAGTCCAAACTTGGCTCCAACGTACTCAACATATTCGCGTGAGTGTTTCCGGAATACTCGCGTAAGTATCTGCGAGTGCGGTAGGATTCAATTTTGGATTCCGGCGTTTGTCGCGAAAGCACGACCGGTTGTGCTCAAGTGGTGATCGAAGCTTCCGATGTTGGATAGTTGAGCTATGCGTAAGTCGGTTCCCAAATGCGGAGACGCATGGGGCTGCAATTTTAGCGTTTGGAGGCTTGAATTCGTCGGGAGTGGAGGTCGCCCCGTTGCTTTGCTTTCTTGATAGTAGTACTAGTAGTAAAAAGTCGAGTCACCGTTAGTCCGTGGGTCTCCAGATGCAGCAACCTCCACGCGGTGGGACCTGGGTCGGAAGTACTTGTGATATATCGGAAACTCATAGACTGCAAGTATTACCGTGCAAATGGCTGCGTTCTTCAAGATTTTTCCAAGATCTTTTCTATCAAATTCCAACTAAATTTCGAAGTACGTGCAATTTACGTTCATTCGTATATCTTCTGTATATTCTGCAATAAATACGCTCTTTCATTTTTCTTTAATCAAAAATATAATTTTATAATAATTAATTATTATAGTTTCTGTCGGGTGGGTCCCTTGGGATGGGCCCTTGGGTGTGGGCTTCTGTGCGGGTCTTCTTCCTTCAGTACCGAATAATCGAGCTGGATTTTCGTACTCTGGTTTTGCTCGGGTATGTCTTTTCTTTTCTTTTCTTTTCTTTTCTTTTCCATGTCCATATTTTCTCTCCAATTTCATCTTTTTCACAGGGGCCTATGTTCCATTGCATCTTACGGATATTCTTTTCTTTCTTTTCTTTTCTGCTTCATCCTTCTCAGGTGTGCGCACACTCTTGCTTCTCTTCTCATTTGCTTCTTCTCTTCTTCTCTTTCTCTTCTTCTATTCTTCTCTTTCTCTTCTTCTATTCTTCTCATTCTCTTCATCTTTTCCTCTTCTTCGCGAATCTCGATATATCCGCGCGGAATACGGGTAGGATAGGAAGAACACTCGCTCGTGTGTCGGCGGGCACAGGCGTGATGTTCTCGGGCGCGATTACAAGTCCTACGGTAATGGACTTCGTTTGATTGCTAAAACGAATAAATGACCGGTCGTGTGTCGGTTTATGTGCTACCGAGTATGGATTGCTATCCGTAAGCGTGGACTGACCCTCCTCCTGTTAGCAGTCTAAAGTCTCGGTTGGTACGTGGACGCCGCGAACACGAATTTAGAGTAGAGTCACCGTTATTCTAACACTCCCGGAAGTGTTCGGGCGCGATTAAAAGTCCTACCGGGGACTTCGTTTTATAGAACGCCGATTATTTGATCAGGCCGGTCACGCGAATATTAGAGTAGAGTCCCCGTTAGCCCGTGGGTCCCCAGACGCAGCAACCTCCTAGCGGTGGGACCTGGGTCGGTAGTACTTGTGATAGATTAAAATCTGTCTAAATTATATCAAAAATCTGTAATTAAAATATATACGTAATTATAAAACGCAAGTACTACCGGGCGAATGGCTGCGTATTTCAATATTTTTCCAAGATCTTTTCTGTCTAATTTCAATTAGACGTTAAATTATTTTCATTCTATATTATTAGTTATATTTCCACAGATAAATAAATTTCAATATAACAAAATTTTAAATTAATTTTCTAAGAGAATTGCACAGAAAACTTTTCTGTCCCACTTATGTTAGATATCGTTCATATTTATCCTGATTTACTTTTATTACTTATATATCTTAATAATTGTATATTTTTGATAATTACATTAATTATATACTTTTACCTATTATATGAATATACTTATGTTAGCTATCATTCGTATGTATCCTGATTTACTTTTATTACTTATATATCTTAATAATTGTATATTTTTGATAATTACATTAATTATATACTTTTACCTATTATATGAATATACTTATGTTAGCTATCATTCGTATGTATCCTGATTTTCTTTTATTACTTACATACCTTAATAATTGTATACTTTTGATAATTACATTAGTTACATAATTTTACTTACTATATGAATCATTATTATTAACATTTATTAATTGTTAGTCTCGGGTGGGACCCTTGGGAGGGGCCCTCGGGTGTGGGCCTTAGGCGGGTGTCGTTCTTTTACGAAAGAAAAATCGAATTCAATTATGATATTCTGATTTTGCTCGACTGAACCGAGCTTCGAGATACACACCCATCGTTCGGAATTCTATTTTTCTCATGCGTACATACGCAAATTTTCCGTTCATTTTTCCTTTTTCTGTTTGTCTATTCTTTTCCTATTTTCTTTATATCTGTTTCTCATTCTGTTTCATACTTTTTCTGTTTCAGATTAGATCATTGAGGAACCGAACGTCGAGGGACCGATCATCGTGAAATTAAATTTTTACAGGGAAGTTTTCGCATATAATTTTATATATAATTTTTGTTCTTATATTTAATTTCTATTATACTTTTAATTTTTGTTTTTGTATCTAACTTTTATTAACTTTTTAATTTTTGTTTTTATATTTAAGTTTTATTAACTTTTTAATTTTTGTTCTTACATTTAATTTTTATTATTTTTTTAATATTTGCTTTTATATTTCATTTTCATTATCTTTTTAATTTTTGATATTATATTTAGCACTACTATTATTTTTTTTCCGTTTCAGATTAGGTGACCGAGTGACGGATCATCGTGGGATCTTTACACGGAAGTTAATGGAACCTCTCTGCATATAATTCTCATTATATGCAGGGAGGGTATGTCTCCTTGCTTCCGTACGCGAATGATAGAGAAAACACTCACGCGCGTGACGGCCGGCACGCGTGTGGGTGTTCGCGGACGCGAGATTAATTAAGTCCTGCCGAGGACTACGTTTTGATTAGTGAAATCGAAATATAGACACGACCGGTCGTGTCTCGATATGTCTGAAGCCGACGGTGTGGACGGTGGAGCGATCTGTAAGCGGGGTTTTATACATCTCCAGTTTGCTGAGAAGCCCGAAGCTCCCGAAGCGGAAAAGCATCTCGGTTCGTGGATTTTAGAGTAGAATCCCCGTTAGTCCGTTTATTTCCAGGTGCAGCAATCGTTGCAGCAACCAAGGACCATTGAGGGACTTAGATTTTTACATGGGTGCGTAGAAGATTTCTTTTCTCCCGTTCGGGCAAGGTAGAAGGACACTCGCTTATGTCGGCTGCCATAGGCGTTGGTGTTCTCGGGCACGATTAAGTCCAAACTTGGCTCCAACGTACTCAACATATTCACGTGAGTGTTTCCGGAATACTCGCGTAAGTATCTGCGAGTGCGGTAGGATTCAATTTTGGATTCCGGCGTTTGTCGCGAAAGCACGATCGGTTGTGCTCAAGTGGTGATCGAAGCTTTCGATGTTGGATAGTTGAGCTATGCGTAAGTCGATTCCCAAATGTGGAGACGCATGGGGCTGCAATTTTAGCGTTTGGAGGCTTGAATTCGTCGGGAGTGGAGATCGCCCCGTTGCTTTGCTTTCTTGATAATAGTGTAGTGGTAAAAAGTAGAGTCCCCGTTAGTTCGCGGGTCTCCAGAAGCAGCAATTTCCACGCGGTTGGACCTGGGTCGGCAGTACTTGTGATGTATCGATATCCTATAGCCTGCAAGTATTTCCGAGCGTATGGCTGTGTTCTTTAAGCCTTTTCCAAAATCTTCTGTGTAATTCCAAATTAAACATCGAAGTTCGTACACTTTACATCCTTTCTTACATCTTTCGTATATTCGGAAACAAATACACAAGATAAATTATTCTAGTTTCTTTCGGGTGGGACCCATGAGTGGGGCTTGTGGGTGTGGGCTTCTATGCGGGTCTCCTTCTTTCAGATACGAAAAATCGAGCTCGATTTTCGTACTCTAGTTTTGGTCAAGCGTACCTACATTCTATGTCCATCTTCTCTTTTCAATTTCATCGTTCTCACACGTGCATGTGTTTCCTTCCGGTTATGCTTTCTTTCTTTTCTTCCGAATTCTATCGTTTTCACATGCGCGCATGTTCCGACTTTCTTTTCTTTTCTTTCTCTTCTGCTTCTCCTTCTCTTCATGGTTTTCGATATATCGGCGAGGGTTCGATATATCGTCGAAAGGTTCGGTTCATAATCGATTGCTAGATGCGAATACGGGTAAGATAGGAAGAACACTCGCGCGTGTGTCGGCTGGCACAGGCGTGATGTTCTCGGGCGCGATTACAAGTCCTACGGTAATGGACTTCGTTTGATTGCTAAAACGAATAAATGACCGGTCGTGTGTCGGTTTATGTGCTACCGAGTATGGATTGCTATCCGTAAGCGTGGACTGACCCTCCTCCTGTTAGCAGTCTAAAGTCTCGGTTGGTGCGTGGACGCCGCGAACGCGAATTTAGAGTAGAGTCACCGTTATTATAACACTCACGGGAGTGTTCGGGCGCGATTAAAAGTCCTACCGGGGACTTCGTTTTATAGAACGCCGATTATTTGATCACGCCGGTCACGCGAATTTTAGAGTAGAGTCCCCGTTAGCCCGTGGGTCCCCAGATGCAGCAACCTCCACGTGGTGGGACCTGGGTCGGTATTACTTGCGATATGTCGAAATCTATGTTTAAATCATATCTAAAATTTATAATTAAATTAAATATATAATTATATAACGCAAGTACTACCGGGCGAATGGCTGCATATTTCTGAATTTTTCTAAAATCTATTCATAAGAATATATATATATGTGTGTATATATATATATAATTATTGGCTAATTATTTTTGATAAAACATTCAACAAAATCTTGTTTTTTATCACAAATTTATATACTAATTATATGTATCAATTATATCTACTTATACTTTATCCATTTTTCCTGAATCAATCTAACACGTATTACTGCAAGACGGATATTACTATCAAAAAAGATGTACATATGAGAGACTGAAAAGTGTAAGTTCACAGTCTACTTACTTACTTCACTTACATGGAAACGATTGGTATGGCATGTTATAGGAGTATAAGCAAGCGTAACATTGATTCGATAAAAGCATGATGGGAACAGCGCTCCCTACTTGTGTTTGTAGTTCATATTTTGTCTATCCTGTCGCTGAAGTCACACACGCTTTGAGCGAAAGGTTATGACCGGAAGAAGCCTTAATGCTTTCTTCCATTTTTCGTTTATATGTATATTAATGTATTTATGTACGTATTATACTGTACATATTATTTCTTTGTTTAAAATAAAATAATATAATCAATTTATTTCAATTATTTAATTCATTGTCACGAATTAGTTATGGCTAAGTAATTTAAGTAATCTAACTAGATATGAAGAACAATTATGATTTTTTAATCGAATCAATAAAATTTATTATATTTTATTACATTATTGGTTAAAACCATATTTAATTTTGAGAATATCTATAAATATGTGCATTATGCTTAACACATGAAATCCTATTGGTCTATCATATTCGAGTGCTCGATTATGTCGAAGTAACGATATATATCGAATGAAATCGATTAGTACTATATCGCAAAGATAAGTAATGGTCTTTCCTTCGTGATCATAGTCACTAAGAGGAACTAACGTGAGTATAGCGTTCTCATTCTTAAGTTTATTATTATGAATATATCAAATAATAAATACAAAAAACTCTCTCTTTATTATTCGATTAATATTTACGATTTCTTTCCGTTCAAATTTGATCGATAAAAGAATTGTAGAAGTAACAAAAGGCAAATATTGAAAACACCATGTGTCACGTTGTATTTAATTAGTTATGTTTTTATATATTTATGTAAATGCAGTATGTGAATTTTATTATAGAATGGCGGACTCTGCTCCAGCCGCGCGTGGGGGTTTTCGTGGAGGTTTTGGTACTCGTGGTGCTGGCGGAGATCGTGGTGGGCCTCGAGGAAGGGGTCGTGGGGGAAGAGCAAGAGGACGTGGTCGTGGTCGTGGCAAAGAAGATAGTAAAGAATGGATACCTGTTACTAAGTTGGGCCGTTTAGTTAGAGATGGAAAGATACAGTCTTTAGAACATATTTATCTCTTTTCTTTACCTATCAAAGAATATGAAATTATTGATAAATTTCTTGGACCTGATCTTAAAGACGAAGTCTTAAAAATTATGCCGGTCCAAAAACAAACTAGAGCAGGTCAACGTACCCGTTTTAAGGTAAAAATGCTATTGATTATTGAACTTATGTTTCTAGTTATTATTAATCTGTTTAAGTAGTCAATTAAACGTTAGCTTAAAATATTTTTTAGGCCTTTGTAGCAATTGGAGATACCAACGGTCATATTGGTTTAGGTGTAAAGTGTTCTAAAGAAGTAGCTACTGCTATTCGTGGTGCTATTATTCTTGCTAAACTTTCTGTAGTACCTGTACGCAGAGGTTATTGGGGAAATAAAATTGGTAAACCACATACAGTACCTTGCAAAGTAACTGGTAAATGTGGATCAGTACAAGTGCGTTTAATTCCTGCACCAAGGGGTACAGGAATCGTATCAGCACCTGTTCCTAAAAAACTGTTACAAATGGCTGGTATCGAAGATTGTTATACCTCAGCTAGAGGATCTACTTGCACTCTGGGAAATTTTGCAAAAGCAACATATGCTGCTATAGCTAAGACTTATGCTTATTTAACACCAGATCTATGGAACGAACAACCTTTACTTAAAGCACCATATCAAGAATATGCTGATTATTTGTCCAAGACTCATAAAACTGTAGCAGGTCAGCGAGCTGCAGAAGTTGTTTAAAGAATAAACTTGAGCTCTATGAGAACCACCTAATTACTGATTTTATTTTCATATCATTCATCCCATCTTTTAAATATAGTATAACATATAATAATGTACTGTAACATATTATTAGTGTTTAAAAAAAAATATAAACAATTAAAATTGTTTCAAAACGAAATGAATATTAAAATGTCAAAAATATTTTAATTTAAATTTATTATTTATCTTGTTACAATGGAAGTAGAATAAAGGTTTATGCACTTTTATATTCTTTACATGCTTCATAGAAAGTTTCCAAAGTGTGATCACAAACTTTTTTCAAATCTTCAAGTCCACGTCTTAATACATCCGCAGCTGGACCGTCTTTAGTTTGTATTCTGAAGTGCATCTTTGTTTCTGCTGGATGAGGTACAGTATATCCACAGAACTCTACATCAGGACTATGATAAAAAATAAACATCAATAAATGTTAAATTTAATAATCATATATCGTGAATGTTATCTTGATATTTAAAAAACATAACTACTCAAAGTACATACTATTGAGATATTATAAATTGAAGTGCATTTCCTAATGTATGGCCTTCGTCTGAAAATATAAAAGTTCTAGACTTTTCTCCATACATTTGATCACCAACAAGCTGCAACAG
The DNA here is from genome assembly GCF_905475345.1 of Vespula vulgaris. Classification (NCBI taxonomy): domain Eukaryota; kingdom Metazoa; phylum Arthropoda; class Insecta; order Hymenoptera; family Vespidae; genus Vespula; species Vespula vulgaris. The sequence goes on from NC_066590.1 coordinate 370,646, forward strand.
ACAAACACAACTTTTAATAGAAAATACTTTAATATGTTAAAAATAATATGTAAATTAATGAATATTTTTACATCTCATACCTCTGCAAGACGTCCCATTTTTTTATACTTATTAATTCAATAATATCTTACAGAATCTGCTTTTATTTATTACGAATACTGCAAGTCATATATTTATATATATATTAAGTTATTGACGATACGTTACAGTCAACGTTCCACTTTATACTGTAAAGTTCCAGTCATGAACAATAAAGCGAAGTTATTATTGAAATTCATTAAAGGCTTCCTTATAAACAGCGAACTTTGCAAATTATATAACACTAAAGTTTTCTCCACATACAGATTGCTGAGAAACTAAATTCGATGAGCATCTAAACGAAGTTTTTTATTGGTTGGCGAAAACAGTACTTTAATGTAGTGACGATTATCTTTAAATCGTTTTTAGTGTAGAAGCAGTAGAAATCGAGCAAATTGCACATATATTCGATTGATTCCATTTAACATTATATAAATGAGAAAATCTAGTGTTTAGAAATTTAATCTAGTTCCTTAATATAAAACTAATCATGGAAACAGGGTCTGACATTTTTGACAACTAATAGTGGTAGACATAGTTGGGTCTGATCAAAAACAGTAGGTGATTGACAATAAATCATTGGTTTTACAAATTCTGAATAAATATGTCATACAAAGTCGGTCAACGTGTCGAAATATCTGGTAAAGATTGTCAAGGTATAATTGCTTATATTGGTTATCCTACATTTGCATCTGGAAAATGGATTGGTGTGATGCTTGATGAGCCAAAAGGGAAAAATAATGGCACTGTCAAAGGGCAGCAATATTTCAAGGTTTCTATTACTTATTTTTTTACTTATATATTATTTTAATTTATAAAAGATCATTCTCTTTGTATTAGATTTATATAAAAGTAGTAGTGCTAAGAATAATTAGTATTATAACCATTTTTAGTCCCTACAACAACAACAACAACAACAATAATAATAATAATAATAATAATAATAATAATAATATTGTTAATATTATTGTTACTTTTACTATTATTATTATATCTTACTATTTTATATTGATGTTAGTGTCCAGATAATCATGGAATGTTTGTACGACAAGGACAAATCATACTGTTGGATGAATCTGGTAATAGAACAGATCTTGCTAGTCCATCTTCAGCAGGTAGTAGTGCTACAACACCTGATGAAGGCAGTGCAGTACGAGCTAGAAGCCGTCTTAATAGGTTTGCTCTTTTATACTTTTATTATCTATCTATACGACTTAAATATTACACACATATATATATATACCTACATACATATACATACACATATATATGCACTTTATTTCATGTTTTATATTTTTCTATATCAATCAAATGACTTTTGTCTACAATATTTTATTCTATTTATGAAGATAAAATAATCACACATACTTATTATTTAGGTACCCTATAATATATATTATCTTAAATTAATTTTTGATATAATAAAAATGTGTTCATAAAAGTTTTAAAAATATGTATATTTGCACATGTTAGCATATGTATGATACAATTCCTTAAGTAGTGATAGAAACCATTATTTGTTTATAAAATGTCTCTTAAATATATATAAATTTACATAATAATATGTGTAGATATTAAAATTATTCATGGTATCACATAAGAGCACACTTTTTATTCTTGAATCTTGTTACATTCCTTAATCAATATAGATAAAGCTTTATTTTTTTCTATGCTAGCATGAGTATGCGTCGAAGGAATGAACCTACAGCGTAAGTTTACATCTGCAAAATAAATATCATTATTATATATTCTAATTTTTAACTAAAATGTCAAATCTATATCTATAAGATATTTTAGACGTTTCGTGTTATACAATGGTCATATATATTTTATTAGTATAGATATCAAATTTGTTAAGTATATATATATAGAATCTTACACTATTAAATTATATAATGCTAAAATATTTAATTTTATTAGAAGTATATTACTATCTGTAAAAAAGTTTATACCAACTATAGTAACAATAATTATCTTTTTGGACATATTAATATAACATTGAAATGTATATGCTGCTCACAAAAGAGTACGGAGAAAAACATCTCCAGCACAGATTAACCGACAACAGAGTGACAGACTTTCGGGGTAAGGAACTGTGTAAAATGAAGTGTTTCATTTATTGTTTTTAGCATTTCCATTATTTAATATAATTTAATATGTTTTATCAATGTAAAATATAAAGCACACATGGTCTTCTAAAATAAATTATGAAATATTTAGTAAATAAATAGATTATTAGAAGCATTGATATTTTGAGTAATAAGTTAAAAAGACAATGTGTGCATTATTATTAGTGCATGAAATTCATTATCTTTATTCTTATGTAAATTTAAATATTATTGATTGAAAATTCTCTATTTATTTCTATTAATATTATGTGCATATGATAATTTTATTATATTTTATTATTTGCATTTATGTTCATTGTTAAACACATTATTAATTTAAATAATCATCAGAGTTTTGATGATATATTGTTAAAATATATAGAGATTGCAGATAAATGAATTAATATATTTATAGAGTAATACAACAAAAGCTTCTATATTTTTTTATTTATATCAATATTTGTTTAATATATTTTTAGCTATATTCTTTATTGATCTAAATTATAATTATTTTTATTGATTGTTGAATTAGGTTTTCATATTTAGGGTTATAAGTGAATAATGAATATATTGATCTTTTTGTATATACTGCAAATATTATTGTTTGTTATAGTTCTCGATTATCTTTGGTTGGCAGTAAAACACAGTTCAATACCTCATGCACTGAAAATGTGCCAGGATCTCTACATGAACGTAAAGATGGTGGAGAAACACTAATACCAGCTCCTACAACAACTAAACGAGCATCATTCATTGAGGTATTAACTAATTATTATAAAAACAAAAATTATCAGTGGTATAAAGTATATATAGCTTATAGTGTTTAAACTAAAATATGCTTTATATATAAAAAATGATTCATTTAATATATTTAATTAGGCAGAGGTGGGAAATCTTTCCAATACATATTTTTTTAATTATAATATATTTAGTTGCAAGTTTTTTCAAACTTAATTCAAAATCTTCAAATGTTATAAGTACAGTGACAGATATGTAGCAGTGAGAGTAAAGAGAAAATATTATTTTAATTAATAATTATTTAATTAGGGGCATTTACATAAAATTATTATTATTAAACGTATTATTAAATATTTAAAAATAATACATTTTATTAGAAGTATCTCAAATTTGACCAATTTGAAAGTAACATATACCAACTAATATTTTCTACAACTTAGGTTCTGACTTATAAAAAAATCACATAAAGAGGGAGAGAAAGAGAGAGGGGGGAGAGAGGGAGGGGGAGAGAGAGAGAAGGAGGAAAAGAGAGAGAGAGAGAGAGAGAGAGAGAGAGAGAGAGAGATGATATTTAAATATATTATATTTATTATTTTTTTGCATAAAATTTTGCAACTACATTATCTTTCTGTACTCACAAGTCACTGTTACGTAACTTATTATCACACAGTACATCCAAATTCATTTCTAGCACAAACTATTACACTATTTTGATATTCTTGAATTGTTTCATAGACACTGCTTTGTTATGATATTAAAAAATTTCAATATATTATATAATACAAATATTTATATATATTTAATACTTTCAACTATATTAAAAGTAACTCATTCTAAATACCATATCTACTTTGTATACAGATTTATCAACAATCATAAATTTATTTGCCGATTTTTAATTAATAATTTACTGGATAGTAGGTTCCCCGCCACTGCGATAAGAAATGAAAGTTTTAATAAATAAAACGGAATATCTGGTCAAATAACTTTACATCCCCATAATAAATAAGTTTACAATTGAAATTTTATGTTTCTAAATTAATTATATATTAATCATAACTATAGTCTACATATTTTATCCTATGATTCAACAATAATAAAATAAGTATAGATTTCCATGCATGTGCTTTCATATGGTCAGAGAATTTGAACTTCAAATGGTCTAACATTGAAGCATTTTGACAACTGTATATCACGAGGACAAGTTAAAGGATTCTGCTGGCACAGAATTATTCATGTGGGAATGCACATACGTGTTTCAGAAGTCCCCTAGCACGAGCTCACCTTCCGGCAAAAAGCCAAAGGCCCAAGATGATCACAATAATGTAATTAATACTAATTAATTGTAATGTCTCAGTACTTAACACATCACCTTTCTGCCCCTGTACTTTCTCATACTAGTTGTATGTCAACAATTTTCATAATCATAACACATGACCATAACAATTTTATTATTGCACTTTAATGAATTTTCTTGTATTTACAGATTATAATATTAATTTAATTTAATTCTTTTTCATACTCATCATTTTCTTTTAATTCGCTTAGTTGATTGTGTTTTACGATGGTTCGATGGTTTACAGTAAATATACACAAGGATGGGGTATTTATATAATCAAATAGTTTTTTAAATCTTATCGTAACAACTTATGTTTCTAATCTAATCAAAATAATAATATTAATAAAATAATCACAATGATAATGATGATAACATGATGGTAATGATGATGATAATGATAATGATAATGATGATGATGATGATGATGATGATGATGATGATGATGATGATGATGATAATGATGATGATGATGATGATGATGACGATGATAGTAATGATGATGATAATGACAAAAATAGTGGTAATAATGTCAGACATTATTGTTAAAATTCATCGAACATCAAAGAGATACAGAGGTGTAATTTTGCTTGACCAGTTACTTTTTTAAACATAGTCATAGAATTAGATACTTAAAATAATGAAGCATATAATATTTTATAAATTAGTAAAAAAGTTAGATATAATAGTTGATATTATACTTTATGAAAGAATAGCAAGCCTGCAATATGTCATTAAAACCAATTCTACAGACTGTTCCAAAAGTCATTATCCTGTTAGAAGATGTTACTATGAGTTATAAAACAAAATAAATAAACTGATGACTTTAGGTACACCCTGTATTGGAATCAAAATATTTATTAGAATTGATAGAACATTTCTTTAGCCCTGATGTGCCTAAGGACCTATTATATAATGTATACTTTATAACTTTTATGGGAATAAAAAGCAAGAATGATTAATTTAAAGGGCATTAGGCATAACTGGGTTATGTCTTGTTGGTGTCTATTATCATAACTAATCTCATTAATCGTTTCAAAAAGAAACTAATTCTGCTGATTGCATTTGTAAAAACATATCGTTAAACACAAGAGTTCATATATTTGCATCTTATATCTATAGAATCATTTATTATTGTATTATCATACTGGTTTCATTTTATTTTTTTGTTTTCAAATAACAAAAAATAATAAAAAATTAATAAGCCTTATGCAAAAAAAATAATCACGATATGAGCTGCAGATATTGACCATAGAAATATTGATCTTTCATCTAGAGTTTAGTGGGTGTTTTTTTCTATTAACACAACATTCTAAATTATCTCATTACCATATATTTGCACTATTTTTAAGTTACATTGTATAATTGTATATTGTACTGTTCCTCAGGCCTAAATGATCTGAAAATATTTTCTAAAATATTTCATATTTAAAATTTTTAATGTGATAATAAAAAAGACACCCAAATATAAACAAAACATTCATTTGAACTTCTTTTTTCTATAATTTAGACAGGTTTTGTTGAAACTCTGAAACCACAATTTGTTCCTGGCCAAGTAATGGCTGGTTCAGCTGCAACCTCTAATTTAGTAGAAGAAAAATTAACACACTTACAACTTATGCAAGAAAATGAGAACTTAAAGGCTCAGGTATATTATATTTATTTAAAAAATATATATTTCTGTATATATTTTTTTTTTCAAAATATTGCATTTAATTTTGTAGGTACGCGATTTGAATGAAAAAGTAGAAACATTAAGAGTGAAGCGGATACAGGATAAAGAAAAAATGAAAGATTTTGAAAAAACCAAACTTCAACTTGAACAACTTCTTGAATTTAAAGTGAAAGTTATGGAAAGCCAAGTACGTAATAGACAAGTCCAAAATTTAATATAAATATATATTTTTTATACAATTTATTTATGCAATTGCATTATATTCTTTGTTTCAAGGCCAGTCTTCAAAGGGACCTTCAGCGTGCAAAACAAGAAGCTAGGGAGGCACAAGCAGCTAGAGAGCAATACCAAGATGAAATGGCAGATCTTGCAGAAACGGTCGAAATGGCAACATTAGATAAAGAAATGGCAGAAGAAAAAGCTGAAACACTCCAAATAGAATTGGAACAATTGAAAGAGAAATTAGAAGAACAAACGCTTGATTTGGAAATTCTTCGTAATGAAATGTCAGAAAGGGTATTAAAAAATTTACATTTTCTATAAATGTAATAATGAATAGAAAAATGTAAGAAATATGTAATATAGCTTTTATGAATTGTAGGCATCAGGAGGAGGAGGATCAACTACAAGTGTATCAAGTTATGAGGTAAAACAATTAGAACAACAGAATAGTAGATTACGTGAAACACTGGTAAGAATGCGTGATCTCTCAGCACATGAGAAACATGAATTTCAAAAACTTCAAAAAGATTTGGATCAGAAGAAATCAGAAATCTTGGAATTAGGACGTACTAAGGAAAAATTATCTGCGCGTGTCGAAGAAATGGAACATCAGATAGCAGATTTACAAGAGCAAGTACGTATAATTTCCATAATATTCAGAATCGAAGATAAAAATATATATTTTCGTTGCTTTATAACAGTATGAATACTAAAACATAATAATTATTAATCAATAATATGTATATATAGGTTGATGCAGCATTAGGTGCTGAAGAAATGGTAGAAGTATTAGGTGAAAAGAAAATGGCTTTAGAACAAAAAGTTACAGAACTTGAAGAAGCTGTTGCAGATCTGGAAGCTTTACAGGTAGAACTCGCAAAATATTTTTTTTAACTGTGTGTGTGTGTGTGTGTGTGTGTGTCATTGTAAACAATAAGATAAAAATTACTAAACAAATTTATCTTAATTTTTCTAAGGACATGTCTGATCAACTTGCTGAATCTTCCAAAGAGTTAGAATTAGAATTGAGAGAGGAACTGGATCTTGCTCTTGGATCAGCTCGTGATGCTCATCGACATCGTGATGCGGCTTTAGAAACATTAGCAGATCGTGAACTCACTATAACAAAGTTCCGAGAGCTTACGCATCAATTACAAGAACAATGTTTGCAATTGCAACAACGAGTACAAACAACAGAATCTACTAAATCTATTACGCGAGGTTGATTTATAAGTTTCATATTATTTGATGTTACTTAAAAATGAACGTAAGGTATATTATGTTTTAAAACTATTTATCGACCACATTTTAGGTGCAGAACAGCAGCTAGCCGAAATATTAGATTTCCAGAAAACTTTTGCAGAAACTCGAGCGCAAACCAAAGCGGTCGATCTCGAAATACGACGATTAGATGCGGAAGAAGCTCAAAGTCATGTGCGTTACTTACTTTCATTCATGTCTCCTGCATTTTTAGCACGCGGTGGGGATCACGATGCTATCTTAACGCTTTTACTTATTCCACGGATGATACGTAAAACAGAAATACTGATTTCACAAGTTAGAGATAAATACAGTACGACTGATAAAATCGACAGGTAAAAATTATACTTAATACAATATTGAATCACTACTGATTATTACTGAAATCGTTGTTACTATATTTTTAATAGAGTAAGCGTCGTGAAAGGTCATTCTGTGGAACAGTATGCTTTTCGATCACGTCTTTGTGCGTGTATGTACGCATTACAAACTACCCTCGGATGTTTCGAATCTGCCCTAAATGTTTGCAATCCAGAAGCATTGCTTAAAGTAGGAGCTGCATTTCCAGAAATGGTAGCACAAGAAAAATCAGTGGACTCGTTAATTGAATTAGCCAAGAGAGATCAGCTAGATGAAAATCTTTCTGTGGATGCCGTTGAAAAATGTTGCGAGTATTTCTCTACAATGTTTTCGATATTGTTTGGAGGAAGTGCATCTATTAATCAAGCTCGCCTAGTCGTTAATGGAACTAGAAGTTTAGGTAGTGCTTGTGATACCATTGCAACTGATGCTGCAGCTATAAAAGTTCTCATTCAAGGAGACACTGGCGATATAGGTTTGTTAAAGAGAAGGAGAAAGAAAGAAAGATTTGCAAACATTGTATACGTTGTTTTACTTTGATTCACAATCAAGTTTCCTTCGTATAGGACTTCTCTGTCAATATGCTGAAACAACTTGTGAAGTAATACAGCAGCACTTAAAATCAGCTAGAAGACGTGTTCCTCGAGATCATACCGGAAGTTTAATAAGCGCAAATCTAGGACTAGATGAAGATTATAGCAATCAATTATTTATATGTTATCAAGCTTCTGTAAAAATTATGAAAACATTACAAATTTTACTGAAAAGTGCATTGCAAGCTATCGTTGCAAACGGAGGTGAGTATTTTATAAAAAATTACAATATAAGTATACTATATAAAAATATAATATGAAGACAATTAACAAATGATCTAACGATTAAATATTTTATTAGACTTAGATACAGGTCTTGTAGCTGATAAATTAAAAGATATAGCTGCTATGGCTAGTGAGAAAGTCTATGATACCGAAGATATAGGGCCAGTAGCAACAATAAAATCTAGTTTAACGATTATGCAACAATTTGCAGCTAATTTAGCACAAAAAATGACAGAATGTGAAAATGATTTAGCAATGACAGGGCCTATTTCACATCAACAAGAAGCAAACGAAACAATAGCACCAATAATCTTAATGGCTCAAATAGCAAGAAAGGAAGCAGAAGAAACCAAAATACTTAGCAGGTAACATATTGTTAAAAAAAAAAAAAAAAAACTAAATCATAATAGAAAACAAAATTATGTAATAAAAATAAATTACTTCAATTCCTGAATTATTAGAAAACTCGAGGCACGAGACAGCGATATACGCGAAGCAAGAATAGCATTACGAGAGAAACAGGAAGAACTATCCGAAATGACTTTGAGAAAAGAATTAGCGGAGAAGAAATTTACAACGCAACAACATGAACATGAATTAAACGTTGAAAAATTAACAAGAAAGTTAGAAGAAGCTCAAAACCAACTGAAACGAAAAGTATAGTTGTCTCTAATCATTTTTATTTACTAACATTTTTAGACATTATTAAAGAATGAATATCCTCTTTACACTAGGAAAAAGAATTCGAAGAAACAATGGATCATCTTCAAACGGACATTGATAGTTTGGAAACCGAAAGAGGACAATTAAAAGAAAAATTGAAATCCTTTGGAAAAAAGACGATGATATCAACATCTGGAGCAGATATTTCAGTAGGAAATTCTTCGTTTATAGCTGCAGGCATTCAAACTGCAAACGATAAATTATTGATGCAAGAAGTAACATTACTCAAAGAAGCTCTAAATAATGAGCATCTGCAGAAGAGGAAATTGTTGTCTGATGCATTACGTATAAAACTGGAAAATTTAAAACCATTGACATGTATGAAAAATCCGGAAACTACAGATACAAATATCAATGAATTAGAAAAGAAAACCAACAATCTCCTAAAAGTAAGTGTAAACGTAGTTCTTTTAAATGTTATTTTGTCTACATCAAACGGAAGGATCAAATTTATTAACGTGAAAATTATTTTTCAGGATATCCATAATGTAATAACGTTCCCTACCGTACCTGACTTGACACGTAACAAAGCGTCTTCAACAAAAACACCAGTACTCGAAAAATCAAAACCTATATATCAATTATTACAACGACAAATATTGATTAAACAATATAAAGAAAAGGCTGATAGATTGGCAGTAAGTTATCAAAGTTTAGCTTTTCTTCACATAATTGACGATTATTAACATTAGCAAAAATTCCGTATAGCTACAACATATAACTTTTAGTTATTAATAAAATGGTTTTATCAGGGAGAAATACGTGAGGAAGCGGTCAAACGTAACATTGGAGGAAGAGCAGAAGCTCATTTTGCTGTATTTCCAAATCGAGAAATGACAACAGCAATGCAAGAAAATCAAATTCTTGCAGCTCAGATAAGTATTCCCTATGGTGGTCCAGAAAAAACACATACTATAGTTGTAGGAAAAAATGAACTTCGACAAGTTCACACTCTTTTATGTTATTAAATTTGTAAATTATTTGTTTTGTTCTTCTAGAAAATTGAATATGTTAATGTGATATGTTGCAGGAGTATTCTTTAAAAATATGTTCTTTTTATATCATTACAAACAATTTTGTGTTATTCTAATGAATACTTTAACTTATTTCATAAGAGTAGGATTTACGCATTGTAATTTTCATTTCATATCATGCGTGAATAAAGCTGTGATCAGATTTGGTAATTCGTCATAATTAAGATTACAAGTTCTCTTAGAACTGACATATTATAAAATGCTGAGATTTACGATAGGTGATTGTATTATTCATTATAATTTTAAATTCATTGTTATAATTGTATTATTTTGAAATTTCTACATGAAAAATGTTATCCCATATACGGCATGTAAATGTAGCCATAATTTTTCTTTGTATCTTAAACATATAAAATAAATTATACTCAAAGAAGCAAGAAAAAATAAGAAGGGCAATACCTAATTCTAAAAAGTAAAGGGAATTCGATGTTTTCCTTTAAAATTAAAGATAAAATCAAACAATAAGTATAATACAATGTTTCAGTATTTATTTATAGAGGTAAAAGGAGCAGTAATGTTAATGTATTTCCTCATTGTTATGCATTAAAGTATATCTTACTTAATGTTACTGTCACAATTTCATTGCATACACACACGCACAAATATGTATATACACCAGAGACATTAATAAGTGCATATATCATTATTTATTTATTAACTTACACATTCGCACATTCGTTTTCTTGTTTTATAACCATACACACTATTCATTTCATTTATACCTCCCACTAATGATTAATCATACACATTTAGTTCTTTCAGTAATAATTATGCACATTCTCACTTAATGATGATTAATGTTTTTCTTGGTAGAATTTCCCACTTGTAATGGAACAATATAATCTATATATGTAACTAACGTTGTTTTCGCATCGCGAGTCACGATAATATTAGCTATTTTTTAAATTTTCTTCCACCTCAAAGACACGATAACACGGGTATCAATGATGGTATATGATTACAATTTTGTCAAAGGCAATCGTCAGGATATATATGTAAAAATTAAATCATAATGTTTGACATATGATATAAGGTCATATAAACAAAAAAAAAACAATAATAAATAAATATTTTGGAATTTATTATTATCTGTAAATATCGCGACATTTTAGTAAGATCCAGAATCTTATTTCTGAAATAAAGAATAACAGAAGCGTAATAACGACCTTTTTCAAATTATAATAACCCATTTTTTATATTGTAGAATTTCGTATCAGGCGATTTTATGAAAACTGAAAAAAGCCGAAATATGAACTCACCAATGATAACGATCAATTCGAAGAGAGACTATTTCATCAATAGTAAAGTATAGTTATACAATGCAAAAGCTCATGTTATAATAATAAACATAAACTACAATTGCATAGCTTCATCCACATAAAACTATGCAAAAAAGTAATCATCTTAATCTCCTTCTTTGCCTAGAAAACGATATTAAATTGATAATATGATTACAAACATAATATCCTTAATTTTATCCACGCAGACTAATAATTAAATCTGCAACAAGTCTACAACAAATAACATTTTTTTACAGTAATACCGTTATATATCACTGTTGTTATCGGTCAAATACACCGATGATTAGAAAGAAAGAGAGCAAACGATAAAAATGTTGAAAAAGTTAATATCCTTTTGTTTTGCCTCTAATTGAAATCGTATAGCATATCTCAAGAAAATATGCAACTATTGTTGTCTTAACATTAATGTATTTTAATACAATTCTATTGACATATTATTTGAGGTAAGAAAAATATTAACATTTCTCGCAAAAGCCCACTCACACTATATTCGTATTACATATTGGAAACAAAAAAAAATATAGGAAGCAATTTCTGTACTTATTTGTCAGTACACAAAGTAATGCTTTTGTGATTTTGCAAAATAAATTTTCGGCCATTTTTGTATTTGTTTTCTATTTATAGAGTAAATACAAAATTTTTATTACGATTTACTCTAGCAATCGTTTAAGTGTGGTCTCATAAGAATAAGATATTCTCTCCTTCTTTCCTTGAAAAGTTCGCAATGGATTCTCATATATGTGCACTTTCTAACAAAATCTTCGGGTAATCAATATCTTTATTTTAATGATAATCAATGATAAACCAAATATCAAAATAATGGGACAAGCCACGTTTAGTCAATTTTGCATTGATGCTTAACTCAAAGAGAGAGAAATGGTTCGATCAAAACTCTAAGTACTTAACCCTTTGAAAGCATACTTGTTCGTTTTTTTTCTTTTCTTTTTTCTTTTCTCTTTTTTTTTTTTTTTTTTACATTTTCTACGCGAAGGCAATCAAATGAAGGCAAAATGAATAAATAAAATCAACTTGATGATACATGCATAATACCAACAAGTCTAAAAGGGTTAAATCACTGTAATGTTTTGTTGTTTTTTCATCCATAATCGTGCAATCTATATATTTCACCACTGTTATAAACTCCGAAGTTCCATCGCGGTCATTCGCTTTCTCTCTTTGGACTTAGAGAGCCGCTTGATTTAACTCTTCGGACAAAAATTTAGATCAAGTTGTGCACCTTGGTTGAGATACCTCTGATCATAATTGGGGTTGATGATAGTAAAATGCCACAGCTTTAACGTGCTCCTATGATAATTCGTTCAATGATTGCATAGTCGTTATATATCATATTTGAAAATGAATTAAAACGTGAACATTGAGCAGTACCTGTTTGAGCGTTAGTTTTAGCAGGTGGCTGAACCCCAGCTTGTACTTGCGCTTGAATGCCTTCAAGAACTCGACCGTGTGTACCTCCAGATGTTCCGCCATTGACATTGAGGCTGGAGCTTGCTACTTTCTGCTTCAACATTGTCCAGTCAAATGTATAGTCGTATTGATGATTTAACGTACGGAAAAGTATACGGAAAAGTTGACGTAAATACATATAATCCGGGCTCTCTTCGAAGCGTAATCCTCGCGTATAATTTAGATACATCGCAAATTCGGCAGCAAATCCCTATTAGTTAAAAATCAATTTAACTATACTTTTTAATCGTAAAAAAGAATACTACTTCATAAATAAAATAGGAAACATGCCTTGCATAAAACTTCTACAGGCGTGGACATTTTCTTTTCACTGATTTTTTCGTACTTCTGTTTTTTAGTTGCAGCTTTGAGACCTTGCCAAGGCAATGATCCCCGATTAAAGTACATAAGTACATATCCAAGTGATTCCATGTCATCTCGACGACTTTGTTCAATGCCTAAATGAGCATTGATAGATGCATACCTTGCTGTGCCTGTTAAATTTTTATCTTCTCGATAGACTATATGCATTCTTGACTGGCTATCTCTATATTTTTTGGCTAGTCCAAAATCTATGAGAAATAGCTGAAACAAATTTTACAAAAGACTCATATTTTTTATTCAATTTTACCTGGGAAAAGATACTTCAAATAAAAAACAATATATTTTAGTTTTTTACCTATCTATCAAAATTTATCTATCGAAGTACCCACATGATTTTAGAATATTACCTTGTTACAATGACGGCCGATGCCCATTAAAAAATTATCTGGCTTTATGTCTCTGTGAATAAAGTGTTTACAATGGACAAATTCGATTCTGCCAATCATCTGGTCCGCCAACATTAAAACTGTTTTAATTGTAAACCTTCGTGAGCAAAAAGTAAAAAGATCTTCAAGGGACGGCCCCAAGAGATCCATAACGAGGACATTGTATTCGCGTTCGGTTCCATACCTATTGATCAAAAGAAACTTTTTCTCGTATTTATTTTATCAATCTTATCAATGCATCAAACTACTTAAATTCGAGACATAAAGTTTATTTAAGGACAATACATAAACGTAATTCTCTTACCAACGTATATGCGGAATCCCTATACCACCATGCAATATTTTGTATAATTTGGACTCATATAGCAATTGTGGGTGGCGGGCACGCACGTTTTCCAATTTGACTGCGACTTCCTAGAAAAGAAAAACAAAACGAGAAAAAACAAAAGAAAGAAAACAAAAATACAATTTTCGAAAAATGTGTAAAATATTAAAGATTTAATAAAATAGCGACTATATATGTTACTTTTCGTAATCGTAATATACTCCGTAGTTAATTAAAGTGCAACACGTCGTCATAACATTCTTTTTTATACTTGTCTATTAATTGTTTAGACTAAAATTAACGACGAATAACTAATAATTGATACTAACTATTCCATTTTAAAAATAAAATGATTAATCTTATATTAAAATATCTTGAAAATAAATTCAACGTATTTCCGTGATGTGAAATTTTTCTTTCCTAAATCTGTATCACAGTTTTCTAATTAAAACTAAAATTACTACTGCAGGTTGAAAGTGAAAATAAATACGTCTTGCAGCTAAAAATACTGTAAAATCTTACACTTCCGAATACGTCTGTTTCACATTTCAAACCAACTCTTTTCCTGAGAAAAACAATTGCAACTTAAGAAAGAAGCATCTAATATGTCCGAATCTATATTTACGAACTACTCTTACCCTGAAAGAATATTTTGCTTTCTTTGTCCACCGAAGTTATTTGACTCGACGATTCGTCGAATAGTAGTCTAGGTAGAAATCGCTACTACATTTTACGAATCTTGATAGTTTATATAGAATATAATGATAATAGAAGAGAGAAATTAATAAATTCTGAATATATAAAAATGCAAAAACAGTTATACTTGGCGTACTCGGTGTGTGTGTGTGTGTGTGTGTGTGTGTGTGTGTGTCGTTGAATTATGCATGATTCTTTTTTGATTTCACTGTAGCAAATTACAGAAGCAACTTTGAAGTAAAGCAGCTATATAAATTAAATTTTTCAGCAGTCTCTTTTCAACTTCATTATCTTTTTGATTTAATTTATACAACAACTGGACACTTCCTTCGAATAGGTTAAATCAATCGAAAAACAAAAAAAATAATTCTGTGAACTCATTCTAATTGTTATACGATGACTAGTCTTATAATTTTTTGATTTAACTTTTAAAAAGAAATGAGTATATCTCTATCATTAGATTAATCGTTCTTTATATTGTTTGAAAATATTTAGCCATTACGTAAAATTAACTTCTATAACGTTGTATCTATTCGTAATTTTAAATTTATACAAATTTCATTAAAACTTAATATATGTAGATTCCATTAATACTAAATAAGAATGTAATACTCGTAATAAACATTACCAAAAGAAAAGATTAACGAACGTTTTGAATAAGATATAAAAATACAAATCATCCATAGTTTAAGCTAATTACATCCTATCAAAATAGTACCGATATTATGAAACATCGAAATACGCATCATTCGTGATTAATTCCTCTTCTTTGAATTACTTCCTTATCACCCTTTGTTTAAAACACGTATATAAGTAAAATAATTATCGCTTTCGATCATTTTACTTTTTTATTTTAATTATTTGTTTTTCTTTTATTTTCTTTTACTTTTTCTCATTATTTTATTGATGCTGTAAATATTATACAATGTTGTCATGATTACCTAACCTCTGATCTTAAAATCGTATTTTATTCTACGAAAATCGTCAACATCTCAATATATTTTTTCTACTATATAAAAAAAAAACTTCCATTAATAAAACATTGGTAAATTCTGTGATTTATAATCTTTAAGCCTTTAAGAACATTTAAGAGAGATAATAACATTTATGGTTACTATTTAATTAAATCAGTCCACGACAAAAATTTCATATAATGCTTGTCAAATTTTTGTTGTTTGTAGTAAGATACCTTAATACTTAGATTAATAAATATAGCATGTATAAATTAATAAAATATTTTTGTAAAAAAAAAAGAAAAGTTTATAACTTCATCAAACTTTAATAAAAAGTCATCTATGAGAATTTTTAGATTATTAAACAATCAATGAAATTATATACAAAGCAAATAAAATACTTCTAAAGATAATGAATTATTTATAATTATACTTTTTCTAAGACTACAAAAAATATATTAATATATTTAATGATAAAAATCATACATCTTCGTTATAAAAAAAAATTCAAGTAAAGATGTATTATCGATAATCTTTCAACAATATATTTGAAATTTTCTTGATAGAATTAAGAATCAATAAAATAATATTTTAAAGTTAAATATATTTTTAAATGATTATTTAAATCTCTGAAAATTTAGATCTCAATTTGATTTATCATTACAGCTACTTCAACATTTAGTATGATTTATAGAACTTAATTATTATTTTTCAAACATTATCTCAATGTACATCTTCTTACTTTTAGTACATTATATAAATGGCAATTGTGTGTCTTGTTTGCACATAAATTTTAAGATACTGTATAAGATCACTAACATATTACACAATTTCAGAATGACATTTCATTGTCCAAAAAAATAATTCACGAAATATTAAGGTTATGATAAATATTTTACAGATACATGTATACTCTATTCTATCACATCAATCTCATTAATCTATTTACATTAGTCTTATATTTTATCTTTTTTTTATTTAAATAGAGATATGAGTTGATCGGACATTACTGAACAATCGCAAAAAAGCGATGGTGTCGACATAATTTATCGACGAATTTGATCGTCTACATTATGAAATTTAAGGGAAAGTAAAAAAAAAAGAGCAAAAAAAAATAAGAATGATATCGAAAGTAAGAAAAAATAAGAAAATATGAGCGAATGAAATAATAAAAAGGAAAAGAAAAGAAATAAAGTAAAGGAATAATGTATACGATGACAGATCGTCACAAATTAAATGGTCTTTCTTACCTCGCCATTAGCGATGTTGATACCAAGATAAATATCGCCAAAGGAACCCGAACCGATTTTCCTTAACAACCGATACTTGCCAGCCACAATAAAGTCGCTCTTTCCCATTACCAGCGTCACCGCCGACGCCATGTCACCCGTGGCTTCTTTACGCCTCTTTAGTTCGACGACGCTTTCCTGTTCTCCCTGCGCACGGTCCTAGCAAAAGGGAAAAGTAGCAGGCAGTCTCACTCGATCCTAAACTACCGTTGGAATATCTCTTCTCTTAGATCAGAGCTTTTTAGCTTACGCCTGAAGATATCTAGTGACGTCTTGACGATTCCAACGTGCCACGAAGGCGTTTAGGATACGAAATTTCCTTTATTCCGTGGTGAACGTCGGAATATAGTAGGAAAAATCACTGCTGGTACGACGTACCCCACCAGCCCGTCGACATTTTCCCTTTCGCTTAAACCTAGAAGCAGCACGAAGTAACTGTGAACCGATGTTGCGGGGATACGATGCGTCACGAACAAGGAGAGTAAGAAAGAAAGAGAGAGAAACAGTGAATGTGTGAGAGGAAAAGAGGGATAGAGAAGAGTGAGAGGGGGGGGAGCCAGGAGAGAAAGCGCTGCTCAAGACAGTTGCTTCTTTCCTGTAACATCGATAATTATATGTAAAACACTTCTTTACGATTCTTCCCAAAATTAAGAGCTGTAATAATAGATAAAAATTCGACAGAGTACCTGAACGTCTTTTTAATGACGTTGTTTAAACTTGATTACGTGAAGTAGTTCGCTTGAATACGCAGTTGCAAACTGCCCATCAGGAGCGTATCTACAGTTTGTCAAATACAAATTTTTATCGCGCATCTTTTGAAATTTTATATTTAATTCATATTTTTTATATTCCTTCTTTATATATTTTATTATATTATTACTTTTACAATAGGATAACAGTCAGACTATTATAATTATAATTCTTCTAAACATACTATAACGATTTATGTTGTTGCAAAGTAATTTACCAGTTAAAATAATTTCTAAATAAATCTATAAACGATCGTGTGTATGTTATGTGATTAATATAAATATATATTACTAGATTAAAAGTATATATGTGAGACTTTTTATAACTTTTATACGTTCTAATAAATATATTTAATTTTAGTATTGTCATTCAAACTTACATAAAATAATAATTAATACATATTTTTCCTGAACACATTAGAGACCATTATCTATCAAAATTTTTCCATCTGATTCCATCATTCGAAAATCAAAGTAACCAATAAGCAAGCAGAAATACTAATAAGCTACTAACTATTACTTACTGCCTGTTATCGCTCGAGTTAAAGAGGTTAGTCTCGGATGGTTTCGGGCAATCTCGTACAATTTCGGAAAATATCGGATTGTCTCGAGATTTTATACTACGGAGACCCGTGGAAGTGACGACAGAAGAGTGGTTCCAAAATGTTGTCGAGACTTGCCCTTCGTAATGGTAATTGATATTTATATTCAAGATGAAATAATAATTTTCTAAAATACAACAATAGTGAACATATTTTTGATATTAATGCGATACATTATATCATATCCGTTGCTATTACCATAATTTGTATATGTAGTTACCGTTTATTTCATTTCTATTATATAATAATATATTTTTCAATTTTGTCAATATTTCAATAAATTAAGTTTTAGTTAATCGATTCGATTTAAACCAAAATTAATTATATTTTTTAAACCTCTATTAATAGCTAATGGACTCATTTGTGCTAATGATAGATTATTGATTGATTTGTTTTGCGATAAAATCTTATAAAAGGAATGTATTTTTATGTTATTTAGCTCAAACATTACCATTAGCTATTCGTGGTATACAGGCAGTTACAATGTCAAATGGCCCTAGACCCGTACGTCTAGTAGATCCACCTCCTGTCAGATTTGGATTTATTCCTGATGAATGGTTTACTTTCTTTTACTCAAAAACTGGAGTAACAGGTAATCTGCAACAAATAATAACTTTTACCTGTATTCCTTTATTGATAACGGTAGTAGTTATATATGTTTTATTTAAATTATAATTAATTAAATATATATAATTATTTTTTATATAAAATTTTTTATTTTCAGGACCTTATATGTTTGCTACTAGTGTAGGAACATATTTACTTTCCAAAGAAATATATGTCCTAGAACATGAATTTTATAATGCTCTTTCATTTGTGGTTATATGGATAATTTTGGTTAAGAAATTAGGGCCTCCTTTATCAAAATATCTAGAAAAAGAACAAAATGCTGAAATTGAGTCATGGGAAGAAAGTAGAAAGGAACAAATCGACACTGCCGAAGAAAATATAAAAAATATAAAAGATGCAGTATGGAGAGCCGAAGGACAAAGCCTCCTCATGGAGGCCAAGAGAGAAAACATAAAAATACAGTTGGAGGCTGTATATAGGGAACGTCTTGCTCAAATTTATAACGAGGTAGATCATTTTTATTCTTGTCATATATTATAAAAATATATTTAAATGTAGTTCATATATTATTAATCTAATGAGATATAAAGGTAATACTTCATACACACATATACACACAAACACACACATATATATATATATTAATATTTGTATTTTTAGGTAAAGAATCGTTTAGACTACAATGCTCAAATACAGATAGTAGAGCGAAGAATAGCTCAAAAACATATGGTACAGTGGATCATAAAGAATGTGTTAAAAGCCATTACACCAGAACAAGAAAAAGCAACTCTTCAACAATGTATCAAAGATCTTCAAGCACTTGCTTCAAAAGCATAAGGGATTATTATAAATATAAATACAAATAAAATCCTTTATGTAAGTCTGTTAGAAGAAATAGAAAGATTAGTATGACTCATTCTAAAATAGACTATGAGTATACTACAAACGAATAAAAACAATATCTTTATTAATTAAACAATATTATTATCAAATTTTGATGATCTAATAAAATCTTCAATACAGCTTGATGATACCTCTGTTTAACCGAATTTCTCTTCTCATGTGTCATGTTTCTTTTTTTCTATTTTACTTCTTTATATAACCGTAGTACTTTTATTTATTGTTATTATACATTTCTAAGATATAAATTGTAAAATGAAAAAGTATTACGAATAGAAGTATTTTCCATGAATGTTTACTGTGTTTTTATATTATAAAAAATTTGAGATTTCATCCATAAAATGAAATTCAAGATCTAAAATAATTGCAGCTCTAAAAATCGCTAAAACATAACAAAAATTTTTTATTTATATATAAAAATCCAAAAATATCGATTTTAATAATACTTTCTAGAATTCCATGATCAAACGAAAGTGCT
Organism: Vespula vulgaris; assembly: GCF_905475345.1. Classification (NCBI taxonomy): domain Eukaryota; kingdom Metazoa; phylum Arthropoda; class Insecta; order Hymenoptera; family Vespidae; genus Vespula; species Vespula vulgaris. The sequence goes on from NC_066590.1 coordinate 391,095, forward strand.
TATTTCAATTTGGTCCAATCAGAACAATAGATATTATTTTTTCTTAATCCTCCAATCCTCTTTTAATGAGCCGTCCCATATTTTCATAGACACAACCATTCTATACGTAAGTATAAGCTTTATGGTTGTACTTTTAACCATGATTGCAATCAGCTGCGATATGTCGGAATTGTAGATGAAACCAGCTTTAACACTGAACGAGTTGTGCGAGCATTTGCGAGTATGTATTTTGGTACTTTTCGGTACTAATCTGTAGTCGTCATCAGTTGTAATATTTGCGATAAAAAACGAATGCAGTTTTAGTTTACCAATTTGTTTATTTTTCAAATCACTTTTTTAATGCAAGTATTAACATAACGCATTAAAATAAAAAATTGGAAATCAAAAATTTGTTCATTAAATTTTTACAAGTATTTTTATTGGTAGAGAATTATAGTAAAAACGTCATAGCACATAGGTGTGTATATGTGTCCAAATGGCTTGGCTGTCAGATATTACAGATAAAGTAGAGGATCTATTGAATAAGATAGATAAAAATAGTGCAACTGTCTTGAACAGTGATTATTGGAAGCGGTAAATATTAATATTATTTTTGTAATGAAGTGCTGTATATTTACACTTAAGAACTAGATATTAACTTTATACAGTACCAAACCTCTTTTGTGTAAGATCTATGTATTTATGCCTATTTCAGCTACGATAATAATATTATTACAAAATCTTCCTTGGAAACTCCAAAACAGTTTACACACGAAGAAAATCTTTTGGACTATCTAAATACATCGTCAAAAAGTGTGACAAAAACAGTGGAATCTGGACTATCGTCGCCAATACCTTCATTATTAATGGAACGACCTACGAATAATATAGATTCCATATTACAATTATCAGTTCAGAATAATGAACCAAATCCTGAAAGTACATGTACTTCTATAAATACAATTGATGGTGAAAATTATAGTTTTGAAAATGACCTACAAATTAGAAATATGCATTTAAGAAATCAAATACATAGATATCAAGATAATGCTTTTGATTCACAAATGATACAAAGAGCGGCAGATGATGGTAATTATATATAATTCTTAATTATAATTTTAATTTTTTGCAATAAATTTGTACAATTTATTTTCTTTCTTTAACTTATATCTAGATCATACTTTGGAAGTTGTCGAGCCAAAATATTCATATGATTCAAAAGTGCAATCATTAGACACAGATGAATTAATAATTTCACCTGATACTTTATTAAAATCTTCATCTGAAACTTTAACAGATCATCAAAAACAGATTGTAGTGTTAAATAATAAATTACAGTCCTTAAGAACTACAAACATCCAAATGTTAAAACAGATGACAGATTTACAAACTGTTCTTAGTAGAAGTAGATTAGAATTACTTTCCACTAGATCTGAATTAGAACAACATAAAGCAAGAGCTTTTAGAATATTACAGGACAAAGAAAAGTTAATAGCAGAGTTAAGACGAAATGAATTTACAGGCATAGATGATGCTACTCTTGTAGAATTAAAACAATTGAGGTAATAACTATAAAACTATATTACTATAATAATATATTATAAAACTATAATAATTAATTAAACAATTTCAAAACAAATATTAAGCATACTAAGTTTTAAAATAAAAATTATTATATATATTATATATACATAAATAAATATATAGATAATATTACAGGCAAGAACGCGATCTTCTCAGAGAAGAAAATCAACAAACTCATGAACAATTAAGAACAGTACGTGATGAATTAAATAATACTGATCTTAATTTAGAAAAAATGAGACAAAGATATAATGAAATAAATTTAAAATCTCAAGAGAGTCTTGCAAGTGAAAGACAAAGAAGACAAGATGCAGAAGAAATTGCAAGATTACACTCGGAGGTAACATATAGTATATGATTGTAGATTTTTCGATTAACAAAAATAAGAATAATTTATTTTAGGAGATAAGGTCACTAAAAGATGAAATAACTCGTCAACAAAATAATTATACTATACAAATACAAAAACAAGATGCAGAAATATCTAGACTCCGGTTGCAGTTGTCTGCAACATCTACACCAAATAGTGAAGTAGAATCTAGATTAGCCACTCTTACTCAAACTTTAGTGCTGAAACAACAAGCACTAGAGAACATAACAACAGAACGTAATGCATTGCGTCTTCAGTTTGAAAAACTAGAGGTAAATTTAATAGAATAAAAAATTTTATTTATTACTTAATTTAAATTATAATAATATATCTTGTTATTAGCTTGAGTTTAGAACTATTATAGGAAATTCCAATAGAAATGTAGCATACAATAATACAAACGATAATGATGATGTAAAAACTCAAGTTCCTATGTTTTTAATGGAAACACCATTTGATACTGGTGTCACCAGACGAGTAAAGAGAGCTTATTCTTCATTGGATGCTATCAGTATTCGTACAGGAGTTTTTTTAAGACGATATCCACTTGCAAGAATTTTAGTACTAATTTATATGGCGAGTATATAGCAAATTTTATTCTAATTAATTAAAATCCTATTATTGCTTACTGTGTAAATATCTGTTAATTATTTTTTACGTTTTTTAGGCATTACTTCAATTCTGGGTTCTTGTGGTACTCTTTTCACAATCACCAGAAGCACATTGATATAAATTAACATTAGATAACTAGAAATCATTGTTATTTTTATATAGATATTTAGCAAAGAAGTTAATTATTGATAGAGTTATCTCAGTATGCTAAACTTTTATAAATTATTTAATTATCATAAATTAAGGTATATGTAATACTCTTCATTTTATTCTTAATATTTGAAAATAGACTGTCTTGAAATTTTTAACAAAAATTAATCATTGCTTAATGAAGATCTACCAAAAATTTCGATTCACTTTGATTAATAATTACAAAATGATAAGCATTTTAAATATTGTGGTATCAAATAAAAAGTTGTAGAAATTGGGAAACTCTAAAGTGAGAATGTTTAAAATCTAATAAATCTTATTAAATAATTGACGATAGAAGAATAAAAGTATAATACACACGAATATACATTGATTGTATGCAATTCATGTCGATGCTTCGTGTCAATAAAAATTGCAAATTCTAAGAGAAGAAAGATTCAGTCCTTTAAAACGTTACATTTGCCACTGGATAGGATCGCCAACTGTTGATAGAATTATGAACTGATTATAAATCAAAAATTTTTGTTACCTACGTATTAACATCAATTAAAGTCATATTTTATTATTTCTGATTGATAGTGACATTAAAGAGCTCTTAAGTTAATTTTTGTATAAATTATATGATGGTAGAATTTTGATAAACATCACTTTATTATTAGAATCATATTTCCTTTTTAAATGGGTGATTTAAGCCTAGGGAATATTTTTAAACAATGATTACAATTATGTAGAAATATTATTACATGATACTTTCCCAAATCCTACGAAATTTATATTCCTATGTGATATCAAATCGATAAAAAAAAAAACAATAGTTATAAAATACAATTTTTTTATCTTTGACGTGCTATCCACACAATTTATACATCGGATGTTATCATTTTTATACAGAGATAGCAATATTAATGCACCTATTGGCAAAGGCAAAGGAGAAAAACTTTCATTGGACCGAATTAATTTCTATAGTTGGTAGAACTGTGACAAAATTTGATACAATATCAGAACGTAGTTTATCCTCATTCCTCGGCTTGAGCGTAAAAATTCCGAATATTCACGTAATAAGGAAACTGGCATCGATTGTTCCTCGTGGTGAACGGTCGTACCAAGAATAATACAATAGAAGATTTAATAATACTTATGTAGAAATAAAGAGGGAAAGCATGGTTTCGGTGATGCAGCCATTCATGGTGAGTCAACGAGATCAGATTTACAAGTTTGCACCGGTTTTGCTTTTGGCTTTGGTATTAATATCATGTAAGTATAGTTAATGACAGTGAATTAAAAAAATGACTTTTCCATTATATCCTTAGGATGTTGAAAGTTCAAGGAGCTACATCGATGAGCTGTATTCGCCGGATCCTCATAAATGTTTACAAGCAATTATGTGAGTGAGCGTGAGACTTAACCTCTAATTCCGATTATGCACAAATATCATTTTTAGAAGATACATACCAACGTTAGTCATTAAGAAGTCATGAATTAGTTATTAATTATATAAGTGATTCGTATAAAATTTTATTATTTAAATAAATCGTAAATGTTTACTTTGCTATTTATTTTGAATTAAGTGCTATTACTGTGATGAAAATAAATTTCACATATTTGTTTAATATATGTCTCAATTATCTATGCGATTCTTGTTTATAAATATATATATATATATAATCCTTTGTATATAGAAACTGTAATAATATCAGATTTTTTATTTTAGATGCCTTAAAAATTCTGTAATTGGAAGCAATAGACAAAAAGGTTCAGTAATAGCACAAGGTGTAGTGCCTCGATTGTTACAATTACTTGGTAATTCATCTGGCACACTAGCAGAGCGTATACAGCTAGAATCAGCTGTAACATTAGGTTCTTTGGCTAAGGGTACTGATCAACATGTCTTAGCTCTCATTGACTTGGGTGTGGTACCATTACTTCTTCAAGTTTTGCTTTCTATGCCTATCTCTGATTCCAATGCAGAAGGAAAAGGAAAAATATTAGATTCATTAAACGAAGCATGTCTGCGTTGCTTACGTACAGTGTTCCAACACACCGCAGCACCTGTTCATTCTATATACCAGGATCCTGCTTTGGTGCCACGTTTATTATCATTAGCAAGCCGATCTGTTACTTGTCAAGTTTGCGTAGCAACAATCTTAACAACGGCATGTAAGGTATGAATATATAATGTGTTTGGGCTTTTAATTTTTCTATAAGTAAAAAGAAATTAATTTATTTTATTGTTAGACTGCGGAAGAACAAAATGCCCTTTCTAAAGGAGGAGCGGTTGAAACATTAGCAATGCAACTCGATTCGCCGTTAGCTGATGTACAATTGCCTGCATTGGCTTGTCTTGCAAACATGTGCTATCAAAATCATATGGTGTCTGCTATGGTTGCGGGAGCAACAACAAGTAATACTCTTAGAGGTAAACTTGTACCCGTAGCGTTAGGACAATTGATGGGACGTGAGAGAAGTTCATTAGTCCAACTGGAAGCTGCAAGATGTATAGCTTATATGCATAGGGCTGGTGCATTACCGTCTACAGATCCAAGAGTCGTATATCGTGCTTTACCTTGTCTTGTGAGACTTTGTCATAGAGATCGGCCACCACGAGAAAGAATAGCTGCAGCAGAGACATTAGCTTATCTTACAGAAGTTGATACTGATTTGCAACGTTTAGCTTCTATTAGTAATCACCTTATTCCAACATTAGCCGAGTTATTAAGACCACATTCACAGGTAGAGTTTAAATATTTTGTTGATATCGGTATTTAAATATCTATGAATTTAATTGCTTTATTTAACACAAAATTTATTTTATTATTCTTATTTATAGGTTCAAGATGCGACATTAACACAAGATATGCGCCAAGCTGCATTTAGAGCTTTTGCTTCTCTTGGTGCTAATGATGAAGACATTCGAAAACGCATCATAGAAACGGAGAGTTTAATGGAACAAGTTGTTTCTGGTTTACAAGATCCTGGTGGTCCTCGAGTTCGTTTAGCTGCAGTTAGATGTTTACATTCTCTTTCTAGAAGTGTGCAACAGCTTCGCACAACGTTTCAAGATCATGCAGTTTGGAGGCCCCTCATGCAATTACTTCATGGTGCAGATAAAGGGTTGGAAGGTATCATATTATTGTTGGTAATGATAAATAAATATACAATGCATACAATTTACTGATCCAATATGATTTTGTTATCATTTCTTCATAGGTAGAACAGAAAGTGAAGATGATTTATTGACTGTTGCCTCAAGCACTTTGTGTAATTTATTATTAGAATTCAGTCCAAGCAAAGAACCAATTCTTGAATCTGGCGGAGTAGAACTATTGTGTTCTCTTACCAAACGACCCGATCCAGCATTACGATTAAATGGCATTTGGGCTTTGATGAATGTTGCTTTTCAAGCGGAACAACGTGTGAAGTCACAAATATTATCTTGCTTAGGCACTGACCAAATCTTTCGTCTTTTGGCTGATCCAGAATTAGCAGTTTTAATGAAGACGCTTGGTTTGTTACGAAATTTGCTTTCTACAAAAGCACACATAGATCGTATAATGGGTGAACATGCAGCTCATTTTATGCAAGCAGTTATATTAGTATTAGAAGATCCAGAACACCCAGCAGATGTAAAGGAACAAGCTCTCTGTATTTTGGCAAATGTAGCTGACGGTGATCGCGCCAGAGATCATATAATGGCTAATGAGGATGTTTTAAAGAAGCTAATGGATTACATGGTAAATATTAGTCGTTTTGTATATATTAAGAGAGACTAATTAGTATTCTAATAACTAATTAGTAATGTAAATAACTGTATATATTACCGAATCTTTTATTATATATTTCATTATCATAGATGCATAGCAATGTAAAGCTACAAGTTGCAGCAATTTTTTGCGTGTGCAATTTAGTGTGGAGAGAAGAACCTGGAGCAGCACAACGTCAAGCACGTTTAAAAGAATTAGGCCTTTATCGTATTCTTCAACAATTACGTCACACGAAAGATTCTCAACTATTTGATAAGTATGTTGCTATTTATTTTTTACTTTTTCTATATTAAAAGTCATTACACATGTATATTAAAAACATAGAGCATGCAATATAACATATATAATGAAGTTTTAACGTTATTATTATTTTTATTCCAGAGTAAAAACTGCCATGGCACAATTCTATGATGCATGAACATTGATCATGTTAATGACGAAGGTTAGATTTTGAATTTGTGAATTTTTTATTTGAATGATATTATTTGATGTAGAATTAATACTGTGATCCTGTGCTTTTGTTAATACATAAGCATCTTAAACCTACTGAAATAAGGTGAAAACAATATTTCTAAGCCTGAGCTTGTAGCTTATTTACACTATATTTATTTTATTTAAAGAAAAAGAATTATCTTAGAGAATGAACATATACTTTACGTATAGGAGAGAAGGTATGAATGCTGCTTGGTACCTTCCGAGTACCTTTCAAATAAAATAGTTTTTAATCCGAGTTCTCGATTGCAATAAGGAGAATCAAACATTTAGAAACATTACAAATACAAGAAAATATGAGAGTGCTTATATACATTCGATGTTTCAGTGCATCTTCTGGCAAATTGTACTATAATCTTTACATAGTAATCACATAATACATTTTATTATCGTGAGAACAAAATTTTTTTCATATATTTTAAATAAATATTTGACTAGTAGACCTTAATACATGTTTGGAGCTTGTATCTTTGGTAGAGAGCTTGTATGAAAAATTTATGAAATGGAAATATATCTCTTTATCATGGTTATGTTTAAACCATACTCTTAAAATATATAAATTTAATTATATTTTTAATTATTTTGAATAGCTTAAATGCAGGTATAGATTTATGCAATCACGTAATGTTGATAATGGATGAATATTTCATCAACACTCAGTATGCATAATGAAAAATAAAGCATCATTCTTTGTCCTGTTTATGCAACTAATCATGTTGTGACAATATCATATCAACGTCATACAGATTATACAGGTGCATCTCCATCATTACCCAAGCTTTCCATTGGATTATTAGCTAGTGGATCGAGTTCTGCAAATAAATCTAACCATGAATTACCTTTGCCCTTTCCAACCCTGTTTTTTTTCTGCAAAAATAAATGTACTATTAATCAAATATTACATATATATAAACATTTGATATATGGAAACTATTTCGGATATCTTAACGTAAAAAATTACCTTATCATCTGTATTTGTAAGTTGCATATCCTTCTGTCCAACACCAAGTGTTGCATCACCTAAACTTTGTTTTAATATATTTGGTGGCAAAAAGGTATCATTTAATATAGCATCCCACTCATTTGAGTTACTACTTTCATCTTTGTCATTAATAATGTCATTTAAAAATGCAGCATTTTCTGAAGTCAATAATTGTAATGGTTGAGTGCTCTGGGTGCTTTGGTTTTCTGATACTGTAGAAGAAAAGTCTGTTAAGTTAAAACCTGTATCGCATATATCAAATACATCCATTGCCAAATCCAGATCTGACAAACTTTTATCTATATCTAAATGAGTTTTCACATTTATTTTGTCTATTTTTTGTTTGCTATCATTTATAGATTTATTTATTTCAAGGTTCAAATCTCCAAAAAATTGATCGAGTTCTCTGTTATGTTCGCTATTAAGATGTTCTACTATTCCATTTTTGGTTGAACTAGTATTTAAATCTTTTGACTCCAATACATCTTTCGGGTCAGATTCGATATCTAAGAGTTTCTCATTTTGTTTATCTGTACATTCTGTAATTGGTTTTATCTCTTCAGCTTCTTCAACATTATCATGATAATCCGTTTCAAAAAATAATAATCTGAAATAAAAAAAATTGGTATTTCATTAGAAAAAAAATTTCTTATATCACAAATAATCTTATTTTTAATCTTTAACTTACTTATCTTTATTATCAGGATCATCATCCCCACCAGTTTCCTGTGCCAATTTAGAAGAGGTTTCTGCAAGTTCTCTTACAACCATAAAATCGTATCTTTGATAGCCTTTGAAGCTATTCGCTATTGTAGAATAAGCTTGTGCAGATTTTTTAGTAAAATTAAGCAGAGTACTTTGATATAAAACTAAGGCATGGCTAAACATATTACATCTGGCAGCAGCTAACAAATCTACTTTCTGTAGGCAGTCCAAAGCCAAGTTATCAAATGCTAGTTTCCCTCTATATTTTAAATAAAGAAATGTATGTGGTAAACTATATCATAGACAGATGGTTCATATTATTTCAAAAGAAATATTATTAATTATAGATAAAAAAGCTTACTGTCTGACACGTGTTTGAACCTTTCGAAATCTCTCCAATTGTTTAGAGGTATCCGGATCCAATTCTTGAGAAATGTTCTTCATCCATGATAATGCAGCTCGATATTCTGTCCGTGCTTTTTCCATTGACTGAACATTTTGCAATGTATCTTCTATAGCTCTTTGTCTAAATGTTTCAACCTCTTGATATAACCTTCCCAATGGTACTCTTAGAGCGAGTCTTTGTTGTCCAGAATAAGACAAAGATTTTCCAACAGCTAACATCATTTTGCCAGCTCTTGTTTTATCTTGTTTACCAGCTTCTTTTAGAAAACGGCCCATAGCATTTTCTTCTTGCGCAAGATCTAGAAATCGAAGATATGATGGTTATAAACATTATTGTTTCATTACTGTTTGGATAATTATAATTTGAGAATCATTTTTAGGATTATACTTACTGCATAATCTTTCTTGATATTTATCAATAACTCTTTGCAAATAGAAACAGGATTCTTGAATACTACGAAATAATTCCAGTTTGGCATCCAATTCTGCATCTGAAGCAACTATGCAGTCATCTTCTTTTTTTCCTAATTTACGAGATAAGGCTTGTTTTGTTACCCAATATTGATGTTGCATCTTAATAATTGGCGAATCATTTTGTGCATTTGACTTCTGTATCCAGCGATCAAACGAATTTCCCGATATTCCTGAATTGTTTCTATCACTTTTAACATAGAAAAATTGTTAATCTTATTTAATTTTATTAATTTTATTAATATAAAATAATCTGATTAAAAAAAGAAAGTATGTATTTACATAAGCATTTCCAATAGCTTTATTCATTTACTGATATAGATCTAATCAAAGCAAAAGAAATGAAAATAGAACGATTTTATAAGTTTTTATCTATTTGTAAATATTACTGAAAAAAAACTTACTACGTATTCATGACGATTACTATTCATTCGTTTTATATTGATTGGTATGACGAAAAACGATACATTCGATCAACGCATTAATGTATTTACACGTTTAATACTAGTTTGACGTTTCAAGCGTATGTCATGTTACTGCCGTTTTACAATCATGGCTACGTTCGCTTAGAGCAGTAAAAGGCTTGTATACATGTAAACGATATTTCATATACAAAAAATTCCAGAAATTGGATTTTTTATTACGCGCATTTGTTATTATACGAAAGGTACATAAAGTTTACGATAAAATAAAAGAAAAATAGTGTCAGATATATTTAGTTATTTTAATATCTTGAACGATTTATTTTATTTCGTACATGTGAATACAACTTTCAGTGAATACTTGCTATGACAATAGATAGTATCTATAGTATTCACATTTTTTTCTTTGTTCTGCCATATAGATAATTTCATTTTTCGAAAATTTTCTTTTTTTTCTTTTAGTAGATTTTCTTAGCGAATGAATAGATTTTATAAACATTTCATTTGCAAATAAAAATTAATTCTTTCAACATATTTTTTCTACACACAGGAATTGATCGCCTAACATTCAGGAATATTGATCGCCTAAAAGCGTTGAGTAAATGATAGTACTGATAAAAAGTCAATTTGATAAAAAGAAATAAAATTAAAAATTTTATAATCTATATTAGTATAGAGATCTGATGTATTAACAGAAATGAGTAACGTAATTTACCATATCATATTTATACAAGATGTTTGTTTCAAAAAGAGTTCAATCAAGTAACGTAAGAGCGCACCACTGTACAATGATAGGACAACCCCTTATGACAGACAAAATTCTTACATTCGTGTATGATGCGATAAACAAGGTAAAAAGCAGATGTAGATAATAAAATAGCATTTGAAACTATAATAAAAATATTAGTAAGAAAAGCATAAATGAACGTTATACGATAATATACGAACGAGATAAGATCCTTTACGTCTAATCCGTGAAAACGAGGACAATACGTTTGAGGTTTTAAACGATCATAACCGACGATCATAATCGATGAATGTAGCGTAAAGGAAAACGATAATGGTGCAGACATTCGGCGACAATCCTGTAAGGATGTTGCTTCATTTATAGTCGCCTTTTATGGTCATTTCTCACAAGAGATATTAATGCTTTAGATCGCCATAAGCATTTGCTAAAACAATCAGGAAAAATTATGTAGAAGAAGTACATATGTGTGGAATAACGAATCAAAATCAGATCTTCTGATAACAGAAAGAATTTTGAAAGTTAGGATAATGGATGATGATAGAAATTTTAAAAGTCCTCACTTACCTCGTAATCGCGTCCGTGTCAAACTTAGTCAAAAAGTTGTCAGACGAAAGAAGAAGAGAAGTTCATCCGCGCGCGAAGCGAATCGGAAAATATTCATTTAATTATAAGAATCGAGAACATCAAAGAAAATTTTAGAAGATTTTGGAATATTCGAAAGGAATGGTAGAAAATGAAGAATACGAAACAGTTCAAGTAGGGCCATCGTCGATTAAGCTGCAGGCGAATGGTTTCTTTTATCCTGAACTTATTTTCTTAAACTTTTCGGGTAATATCCACACTTTATTCCTTTCAAAGAAAAGGAGAATTTTCGTTGGTAAGCTTAAAATCTGAAACATATAGAGTAAAAAAGGGGAAAGTTACGTTTAATTACTGGCCTGGAATCAATCGACCATCGTCGTCTCGAGTTTAAAACGAGCTGGCTCTTTAAGTATTTGTTTCGTGTCCGTTAACTTAATCATTGTAAATCATATAACACTATTGCCGCTGAGAAGATCGGTAATAACACTTAATCACGACTCATATCAAGAGTCATCACGCAAATGATAGGTAAAGGGTTAATGACTCAAGTAGTAAGCATAATGTTACGAGCAAAAGGATGTTGCACTGTAATTTTAAAGCTTCCAACTACCATTAAGAATAATCGAGATCTCAGATGCGGTTCTATAGCTATCTTCGAAGTACATAATATTTTATAACAGTTGCGTACTCTTGATGTATCCCTTCCGCTTATCCGGCCCTCCGAAATCAACTATTTACGGCTAACGATTCCACAATAGAAGCACGAATTTAGGGTTAATAAGAAAATCGAATCCTTCCGACCAGCAACGCCAAGGTAAAATATTAGAGATTGTAAAATATGGCTTGCAAAACGTGATGCCTATACTCGTCCGATCGAAACAATGTATCAGCGAATCTGATATTTCTGAACCCGAATGCACATAATTAGAACACGAATGTATATCTGGTTAGCCTTCTCGCAGGCGCCAGCAACCTACGCACATCCTACAACCTGTCCTATATTTTCCAAGCCCTCATAAACGTATAAGCGAAATTTTATGAAAGGAAAGTCTCGATGTTTATCGACGTACGAATAGTTTTATTTATTTTTTTGACTTATCTCTGATACTATATAAATATCTCTGATAGTATATAATAAAGAACAATAGATATTATGATATAAAGATCACCGCGCGTAATTACGCAATTAATAGTTTTCTTCGAATTCAATTACCACGATAAATGTAGCAAAGGATAATGCGAATTCGCTAGAGAAACAGCCTTTGCAGTTGCTCTATCGTTACCATAATCTGTAATATTCAAACTGTAGAAGTCTTCTATCTATGTAGATTTCTCACTCGTTACATAAGTGAAGTCAATTAAATGATCCTGTATTACATTTAGGAAGCGTTAGTAATGAGTTAGACGCGAAAAGATATAGATCGAAAATTAATTATAGCACGAGTCCTTTTCGAATAACTTTCTTTCGTTTTCATTTTTGAGTTCGATCTGCGAAGCAGTGTCTACTCCTTGATAAAGAGTTCGATTTGCATTCTGCTGAGATGTGAAATAAAAGAAATCTTTGAATCTTGAATTCATCTCGAAGAATAACATTTAAAAGGGCAACAAAATTCCTTATAATTTTTCTTACGTATCTTTGTCGCAGCTGTCAGTATACCGAGGATAGGATACATGACAGCAGCGGTGATAAATACTGAATTACGCAGATCCTTTTGGTGCGAAGGCGCCAATAGGTCTGGCTCCCATTTCTCCCTAGAACTACCTCAGCATTTACTTTTCCCTTCTGTTTTTTTTTCTGTTGGTTTCTTTCAATCCATCTGGGACGCTGAATTAATTGCCTCACTGCTTATATTAAAAATGATAATTTCCTACCGTTGACTGGCAACTCGTTAGATTCTCGCTCGAAGAGAATATATGCTAATACAAATAGAAAATATGGTAAATAAATATTTTGCAGATCGTACAATTTAGAAAAGTCATTCTCGACATAAATCATCACAATAAAAATCGCCCGACGTGAAGGAAAGATACAAAAGTCACACAAAAGAAGCTCGAGTCGTCTAACGAATATTTGTCAAGTCTTGCTTGTTGCTTTTAATGAGCATATTCCACGTCATCGCGACGAGTTAATTGTTTCTTAAAATAATTGCTCGAATGTACGATCAACGGTATCATCGTCTTTAACTTTTCTAATAGCGAAGCTTACTAGAATTTCCAATTTTCTTTTTCTATTTTCTTTCGAGAACGAACTATTTTTCTTACTTTTTCTGTAAATAATACATGATTTCACTTTCATTAATTTCTTGAGGCAAACTTTTATTTCATTTTTGTTTCCTTATCTTTCTGTTTTTCTACGTAAATACGTACATACAGTTACGATGTATACGTTCGTGCCTTCATTTATTACGGCTCTCGGAAAAATGACGAGCTGTATTAAAGCATCCATTGCTTTAGAGACAACTATCTTCTATTCCGTGTGCTTTACGCGATACGAAAGGAAAATTAAAATATTCGAAGGAGCCTTCGTTGTAGACATAAAAGTAACCATTGTGTATCTTCTTCCACGGTACTGATATATCAAATATATATATAGATATATATGTAACTATAAATATAAATTGCGAAGTTCATTTTGAAATTAAGATCTTCGAAGGGCACCAATTCCAGACTCTTGATTTCTTTCAAACATTTCGAATGCGCCTTCCCACGTAAATTCATCGAGCGTACGTAATCGTAACTAGAACTCCGAGACTCGTCGAATGTTTTTTTACTAAAAAAATAAATGAAAATCTCAAATTAAAAAGAATGTACACTTTTGCGAACTCATTGTTAATAATTAATTAAAAAGTTTTTTTTATGAAAAAATAATGAAGGAACATAGGTGTATAGATAAATCAAAGACAGCAATCAACGGACGACAGTCAAATTTGTTGAAGAATAAGAAAAATGCAAGTTAATTTGATTTCGCACGATTCGTTGACTTACGCCAGTTTCTGTCATTCATATTTTCATTGTGTAGACGGTCCTCTACAACCGGAGCCACAAATATCGTGGCGTCATTCATGAAAGTTCATTCATAAGCACATTTAAGAAACGTCGATGCTCGATGTCGAGACGCGGAGTCTGCCGGCTATATTTTTTCTCTTTCCTCTTTCTCTTTTTCTTACTCCCTCTTCTGGCACCGTTCGTGGTTTCGTTGGATTTTCTGTAATATTATCGTGAATTTCTGGGTGGAGACTAAGCTCGATGACGTAATAAGAATCGCGTACGTCCTGTCAGGGAAAGGAGAAACGCGGGGATGACGATGACGACGATGGTGGTGGTTTGTGGTATTGGTAGTAGCGGTGGTGGTGGTGGTGTTGGTGGTGTTGGCGGTGGTGGTGGTGGTGGTGGTGGTGGTGCAAGCATCGACAATGGTGGGTAGGATTGTAGGAGAAATCTCTTGGTGGTACGGAAGAAGAACCAAGAAGGGGGTGAGAGCTCGCGCTCGGTATAAATGTAGCCCGCGCAAGCTCCACCAATCACTCGCCCTGTAACCTCCAAACTCCGCGCTACCAACAACCCCCTCCTTATTTTACCCAGTGAACGACGACCCGCCACCCTCGACAGAAACTCGTGCCTCGTGACAACCTCGTGGTGGTTGCTTCTTCTTACTAGAGAATCCTCAGAATAAGGAGATCTGCCACAAGATATTTCTTCGACTTTGAAGATTTCCAACGCAAGAATGTCGACGGTGAGGATTAAAATCCGACTCTCCGCTTGTTTCTTTTTCTTATTCTTTTCCTCTTCTTCTACTTTGTTTTTCGATCATTAGTTGATCACAAAAGTGACTGTTTCTTTCTTTTTTCTTTTACTTCTCTTATGTCAGTGCGTTTCGTGTTTCACGATTAAGAAGATTACTAAAGATTCTCTTCAATTTAAATTATATCGAAAAGTGATACACAGGAGAAAGTGACGAGCTTACTTTTTCTTTTTCTTGTTTTTTTTTTCTTTTTTTTAAGAACAGTCTGAAATATGTACTTCCGTCTTTTTCCACTTTACAATTAAAGTAATTCTTTCTTCGTGCGATATCGAAAATTGAATCGTAAAAAGGCAAATCGTAGCGTTTATATGTATTTTTTTAAAAAATAAGATAATCTTCTCGATATTGAGAAAACGAGAGTAGGTTGAAATTCGCTGAACAAGTTTTTCAACGACTACTACTTTGTAGATTATTATTCGGGCAGGAAGTTACATTCGGACGCAGTCCTTTATAACCCTTCGTTTCGTATCTCGAAAGAGCAATTGAAAACGCAAACGTATTAGCTACGTCAGAACTACTCGTAAAATTCACTTCGGAAAATGTGCTACGAAAATTGTTTAAACTTTCGCTCGTTCGTTTCCTCGTATACACGTCGATAACAAATCGTATTAAAGTCTGTAAAAAGTATCTACATGCCAAAAATATAATTAGAGTATTACTTGAGAAATGCAGGATACTCGTATTCGCGAATAAATTTCATTCAACGTAGGTACTTAAATGTTAGAACCAAAAACTTTGCACTTTTAACGAACTTTTGATGTAAAATCCTTTCTATTATTTATGATTATCACTATACAAAGAGAAAATACGAACGAGTATATACACAGATAGATAGCTACATCCAAGACACTGCGTCTACTTGTGCAGTTGCCAAATAAACTTTTGCTCTTCCAAAAATCT
Source organism: Vespula vulgaris (assembly GCF_905475345.1). Taxonomy (NCBI): domain Eukaryota; kingdom Metazoa; phylum Arthropoda; class Insecta; order Hymenoptera; family Vespidae; genus Vespula; species Vespula vulgaris. The sequence continues at coordinate 407,060 of NC_066590.1, forward strand.
AGAAATGCTGAAAAGTATTTCATTTTCCTGCGTCCAATCGTACCTTATTACGTATTCGCGAATTTATGAAAATTGGATTAAATTTCATTTTGCGAGTTTAATCTATTCAAAATTGAACCGAAATAATTTTATCAACATTTGTTACAGAACCATAGAAATCACCTTATAAATATTTTATCCTTTGTAAAATTGTATTTAAATGCAACGTTAATCTATTTGTAATTAAGTCGCGTAATATAATCAACCGAAGAGAAAACTTGTAAATGATAAACCGCGATAAAACACTAGAAATAAAGACTAAAGGATGGAAGAAGAAGAAAAAAACAATTTGGTAAAAAGGATACGTGATTTAAAAAGATTCTCGTGGATCAAGCTAATGAATTAGGATATTTACGGGATTAGACGAAAACGAGGCTAAACGCTTAACGCGAAGTAAAGAATCGAAGATCGCGGTCCACGACCTCGTCGATTGATCTTGATAAAATCGAAAAATAAGTGCCTTCGAATTTTGCGCGAAAGCAAAGAAAAGATTCAATGGCGACAGAGGGACGCAACGGAGCTCGAAGAAAAAGGAATCTTTTTATATGCCACGAGACAGAGAGTCGCCGCTACGTCCTACATCCGCGATAGAGAAACTGCGTTACGTTTCTATCTGTATCTCTATCTCTATTGTTATTACCGTCTCTCCCTTCTCCTTTTGTCGTATCGAAGAATATCGAATAAAATGCAAACCATCGACGTATCATGTTTTTGTTCGTTATCAATCATCGTAAATTCAACATCGTCAATACAAATGCTGATGAAATCTTATGAATTATCTTATGGATCAAGAATACTCGTGTAGATTTCGTCAAACGTGACGGCAGTTTCTATCTAAAATCAAAATCATTGTTCTATCATTTGTTTCGCTTAAAGGAAGCCCGGTATTACAAGAATCTCGAAAATGATGGAGAGGGTGAACGTTAAAGATTTCTATTGTACGAACTTTAACCGGATATCACAAGTCAGCGGGGTAGAAACGTTTTTGCGAAAAATCGACTAAAATTTCCCTTCCATTATTTCTTTTCGCTTTCTAATCGTTTAACCATTTCTCATCTTACAATCTATTCGATATCTTTTTTCACCACTTCTCCGATTTCGGAAAAACCTTCGTGCTTGAGTAAACGTGGCGTCATTCGTTCTTTGGCTAGTCCACTATCGATTCCAAAAACTGTTCGGTGATCTATTTTAATAGATTTTGCTTTGTGAACATAGTTTACTGTCTTTCTTCACAAACATCGGCTAAAAGTTTCGGTTAAGAGTTTATCATGGCTTTGTAAATTGATATCAAAATCTATATCATAGAGTCCTATCCTAGAGAATTTCATCGTCGCTTCTCCATTTCATTTTCGCAAAATACAAATTAGCGATTAATTAATAAAATATGAAATCGATATTACGTCAAAGCTATTTAATCAAAGTACGAAGGTGATACGTACAACGGAACTCATCGTGTATCGCGAATCGACGCGTTTCGCGCTCAAAGGTTTATTGATTAATCTTGCTAATAACGTGACCCCATGGTGTTACTTTATACGAAGCTTGTACGTGGCCGCATAATTAGATCGTAAATCGTCATCCTGGCATCTTACACGCATTGCTTGATGTAAAAATCCAGAGAGAGAAAGAGGGGAACAGAGAGAGAGAGAGAGAGAGAGAGAGAGTATTGCTAATGATCTTAATGCAATGTTTCTAATGTTACGTTGTAGTTGTACGATGCTTCATAAAATGTAAATATTTCATAACTAAGAAAGAACGCGTTATACTCGGTATATTCGTAAACATTTCGAAGATTAATACTTATTTTTCATTAAGCATATTGTCGACGCTAACGACCGAAATGGTTATATATAAACTCGTATTTATAAACAAGATACTTTTGCCGTGATGCTTTTCAGAAGAACGAACGATTGAATGATTTCCAAACGATATTTGTAAAAACAAAAACAAATATTCTATGTGAATAGATCGCTTTTCTTTTCTCTCATTATTTCTTTTTATTATCAATTCCATGAATCCATCGATTTTCTCTCCATTTACGATGAGTTTCGAAAAACTTCGATATCGTTTTCAGTGAATCAGCATAAAAGCTCGTTCAGAAATATTTCGGTATATTGATGCAAATAACCATTAATTTTCTTTTTAATAAACCTTCACATCGATGATCACTCGCAAATAATTGTGTAAATCGTCAAAATACATCCTTCTATGAAAAGGAGACGCTGCAATTGTTGCGGCTACCAGCAGCCTTTTTCGAGCTACACCACCAATCCATTTGTATAATTTCCGCAATTTCGATTGCCGCTAATTAACTAAATTCAGTCAGCTGCGACATTCGCGTAAACACCTACTCTCTCTCTCTCTCTCTCTCTCTCTCTCTCTCTCTCTCTCTCTCTCTCTCTCTCTCTTTCTCTCTTTAACATGTGTGCGTATGTGGGTCCTTTGATAAAATTTCAATCGACGAGCGAATCCACGGCTGAGGCAAACTAATGATTCGCAATAAAATCCTTAGAAAATTTTATCCAAATATATTAAATCTTATTTTAAATCATCATTCAAGTAAGACTGATTAAACTCGTCAAAATGGACAAGTTTATTGATTTAACGATACGAGAACGTACGATTAAGAAGATTGCGTTAATATTATTAAAATCTCTCTCTCTCTCTCTCTCTCTCTCTCACTTTCTCAACGTTATTATATATTTGATATATAAATATATACATACATACATACATACATACATACATACATATATATATATATGATTTTGCTTGAATATTCTACTTTATTAAATGCGGTATAAAATGAAAAGGGAAGAACGATCGATGCCGAGGCAAAGTTTCTTTCGTGATCTCGCTATATTTTTTTACCCCTCTGCGAGTAAGTAATCTTTGGGGAGGTAACAATTCGGTGAATTCGTATTTGCTTATCGCTTATTGCTACTTGTTAACTGATAAAGATCGACGCATTTATCCGTCGAAGAAAAATGCTTACCATTGAATTTCGATTACCATGAGAATCGATTAAATTTTTAAGTGTTCCTTCGTGAGCGATGAGATTGTTTTGGAGATTTTAAATATTTGAAAATCCAGGCGCGAAAATCCAAACACGTAGAATAATGAAAGACATAAGTATTCTCGTTGGTGGATATTCTTACTTATTATAGGATAAATAACGATAAACAAGGATAAAGATGAAATGAGCCGAGGAAAAGAAAGTTATCGGTCGCATATTCGAAAAAGGCATCACGCGAGACTCTTTTATGAGGTGTACGCTACGTGATCGGTGCGTCAATCCCTTCGATAGTTACTCACAATTAGTTACCATCCCATTTTGAAGAGTAAAGACGAGAATTCTAATGTCTTTTCCTAATAATTCGAGTATCGAGTAAAATAACGAAAACAAAATCATTGTACGATTTATGAGAACATCGATCTTTTCCGATTAGTATTCGATATAACAAATAAAGATTATTCATTTCGACGATCTTCGAGAATCTTTCGACGTATGTTCCTCATTTCTTTCGACATATGTCCATCTTTTCTTTCTCTTTTTTATTCCAAATGTGGTGTATGTACTTATCATGTGTCGTAGTTTTACTGCTATAACTCGACAAATATTGTAGAAAAAATATGAGAAATGTGTGGTGCACGCTCGATAGAAACATCTTCTATCGTAAGATCCTATTATTTTCAAGAGAAATGTTGGACAACATATATCCAGTTATAGGAGCAAATTATTTTCTTTTCCTTTTATACTTTTTCTCTTATATGAAAGAAACAACACTGTTTTTCGTCAATTCCCGTCGTACTCGTTACTGAAACTAACAAGAGAAACTATATTTGAAGCGACCAAAGAGATTTCTTTGTTTTAAATTGACGCATATCCTAGAAAATATAAAAATATCGGACGCTTGTTTTCTCTTATATCAATACGATTCTTAATTTCATTAGTTATAATATAATTATTATATTTTCATTATATTACACATACAAAGTAAACATATATAGAGTTATATAATATAAAAGTTGCTAGTATTCGTATTATAATGCCTTTAAATAAATGAATCTAAATTTGTTATCTAACAATGAATGTTTCAGTTTAAGAATTTCTTTCGGCGATGCATCATCTTCATCCCTCTCTTCGCTTGCTGTGTACAAGCATGGTCGGACTACAGTTGGTTCGACGATGTGGATTGCGAGTAAGTACACACACTTGTTAATAATTATTAATTTACTTATATTTAATATGTAATAAAAATAAGGAACTATTATATGATAATGATATAATTTGAATATTGATTGTCATTTTGTAGAAAGTTTCCCTATCACCCTACTTGTCGAGGTCAGATGTTGAAGAAACGAATGAATACAATTGGAGTTTATAAAGAATGCGATGAATCCAAAAGGGATAGAAATTGTTTGAATGGCGAAATGAAATCACAGGAGACCAATCGACACTTCGTCTCGAATCCAAGATCTAAATTTTGGAAAAGCCTTCTCGAGAGCGTAAGTAACTGCTAAGTTTCACTTATTGTTAGATGAGTCTTTAGATGCAGATATTTGAATATTTTCCTTTTATTTAGGGAGTCAATCTGGATACCATCTACGATATTTACGGTTCGGATTATGACAAACAATCGAGAAAAAGGAAGTATATCAACCAAAGAATACCGTTGATCGATGCGATCTTTCTATCAGACCTGACCAACTCGAACGACTATTAATTTGAAGAATGCCGAAATAAATGTCATGTGTTAAGCGCAAATATCTCACAAATTCTAATTTTCTATAAATGCCTTACTCTTTTGCTCATATTTCATACATTGACTTTTAATCTTATTTACGTATTCAGATCTATGTACATTTATTTCCTCGTGTATATGCATGTAAAAATTTTGAAATTAAAAATACGTACTGATTTTCTTGAGAAATACATCGAAGAAGAAGAATTATTTCCTTTCGCCTTGTCTTTTCTGCTTTGCGAATATATTTGTACTATTTTTCGCTTGTGAAATACATAAGTAACGTAGAACGATAGATCTTGTATCATCTATATTCGTTTGATATACTTAAGAAAATAAAAACCACGATTAAAAAAATATATTTATTATATTCTGTAAAATGTCAAAATCTCTCTATTTTCATCTACATATGATATGTGTGTTGAAAGTACGAGTATCTTTATGTACAAATAATGAAAATTTATTCCTCCAAGTAATAAAGATTAACGAAATATCGTATCATTGTATCATTTTCAATATACTTACCTATATTTACTTCCTCTATAAACCATTTCTAATACTGTATAAGAAAACAAAGAAAAATTCAGTAAAAACGTGTGTGTGTGTATATATATATATATATATATATATATATATATATATAGAATATACTTGGTGAACGCATGACTCCGTATTCTCTATCGAAAGAATATGTGGTTATGTGTGTTTACATATTTCGCACGAATCTTATAACCACTGAAGTAATATTGTGTTCTTATTTAAAGTTATTATAAATAAAAGAAACGTTCATTTGATTCTTAACTACATAATTAAAGGAATTAGCTATTTAATATGAATAATTTAATAAAATCGATTATTAAAAAAGAGTGTAGAAATCGTGCAGATTTAGTTTTGAGGTTATCTCGCAATATTAATTATAAATCAGGAGTAATAAATAAAATGGTAAAATCCAAAGAAAAATTCAATTATGTTATTAATGTTCGGACATATGGTAATCAGTTTATTAATGAAAGAAAACGGTGCAATGACCAAAACTTATATATTTACGACGATGTAAATTCAGATGGTCGAATTACGGAAAATCAATATGCTCGTCAATATCTTCAACATTCTATTCATTTCAATGAAACAATTGTACCGCAAAGAAAAGTGGAAGTAATAGTTACAGACGAAGAAGCAGAAAAATTATTAAACAGAAATTGGTCAACAGTTGATACCGTTGAAGTAGTTTCTGCTTTCAGGATATTGTCATATAATATCATAAATAAAAGTGATGATGATGTTAACGAAATAAGATATAAATGTATCTTGAATGCTTTAAAGGAAAATATTAATAATCTTACAGATAATTTACTACAAGAAGTATTATTTAATTTATTACCATTTCAAAAATATTTACAAGATACAAAAAGCTTTAAAGATTTAATTAAATTGCTTGATAGGCATTGTGAAAAACAATATAAACAATGGTCTATTAATAAAATGTTTTTAATAGCTGATACATTTTATTGTCTTGACGTATATAAAAATAGTAATTTTATATGGAAATTATTAAGAAAAATGAATTCAAAGCTAAACAAACTAACACCAAAAAATTTAGTACAACTTATGTTTTTTGTTAATATTAATCGTAAAACTCCATTAAATATGTATGAAGTAGAAGTCATTTTAGAAGAACATTTAAACGATCTTTCTATAAACGAATTAGGTATAATAGCAATGGGATTTTTTAAAAGTAAGACAAAAATTAAAAATCCCAAACTTATAAAAGCAATCATAAATCGTTTAATTTGTGAAATAAACAAAGCAGATGATATTACCATATCAGCTTTATTAAAACTGATACGGTAATGATTTATTGATAATTAATATTAACTATAATTAAAAAATATATATATATTACTAAATTTATATATGTATAATTAATAATAATAATAAAATAATTGTATGTATCATTTACAGGTATAGCATGAAATATGACGAAATGATTAACTTCAAAATGTTACTAGATAGCATTATACCAATTCTCTCAAAACTCAACTTACAATGTTTAATGCATATAATACATGTTTATGCTAAAGTACATATGTACACGAAGCCATTACTGGATACAGTTATAACAAGGTAATTCTAAATATGTTTAATACGAATTAAAAATAATAAACATATATTTTTCTTAGAAAAATTTATAAATAAACCAATTTGTGAAGAATAATAAAACTTTCATGCAATTATTTAGGATGTATAATGAAATAAAGACTGCAAGATTAAAAGATATAGAAAAATTAACATATGCCTTAAATATATTCTCTGTTGACACTACACATCCTATATATGATAAAATAATTGAGGAAATTACTAGTCGTTTATCTAATGATAAGACAGAGATATTTAAGCAAGTACTTTTTAAAACTATACTTTTATCATTTATCAAAATTGGTTTTAAATGTAGACAAGCTGTAATGTTTCTTTTATAGATATCCATGGATGTATGTTAGTATATTACGATATTTAGCAATTAGAGGTGTATTTCCCCTCCATTTGATAAAATTAGCAATGGATCCGTCTTTTATAAACTTAAGAACTGATGCTTATATACTTGGCTGGGAACATTCTTTATTAGAATATTATCTGAAGATAGAAAAACCTGAGTATACCGGTCCATTCCTTTCAGAAGGTATTCTTCTAACTTCAACAAAGGTATATATATAAGTAATATATATTAAAAGATTACACTTTAATAATGTATGCATTTTTAATAGCGACAATGGGAGATAATGCAAATGAACAGAAAATCCATGATAGACAAGATATTTACTGAAATTGTATATGTCTTGAAGGTATGACTATATTTGTATTTAGATTAAAGAATTAATGTGTATAAATAATACAATAATATAATAATATATTAATATTAGGAAATCATTCTAAATGATATAAATTTGTATACTGGTAGAATATTACCTCATTCTGTAAAAAATCATGTTGTATTTGGTCTGGATGAAAAACAGAATTTTATCTCAGCTGAATCAATTTTATCAAAAATACCTGATATTAACATCAAGAGAATAGATGATACATTTCCAAAAAACGTAAAATGGATAGTACTTGTCGTAGTACATTATAAGCATACAATTAGAGAAACTAATGAACCAACAGGTATTATAGTAGCAAAATTAAGGCAACTAAAACATATTGGATACACACCTATTCTAGTAAGTTTAATATTGTTATATTGATACAAATCGTTAATTTTAATATAAAATAAAATTTGTGAATTATATTTTAGATAACAGGTAATAATTGGTTAAAACATTCAAATATAAGAGAGAAAAAGGATTATTTACTACATCTCATAAAAAATACGTAATATTTCTTCTATTTTTATCTTAACTTTATAAAAACTTAAGTTCGTTAAAAAATTAATATTACATTCGCAATGTTACATTTAATAATATATGTATATATGTAATCTATTCTTTAATATAGTATTCATTTACTATAAACTCGATCGAATTCCTATTCTATTTTTTACACATATATATGAAACATATAATATATTATAAAAGAAACCATATATCACAGACATACTTTTTCAAGTATAAATTACATTTTTTCAAGTGTCATCATTCCTACGATCTCTAAAATTATAGAAAGTATTTTACATTAATAGATAGTAAAAAACTTCAAACAGAATAAATTTAATTCTTTGAAATAAAAACAAATAACCACCTATTTTTTCCAAAAAGATATGATTTCAAGACCATGATATTTCATTTCTGTATTATTGACATTTTAAAAAATTTCAATCCAGTATTTTCTAACGATTTTATTTATCTATACTAATATTACTTTGCATCATAGATTTTCTGTAAATTACAAAGCTTTCGAAATTTGGTACTATATACATATTTTATATAAGCCTCTACTAAATGATTACCACTAATTTTGACTAAATATTTTAGACAATAAAATTGACTATAAAAAAGATTTTCACCATTTATAAAATATGTTAATTCAATTAAAACAATTTCTGCCTAAGACATTTTTCCCAATGCATAAAAGCATTAAGTAATTAAATAGTACACTCTGTATATTATCATTATTCTTCATTTGTCCTTTTTTATATCTTAATATAGTAATACATATATACATCAACAAATAGGAATGATATAAAAGAAAGTTAATTATTAACAAATCCGTGTATTAATTTTTTACTATATTCGTAAGTTATAAATAACATTGCAGTCGCTGGTATTGTTCTTATTAAAGTTGGTTTTAAACCATTGTACAATGCCCCAATTCCTTCCTGTTCTATAATATCTTTCATGACCACTAAAGCAGGTGTTTTTAGATTTTGTACCTTCAAAAATGATAACGAAAGATTAATAAAAATATCAAAATTATTAAATATTATTGGAATGAATCATTGAATAAATCAAAAGATATTACTGACTTGTATTCTACTTTTAACTACATCTGCTGGAAAAATTACAAGCCAGAGAACCGTACCACCCACAGCACCAGCTATCATTGTTTTCTGCCAACCAATATCATCTCTCTTTTGATTTGGTTTTGCTAAAAGCTCTCTTGTAACTTCATATCCACCAAAAAAGAAGAAATAGCCTGGCATTTCTCTGACTATGGTCGACGTTAGTCCCATAAATAAACCTCTTATACCTTGTTCTCTAAGAATATTTCTTGTCAACTCCCATGGTCCTATTCGTGTCTGTACAATAATTAATATCCACAAAATAATATTTTAATAATACATTATATATATATATATATATATATATATATATATATTTTGTATATGAAAAAGTATATGGATCGTTTTTCATTACCGTAATTTTGTTCGTTGTATTCATTTGATTTTGCATTTCATGCATTGCTTGTAATTTACACTTTATAAGTTCTGTTGGGCATAATGTCAATGAAGAAAAGAATGCAGCAAAAAATCCAGCACATGCATTGCCTAGTGAACTAAGATCTTCAACTTTTTCTATACCTTTATATTATACGTATAAAGTTAGAAAACAAGATTGATTTACAATAAATAATATAACTATCTTCAAAAAAATATTTACCTAATATCTTGGAAACAACTTTTTGACATCCACCGTAAGCAGTGAATAATACTGAATTTTCAGCTACATTAGCTACAACAGCAGGCACAGTTCCTGCGTACAAACCTCTTATTATTCCATCTGTTTTTACTGTTTTTACAAAGCAGTTTATCATTCCTTTATATATAGATGGAAACGTTTGCATTTTTACTTTCACTGTATCCAATGGTTGACCGACATATACTAATGCTATTCCACCTATAAAAATGAAAAATTTTCATTGAAAAACTATTATCATGACTTCTTTTCATTATATCGATTGTCTAATATCGTTCTCTTATCAATTAAAAAATATTAAAGAGATGATTATTTGGAAACAAACTTGAAGAATTGCAAGTCACGAGATGACGAGATATCACTTTATAAATAACGATTGTACAAAAGACAAACTGACATTCTTTAATAGAAAGAATCAGAAATAAAAATATAAGACACGATAATGACTCAATATTTGGAATTTATTATTATAAATTTACCAAGTGAACCAGCGACAAAATCGATGAATCCATCCTTTAAATTGCTCATATAATCTTGTTTTTTTTCTACGGATTCAAGCGTCATTTTTAAGTTTTATGAATACTATATTTATATACACGATAAGAATGGAAGTACAAATACGATAAACACGTGCTTGAATAACATTCGAAACTTTGACTGAAATGAGCCTTCCAATCTGTGGCTTTGGCCGTAAATATAAACGCATGCGCATTGCGAGATCTATAGGTTACATTATGATCCAGTTAGGGATCGAGTGCTTGATAACAGCGGCATTCGTAGTCTTTATCACAAATATAGAATCTGTAGCAGATAAGCTCACATAAATAAAATTCGACATCAGATTTTGCATTTGATCGAAATAAAGAATTCGTTAAATTGTCGCCGTTAAATATTTTCTCTAAAATATTTAACTCTTTTTATTCGTTATTTACAAAATTAAGTTTTTTATATAATGCTCTTAATTTATCCATTTTCATCGAAAAAAAAATTTGATTATTTGGATATAAATGTTCGACTTAGGAAGAATGAATTATTCTAACATAATACCGATCGCATATCATTATTGCTCGTTACTGTTGAACGAAATATCTTGATAATGTTGCTAAGTTACAGAAAGACGCAAAGAGAAACACCGTTGTATGGTTACTATGGCAACGCAGAAATACCAAATAAAAAGCAATAAATCACTAAAAATTTCTAGACACTCTCTTAACACGCGATAGTAGCAGCACATGTCAAATCCCTTTAAATTAGATAGAACGAAGGTACCGACCTCACGACAAGAAATTCACTTTTAATCTTGTTATCGTCCTCAAAAGATCATCCTTTGGACGTTTACGTTTAAAATCGCGTGTAATGAAATATTCAAGAAAATAGGAGAACGAGAAAAAGAGAGACAGAGAGACAGAGAGAGAGAGAGAGAGAGAGAGAAAGCGAGCGCGCGCAAAAGAGAGAGAGAGAGAGAGAAAATAAGAAAAAGAAAAAGACAGAAGGAATCGGAATTACGATGGTCCATTGAGCAAAGTCCCTAAACGATGATCGTACTCTGCCTATTCCAGAGTGCACATATGTGTATGCATGACGTACGCGACAGTCGTATACTTCAAAAAGATGGATTTTCTCTCGTATCAGCTCGATTAAAAGATCTCACCGAAGGTCTACCTTCGTAAAGAGAAAGAACGAGTTCGCGTAGACTCGAACTCAACGACGATAGGAAACGTTAGGCGAATTGCAGATTCGATCGTTACTCAAAAAAGTGTGAAAGTGTGCGTCGCGATCGGATCTGCCATGATAGATCCGAACGCGTCTTCGCGGCGCCCGAAAATAGTCGAGAATCATTGGGAAAATGCGTGAATACTGTTATAAGGAGCGTTCCTTCGTGGTAAGTATGCTCCTTGGCGAAATCTTCGCATTTTCCTTAGTCCGACGAATTAACTGACAAGGGATATCAATCCACTTAGCGGCTCGCTTCTCTTCCGAAAAGGCAGAGCCGTGCAAAGCGCTCGGGTTCTACCTGCGCCATTAGCGTTTAGGGCATGGTCGTCGTTCGTCCGTACCTTCCTGCACAATTGTCAAAATAACTGAAAAACATTACGAAAGATCGTACGGCCGCGTTTTTCTTACATTCGCTCTACTTCTCTCAATTCGATCGACGATGCAAAACGGTTTAATCAGTATGCGCTTCGATCGATAACGCTGTGTTATACAAAACTTTTTCCAACCGCTGTCTCGCAAGACGGTCGCGATGACTTTTCAAGTAAAGATTTATCCTTCTTCTTCATTCGTCTTTTATTCCTTCTTCTTTATTTTCTTCTATTACGAAAGCTTCTTTCGACTATATCGAATTCCGATCGACCTATCTTTTGCATTCAATTGGAGCTATATTAATTAATACTTCTATGAGTTCGTTATATTTACTATTTACAATATACGTTTCCCGTTCAATCTACGTTCAACGAGTTTTTTGATCGATCTTATTAAAAAATAACTTGAAATTAACCAACATGCCCTTCTGTTTAATTACGGATGATAACTTAAATTTTATGAAATAGCATGTGACATGTATCTTCCAATCGTTGCAAACTGTCATAACTTTATCATGTGTTTGTAGTAAAAGTCCGGATTGCAGAATGGTGGTAGATTGCTTGTCAATCCAAGGCTCAGCAGCTGCAGCAAGGAAGCAGGAGCGAAGGCTAGGTGGATCTGTTGGTGCAAAAATGCAATCAAATGCCCTTAATAGCGGGGGTGGAGGTGGAGGTGGAATGACACCAAAAGAACTTTCAGATAACGATGACCTAGCTACTTCCCTCGTGCTAGATCCATATTTAGGATTTACCACTCACAAAATGAATATAAGGTATATTATATAAATTAAACAAAATTAATTAAATTTAATTTTTTTAATTTGATTTTATTCTACTAGATGTTTTATTTTTTACTTTCGACTTTATATATTTTTTTAATTGTAGATACAGGCCACCCAAAGCAAATAAGGAAGACTTGCGCAAAATTATTTGTGAATTTATCCAAACTCAAAATTATGAAAAGGCATATAAAAAGCTTATGGGTGGGGATTGGGGGGCAAGACTTCCACACACTAAATCTAAACAGCAACAGATCAATTTGGAAAAACATGTGAGTAATGTTGAAAAGAATTATCCTGTTATACTTGATACGAATTTCAGAAACATTATAAATTATCTTTCATAGATTTATCGGTATTTGAGAGTTTTCGATAAGGATTCTGGATTTGCCATCGAACCGTGTTATAGATATAGTTTAGAAGAGCAAAAAGGAGCAAAAATATGTGCTACTCGTAAATGGTTAAAGCATGAAAAAATATCTTGTCTCGTTGGTTGTATCGCAGAACTTAGTGAAAAGGTTTGTTGGAGTGTGTCAAATTGAGGACAAATTATGTATATCCGAATAGACTATAATATTTCTTTTCTCATATAGGAAGAAGCTGCTCTGCTCCACCCGGGAAAAAATGATTTTTCAGTGATGTACAGTTGCAGAAAAAATTGTGCACAATTGTGGTTAGGTCCTGCTGCATATATAAATCACGATTGCAGAGCCAATTGCAAAGTTAATAAATATATATTTGTCATATTTAATGAGATTTATTTTGCAATGCCTTATGTATGAAATATATTTATATACTTTTTGATATTCTTAGTTTGTAGCTACTGGTCGAGATACTGCGTGCGTCAAGGTATTACGAGATATCGAAATAGGTGAGGAAATAACTTGTTTCTACGCGGAAGATTTCTTTGGAGATGGAAATTGTTATTGCGAATGTGAAACGTGCGAAAGAAGAGGAACTGGAGCATTTGCCAGCCAGAAACCTGGAGAAGAACTTTCTTCTGGTAGTTCAAACACAAAGTGTTTTGCAAGAATCTTATATCACTTGTCATAAAAATCTTGAAACATTTTAGGATACCGCTTGAGAGAAACAGATAATCGCATCAATAGAACAAAACATCGACAGCAACCATTGGGTAGAAACAAACAACAAGCTGATGGTGCTTTAACTGAAAAAAATGCAGTCCTTGTTGACAATGCAGCTATTGCACCGCAATCTCTTAGTATGAAGGAATTGCGACGCAAAGGACTTACAAAGTATGACGCGGAACTTTTGATTGCGCAAGGCTGTAGATTTTCAGATATTGCTCAACAGCAGTCATCAATAAATAATGGAGAAAATGTCTTGCAAACTTCTCGACCTCATCCTTATACCAGTACTAATTCTGTGACAAGAAATCTTAGGAACAAAGTTCAACACAACAAATGCGAAAATAACAGCAATGAAAGAAATGTAAAAACTGGTCAAAGTCTTAGAGCTTCCAGGTAATATCCAATTAAACTAAATATTTTATTTCATACCATCTTGTTTGTCCTGTTTAAATTGATTTTATATGTATTCATATACAGGCTTCAAAAGAGAACAGAGTCTAAGAGATCAAAGAATAATGAAAAAACTGAGTCCACTTGTTTGGATGTACCTATAGAAAAAACTTCTACAGAATCAAGTGATCATAAAGAAGAACTGGATAGAACAATAGTAGATAAAGAAACTGTATATTCGAGAGTGCCGAAACATCATGTTCATAATACATCATCTTCGTCTCCGAATTTTGAGACTGATCTTCGAAATTCAATTCGCAATGCATCAAAGCAATTAACTTCCTCTGCCTTTCAGAAAGAATGTTCTGTTAGATTAATTGTTGGAAATACGAGACATACGAATAACGATAACGTAGAAGAGAAAGAAATACCTAAGCTTGCGGTAGAAGTTGATCCAAATATTATAAATAATATTGACACTTTCAGTTATAAAAAAAGACATTATAGTACAAATTCCTGTGATTCAGTTCAAGTAAGTTCCACATCCCTGCCTCATGTTGATCATATAAGTGCCACAAATAATCATGAACCAGCTTTACAAAATACAAATACATCTAACACTTTTTGCTGCACTTTAGCGAATACGCAAAATGTTAATGAAAAAGGCAACCTCTGTGAAACATCTGAAAAAATATCTAATAATTGTATTAATAAGTTAACAAAATGTTCCAAATCAGTGTTAGTAGATGATGTGAAAGATGATAGTAATGTTGTATATAATGAATTTCCTCAGGAGCTCAATTGTTATAATTCAGCGATATATAGAAAAATTCCTCGGAATACTGATTTTCGAGAATCCAATAGAACACCTTCTATTCCGTGTGAAATCAGATCTGATGATGAGTGTCACAAAATGGATACTGCAAGTATAATAATAGTGGATAAATGTGATAGAGTGAAAGAAAAGGTGGAAAATCTTGTGAGTGATCCAGCGAATACTTCTGTTACTGTTGGATTTTGTGAACTTGATACTGTTAAAGATACTGCCAATATAAAGAGTGATTGTGAAAGTGTTCAAATGTCTTGTAATGCAATTTTGGATCATACAAATGAGGTTGATCCAAAAGGCAATATGTATTTTAAAAATATTAAAAACAAAGTGGATATTAAACCTGAAGACTGTGAAATACCTGAAGTCAGTACAACAGACAGTGAATCTAAACTTCTAATGGCAAAAGAAATTAGCACAAACTTAAGTAGAATTGAAGAAAATGACTGCAATGCGAGTGTTAATGATACAAATTCTGAGGATAGTTGTAGTTTTACAATGAAAAGATCCATGCATCAACAGAAGGAGATAACAGACATGCCGTTAAAATCACGGAAGAGTCAGAAAAGTACAAAACGTTCTCCAAAATCTCGATTCAATGATATTGTAACTGTTTCACAATGTCGTACGGAAGATAGTGCAAATACAGTGGTAGCAAAGAATTGTGCTAAAACGGAAAAGGAAAAAAGTAGACTGACAAGGAGTCAAAGGAGGGATCAGCAAAGACCACAGACTTCTGAAATTGGAGTAGCGGATGATGATTCAGGCATACAGGGTGATATATATGAATTTAGTGAAAAGGAAAGTAACTTGGAGGATATTGGTATACCATCAATAATACGACGCGGTAAATGTGAAAATCGTCATATATCTGGAGTTTCGTCGCATTTACAAGAAGTACAGTGTAATAACGAATATAATAAAACTGATCCTCCGATATTGATGCCTGAAGAACCATGGCCCCCATCTAGTAGTCTGAGTCATACGACAGAAACAGATATCAGTAGCCAATCAAGAGAAAACTCTGTTGATGTTGGTGAGAGTTTGAAAAGGTATATTTTTCAGTTATGTCTTTTAATTTCAGACATTTTTTATTATATATATATATTATATATTTTTAATTAATATCCACATTATATATAAACAAAAATTGAAGTGTTATTTTTTCAGATTGACTGTTTGCAACAATGGTAGTATAGAAAAAAGATCAACGTTATCTGAGTGTCAATGGCAGACTGATAGTAGTAATTGTCGAGTTTGTCCTACAACTCCTGAAAGAACTGGTGGTAGATTAAAACTTACATTACGTATGAAACGTTCTCCAGTTTTAGATGATATTGTAGAATCAGGTACTAGTCTAAGTGAAGACAGTTATGAGCCTGAATACGAAGTATTACGCGTTGAAGGAGTGGAAAGAAGTAAACGTCGGAAGAAACATAAAACTCGGGATCGAGAAAGACGGCACAAGAAACGCGAGTTAAATCTTGATCCGCCTCCACCACCTATGAAAAGATTAAGATTAATTTTTGGAAATGAAACACACACTATTGATCTGCCACATTCTTAACAGCTATAAAATTCATTGTGTATACACTATCATTGATTATACAGACTATTATTATGATTATAATTACGCACGAAAGTTTAAGCCTCCTTGTCCTTTAAGACTTCATGACTATTGTTTACGATTTATTATTAACAAAGGAGAAAATGATCTATTAGTATTGTCACAATTATACCCATATTTCCAATTTTCCTTAACTCCCTAATTTATTCCTTGTTCTTTTAAATTAAAATGTACTTATTCCTATAACAACGAATAGCTAAAGGCCTAGTAATGTTCTCCAGATATGGTTATAAATTGAACAAGATATGATGTTGTTTTTATATAAACAAAAGAAATATCATCTATAAATTCCATATGTGAAACAAAAATTGGCAAATTATATCAGATCGTAAGATTAGTCCATAATACATAGATATTGGTGCAAAATAGTTTCATATAAGTACATAAAGATATTACACAAATAAAATGACTTGCTAATAAAAGTGATCGTAATCTAGATAAAGCAATTTTTTTTTTACTTCTATTATGTCGATTAGTAAACGAAATATTAATAGACATATATCTGAAAAACTTTACTCTCTTCCAACTTTAATGTTTTATGATAAAACATTAAAAAAATATACATTTTAGTGGCAATTTGAAACATAAATTAATAAAATTAATGAATTAAATCGAAAAATTTTTCTCATGCAGAATTTATATAATATTAATTCTTTTTTAATGGTGAAAAACTGATTAAGTAGGACAAGGTATACTACACACTGTGTCTTTGTGTGTTACTGCAGGCAACACTGATAAAAAAGGAGGATCCATACACTTATACTATGTATAATAATTAATACTAAATAATTGAATTGGCTAAATAATAGCTAGTATGTAATAATTATTATTCCCAAATGCGTGATCGAATGTTATGATAACATTGTAAATAATACTTATATTATATATAAATATGTGTGTACGTTGGTGCCTATTGAAAACTATGTACACACATATTTGTGTGTAAAAAGAATTCATACTTGTATTCTGTATCTGGATGTACTACAATGCCTTGATACAAATTAATGTCAGAGAAAAGCATTGCACATACCAGGGTATACTGAATGCTATCATTAAAATTATTATGAAGAAGTATTACAAGAAAATTTAGTTAGTGATGCAGGCTATGAAATGCTTACTTGAATATCCAGATTCTTTTGATGATTACAAGCAGTCGTTAATAATATACCTTTCGAATATTACATTTTCTGTTATATTTATCGGTATAACGTGACGTGATCACTTCAATTTATATGTTATAATCGAAATCGCTAACATAGCACTAATAGTAAAAGGCTGTTATGTTTATTGACAAATTACAGCCTATTTAAAACATTTTAAAATTCATTAAATAGCAAAAAGATTATGCACATACTTTTGGTGTGAGCATATGCTATTGTACATAAAATTGTAATGTTTTATTGAGATATTTACCAGATAAAGGTTCTTATTTCAATTATATTTTACGCGATATAATAAATAAGTTTATTATCTAAATGGGCCGTTACTTGTAATATAAGTACTATTTGGATCTGTATTATACATGTTATTTAATAATTAGGTGTATATTTGCTTATTATTTAGGAACTAATGCTTATGGCAAATTATAAGGGGAATTACAAGTGACAGATTCTATATCACTGCAATTGCAATAAAAATATCTTCATAATAATAAATAACAAAGTAAGCAGCGATGACACCAACAGAAAAAATATTGAAAATTCCAACAAAAATATTTATGAGTTATATTTGCATAAAACTTGTTTCAGTTCGCATGTTATATGATTTAGACAGTGCTTTTTTTTACTATAATGAATTAACATAGTGACATATATATAAATAAATACAAAATAATATGACAGAAGTTAAACTCTAATAGTTAATATGTAAAAGATTATATCTATTTTTGTGCCTCTTTTCTGCATGGCTATGGTACAAAATGCAATGAAAACAAGCAATCATTAATATATTTTTATGTGTTTCGTATCAATAATTTTTGTGATAAAAGCAATGTAAATATTATCAAATAATACTAAATATTTTTCTTAGTTTTCTCTTTCTTTGGAGAATATTTAAGTCAACAAAATATGAGTATTGCCTCCTTGATATATTATTCCAATGTCTCATGAAAACAGGTAATGGGTACAATAGGACAACTTAACAATACGTAATTAAAAGTAATTTTGTAACAAATTATTTACCAACAAGTTCAATATTTTATTTACATGCAAGAATCAATGATTTACATGTAACTCTTATATTCTATAGATAGGCACTTATTAAATTATATAAAGTAGTGAATGAAATTAACGAAGAAGTATGTAAAATTGAAAAAGTAAACAAAATGGATTTTATCAGATTGAAATTTTTACTTGTTAAGATCCTTTTCTTTTTTTCTAAAATTGAAAAGTACATAAACAATGTTTACTTTATATTTATTTCAATACTCTGTGAATTTTATAGAATTTTATTAAAATTTTTTATATAATAACGTTAATCGTTATATGCATTGATTATCTCAAATATAATCTAAACGTAGCGGCCCATTTTGTCTAAGCTTCGATGATGAAAGAAAAAGACTCATATGACAATAGAAGATTATAAAATTGTGGTTCTTCATGTAGTTTGAATAACGTATTTTCGATGGATTTGCACGATGAAGAAAATACTACGTCCATATTTTGAATGCGTTAAAATATGTATTATCGAACAAGAAAATTGAGAAGAAATGATACGTGCGAGTAAATTTTCAAAATTAAACCTATCTCATAACTATTAAACTCATAAATATGTAGCTTTCATTGTCGGCAGAATTTACATCACTGCCACTAAAAAAATTCTTTTTTAGCACATACGAGACTGCGGAGTGCAATGTCGTTATAATTATTATAATTATAGACGAGTTTTACGTATGACATTAGGGGAAAAAAATATTCTTGAATATTCATCGGAGTAATTCAACATATTTTCATCTTCATCTGTACATTATAATTGTATTGTTGTCTTTGTTGAGCAATTCGACAAATGATTTATGAAAAAAAATATATATATAAAATGTATATTATCACATTATTATTTTCTATGATTTAAGATATAGTAATAAATCAATCACATAACGCAATATTTGCTCGATATTCCATACATAATAAACGTGTTTCTTTTCTTTCCTCTTTTTTCGACTCGATTCTTTGACTGTGTATTTATTGTGTGTGTGTATACGAATCTGTTTTTCTTTGTGTACATGTATGTGTTATCTTTTTCTTTTTTCTTTTTTAGACGTATTCTTTTTTATAACCATTATATCGTTATTATTTTTATGATTTCACAAAAATCCAGACTAAACACGAACTATGTTTTTTAAATGAGTTTGTATCTCGTAGGCGTTCATTTAATCGCTGGAATCTTTTCTTGTCTGGAACATATCTATTAATGAACCGATTCACATAAAGACGTCTTACTTCTATTAACATTCGGCGAGTCCGTATATCAAATGCATATCTGCCATTTTACAGTATAATAGTTTGAATAATTCATTACCACAGTATCAACTACTTATTGTCAAATTGATGCTACAAGAACAAAGCGATATAAGCCCTAAAACACGTCTGACAAACAGCATAGCACAGTTTTGCTGTATCGACTGCTTTCAGCGAGAGTACAACCAGTAATAATCTTAGTAAACAGATCGAAAAATAATATATATATACAAACAGATCAACTTGGAAACAAGAACAAATAAGCGACATGTTTATATAAACTCTTCACACTGTTTAGTATCCTTTGACTTATCCACCAATGAAATGGAACCCACGTATTACGAAAAATATAATTACAAAACTGAATGTTTATTTATTTTATTTATATCAAATCATGTATTAAATCATATATACCAAAATAATATAAAGACATATTTAAAACATATATATTATTTAGATAACTTAATAGCGTTACTGTTTTATAAAAATTATTTTTTATATAAGTAATTAATGATCAATTTTTTGCAGAGTGTGTGTATGTGTGTGTGTGTGTGTACGTGATGTATGTGTGTATGTATACCGCTACGCCATCGTATGATGCGAAGCATGCGTCAAATGCTTGGTAAAAAAACGCGGGTTTTTGATACGTATTATTATAAACATATTATATTATTTTGTTATATTTTATCAATTTTATTTTTGTTTAAATAATTATTCTATGCAAAAGTGTGAAATGATTTCCAATTGTCAATCATTCACCGATCTAAATCTTAATTCGTGGATCATTAGTCAATGCAATTCTATGGGTAAAAATAATTACTTTTTGTTTTCTATTTATATACATATATACATATTATAAATTTTTATCATAAATAAAAGCAGTATTATGTACGTGAAGAACAAATACTTAATTTGATTTGTATACGATCTTTTGTTTATCTAAATTATACCTAACCTTTTTACGCCAAAGAATAATTGTTAATTTTATATCTTTACATTTGTAGGATTAAAGAAACCAACGCCAATTCAGCAACAATGTATTCCGCGTATACTTGCTGGCGATAATTGTATAGGATGTGCTAAGACAGGAAGTGGTAAAACACTTGCTTTTGCACTTCCTATATTACAAAAATTATGTGAAGATCCTTATGGCATTTTTGCTCTCATATTAACACCTACAAGAGAACTTGCATTTCAAGTATGTGTTTTATAAAATACTTTTAAAAAACCTTTTATTCATATAGGATTACAATCTATAATATTTGCTATTCACAGATAGCTGATCAGTTTGCTGCTATTGGAAAATCAATCAATTTGAAAAAATGTGTAATTGTCGGAGGAATGGATATGATGGTACAAGGTTTAGAATTAGCAAAAAAGCCACATGTAGTAGTAGCAACTCCTGGACGATTAGCGGATCATATAGAAAGTTGTAATACATTTTCCTTGGAAAAAATTAAGTTCTTAGTATTGGATGAAGCTGACAGGTTACTAGGTGGATCTTTTGATGAACAACTAAAAATTATACTTCCAACTTTATCTAAACAAAAACAAGTTTTGTTATTTAGTGCTACAATAACGGATGCTCTTGATAAAGCAAAACATCTTGCCCCTGGGAAAGTATGGCAATTATATTTGTATCTATTATGATGTCTATATATATATATATATCATTTATTACTACTATTTAAGGTATTCATGTGGGAAGCAAAAGATGAATCTGGTATTGCTACAGTGAAAGAACTTGATCAACGTTATGTTTTATGCCCCAAAGATGCTATTGATTCTTTTCTTGTAGAAGTTGTAAGAACATTTCGCATAACAAATGAGACTGGATCCATTATGATATTTACAGATACTTGCAAGTAAGAGATATCTGTAGATATATATTTCTTTCAGAAGTGTTTTTGAAATATGTTATTTTTTGCAGGAATTGTCAATTGTTATCTATGACATTGAATGAAGTAGGATTTATAAATGTTGCACTCCATGCAATGATAAAACAGAAAGAACGTTTAGCAGCTCTTAATAAATTTAAGTCAAATCATATAAAAATTTTGATAGCAACTGATGTCGCGGCAAGAGGTTTAGATATAACTGGCGTAGAATTAGTAATTAATCATACGATACCAAACGTACCAAAAGAGTATATTCATAGAGTTGGTAGAACAGCAAGAGCAGGTAAAGGTGGTATGGCAATCAGTTTGATAACACCATATGATATAAAATTATTACATGCGATTGAGGATATTATTGGAACAAAATTAATTGAATACAAGATAGATGGTAAGACACTTTCCAATACTAAATTCTGTGTGATGAAAAAATCTATTTTTCTTATATATAACAAAAATTGATCCTTTGTAGACGAAGAAGTTGTCACAATCTTAACCCAGGTATCCGTGGCAAAAAGAGAAGCAGAAATAAAATTAGATGAAGCTGACTTTTATGAGAAGAAAATAATTAATAAGAGAAAAAAGTTACTCTTGGAAGGGAAAGACCCGGACGAAATTGATTTAATTTTACAAGAACATAAAAAACGTCGAAAACTCCAAAAAAAAAAAAAAGAAATATCGCATAATGAAAACAGATAATACAGATTGAATTATACATTTCTAATAATGTAAATAAATGTATCTTTATGAAGTATACATTTGTATTTGAAACAACTTGTATTACAAAAAAGGTACAAAATCATTCGCAATTACGAATTTAATAAAATTTACATATATTTTAATATATTTTTTGCAAAAATATGTTACAAAGATTTCAATTTAAAATAGTCACGAATACGTTCAGTCTTAAAAATATATTTCAAAAATACTTATTATTTTAATGTATCCTTTCGCCTTAAGTAATTACGATCGTTTTACTTTCTGTAGATGATACACAGTATATTCCATTAATGAGATTATATATACGATTTATTTTTAAAAAGTAAAAATTTTTCTATATTAAATTGATTGTATATAAAACTGATCTTTTTAATGTGACATTGCACATATAATATTAGTAAATTACATATATAGATACTAAATAACAATGAATGGTGTACATATACCACATAGACATAGATGAATATAAAGATGTTAATAATATTTATATTCAATCATCTATTTTAATTTAGCCTTGAGCTGTAATTTTATCTTTATTCTTGATTAAGTTTAACATCCCTAAAAATGCATGAAGTTCTGCTACATATTCTTTCGGATATTTTCGATAATGTCCTACATGTGGTGATCCATCAAATATTTTGACATAAGTCTGCAATTAAATAAATTGAAATTGATTGGAAGAAATATTTGTATTGTTACAAAAATATCCATATCAATGTTTGTCTTTACCTTTATACCTAAAGATTCCCATGAATCCCTTACTCTCATGTTACTACTTACTGGTCCCACAGGATCTACATTACTTATTAGAAAAAGTGCTGGACTGCGTATTAAATTTGTATGAAACATCTGACTAGAACGAAGATAATACTGTGTAGATTGCTTGTAAAATGCTTTCATATGATAGCTAAAAATTCAAAAAAGTTATTAGTTTGGAAATTAATCTACTGCATTATTTTTATATTACTTATAGTACATGTTTTTTGTAGCTTACATTAAATATTTTTTTATAATAGATTGCAACAAAGGGTTATTAGGAAATATAGCACGTGGTGTGCCTATAACCAATTCGGTAATATCTGCAGCACTGTCCCATACATGACCAATAATTCTATCAATAACATTATTATATTTTTCACGATCGCTATGTACATGAGTTAAAACTTCACCCCATATATAACCAGCCACAGAAAATCCATGCAACATAATTTGTTGATAATCTTGATTCTCTTGTAAGAATGTCAACAAATCTGCTGCAATTATCTACAAATAAAACATATTTGATATAATTATTAAGTGTCATATAATTTATATATTATTTAATTTCATATATATTAACACATTATATTTTTATCTCTTGATTCTAAATGATCTGATATAAGATTGTTTAAAACTCACTCTGGATCCTTTTTCAGGCCACATAAGCTGCCATGGAGTGATAGTTACTAATGTAACATCAAATCCTTGTTGTAAATACAAATCAGCAAATTTCATAAAGTGTTTCTCTTTAGCTAAAAGCCAACAAATTAAAACTAGCAAAGGTCGTTTTTCTGATGAATTAGAAGTTTGCACTGTGTATTTTGATACTCTAATATCATTATCATGGGAGATAAACTTTATATTCTTAGTAATCTCACAAGTTGACAACAATCTGGGAGCTATTAGCATAATAGCCTATTAATAAAAACGTATTAAAATAATTACTTCTAGTGATTATTTCAAACATATAACATTTAGATAAATTATGAAACAAAAATTATTACCATATTTTGTCTATTTATTAATTGTTTGGATTGTAGACGATAATTAAATCGTTTCCATAAAAAGGAAGACATTATTCTTCCATGTATCATTATGGCAACAAGAATTTATTCCAATACCTACAATATAATCAGTTTTGAATCGAATAAATTCTAATCGTGATCGCGCACATGTAAAATTATTTCTGCTAAATTTTTTCTTAGCAAAATAACATGTTCACTTCGGTATATTCCAATTGAGTTTATTGACGTTTTGCGAAAAAGCATCAAAATCGTGAGAAAGATATTTGATTCATAACAACTGCTTTCCTATTCCGTCGATGTCCGATAACATAAGGCAGGATCAAAGTCCGATTTTCTACATTTTTAACGTGCTTTTTTTCTATAATCAGACGTAAAATCTGATTATTACTTACTCTTTAGATTAAAACACATCAAATTAAGATATAAATACTTGAAGAAAAGTTACGTTGTTGTGTAAACAGCCAATGATACGTTCAACAGTTATCATTAAGTTCGTCATATCCTTGTAAATCGTTGCTGATTCGATCCACAAGCCAATTCAAATTAAAATCAACCTACATACCTGCCTATACGAAGGAACGTAATTTATTTTAAAGATCGTATTTTAACTGCGATCGAACTATACACGAAAAATAATAATAATAACAATAATAGTAGTAGTAGTAGAGTAGTAGTAATAATAATAATAATAATAATAATAATAATAATAATAATAATAATAATAATAATAATAAAAACAAATCAGACAGTAAATAAAAAATTTGGAAAATTTGGTGTGTGCCACATCGAGATGAAAAAAAGTGATCGATTTAAAATACCAAATTGTAAAAATAAGAAAGAAGACGTTGGATAAAGATGCTCTGCGTAATTTGAGATTAAACTTACGAGATGCAACTCAGTCGACGAAGAAGCATTAGAGCAGACTGCCTTCGACGAGACTTCGACGCATACTAAAAATGATTGTAGCTATATGGATATTACGTCTATAGTTGCGTGTCAGTACATACGCACTGTATAATTAACTGCACGATACATAAGCTACAAACAGAATCGCGCATGCTCCTATGTCAACGGACTATCGCTTGATATATTAATAAAATAAGAGATTATTATTTTCCATCAAAGATCTATTCTAAACGGATATTAAATGTTTCAATCCGATCTTTACCTTTGATACCCGATATACTTTATTTTTTTTTGCAAATTTTATCACATTTCTATCTCTCTTGCGTGAACGTAGTTTTAACTAGCATACAACACTCGTGATTAACAAAGTGTGAAAGTAAAATTGCCAACATAACGTTTCCCCAATTATTTTTTTAACTTTTACTCCTTGTTACTATGTCCCAATGTTTGAGAAATGCAGCAACCTCGACGCAATTTGGACGAAATCTATAAAGTAAATATCAATAATTTTATCGGGTTTTGTTGAATGTTTTCTTTGTATCCAATGACCTTCATTGATACATGAATGATGAATTAATCGTTTATCACGCTTTCGTAACGCGAGAAACATTTAAGACGATAAAATGTTCATTGTTCGTTAATAAACTTCATTTCGTCGCGAGCTTTATTTCATCTACGGCATTGGCACGAATAACCAATGTTCTTATCATCATGGATAATTTGCAAATATAAATTTATTATATAATATCATTAATATGACGATATTTGAAACGATATATTTATCTCCTAGGCGATAGTATGTTACCAATTTTTAAATGGTTAGCACCGCAAGTATCTCATTTCAAATTGTAC
This sequence comes from Vespula vulgaris, assembly GCF_905475345.1. Classification (NCBI taxonomy): domain Eukaryota; kingdom Metazoa; phylum Arthropoda; class Insecta; order Hymenoptera; family Vespidae; genus Vespula; species Vespula vulgaris. Next base: position 433,382 of record NC_066590.1, read on the forward strand.
AGTCTGTGCAATTGCGCTTCGTATCGAGCACGGTCTTCCGAAGACCGCATGAATGAGCTAAACTGCAATGCATCATTCGTCTTGGCTCTTTATTTCTATTTCAAGAATACTATGCTTTTAGTATACATTGAAATATATTATCGGACGTGCTATTTTTTTAAATAACACAAAGTAAATGAAAAACGATATATATATATACACATACATAAAAATTGGTGATAGGCATTCATTGTTTTATTACAGCTCTTATATATCGATTATTTAAATATCATTTAAATATTCGTATAATTGTAGATACGTAAATTACACTGTGGACACAACATCAAGATAAATTTTATGGATTATTATATACTAATGACAGAAATATTTCGTACTGATTTATATCGAATAATTAATTAATGTGTCCCATTTGCAGTCCTGAAGAAACATTGTAAATTATTATAACTTAAACAAATTTAACATATATATTAAAATTACAATTTTTACAAAGCTCCAAAATTCAATTTGACGTACGAAATATTATTAAATCGTTAAATATTATTAAATCGCTAATAAAGTATTTAACAGATTGCACCAACTATAAATCATGTGCAGTCGATTTAATTTTTCTTTATAACAAATATCATGGAGCGTTGCTTCGTGATTTAATAAATTAATAAAAAAGAAAAAAATGTTAAAAAAGTTCTAAAATTACGATATCTTATTGCAATATATATCATGGAATTTTATATATTTTATATTTACAGTAATTATATTCCTAAATACGTTCGCATTAGTTTTATTTATATTGGTGCCTTGTATATCGAGTATATGGATGATTATATTTATTCATTGATATAGCATTAGAGGTCAAATTCACAATATAATGAAGGATTTACTTTTGTGCCATTAAATATGACATGTTATTGCTGTATTAAATGTTGGACTTTGTAGCACGAATTATCTAATTTGTAGCATGAATATTTAACCGATGATAAGATATCTCTCTCCTCTTTTTATGCTGCCCCTAAGCATACCGTTTAAATTGATTTCGTATAAAATACTCCCTATAAATATATTGCATAATATAATTTTAAATATATATTATTTAGTTGAAGAACTATTATGTGAGAAATAGTCCACTATTACAAAATTCTATCATTTTTTCTGCACAAATATATATGCGCAATAAGGATAAAGGATATTATTATTTGTAATTATAGTACAGCCCAGCATTTTCCTCCAATGCTAATCAAACTGATTAAGTTTAGAATGATACACTTGAACACAAGTAGTTCTTCTATGAATATAGTTATACTTAAGATTTTAGATGTCTATTCATGATTATTTCATCTAAGAAAGTAATCAATGTATTATAAACCTGTGTATACTAATCGATTGAGATGTCTTAAGCATTCATTTTGCGATATATCTTATATAATCATTCTGTGTGTTACGAGAACGATTTTATTATTTACATTACCTTCAATTTTGTATTCTCTAGATATATATTCTCTAATGTTATCATATTTTGAAGATTAAACTGATTCGTATATAACAGATACATACGTATATATGTATTTGGTACATGAAGATCTATAAAAGAGGTCATAAATTTATACCAAAAGATAGTTAGTGTACTATAAACTTTTGAAATAATTAGCAGTAGCATGAGTAATTTTTCATATATATATATATATATATATATATATATATATATATATATATATATATATATATATATATAGCAGAAAACATTATATAGGATACAGTAACATTAGTTTGAAATTGCTGCTTCTGTACCACCTTGAATTGACTTAATAATACTGTTAATAAAAGAAAAAAAGAAAAAAAAAGAAAAAAAAAGAAAAAAAAAGAACAAGTTATTTTCATATTAAAAAATATCTATGAGATTATCGATGATATGTAAATATTACGAATTGTTAAGATAAATTCAAATTTTCAAATAATGATTTTTAACTAATGCTATTGCTATTTTTATGTACTGGTAATATAAATATGTTACATATACCCGTAACAATTCGAATATATATGTATATATATGTATATAATATTTATATACATTACTTATAATGGCAGCGTTATTGAATTAATGAAACAGAAAGCATTAAAACAACATTAGCAAAAAATATTTCTTTACAACAGTCACTTTTAAGTGGCAGTATAAACATTGCACAAAACGTGTGTTATTACCTAGTCATCCCTGTACTTACTATGTTATCAATGGCAGTATAAGTCAACGTATCAGCGTATTTATGTACATTATGCTGTCTCCTATCTCATATAAATAGTATATAAACTGTAAGCACATTTTACACGTGTAATACATAATATACGGGATTCCTTTGACTGATTATGATCGTGTCCATCTTAATTGGAGCATTAATTTGTTATGCGATATTGACAGTTTTTGATAATTCATTAAGAAATTATTTGTGAATTCTTACTTTTGTCATGACTTAGTATTTTTTCGCTATATTATACTATGCTAATTATATACATGTTTCCAACACCAGTCGACCTTGAGCTGGTTCTCAGAAAGCTTCCACAAAACTTGCGGGAAAAAGACCGGTGCGTCCAGTACGTTGTTGCGTCCCTTTATACCATCCATCATCACGTTTTTTATGTACATAAATTATATCACCTACTCGTAGTTCTAGTTCAAATTCGCTATTAGGTGGATATGGAACTATGCAGCGAAATCTATATACTCGTTCACTGTATAAAAAAAGTAATTGAGCAGCTTTGATTAATTATTATAATATAATAAACAACAGTTAAATATAATAGGATATTGTCAAATATAATAAAAAGTTCTTACCGTTCACGCGAAGGTTGTTGTTTCACTTGTTTACCTATACCAGTATCCAAAGAATTACTTTTACGATGATGATTACCAGCTACGGTTGTAGGCATTACTACTCCGCTTGTATCGCTCGATCTATTAAAAATAATATTATATAAAATAAAGGATCATGAGATACAAGCTCGAAAATTCCGGAGAAATCAACACATTCACGAGCATTTATTCTTATCTATCAATAGAAAGAGATATCAATAGTTTTTAAAAATTTGTTATTTGGGTCATGAGTATTTAAGAGATTGATTCAACGAAATTCAACGAGAACGAATATTATACAACGAATAGTCTAGCATTGTCAAAAAGAACAAGTAATAAAATAAAAGAATATATTTTTAGTAAAAATAAATATTTCAATTCATTCTGTTACATGTAACAATACTAAACTTGTCATTTTCAGGAAATACTACTAACAAAAACATAAGTAAAAATACATAGTGCATTATTTTTTTGAGTGCATTTATAGAACACTTACCTGATTGAATTACACAATTAACACACATAGTAGTAATAAGGTCAACACCACGAACTCATGTTCATATTATAATGCAAAACTGCCAAAAGCATGTATAGCTTATGTGACAGCTATATTGTATTTTTTATTTATTTATTTATATATCATAGAAAAAGCATGTATCGAAATTTATTTCTTAAATGCCTTGAAAAAGCAAAATTAATCTGATACTTACTTTAAACTTTAGCTTTATTATAACAGCTTTTTTAGACTATTTTATTATTTTATGTATATTATAAGTAAACATAAATATAATTTAATGAAAATCGCATCGAAATTTATATTTTGAATTACTTTACAACGACTAACCTCTCGAAAACTGAGACCTGTAAAGAGGGTCTCTCCTTGAACTTTAGTCTCTGTGAGGACGTGACGTGCCCTTGCACAGAACCTGGACACATGCGATGAAGACTGTTCGAAGCATTTAATTCCTGCGTGGGTGCCACCTGTAGCAACTGACTTGGACAAGATCCCGATCTAATTTTTAATATAACCCCCCACCCCACAGATATATTAGAAACATATCAATGCGTGCAAAATATCACTTATTCTTATTGTCTCAGACTAATACAATAAAAATTCATTTCTTTATTAAATGTATATTAATGAAATATATATCACTGGAACAATAAAATCCCTATTCGTTATAAAACTATGATACAAAATATAATTTCATGTGTAGTACTAAACTAATGTAAAAAATTGTTAATGAACTCTGCTAAAACAAAATATGCGAATACGAGCACACATACATACAGTATTTATTTGATTCAAAGATGAGTACATTCACAATTGTACGTGCACAAAGATATTATCAATAAAATTAAAAAAATGCATAGAGAAACATGCAAACTAAGTATACTTAAAATTACTCGTTTCTTGTGAATAATAAAAAACTGAACCATATAACATATACAAGCACAAAGCTTTAGGCTATAAAAAGTATACATAAAGCTTACCTAACATGCATTGGATTCATGGCATTACCATCCTCAAATACAGGATTATCCATTGAATAAGTAGCTGGTGGAGGTGATTTAGATTTTTTTATATTAGTTAAACGACGCATCAAAGAAACACATTTGTCTTTCTTTTCCTTCGACTGTAATTTGAAAAAAAAAAAATGTATATTTCAGATAGTATAACATAATAATAATTCAATATTATAAGAAGATTACCTTTTCACCAGTTTTATTTGAAGTAACAGAAGTACTTGAAGTAGGAGCAGAGACACTTGCTGTATGTAAAATATTATTTGGACTTTTGCTTCTGTCGGGTATAGTAGAAATAGCAGCAGCAGTAGCATTTACAGCTGTACTGTTGTTATTGGTAATACTGCCAATAGCAGCTGTTGTTGATGTTGTTAAAGCAGGTTGTAACAATACTTGTTTACCGGGAGAAGCTATAATCGTACAATATTTCTTATAAATTTAGATATATATATATATATATATATATATATATATATATAATCTATAAATAAAAATACATACGTAAATTTGAAGTCATCACTGCACTGTGACTACGACCTAGAGGCGTTATAACAGAGGTTTGTTCATTGTGTCTGGGAGGACTATTTTCTTGAGTTATGCCTTGGCTTTGATTCAGTCGCGAAGACGATACAGGTGGAACTGGATTAATAGCACGAGGTGGCAATGCAGGGGGTGGTAATGTTCTTATATTGTAAGGTTGAGGTGCAGGCCCTTTGTTTTTGGTATAAGTAACAGTTAATCGCGATTCATTATTGCCCTGACCAGTTGTCAATGGAGAATTTTGATGTTGTGTAGTATTTGATGTTCCTCTGCATAAGCCACGTTGGCATCTGCATATTATATACATAAATAATAATAAAACATAAGTAATTCAATATATGTACGTAATTTGAAAAAGTATTTACTTTGCTGGGGCGACATAATTTCCAGGAAAAACTCCACATTTTTGTGTACGATTAGATGTTCCTTTGAACCAACCATCTTGACAACGTTCCGTTACCATATAAATACCTCCTTTCCTCAACTCAAGTTCATCTGCTTTTTGTGGTTTATACGGATACAAAGCAACATAAGCAGCTGGTAAATGGCTACCATTATTAGAGTTACTGGGTAAATTTTGTGATGATTGAGCAAGGACTAGATCACTGCTACCACTTCGTCTGTGCCGAAAGCTTTGATCTGTACTATTACCTAATGCCTGATGAAAATTAACATCATAAATTAACAACATGAAAAAGTTCTCATAAAAAAGTCTTATCTTACCTGTACAGATGGGGATTCATTGGCAGAACTATTATTTCCACTGTTAAGGCCACTGTCTACAGCTGGACTAAGTATTTCAGCACTATGTCGATGATGGGAATGTGCATGATGACCAGTATTCATGGCAGTAAAGCTATGACGTTTGACATTGTGTCTATTTCCAACTGCTGAAGGAGAAGTAGCAGGACTACTAGGACTGCTAGGAGCAGTACTAGAACTGCTGGAAGTACTCGAGCTATTAGGTGTGTTTGGAGTAGTTGTAGTAGAACTACCTCCAGAAGATACAGTTGAGCTAGAATCTGACACTGGTAATGTTGTAGTCTAGAAACAAATTGTGGCAAATTTTAAGAAGAACGTTACTATTGTATTTTATTTTATTATTGTTTTTTTCTAACAAAAAGTTTATCATGTACCTGTGTTAACTGCGAATGAGGTTGACTCGTTGTTTGAATATTGCGCGAGTGATCAGTTGGTATTAAAGGAGTAGTTTCTTCGTTGGTAGGAGTAGGTGGTGCTATTCGCGAAGGGCCTGGTTGTACACTGTGCATAGATAAAACTATTATAAGTATCTGTGGTATATATATATATGTGTGTGTTATTAAAGACAGTACTTACTTTGTTGACAACTTCATTAAAGCTCTAGCAACGCTATTAAGTTCTACAAAGGCTAAAGGAAAAATACCTATTCTATCTAAAAGTTTTCCTTCTGCCCAATTTTCATCTACCCTTCTAATAACGCTAATAACTTCTCCCTAGAAATAATCAATAAATATGTTATAGAATATTTTTATAAGATAAATCAATGCCTCTATCTCTATATGTACCTTATTAAATGTAAGACAGCCATCTTCATCGTCGGTGGTCATTCTAAAATCATATAAAGCTTTACATTGTGGTACATGTGGTGGCAGTGGAGTCATCACCTGCAATATATAATTGATTATAAGTACAATAAAAATAAAATTGCATTTAATTTTATTCTGAACTTTTTAATACCTGAACATAGGATAATGGAAAAACGCCATGACTAGTACCGCACTCTCCAAAATACCAATTATTATCAATTTTTTTACGAAGAACAACAATGTCACCTTTCTTAAAACTTAAATCACTAAAAGGAAAAATATATCGGTAAACTGCATGCGACAAAGTAGAAATCTTATTTTATTATAAATTTTATAATATTTACCCAGGTACTTTAGACACATAATCATATATGGCCCGGCCATATGCCTGATTGTGTAAGTGTACCTGCTTAGCTGCTGCATTAGCATGACGTACTACTTCGGTAGTGTGCGTAACAGATGTGATATTCGTGGTTACGATAGGAGCTGGAGCAACTTGATGACCACCAAATAGCCGCTGTGGGCCTGGATTATTTCGAGAAACAGTTTTTATATTCTTAGGTGCAGCATTGCGCATTCCTTCCAGAATACGCATAAGTAATACATTTGGTGGCAAGTCGTCGACTTTAACATCGACCAGCACTCTACACTCAGGGCACCGTAGTTCTCTGTGCGTACTCACAATTTCTTCTAAACATTTTTTACAAAAAGTGTGCTGACAAGGCAATACTTTACTAGAAGTATCAAGTCGTTCTAAGCACACCGAACATTCCAACAAATCGTTTAGCATACACTCATCCATTTTGTGTTATTATTTAATAAAATGTGCGTTTACTTCGGGCCTTTCAATTTCTCCGGTTTGTATGCGCATCCGTCCTCTTAATTTGTACACCCTCTCTTTTAAATCTTACCATGATTCGTTTCTCTCGTATTCACAAAAATTCCTTTACTTTCTTCGTTCTGTCTTCATCGGACTGGCACTGCACACTGTTCCGTGCCGAAAAGTATGCGAAGTTTACAAACCGGATGTCGTCGTTCAAGAATTATTTAAAGCGGCATCAGATCTCTGTTTATATTTTTTCAATTGCCACCAAATTTGCATAACAAGGAAATAGAAAGAAAATGATCTTCTTCGCGTTTGCTTAACGTACTGTCACCCAACTGCTGCTTTCATTACGAATATTGTCGCACATCGTTGCGCACGGTGCATCGATCAATCGCACTTGTCGATTACAATTCACTGTAAAAATTTTATAATACATACCAATAAGAGAATATTATTTTATGTGCGACCATCCCGAAAATGATAGCAATTTTGCGAAGCTTAAGAATAATTCTTCATTTCTGGTTGCTTTTTTTTTTTTTTAAACGGCCACTTACAAATGCGCGGAGATGTAGCTGGGTGCAGCATTGAAGTGCTTGCCTTTGAACGCACGTTATTTAGAAATGCCTGCGGCCTCTGTTTATCATTACTCGACTTGTTAATTGGACAACTTTGAACGCCTACAAGAATATAATCGTAACATTTTGTATAAGATGTCTGTCGTTTTAAAAATAATCAAATAATCCTCCAAATAGTTTTTTGACACATGTATGTAAAAATGATTATCATCAATAAACGTTACAGTTTACATGAAATAGAGATATTCTTGGAAACGAGTTATAATCAACGGTGTCATTTGAAATGTACCAATCGGTAAACGGATTGTATAAAGGTGGCCTTTGATTGGTACTCCTTTAATCGACTTTTGTAAAAAATCACGAACTATTCATGCCACTGCATGATATGTAAGTTTCTGACAGACACTGAAAAGAGAAAGAGAAAAATAAGTAGATGGATAAATAGGGAGGGGGATGAGAGAGAGAGAGAGGGAGGGAGAAAGAGAGAGAGAGAGAGAGAGAGAGAGAGATACTAGAGTTTCGACGGATATGACGCAGATGCAAATAGTTCGATTGGTTAGTAGCCTTAAATGTAAAATCCTAGCGCATTTAATACGCGATTCGTTGATTTACTGATATTTCTTACGATTAACTTGCAGATCATATATTAAGTTACTTCTTGATTTTTGAAATGTATCCAATGAAAAAATAATAAAAAGTAATGTGTCCATATATAGTATTCGTGTTCACGCATGCGGTTTTCGTATGTGGGCTAAAATGACGTCATAAACAAAAGAGAGAAAAAGAGAGACATATAAAGAGAGAGGAAGTAAGGATAATAAGTGGTAGGGGAAATTGATGTACACGTGTGCGCAAGTATATGTGCTCCCTGGTTCCCGTGGCCGTGGCATCGTATAGTTCATAGAGTGGTGGAGGAGTGTGTCAGTTGCTTGGGAAGTCTGCTCTTGTCGTGTGTGTCTATGATTACGGGTGGTAAGATAACGCGAGAGATTTTACCGAAGTAAGGGTAGTGGATTTCGATTAAACGAAATTAATACGTACCACATGCACAACTAATTAAGATGCTCATCAAAGAATTGTAAGTCGATCATTCTATTATATTGCATTAGAATTTATACGAGCGCGATGTGTGATTGTAAAGCCCAAATTTGAAACTAAAGTTCGGGATATGGTTACCGATCTTTAACGGTGTGCGATAATGGAGGGGAGAAGAGACATCTTCATCCCTTACGACCTCTTAAGGGAAGCTTTTCTATAAAAAGAGATAAACTTCTTAGTATTTTATTATCTAATCTTTTATTCAAAATTTCTGATAATATTGATTTGTTACGGACTTGCTGTCCGGACAAAATTTTCTACTTAATCGTACGTATCTGCACTTATGTACATGCTTCTACTCAATGAAGGAAGCTGTCTCAAGGCCAACTTCTTATATTTTGTAATTTTTCTACTTTCTTGTTTAGTAATAACATAATTTATTACGTTTTTGTTACAGCCGTGTCACTCTACCTTTGACCGTGGAAGAAGTATGTATTTAAATCACTATGAGTTGTAATTATAACTGAGATGTTCTATGATAGTACTCTGCAGTTATCTTTAGTTGCAATTCATCTAATTATTATCTCTTGAACATTACTAGTACATTTTATTTGTTGCATTTTAATTGGCTTGGTTTATTAAAAAGACTATGATTAATTAATAATATGTGGTTGAAAGAATAGATATGTAATAGGGAGGGGGGAAAAAAATTAATAAGATGTCATTGCTTTAATAAAGATTCCTCCAATGGCATAATGTATTTCTGAAGGATAATTAAATTTTAGATATCTTCTATCAACTTTATTTAATTTATAGGTTTTATTAATTTTTCTATCTATTGTAATACTGAACAATTATATTAACATTATTTTATCTTTTTTCATTTTCAACAGTACCAAGTTGCTCAATTGTATTCCGTGGCAGAAGCAAGCAAAAATAATACAGGTGGAGGAGAAGGTATAGAGGTTCTAAAAAATGAACCCTTTAAGGATTATCCTCTACTCGGTGGGAAGTATTCTGCGGGTCAATATACTTATAAGATTTATCATCTAGCCAGTAAAGTGCCTGCTTTTATTCGTATCTTACTTCCAAAGAATTCTTTGGAAATTCATGAAGAAGCTTGGAATGCATATCCATATTGCAAAACTGTTATAACTGTAAATATATATATATATATATGTATAAGAAAATATTTTTTATCGTATGAAAATTTTATTTTACTTTATATCGATTTCTTCCACAGAATCCGGGTTATATGAAGGATAACTTTGTAATTATGATAGAATCTTTTCATATTGGAGATTGTGGAAATCAGCATAATGTAAGTGTCATAATCATACGATAGCAATATTCTTTACGCATTATTTACTTTTTATGTAAATATATATATACAATTGGCAGGTTCATGAATTACCTCCTGATAAGCTTAAAATAAGAGAAGTAGTACATATAGATATAGCAAATGATTCTATTGCAAGTGCTGATTATAAAGAAGATGAAGATCCAACAAAGTTTAAATCACAGAAAACAGGACGAGGTCCTCTTGTAGGCAAAGATTGGATGAACAATGTTCAACCTGTGATGACATGTTATAAGCTAGTTACTTGTGAATTTAAGTGGTTTGGGTTGCAAACACGCGTTGAAAGTTTTATTCAAAAAGCAGAAAGACGTCTGTTCACAAATTTTCATAGACAAGTTTTTTGCTGGATAGACCGTTGGTATGGATTAACAATGGAGGATATCAGAGCTATTGAAGACAATACTAAAGAAGAATTAGACAGGGTAAGGAATTGTCTATTTCGTAAATTGCGTATCAATGGATATCTATGTGATATCAATGATTTATTTTACAGCAAAGACATCAAGGAGAAGTACGTGGAATGCGAGCCGATGATTGAGGTTTCAAACGCCTCTGTCATAAATGGTTTAAATCAATTTCCTTATACATGTCATACATAGATACATGCGCATACCTATGGATGTATACCCAGACAAACCCTGCCATAGGCGATCCTGCAGGATCGGGACATTTTCCAGAACTTATGTGTCTAGATTCAGTGTCTATTACAATTACTTACAATTTTAATTTATTTACATTTACAACCATTTTAGATAAATGTACCTACAGTCAAAGATTGTCATTAGAATATAACTGTTAACATGGAGAACTGATATAAATCGGTCCTATTTAAGTAATACATAAACTATGAAAAGAAGAGAATTTGGTTTGTTTAAAACCAATATAGATAAAGAACAGTAATGATTAATAACTTAGTAGTTCGATAATAATATATAATAAAATTTGTCAACAAGCAACTGAAATTGCTTGATACAAGGTACATACAAGGGTAAATGTGATTTGATGTGAATTTAATTTATAGGCAGATGTTTAAAAGGGGGAAAAAAGAAATAAAAGAGAAAAAAGATCATAAGATTTAGATCTTATCACGGTAAAAATCTGGTTATGTATTCATATAATTAAATTGGGTAGATAAGGTACTTTTGCTCTTGTATCTTCAAGCTTACTGGCATATTGTGATGATGTTCTCCAGCATTCCTCAAGGCCTGCACAATGTATTATAATCAGGAAATTAAAGAAATCTATTTTGTTAGAATCACAATACGAATTTCACTAATAATATATTTCTCAAAATGTATACCAATGTTATAATAGATGGTAGGTTACAAAAAGTGAGGCTCGTGCATTATGCTTTCCATTGAAAAGCAAAGTTGTCCCACATTCTTTATTTAGGACCAAATTGATAGATTTCTCAAACAAATTTGAATACAATAAACTGACATAAGTAATTCATTGTATAGAATTGTGGGATCTATATATTTTATGCAAAACAATAAGAAACTGAAAATACTACTATGACACACATTGAGAGGTAGTTACCCTCTGTTTCAATATTGATGACAAAGAAAGAGGAAAAGAAAAGATTCTCTATTGTATATAAGCAAAACAAATAATAAGCAAAACAAATAATGAAATTCAAATTAAAATGTTTCTTTTGCATTCCAATGGATCTCTATAAAATTATATAAATTTCTTCAAAACAGGTTCTATATGCGCACTCCGAAAATAGTTTGTGCATAGTGAAAGTATTGATGAACATTGCAGCAATTAAGTAAGGGAAATAGTATGAGGTGTCATTTGCACAAACTAAATATACAGTTTCAAACTTAGGCTAATATGTAAGATAGACTTTGAAATTTGAGTTCGTTTACAATAATAGTTTAAAGAAAAAACAGTATATATATATATACTGATATGTGTATATATATATGTGTGTGTATATATATATATATATATATATACACAATAAAAATCGATACACATAAAATTGTTATAAATATTATATGCGCTAATAGTTGAATAAACAAATAATTAATTTACCTTTCGCTACAATATTGATTGCCAAATAATGACGTTTATGCTGCTCAATTAAAACTTTCACTGTATGTTTCAAATCTATATATATAGTTTCTCTATTGAATTCCGCTAATATAGATTATTTTTGTGGAATTGAACTATACTGTGCGTAATATATACTACCTGTATTATAACATCCATTACTTAATATGTAGGTAAGCATTAGTTGTTCCTTATGACAAGCAGTATAGAAATCGTGAATAGAAATTCCTATAATGTTGCCAAGAGTTAACCAATAAAATACCAGTATATGTGTGTAAATGTATGCTGTGCATTAGTACACATACATATATACATGTATATTTGTGTCAAATATTTACATAGTTGAAAGTAAATAAAAGTAGAAGATATGGTATGTGAAACATATATTGTGTTTCTTTTCTTATATATAAAAGTATGCCATATAAAAAATATATAAAAATATATAGCTTGTGCGTACAAATCACGATTTAACTGAAATTATATTCTTTTATAAGATTTCCAGCTATAACCAATTTTTGTATTTCGGAAGTTCCTTCGTATATTTCTGTAATACGCGCATCTCTATAATGTCGTTCTGCTGGCATATCGGTGACATAACCCATACCACCCAATATTTGTATACACTGATGTGCACAGAAAGTAGCAGCTTCGGATGCTGATAGTTTTGCCATAGCAGCTTCCTGTATATAATAATATCTTGCTGTTTTATAGTTTTTTTTATATAACTAACATAACTTTATCATTTATGGAAAGAAATGATATACCTTTGTATAAGATTTACCAATATCTTTAAGATATGCAGCTCTCCATGTTAATAATCTGGAGCTTTCCAATTTTAAAGCCATATCTGCCAATTTTTGTTGAATGGTTTGTAATTTCGCTATGGGATTTCCAAATGCTTCTCGTTTTGCTGCATATTCTATAGCACAATCGAGAGATGCTTGGGCTATTCCAAGAGCTTGACAAGCAATACCTATTCTTCCAGAATCTAAAAAGTATCTGTTAATTCATTGGATCATCTAGCATTGGATATACTAAAATGCGGATATACCGACCTAATGTCATCATTGCAATTTTAAAACCCATTCCTGGTTCTCCTAAAATATTTTCTTCTGGTATCTTGCAATCTTCAAATATCAAAGAACAAGTACTGCTACCTCTTATACCTAACTTATTTTCTTTTTTACCTAGAGATAAACCATTTATGGGTTTATCCACTATAAAGCTACTTATTCCTTTATGTTTTTTTGATTTATCTGTGGTAGCAAATAAAATAACTGCTTCTGCTTCATATCCATTTGTTATCCAAGATTTAGTTCCATTGATCACATATTTATTTCCATTTTTTACTGCAGTGGTAGAAGCAGCACCTGCATCTGATCCATTACCAGGTTCACTCAGAGCGAAGCAACCAACTTTTTGCCCATCTAAAAATGTTCTAATATATTTTTCTTTTTGTTCCGGAGTACCAAACTTTTCTATAGGTCCCAGATACAATGAATTATGTACACTCATTATTACTCCTGTACTAGCACAGCCTCTAGATATTTCTTCCATTGCAATCGCATATGCCAAATAATCTAAACCAGTTCCACCTAAATTTTCAGGAATTGCGATGCTCATGAGACCAAGCTCGCCCATTTTTTTAATTTGTTCTTTTGGATAAATATGTCCTTTATCTAATTTGTCTGCAATGGGTTTCAGTTCACCTTCTGCAAAGTCTCTAGATTGGAATATCAACAATGTATAAATATTCTTTCAAGCTCGTTTAAATAAAATATCTTTAATCAGCTTACGCATTAACTCGATGGAAATTTATAAGTATCCTCAGTAGCATGCAATTTTATAAAAAATATATTATTGTATAATTATTTATCACGAGAAATTGTTATTTTCGTAAACGTTAAATAATAATAAGAAAAATTATAACCTGCAAGTTTTGTATAGCATCTGATGTGTTTCAGATAAGGAAGAAATTGAGGCGATGCTTCGAGCAGTCGAGTAATACGTTTGAAAGACATTGCGGAATTTTCCTAAAGAGATAAGACGATAGTAAAAATCTATGTGATTTGATTGTCAGATTATTTGTGTCATAAATATTATAAAAGCTCACCAATTAACCTCAAATTTTGCATTACGTAGTATTTGTTAATACAACTTTAATAAAACAGTTTTGCACAATTATAACAATTAGTAAGATTTGTAAAAATAATACAAGTTTATGACAACGAATACATTTACATAGAAATAATAGGAACAATATAAATGCAATAGAACGTGGTTAATTATTTGAAAATATTGCTTTCATTGGCACAAATGAGGTGTACGATATGGTTATTTAAAATTAAATTAGAATAAGATGACTATATAAGAACACTCGCGTGCTTCGTTTAACTTAATTTATTCGTCTTTACTTTCTTACGCGTGCACAAGTTGAAAGTCCAACTCACCGAATAATCATTGTTAGTGAGTTGATTTTTGTTTCTTTTTTTTTTTTTGTTTTCACACGGCATAATATTCAGTTTATGATTCATGCTTTAACTAACTATAAATAAGTTTAACATATGTGTAGTCATTCAATTAGTTGTCATTGAAATATGACATTGACGTTGACTTAAATAAACGGAATAAATATATTTCAAGTAGCGTACTACATAGATATTTCCAAGAAATTAATTTTCATCTAATATATTTTTTATTATGTAATTCGAATGTCTATTAAAAAAAAATATACTCGTATTATCATTTCAATAACTATAAAGAAAGTATCGTGTGTGTGTGTGTGTGTAATATGTATGATGTATGTATGCATGCATGTATGTATATAAAAGTATGTGTATGCGTTGAACAAAAAATCGAATTTGGCGCGATCTTATACGATAGATAGATCGATGCGAGTCGAATAAAAAAGAAATATAATCAAAATAAAAGGAAATCAATTACTTTGATATGATATAAAATCTATTATTTGTGTTTACATTTAGAACGAGAGAAAAGTTGAGTGTTCTAGGACTGCGTATAAAATAGAAGAACAAAAATAGATTATTCGGGTCAACGCCTCGCCTGAGATCATTTTCGTCAGTGAGTTTCCTTTCTATGTTAGTCTCGTAGGATCGTGACACGATGATTGTTGACAGCCCCCTTTAGGAAGGAGCTTGTTGGATCTTGTGTGAAAAAAGTGCGCTGTCAGTGACTTTGTTCTTTTAGTAAACGAAATTTCCAGATCGTTCTGCGATAGAAACCGTCTAAAGGAGGAACTTCAAAGTTTGTTTCGGTTTCGTCGAACGATTCCGATCGTCTATCATAGGAAGATATCGCGAGAGAGAAAAAATGAGGTGAGTAAACTTCCCAAAAGCCACTGGCTTCTTGTT
The DNA here is from genome assembly GCF_905475345.1 of Vespula vulgaris. Lineage (NCBI taxonomy): Eukaryota > Metazoa > Arthropoda > Insecta > Hymenoptera > Vespidae > Vespula > Vespula vulgaris. The sequence goes on from NC_066590.1 coordinate 449,084, forward strand.
CGAACTTCTTTTACACGCCGCTTTTTCTCTTCTCTCCTCTTCTCTCCTTCATTTCGCTAAGCGTTCCCTTCTTGGAGATCACGCTTGGCAAGACATTATTTTGTAGTTGTTTTGGGCGACGTGCCAATCCAATTTAATAACATACGCGTGAAAATGCCCGGTCTTGTGGCGATTGTGCGATATTGTGCTGCTGAAGACGAGGGAGAGGCGGGAAGAGATAAAGGCGGTACGTTAGCTGTCACATAGGGCCGCCATATTTTTTTGAATGACGTTTCATGTTTATCGTTGATTCTTTCTGCGGTAGACACAGGTGTTTTCTTTCTACGTTTATTTTTCCATCGATATTCAATAAATTCAACTAAAATGACAGACGATAATATTTTTTGTACAAGATCATACGATGTACATATTCGTAACATAAAAGAGATACGATTACTTGATGTAATACAATCAGCAGTGGGTAATTGATGATTTGATCATAAACATTTTTTTTTTTAGCGGAAGATCACAAATAACAGCAATGAATGGAAAAAGGCCATCTTCGATGCCTATGAAGCATCAGACTGAAACTTTGGCTCAACACTTCGACCTAATCAAATACATATGTGACTGTATGTATATAAGATAATCGATTAGTTTTTTTCTTTCTTTCTTCGGTTTCTCATTGAAACAAACAAAATAATTGTTTTTTTCTGTTTGTAGCTTGGAATTCCGTATCAAGAGAATTAGACATGTGTTATAATCAGCCTCACTTGAATTCTTCGAATTACAGGAATGGTACTTCCGTTACATATTACCAAGAGTGCGAGCCGAATCCTCAACTCAAAGGTAAATAATTTTTGTCTCTTTTTCTAAAGAACAATCGTACTTAATGCAAGATCTGATCTTTACTTTTTTCTTATAGATTTTGAGCCATTCGATCTTGAAGCTTGGTGGGGACAACGCGTAGTTCAAAGTATTACCAGAAATGCGAGTTCCTAGTGCCAGGCTGAACTTGTTGGCTATAATCGAACGTTTTCAAACAGACATAAAAAGCAGAAGAGATAATCTCAAAGTTGTAAAAATAACTTTTGTCTTCTCTAGGAACAATGCATCGTATAAAAGAAAGAAGTGATGATGGTACACAAATATACACTCACAAACACACACGAACATATACACGAACACACAAGTATCCGATTGAGCGACTTGTGAACCTTTTGATAATGAGAATGGTGGTAGGTAAATATTATGGAAAAACAAAGAGGAAGGGAGAATAGCATTATTTTATGCACATGCTACGAAACGACATTCCTCTCACCTTTGATCGTATTTTAATACAATGTTTTCTTTTACTTCGTCAGTTTAAGGAACGCACGTATTATATAAAATTGAAATTTTTACCTTTTCCTAGTTCTAGCGTACGTTATCTTTGTAAGATTCAAGAGACGTAGTAATTAGGAAGACGTTGATGCATGATGAATAATTTATTTTATTTCTCAAAGATGTAAGTATAGGCACTAGTTTATTCTGAAATTAAATTTTCTCTATTATTTAACGTGTTATATATATATATATATATATATATATATATATATTTGATGTATATATATATAACACGCATTCAAATAAATATGTATATAAATAACAAATAATTCCGCGCGTTTTTTACATCTTTAAAGTAAGATTCATGTGGATAGAAAACTAACTTAATGCACAAAGCATTTAACAGATAATATAAACACGAGTGACAAAAGCACGCGGATAGATAGTCTTCAACGTATACTTCTAAGAATTTACACACCACACAACACACACACGCGCGCGCGCGTACACAGATATATATAATATATATACAGACACATGGATTTTTACACTAGTTGCATTTTACATTATTAAGGATTTTGCTCTTCTCGGCACTCACGGAAAAGAAAATATTTATGTTAAAACAAAAATAGGAAAAAAATTTTCTAAACGTATTCTAGAATGATTATTATTAATATAAAAGAAAAGAAATGCTATATGCGATTAAAATAGTAGACGTAACTTGCAGAACTATTTCTGCGTAATTTTACGTATGTACACACACGTACACACGTGCATGCATGCATACATACGTATATGTATGCATGATGTGTATATGTTCATAATATGTACATCTATGCGTGTATAGTAATTGTATAAGATTAATCGGATAGCGTTTTTAATGACAAAACAAAAAAGATTAGTAACCTTCTACAATGTGAGAGTTTCGTTAATTGCCCAATCACCTATTTATGTTCTTATTGTAACAAACTTTTGAACAATATGTACGATATTTTATTTAGCCTCCAGCCAAACGTTCGATGCACTCAAAAAATTCATCGTTCCTCAAACATTTGTAATTTTTCCCAATCATAGATCGTGCATGATGTAACGTGTTAGACTTTAAACGAGCTACGGTCTGTTCCAAACTAGATAAATTCCTTTCAATGGCACGTTTTTCGCTATTTAACATCTGCTTGATCGATGAAGCTTTTCGTGAGAACAATGATACTGACTTTATGAAAAAATTATTATCGCGCTTTCGAATACCTACCGTATAGCCAACATTTAATCGTAGAAAATTGCGTATTTCAGTGATCGAAGTTTGCGTATAATTATCACGTTTTCGAGTTAACACCGTCTGAGTGGCACAGTTAATGCCGGTACGGTTGATTTTAATGGACGTCCAAAGATTTTTCAAGAATATTACTACTTTATCCGGGGGACTTTCCTGATATTTTTCTTCGCAATCCACAATTTCCAATTTTAAGTGCGCCGCCTTTGTACTGGCCTCGGGCGAATGTTTGATTTTCATTTGTCGATTGTTTGAGAATCCGATCACATATTCGTCATAAAAAATCCCGTTTTTATGCGATTCGATGCAGAGCAATTTTTCATCAACGTCGTTGGACACGATTTGCTTACTATCGCGATTATATCCCGTTGAAAAGCATTTTTCTTTAGATTCTGTCCTGTCGTTTATAAACGTTTGATCCTCTCCAAAATCATTTTTGAAGGATGTGTCATTTACAACATTTTCTACGTCGTCGTTTCCTTTCGAGTTCGTTTCGTGCTGCATCCACGTTTGATCTCGATTCTTTTTTACGTTAGCGTTGTTATCGTTGGCTTTTAAATCCCTATAATTATGCGACTCTTCGATTTTGTTTTCTCTCTCATTGATACTTTCCTTTAAATCTTTCTCTCTCGAAGCTTGATTCTCCGATCGAAATTGCGCCTACGAATACGATCACAAAAGCATTTGTAATATTTTATAGAGAAATGTATCGACTTTTTACCCTTCGCTTAAGACTCTTCACAATTTCTCGCAGTACCAAATTTTGAGACCTTAGTTTGTTCGTTTCGCTATCGCACTCTTTGTCATCGGCTTTCCAAGTAAACTGTCTCAATTTCTTTATAGTTTCCGCAAAGTGTAGTCCGACTTTGGTCAAATTTTCCACGGCTGCGGGAGGAAGCTGAAAGGTACTTTCAAGAACTTGTAAAATCACGGATCGAACTCACCCTCCGCGGTAAGACGACACAAGGTTTTAACGTCGAGATCGAAGTGCTCCAAAGTTTCCAACAGATTCGCTAATTCGCGCGCTCTCGCTTCAAAGGATTCCTTTCGCGTCGCGTTTTCCTTCGTTTCCTCTTCAAGACGACGTATCTAAAAGAAGTTTGCTCGATTATACTAAAAAGCGATCTGGATAATTAACGACGTTTATGCGAAAGGCGATGGAATTTAGATGCAAATGCATGTGTATCTATCGACGTAGTATATCGGAGAATGCATCGTCATCGGAAATTAAGTGGAAATTACTTTTTCCGGTTTCCGTTCGATGGGACTCGCGGTTCTAACGATCCGATCGGAGAGTTCGTTATATTAGATTTCGCAAATTAGATTTCGTATCGAGAGCGTTTGGGTCGCCTAGATGGAAGACGGAAGACCTCGAGGATTTCTCTATCGAGCAGGCAGCAAAGTAGTGCACATGGCAAAAAAGTAGAGTAAGAAGAAAGTACTTTGATCGTACAATTCATCGCATACGGTTCACTATTGAAATCGAAATTGCATTCTCGATCTTTGAAAAGGAGTGTCGTATGGACTTTGGATCCATACCACGAAGGGATTTGGGAGCTATATTTACTTGGCGCTATCAAATATCTATTTCTTCTTCTTTGGCTGGCTAGCAATTTGGCAGATTCAAAGATGTACCTTTTCTTTAGCTTCGTTGTAAAAACCGGATAATTCCTCGAGCTGTTTTTCTCTCTGTTCGTTTCGTATGCTTCTCGAAACGCTTTCCCGCTTCTTTTCAAGAGATTCCTCCACGACTTTGGCCTCGCTTCTGTAACGACAATGATGCGCTTGGAGATCGGTGATATTAAAAACAAATTCCTAGTTTTTAGCTCGGACGTTTTTTACGGACGATGGATTAGTTATCAGATATAGATTTTCGAGTATTCGATCGAGCGATCGATCTAGAACGATAGCGCGAGTATTCGTGCGCGGGATAACGAGACAGAGCCGTTTACAATTATATCAGTTCTCTCTCCCTCTTCCCCTTTCCTCTTTCGCGAGCGAGCGCTAACGTAGCGATGTCTCGTATTGTAGCATAAATTATTGCAGGCGTAATCGCGCGGACAAACGATCGCTCTCTGCTCGGCTTAATCCTTCGTGTACTATGTTGGAATGCGAAATGTCATTTCTCTCTATCTCTCTTTAGACGAGTCGACAAACTAAGACCATCAACCGTAAACGCATATATTCTATGTACGAGCACGTCTATTCGAATTTGCATCAACTCGCTTTCGATCGAACGGGTTCGTCGATGTATCCTCGTCCTTAACGCGGCTGTTGATCTATAGCTTTTTCATTTTCTCTCTGTCCCCTTTTACGATAACGGAAGAACGCATTATCAAACTCAACGGCGAGCTCGAGTAATTCGATCTAACGGATACAGCTCGAATTTCTTCTTCGAAAATTTTTTTGCCCTTATCTTCCCGTGTCCCTTACGCGTCGCGATTTATCTGACCGTCCCAACGAAATTTATCATCCAAACGTGTATTCTATGCTCCGCTGTGTCTATGTGTGCACATTGCTTTCTGGCTGGTGTCAAGCTAGATACGTACGACGATAAATACATCGCGTCTCAGGTTATGACGCACGCATAAAGATCCCGTGTGTTTTACGTGCTTAAACGCGACTCTTCGCGCTTGCCACTGTCCAGATGGATCTCATATATTGTACATTAATCGACGAATATTCTAAAAACTTTTGAAGCTTCCTTCGATAATAATATCAACGATGACAATAATGAAAGGACCGAGATTGTAAGCGCGTTTTGCAAAAGTATCCCTTAGGAATTTCATTTATTTGACCGATTTAACCTGCTACCGAAACTTTATTAAGTACGTAGTTTATCTCTGAACGGACTTCGAGCACGTTTCGAATGGAATTTATTTTACACGGAAACGCGAGCACATAGAGACGCTTTTTCACCAGAGTTTGTTTCTCTTTGTTTTATACCACGAACGATTTCGTTTGTTGGAACGGTTCTACCGCGACCCTCGATTCACGATTGATTTCGGCTGGAAGAAGATTATGACGTGGCCTCGGGGAAAAAATCGAGGAGAAAGAAGAAAAAAGAGAAACGAATGAAAGAAAAAAGAGCAAAAAAGAAAAAAAAAGGAGAAATGGAGGAAGAAAAATGGAAATTGCCCTTTGGACAAACAAAGCTCGGAACGGGTTGAAAGATATTACCCGTTGTTGAATTTTTCAAACCGATATTCAATATTATACCGCGAATCGCACGTGCCGATCGAATATACCAGCAATTGAATTTCTCACGGATTCCTTTTACTATAGAAATTCGAGATACTATCCGCTCGTACGAACAACCAACTAACCAGCTGGAGGATGAGGAAGGATAAGGGAATGCATGCTCGATCCAGCTCGACTAATCAAGATTAATGGGAATCGAGATGGATCGACGTACTTCCGCCGATTCGTCCGTTGCTTTTCTCTGCGATTCCGTCGTCCTATGTATGTATAATATGTATGTATGTATGTATGTATGTATGTACGTACGTACGTACGTACGTACGTACGTATGTATATATGTATGTAGCTACAAACGTTATACGACTTGTTAATTAATCAATCTAGTCTGTTTCCGTTTCCGCGAATTACCTCGGTCAAAAATGGTGTCCGAATTTTATCGGGCGCAATTATCTCTCGAGCGATCTCTCGATCTCTCTTCGTCAAATGCGCTAAATCTCCATTTAAAATAATATGCGAACAAACGGTACGTACAACCGATCCAATGATTTCTTTTACCTCATCCGCTCTGCTTTTTTCCGTCCACGCATTGCCGTGTTTTTCCAAAGATCCCTCTCGTTCTCCGTCTCTTTCAACCTTATTCTCATTTCCGTGACGTCTCGCAAGCATTCCTCGGCGAATCTTTGAATCTCTGAGGATTAATCGACGATTTCTTTTTTTCTTATCCTTCGATGCATGTTTCGTCGGTATATATCGCGCTATATACGTACGAGGGCTCGGATATCGAGCAAAAAATAATATAGTACGTGTTTGTGTTAGTATACTTGTTCGAACCGTGAATGATGAAAAAACAGATCGATTTGATTGCACGATCACGTCCAATTTCGTAATCCATGCGAATTGGCTATTATTTCGGACGGTACACGATCGAAATTACTTCCGATTGCTTCTCGAAGCAACGGAGGTTAACGCTCATTAAATTATTATTTAACTCGAAGGTTATATCCTACCTTGGTTTTCGAGAGTCAGACGGTCGAATCGTGTTTCTCGATGCTTCTGCGATCGTAGTTTCATCACGAAAGCTTGCTGTAGTTGAACGAACTTTGCATTTACCTCTTCGAGCTTCTTACGCAATTGTAGCGTTTCCTGTCGTTCCTCCAAGCGATACATTTCTAAATACAACTTTTCGATTAGACCTTACGTTATCCGCTGTTTTTCATCGAAAAAAAGAAAATATTGACTTCGCAGTCGTTCATTCTCCGTCGAGGAATCGACGTGTAATAACATCGTTTCACAGGAAAATCATTCTCCTCCTTTGCCTCGTAAACAAACATGACGTAACCTTCGAACAGAACTTTCCGATTCGCTCGACGCCACAGATGTATGCGAATACTCCTAACATCCGTGTCTCTCTTCTTTTTCTTTTCTGACAAGCAGTTTTCGTTGGAAGTTAACCGCGAAAGAATTAATCGATCAAGAATAAATCGAATCTTTTCTGTTACATGTTCCGATCTATCGTTAAACTTTAATGCTTTTTAATCTTAAGTATTAGATAAGTACGCGCTCGAATTTCTCGTTAAACGAACGTCCTCTCGAAACTTTTTCTTTTTGTCTTTTCTTTTTGTTTTACTCTTACGATATAATTTTCCGTTTTACTAAAGTGACATAGCATTGAAGCTATCGTTGCACGTCGCATGGCAATAATTCCGTGAAAAAAACAATTTGGTCGCTTGACACACGGAAATGATAATAACTTTGTTAGTTCCATCGAACGTCATACGAATATCGCGTTACATAACGCTTTTTGTTAGAGCATTAGAGCAGCCAAAGGGTTAAATATCTTTGAGCTTGTACAGAGAATGTGGATACCTAGGTGTCGCGTGTAAAAAAGAGGTAAAAATAAAATGGTAGGAAAGAGAGATAGGAAAGGATCTTTTCTGTTTCGCGTTAATGATCCCACCATTCTCATTTTTCACGATGAAAGCGAAATACGAACAGGATAACTCTGCAGGGACATCGCGCTGTGCGTTGGACATCCTGGATGTTATAGCCATGTCTTGTATCTCGGAAACAACAATGTCAGACAAAAATAAACGAGTACGAGAATCCGCTTCTTGTCGCGTCTACTTCATGTCACGACATTTCCAACGGTTTTCGCGAAAAGAGAAAAAGAGAAAGATTGAAAGCCATTGGTAGATTCGCTTCGATCTATCTCTAATCACCAGAAGAGTGATCACCAAGACTCGCTTTCGGTATGGATGCGCTCGATAAAACACAAAATTGCTTTTATGCCGTTACTACCGGCGTTGTTAATCGTTTCTATTTTTATGTTTCGACGGAAATCCCCAAAGATTTATCTTTTATCCCCGAGTTTCTTTATTAATGCGCTAAACCGTGCTCATTGTTCGCGATTCGGTTGATCTTTCGTCGCGAAAACGATGGGAAACGAACGAAGAACTCGATTAAAAGTTTCAAGACTGATTTCAAGAACGAAATATGCTTGCATAAAGTTTCGAGGGTGTGGACTATCTTGAAAAAACTTTTGGTCATTGGTGGACCGAGAAAGAAGAAGAAGAAGAAGAAGAAGAAGAAGAAGAAGAAGAAGAAGAAGATCGTCCTTCTATTTTTTCTTTCTCTTTTGTTTCCTTTTTTGTTCCTCTCCTTTTTGGCAAAAAGATTGTCGAAAGGAATACGCTAAAGTTTCAACGTCAGAAGGACCCCTATCTTGACATAGAATCTACTCGCTATTGCGTTCTTTCCAATCTCGATCCTGTCGAACTTTAATGAGGTTCCTAGCTATTGGATGACGGTACTCCTCACGGTACGTTTTCGCTGTAACGCTGACATGTAATTCGCTTGCTCGTATCTCTTCGGCACGTACTTGTCGAAGATAGCAACAGGTACAGAAAGAAAATTTTAGAGTAAAAACGTTGATGGGAAGGATAGCCGTCGTCTTATTTTCTGTGCTTCCTCTTCGATTTATATCAACGGAAGGAAAGAAGAAGATAGCCTTTGGCGTGCGACTCGGGGCAAGAGTCTGCGTCGAATGGAGATTGCATAAGATACTCTCGATGGAAGTGCCTAAAACGAGGAAAAGGAAGAGAAAGAGGCCGATGCTGTTTGAAAAATCGGAAGAAATTGGTAGCAGGAAATAGATGAAAATAGATGAGGTTACTTGGTGAGTCGAGTCAAGGATGAGCTTACAAGTTCGAATTTTAACGAGACCTTACGCGGACAAAAGAGAAAGAGAGGATCGAAGAAATTGGCCGAGGAAGGACCTTCGATGATATTGACCCACACGTAGAAATGCAACAGGTTCGTCTTTTTTTTTTCTCGAAGAACGTGGATACTTCTTCGAGCGGACTCGCAGGAGGACGAGCACGTCTATACGCGTTAATCTTGACCGATCGTTCGAGTACTTTTTCAACGATTATAATTATATTTTGACGGCGAGGATAAGGCGATCGCGAGATAAATGATAGGAAAGATAGAAAGGAAGGAATTCTGTTTCGATAATCTCTCGGCATAAAATGAACGCGTAGAAGTCGATCTTTGGCGAGGCATCGAGTAAATGGCAAAGGAACGGCTCGTCGATGAGAATTATTCGAGTGGCTAATCGATCTGGCTTCGTCGTGGAACAGACAACATTCCATGTAATTCCGCGTCGTCCGGAGGATGCTATTCGAATTTGCGGAGGAGTCGGAAGCAACGCGTAGAACGTCACTTGAATCATGGTCTTCGGAGGTATTAAGTACCATTGTTCGATGACGTTTGAGAATTCATGCGGGGAAATATCTCGGTGTTTCTCTCCGTGTCACCTTTGACACGGATATTAAACGTCTTTACTCTTAAACGTCGATTTGACGTCTAGACGAGAGGTGGACGATTTTTAGATCGACAGTGTGAAATAAATCCAACTATTTATCACCGCGCGTATTATCGGCGTCATTCATTGTCAAGAAGGATATAAATAATTTTACGACTAGTCGCGAACAAAATGACGCAAATCGGGTAGCTAATTCTTTCGTGTTTTATCATCTAATCATCGAATGTCGTGCGATGCCGTGCGGTCACTTTCGCTCGGTCTCTCTCTCTCTGTCTCTCTAGGGTAGAATTTCATTACCATAATTGTATTAAGTTTTATCTTATCATGGCAGACGAGCGTGAACCATGGTTTATTGTTAAATATCATCTCGTTTCACGAGATATTTATGCATGAGACGCGTTGCACGGAAATATCTGTTTCGAATTTTCCTAACCGATTGAGTTTAACGAAGACGTGGAAATGATGAACTTTTGACTGGATCGTTCAACGTTCATCAACGTAAAACGATCTCTTAAACGCATACGCTCGAATTCGATCTATAAATCTATCGCAAACATCGATAGAAACGGAACGCATCAGCGTACTTCCTACAGCCGCAATTATTTCGAATAGAAGGAAAGGCAGAGCGAGAGGATGAGGGAGGAAGCTTATTACGCCAATCGTGGTACTGTGAGGTATTTAATTAGCCCTGGTTATCTATCAACCGATCATCGAAAATCTCTCGTCGAATTAACAACGATTACGGTAGCGCGCTGCGTATGTGCGTTTTGTATTACTTATGGAAAATTCATTAAAATTTATATTATCGCTTATAAGTAACTTGATTCTCAATTGAAAAAAATAGCTATCGTTATTACATTACATCAACGAATATGCCGAATAGGATGCCTTTAATATTTATCAATTTATCGAATTATTTCCATCGATGTACGATCAAGCGAGCTCATAGAAATTCGCGGAATGCAGCGGAACTCTGTTTTGCCTTTCTATTTCGTCAATCGCTTCACGCTTCATTAGACGCGCTATTTCTCCCGGAAGTTTCATTAAAAGTACGCTTTGTATGTTCGTATGAATATCACTATTTTAATCGTATGAAAATATTTCCGCTCGTGTTCTCCTTCGGTTTCTTGGGATGTAGAGAGAGAGAGAGAGAGAGAGAGAGAGAGAGAGAGAGAGAGAGAGAGAGAGAGAGAAAGAGAGTGGAAGGGAGTGGAAGGGAGAGAGAAGGAGATAGAGAAATATGGAATGCAAGATCGTTTCTATGGGGGAAGGGCAAATCCTCTAATTTATAACGGTAGCCAAGGGGAAAAAAAACTCGTAGAGAATAAAAGAAGAAAGAATTCAAGATAAAAGAAGAAAGAAGAAAGTAGAAAAAAAAGCGTCACACGATCGGACAACGAAGAAGGAGGTGTAGTACCCCGAAGGTGTTAGCTCGAGCGAGTTTCGAGGTGAAACGCGTGCGCGAGTGGTTTTAATCGGGGGCGGAGGGAAGGGTGGGAAGCAAGGGTGGCAGCGGAGGCGCGGTCACGGGGCAGAGAACAGTTGCTCCCCAGTTGGCTTTGGTACGCGTTCCGCGGCTGGCCTTCCGCATCTCGATTTTTCCCTCGTCTCGTTTTGGATCTTCCCTCGAAATCTTTTCTGTCGTGTCGCGACAAGATATCGTCCTCGTCCTCGTCCTCGTCCTCGTCCTCGTCCTCGTCCTTTGTCTCTACGTCGAGCAAAGGAAAGAAATAACAGAAGAACGGTTCGAGGCAACAACGAGACCGAACGAGGAGCCCAATTTCAAGGAAGATCCGTCGGTGAGATGCGACACGAAGGAATGCGGGAGTCTTCGATGGTAAACTTTTCTTCTTCTTTCTTCCTTTTTTTGTATTTTTTTGTCTTGTAAATCTTCGACTCCTTATGTTTTTTTTCTAATTTTTTCTTTTATCTCTAGTATTCTTTAGTTCCGTAGGAATCCGTAGAAACGATGAATCACGGGCGAAATCTACGACTCGTTGCGTGCTAAAAAGAGAAAAGGATCGATCGATCGCGATCGCGCCACGCCGGACTATACACTTTTCTTGTTTCTTTTTATTTCTCGCGAACATTCGACATTTCTCGTCGAGACATCGAGACGTCGAGACAGCGATTGGGTATCGATTCTCATTTCGCTTATAACAGGAACGTAGTGTATAAGCGCGCGTCGAACTGTCTATCTACATTCGTGTAACGAAAAAACGTGGGACACGGGGAAGTACGTATCAAATCATTTTTTCTATTATTTTTCTGCGCAAATTACTATCGCGAGACCTCTTTCTCTTTCTCTTTTCACAAATCTTAGAAAAACAAAGAGCATCAGGACGATGCTTTTAAAACATTGATCATTTTCTTCTCGCAAGTTAAATTGGTCGTTTATTAAATGCGAAAGAATACGAGTAGCCATTATATTTATCTTTTAAAATCAGTGTGCGTTATTCTTTCGGATAATATTACCTCGAATAAGAATGGAAGAAGTACTTGTTTCTTTGCGCTTTACGTTTCTATCGACGATGAGTCTCCGCTAAGTCTCTATTTCTCTCTCTCTCTCTCTCTCTCTCCCTCTCTCTCTCGATATTAAGCTCCAATGGCAAGGAAAGATTTGGCTTTACTCCGACCATGCTGGACAATTTGTTGTTTGGTTCTAAAGTTAAATCGCGTAAATTCTCAAACGGCAGCTATTAAACCGATTTTCGATTTGGGTCGTAACGTGATCGAGCGAATACTTCACTCTTTAAATCATGATCTCCTTTTGCTATTTGCACGTTTAATAAAATTCATTTTCTCTCTCTCTCTCTCTCTCTCTCTCTCTCTGTGTATCTGTTTCTCTTTCCGTTCGACATTTCTACCTACATACATACATACATATTGACGTCGCGTCGCATGATGAATGGCGCGTCAACATCACAAATCGACTACGCCGTCGATCGTGACAAATCCGATACGTTTCGAGTTCATAAAGAGATTATTATCCGATACTTCGGCATAAGTTTATTCAGATACGTTTTTAAACTTTTTCGTTTAGTTCTTCGTAATCGCTCGGTCTAACAGAAACAATAGGATGGAAGCGATAAAACCGATTCGTCGGATCAGTCGACTTTTTCTCGTGGTTCTACAAGATCCTTTTTGGATGGAAAGGGTGAAACTCCGTCCTGGATAAACAGGGAGAAGAATGATAGGGATACAACGATACGGTGGAACGTTAATGGCTCTCATCCATGTTCAAAGATATTTTCGGTATTTGGGCGTTCTTTTTCGTCGATCTGCGATAGACGCGACCTACTGCCGAGCTTGCTGCCGGTATCATAGCAATAGCCATTAACAGGGTTTTCCTGTTCCCTGCGTGAAAGCCACGCAACCTAGAGATTGTGGTCATGTGTTAATTCCATTTTTATCAAATTTTATCTTTTTTTTTTTTTTTTGCAACGTAAAAATTTACTTAAAGGCTTGACGCGATCTTTGTTTCTCTGCTTCTCTCGCGTCGCCTTTATTTTAGCTTTGTCACGCAAACGAAGCTAAAAGCTTCAAAGAGAATATGATTAATTATATTTTGAAAGTTTAGTTTAGTTATTGCCGTTCGTCGAGAACAAAGGAGCGAAATAGGAAGTCGAGTAAACATCACGAGTGACATTGCTGCTAATCGCGTGAACGTCGAGTGAACTTAGGGAAGATGGGCGGTATTTAAGGCACTTGCATCGTTTCTTCCTCCTATCCTACTTCCTTCCAGTTTCTAGTTCCGGTAATAATAAAATTGAATACCGCCTCAATGTCGTCGAGAGAGTTGACAATGATCGAATTAAACGGCGCGAAGTACCGCTATTTCTTTGACACTTGGATCGTTTTTGCATCGTTGGAAAAGCGTCTTCGAAAGAGATTCGTTTAGAGAATCTCCATACTTTCCATAGCGATTTCTTTGGGCAAATTGGCACGTTTCTTTTTGGATTGGCGCGAAAATATTGGAATTTGAACGGCAAAGGAAAGGGGTTACCCTTATCGGGTCATCGTTTTATCGCCTCGTTCCTACTTTTAATCCAAAGAATCGCGACTTCGTCTTACTTCCCGTTTCCAGGGTAAATTTGGACAAAGGCCACGTGTCACCGTTCTTAAAAAGTATCTCCGAATTGCTTAGAACGACTCATCGTTCATCAACGGAAGTAGGTCGACGCGTGCTCGGAATTCGATCCTTTCGTGTTTCGCGTTCGAGTTATTCTTTCATTGTTACCAGGAAAGAAGAGACGCGTCCGTGTACCTGTATACGGTCTTTATACGTACATAATAGATACACGTCGATAGAAATATACCTTTTAAAATCGTAGTTAGAACGAAGATCCATTAGGATGATCTTACTTACGGAATAGGAGAAGAGTGAACAAACAGAAACGTGTTACGGCCATCTCATAGGACGATATAGCGCCTTGAATAATTCATATGTTATTCGCGCTCCATAGATCATTCATAGGAACGCGCGCGTTTTATAAACTTGTGGAACTTCTCAAGCGGATTCACGTATCGAGGCATGGTCGAGAGACTTTTCAATTATAGATTTTACAAGCATCTTCCTTCCTTCGGGCAAGTATCTAACTAGTTATCAACATTGTATTAAGTTGGACAAACTTTCCTACCGCGTATACCTATGCCAGACTGTAATTTCCTCTTTTCTTCTTTTTCATTTTTCCTTTATATTTCTAGCAAAAAAAAAAACTTTTTCAAAAGATTCGAAATCACATCAACCACCCTCGATCTAACGAGCTTCTTTACGTTATCCTCGCGATTACTTATTTTCTTGTCCGTAGACGTTTGCCAAGAAAAATTTCGTCTCTTTCTTCTTTCAGAAATTATAACGACGAAAATATATTCTTCGTGAAGATTTTTGCAGCAACGCGTATTTGCTAGATGCTGTCATAAACCGTAGCGCTTAGGAGAATACGACGCGAGGCGATCTATAAATAAAATTATTTTAGTCTCGGTGTCTAGGAGGAAAATAAATATAGTTTCTTCTTTACGAGCTCGGTGCGAGAGCGTGCAGGATGTAATAGCCTAATGAACTTAATGTGTCTTACTATACCGGTAGCTTGTCTACGAACGTTTGGTTACATCTTACTCTCCCGAGGCCGAGCCGATGTCTTTCTTCATTTGCGATTAATTGCTTTCGTTCTTCATAGTCGATTAATTGTCAAGCTGGTTCAACGACGGTACGATATTCTTCTTTATTCGTATGATAGAAAAGGACGAGTGGATAGAAAAAGGATGGAGCGCCTAATGAAAGTTTTAATCTCGTTAAATTTCATTTCTTCTTTTTTCGAGCGACATCGATCAATTAAGAACGATACACGTCGCGACTGTAGGTCGAAAAGCGCGCAGAAAAGCGCGTTTTCGAGTTTACCTGTGCCAGTTCTTGTCCGCTCCTCTTTTCCTTTCCAACGCTTCCTCCTTTTTGCTCCTGAGAAGATACTTGCGCGAGTAGAAGGCGGATAAAGGGTGACTCCGTGGGGAGCATATTTTCCTTTCGTCTCGTCCTCTATGGATCTTTTTATTTCCTTCTTCGTTCTTGTTTCATCGCCGTGGACGTCGATAACCAGAAACTTTCGATCGTCCTTCGGGCATATTATATTCTGACCTCTGTTTTTCAAATATACCAAAAAAAAATTGAATCTGTTATTCGATATCTCGAAAGCAATATCGGAGACCACCCTTAACGCTTCTCCGTCTACTGAATATTCCAATTTGCAGGGCTACGATATCTCCGACTAATATCAACCCGTAAAAATATCGTAAAGTGTACGTAACTTTTCCTATGAATTCCAAAAAAATAAATCTATTTTTCGGTGATCTTAAGCTTTTCTCGAAGACTCGATTAACCTCTTTGCGGTCGTCGAAGAAGACTGATGCGATGAAAGATTTCGATTTCTCCCTCTCTTTGTCTTAAGAATGTAGTCTCAACTTTTACGACGATGGATCCTTTGGAAATAACTCTTAATCCCTCGTTCTAAATTCGTAACGTCTTAAGGATATCCTTAAGAACGTTGTGCTTCTTATCTTCGAACGGAAGAACTAGTTAAAGGAAGATGGAAGGTGAATATCTATCTGGCGCGATTGCGTCGTTAGTGATATATTATACCGATTTACATAATAAATAGCTCGTGCAACGTCGATAATGCGATCGTTATACACTCGACAACGTTGTCGCGTCGTAGGATTATCCGAGTCATCTTTGCTTCTCTAGAAGTACAAATATTTTCGTGTTTATCGTTTGGAGGATATCGTTCTTCGTTGCGAGACGATATAATTATATAGGAATTTTTCAAGCGGATCGAAGAAAAAGTAGAAACTAATTAGTTCACTTGGAACGATCCTACGGTAACCGATTTTCGAGTCACTGGATGGGTTCGTTCCGATTCGGTTTACTAATCGTTTGGTAATTAGAACGAGTCAATCTCGTCGAGAGACTACTTGTTCTTTCATAGTTTGTTCGAAACTGTTAGATACGACTGTTTGCTGGTATTTTACACTCGCTGTAAAGTTATTTAAATTCTCTTTATTCAATCTATAATTTGTTTGAATTTTCTTTAAATCCTTTTTAAATTCTTTGTATTTTATTGAATTTCCCGCTTTATCGATAATAACAAACGAAGGAAAATAATGCAATCGTAGAATTCTCAGAATATTCAAAGTTATCGATTCGTGCGATTATTCTAGCGTGTTCATGGCGAGCGGAACAAAAGAGAGAAAAAAAAAGACGATATCGCGAATGCTGGATAGTCGAAAATAGGACACCACGGCGATGTCAAGTTGTGCGTGTTTCACTTTTTGAGGAAAAAAGAACGTAGCAGGGAAGAAGTAAAAACATGTGGAGCTTGAGTTTTTCCCTCTTATGTGTACTTACGTATGTGTGCACACACATACGTACACATAATGTTTTATGGGTTTTTTTTTTCTCAGAAACGCAATATATCGTTCGGATCTAATGCTCTCTCCTTCTTTCATACGACTATTTTTTTCCACTATTTCGTAGTGTCAACGTCATTAAATTTCTTCCGAGTAAACATTCTCGTAATTTGATAAAATATTCTTGCGAGATTCCAAGGAATAAAAACGAATCGAACTATTCGATTACGCGTTGCGCTGGCTCGACGTACAAATTATTTTCGTCGCTAATAGCGGATCCAGCGATCGTGGTTATCTCGATGCTGTCTAACAAACGTTCGTTTAACTTCACGAGAGAACATCGAGAAGTAATCAAAGATCTTGCATAATGAGTATTCAAAAAAACAAAAAGAAGAAAAAGAATAAAAAGAAACGCGCGCGTTTCGCGGTTGAAACGGGCGTTTGCTCGATTGTATTCTTACTCTCTTATGAAAAGCAATTTCGGCAAACCAGTCAAAAATGTCGCAGATCGATTTTAGGATTTTTCTTTAGGGAAAACGATTCGATCGCAATGCTTGGTTACCGGAGAGGAAAAACAGCCGCTAGGACATGTAACCTCGTCGAAACCCGACAACCTGGAATACAATCGTTTTCGATATATTCACCGGTGAAATTGCATCCACTACGAAGCTATTTTTACGGTGAGTTTAAAGCGATTTCCATTCGGCACTCGAATCGTTTCCCGACTCTTCCAATTTTCGTGTTCTACCGAAATGAAAATCTTCTTTTCTATCTTTGATATTTGCCTTCGACGTTGTAGATATGTACATGCCGCACATACGCGCAGTCTACTGCACCTGTCGCGATCAGTCTTTTTCTTTGTTTCTCTTTCGATTCGGAGAAACTAATTCGCGCTCGTATTTCCGAACTTTTCTTACTTCCTCGGACGGCGAAACTATAGTAGATATATTTTCTGCCATGGTTCACGCGATCCTGCTGGAAATCTTCTTAACGCGGCACATTTGATATAATATAGAGGAGATTCTTCGTAGATCGCGATGACACGTGTTTTTAACCTCGAGGAACATCTGGGAGAAACGCCAATAGGAATTTTTGAATAATTTTCATCTTCGGCTTCACGTACCTCGATATCTCACGTCGTCATCGCATACGATGTACAACGCATTTTCGCGAGCACACGTAAGACGTTCCTTTGGGTGTACATACCTACAGAATAAATTTGCTCAAATTTTCTGATGGTTTACAGAACCGAAATATATTTTCTTCTATGCATCGATCGGATGCAATAACCTTGATTACGTTAAAATATATCCATTTATTTCCTTTTCATTGGTCTCACTAACGATCGTATAAATAAAATCGGCTTGGTGTTTAATCATTGACGGTATCAACAAAAAGTTTTTCTCTTATTTTATCGCGTGACAATCGATTCGAAAAACGCTTCGATCGTTTCAGTTTCATTCCACAATGACTATTGCCTTTTTGCGCGCAAGAGAATAAAAATAAAAGTGCACCCGATAGAGACGAGAGAGAGAGAGAGAGAAAAAGAGAATGTGTTTCGAATCGATATCCAGAACATATTTGGTAATATCGGAGAATCGTAGATTCTTAGGGGAAGTACGTAGATAGGTCTGAGCTTGCCAAGTAGGTATATTCGGTTTACGCGAATCGCGTTTGCGCGGCTTACGCGACAAATTGCTGCACATTAGTTGAATAGAGTAATTACTGCTCGGTAAATTAATATTGGCAACAGGAAGGTGTCAGGGATGTTATCACCAAACGAGATTATCTTAGAAACCGATCGAGGAAATGAGAGATAATTGATATGGAAATCTATTCGATCGTAGATGTTCGCAATCGAATAAAGGAAGGACCCGATCTCTTGGATGGAACGTTACCACGAGGACGTAGGTGAATAGAGAATCTGTGAAAATACTCGTTGAAAATGCATTGGCGCGAGTTAACGACACGATGGTCGACTAATCGCGTCGACGGAAAATGTTCGACAGGGTTCTATCAAGGCCCAAGTATCGATATTCGATGTTACTATCGATATACGACGACGTTGCGCGCGTGTCTTCTGGCATTTACCTGTAAACAATGAGAATTGATGAATACGGCGATAACATTGCCAATCAATGCGCTTTTCATCGTGTATTTAACTAGCGGATCTGTAAAATTTCCACTGACGTTTATATTATAAAAATTGATCTTCTCTCTTGATCGAATCGCAATAGAAATCGATTACTAGCTTATCGCCAAAATGGAAATTCATTAACACGACGAATGGACGTTCTTCTCCGAGCTAACGCCCAAACTTACTGCACGCTTTCGTACTGGAAATCGTCGCGACCCTTACAATTTGCTATTAAAGTTTTGCAATTTCCTGAATTTACCATGAATCTCCAACGAAAAATTCATCGCGTTGAAAGGCCGAACTATCTCGGATAGATAATTCTCTTTACTTTCCCTCTTACTCTAAGCTTTCTCTCTCTCTCTCTCTCTCTCTCATTCTCATTTTCTCTTTATTTCTTATTCATTTTCTTACTCCCTAAGTCACCCATTCCTCTTCTCTTTCGGTTTAAGGCTCGCGCGTACGCTCAAGAACTGAACTGATTAATGAAATCCTCCCTTGTTTCAGGTGTTGTCGTTGTTTACTTTAGTTTCGCTAATCAAGTACAAACTTCTTTTGACGTGCGATTTGAATTTTCAAACCGAGCAAGTAGGTATATATATTTTTTGTTTTTAACTTCCATCGCGTTTTACACTTGCAAATCTTTATTGCGTTTGAAAACTTTGCCGAGTACTCGTGTTGAAGTCTCTTAAGATATGGATAATTGTAACTAAAAATGTCTTAGGTATATCGTTAACGGAATATAGAGAGCGAGAGGTAGGAATACACTCGCAAGAGTTCCTTCAACGCGTAGATGCAGGGCATGTACGTGGGTGTATATCAAGACCACGCCCTCATTCGTCTTCGAGAACGGAAACGACGCATCGAGTTTCGAATAAATTCTCAACTAGACGAAAGGTGCTCCTATGCGCGATCGAGTGCACTTTCAAGAGACGATGTGACTCCGACCTCGCTACATTAATGTTCGTTACGTTAATGTTGTTAGAACCGGACAGGAAGATTCGGAAATAGAGATGGAAAACTTGATTGGATCCTTTCAAAGAGGCAAAATTCTGATCCTAAATTACAGAATACACGATCAAAGAGGCAACTCGTTTGCTAAATGTATAAAAAATAAATGAGATAGAACATAAAAAAAAAACAAAAAAAGAAATCCTCGATTCTAAATCGATACATTGATTGATAAACGAAATCAGTGGAAGAGTGTACGAATCGTTTAGAAAATTTATCAAACTCGGTGGATTTAGTTTGGCGCATTAGTTCATTTAAATAATGTGTTATCCCCTCTCTCTCTCTCTCTCTCTCTCTCTCTTTCACTCTTTCAGTTCCCCTCGCTCTTTCTCTCTCTCAGCTACCCTCTCTAGTTCAATTGTTCCTCCAGTCATTTCGAGCCGTTTAATAGAATCAAACGAAAATTAAATTTATGTGCAAACATTGCGACGGAAAACCCAATTTGCTACGTTCATCCTAATATAATGAGTTAGATACGGCTGTAAGTAAATAAATCATCGAAATTGAAGTAAAGATGTTGCTATTTACGCGTATTATTTTGATCGAAAGACAACTTTTAATTCTACGAATATTATTCCAAATTGTTATTGTATGTTTTTCTCTCGGTCCTCGACGTAATATACCTTTGACATTGTGTCGGAACGCTCAGTATGTTATAAACCGTTCGACTGCTAACTCTTACTCCAAGACGAATCTTTTCAAGTTTACTTCTCCCTCCATTTTCCACTTCGGAAATCCTCAATGAAATCTATAGCGTAACGACGTAGACAGAGAAAAAGAAAGTTGGTTATTTTTCTTATTTCTTTCTTTTATTGTTCTTCTTAAGGAGTAAAAACATTGCTCGCAAGCAGGAAAAAGCAAACGTGAGAGTGTATTGAAGTCTTCGAGACTTTTCCGAGTTTCCTTTAACGGAGAAAATGAGAGAGATAGATAAAGAGAGAAAGATAGAGAGGGAGAAGGAGACGGAGAGAGAAAGAGAAAGAGAAAGAGAGAGAGAGAAGAGACACGTCAATCGTTTTAAATCGCGTCGACCTCAAAAGCGGTCTTTGTTCGAGCAAAAAAAAAGACGCGTTAGTATTTCGCGAGGATTTGTCGAGAGTAAACTCAAAGCCATCGTTAGCATAGCTACCACTGGCGCATATTTCGTAAGTAAGAGAAAACAAAGCTTTCTAGTCGTTGTGTTGTCGAGCGACACTCTACGAGAGCATATCTCGTCTGCGAAACAAATGTCTCTCGGACCACTATCCTTCTACTACTACCATGAACTTCATCCACCTCTTTTTTGCGTGTGGACTTGCGTGGGCGGATAGGGGGAGGGAACACCATAACATACTTTGCTACTACTGCCTGCATCCAAAGTGAAACTTTGTCTTTCAACTTTTCTTTATCTCCAAATCAACTTCAATCGATCCGTTCTTCGAGTCTTCGGTATTGAACCATAGCCACGCTCGAATTTCGTGACGTCGAGTAGCTTCGTGTAACAAGCGTCGAAATCCTCTAACTCCAAAGCAATAACTTCTTTCTTCGAGATTGACGAAAATTCGAAATTCGAAATTTAATCGAAGAACGAATCAGAGCGTGATTGATGAAAACGCCTGTGGATCGAGCAAATTCTTTTGGTTTTTTGTTTCTTTTTCTATCGAAATAAACGTGAGAGATTGCGAATGAACTGTATATTCTCGTTGAACAAAGCGACTTTTTCTCAGTTTTCCTATCCATCTCAAGAAGGGATGTTCGATGGAGTCGAAGAATGAAATTTCCTTTCGTAATGTTAAATGCGAAGAGAGAGAGAGAGAGAGAGAGAGAGAGTGAAAGTAGGGGGTGGAGTGACAAAGATAGAAAGAGACAACGCAGTAGAATGTCCATAGATATCGACTTTTTTACATTCTCTTCCTTACGTCTCCCTCCCTCTCTCTCTCTCTCTCTTTATTTCTTCTTTTTCGTTCGTGCAGCGACTTCTTCGACATATCTTCGCATACTCTTTCCATCCTTTCTCATCTTTTCCCATTTTCTTTGCTCATCGGAATTCAATCCGCAATTTTTCCTACCGACAAACGCGCAAAACGATCGCTTCACCGCGAAATGTATAAACGTGTAGATGAGAAAAGAAAAAAGAAAATTTTCCTAAAGAACTACCTTGCTGCTATTGACCACATCATGGAAAGTAATATATTTCTATCAATCGATCCGACGGATGCTGAGCGTTTCGTTAAAAAGATTCAAACGAATTAACGAACACTGAATTTTCTTTTTTAGATCGATAGCTTCCAGCCATGCCGCCGTGCATTTTAAATCAGTTTTGCTACTTTTATCGTGCTACTCGCTACGTGATATTGTTCTCGTTAATAGTGCACAGTCTTTATATTAGCTCTCTCTCTCTCTCTCTATTTCTGTTCATTCGAGTAAAATTTCCGTACAATTGGAAACGAAATTTGCGTTGAGAAATAAATATAACTTTTCTCGAGGAACAGTAGATGAATAATTAAAAAAAAAAAATGGAGAGTCGATGAAATAATAATTCCGTACGTTTCAAAGTATGCCTGTACCGAACGATTAGTAACTTTTTCCTGAATGGAAAACCACACAAAATATCGAAGAATATATAAAATAAAGGAATATTGTTTTTCGAAAGCTGAAAAATGTTGCGAGCGTTATTGGAAAAATAAGGTTTTTTTCTGCATTGGATAAAAGAACGGAGTGGCGAGAAATTTTTGTTTGCTTCGATCGCGATATACCGTCGTACGATAATCGAGAGAAAAGGGATTGTTTTTGTTTCGACCGACGTTGCACGAAACCAACGATGTGGGATTTTAATTATGCAGATTACACATAGGTACTCGCAACGAGGGATATCGTACTTTGAAAGAAAACGCTATCAGCCCTGCGATCGAGCCTCTAAGGATTGCTAAGCATCGTAAATAAAGCGGTAGGATAAAATCGGAAGCTTTATTACATTTTACCGTAATCTATTCGTTGTGCCTGTTATTTTGAAAATTAATCGTTAACGCGTTAAAAGCTTTAAAGCGATTAATGATCGAAGAGCTAAGAAGGAGGAAAATCGAAGGAAAACTCACGAGACAAGAAATAAAGGGAAATTGGCAAGAACGGTCAATCTTAAAAGAGGTCAACTCTTTCTACGGCTTTTTCCCACGTTCGAACGTTTGGCGTTTGACTCGCATTTTATTATTAAACTTCCTTGTTATCCTTTCTCTCTCTCTCTCTCTTTTATCCTCGGTGACATTGCCAAAGGGAATTATATTTCTTATCTCTGGAATAGGATTCGTTCTACATCCAAAACGTCTAATCTGTGTTTGCTCGAATGTGACAGACGAGTATATAGATGTCGCTTTAAACTTACGAAACGTTTAGCATGTTTAATCGTTGCTTGCTTTTATCCCTTTCGTTAATAAACCTTCTCTGAGATTATTCGCGAATATCTCTTTATCTACGTATGTTTCTTCCTCTTTCCCTTTCCGTCTAAGTTCATAAAAGTCTTTGATAGACGAATGGACATTAATATTAAAAAGTATTTGCTGTCGTAAAGAATGAAAGGAAGAGGCAGAAAAAACAGAGATATCGATGAAACGGAAACGATCGTCGAACAATCGTTTTACGCTCGTTGCCTCGATACTTACAATTCCATTTGTATGTGTTTCGAGCGAAATACGCACTGCGATCGTACGAGATTCTTTCGCAAGTTCTTACGTACTTACGTAACTACGTTTCGATTCCGACATCGCGTTAAAATGGATAGGTAGATTACTCTTGATAAAATACTATCACCCGATACAACCAGCTAGATCGAGAGCTTGATCGAACATAAATGAAAACATAAAATACACGCTTCTGTCTCTTTTTTAGTACGATTAAATTATGCTCGAGAGAAAATGTTTAGTCAATTATATAACGCAAACAAATGTCATTCTTTCTCTCTCTCTCTCTCTCTCTCTCTCTCTCTCTCTCTCTCTCGGTTTTTTACATATCTATGTAGGACATGCAGGTATACAAAGTCTGAAATGTTAATGGACGTTCCATCTCTCTCTTTTTCCCCATTTACTATCTCCTTTTCTTCTGTATTTTCCATTTTAACAATGACCAAGGAAAAGCACGACGTGAAAATCGCAAGCATTCTTTCGTATTACGACGGATGGCGTAATAATATTCTCTGAATGGTTCTCGTACAATGGCAAGTTAAAGGGCGAACAGAAGTGTTCTTTTACTCGACTTCTCGCGTTCACCTACGTTTTCACATTATCTAAGAAAGTGGCCAGCCTATTGGTACAATACACTTGCGCGTGACTTCCTCGCAGTCAGGGCAGTTTTTTCCTCTAGTCCCTCGCTCGTGCGAGAAAAGTATTTTCGCAAGACGAATAAACTTTTTCCAACAACCGTATACGACCTGGAGCAACACAGATGTCGCATTACTTCTCTTGTAAATATCGTAGATATATTTTCATATTCTTTTCTCATAAGAAATATAAGTATCGTCGCTTTGACGCAGCATCGATGCTGCTAATTAGCGAGCTATATACTTATGCTCTTTGTCGAGAATCGATACGAAAGGGATTCGCGTATTCTCCTCGCGTTCGTCTTCGAGAGATAAATAAAAAAAAGAAAGACAAATAATGCCTTTTTCCGATATTCTATTCACGTCGCAATATCGAGAATCGAAGTACGATCACCTAAAACAATATATATAGAACAGAATATGTTTGGAAGTTACGTACACTCGTTAAAATTTATCGCTCGCTGGCAACGGATATGGCTCCCGATACTTGCAAGATTTGTCGAATGGATCAACGAATCGTGATTTTACGTAAAGAATTTTTCGTAAAATTCTCTCTCTCTCGAGAAAAGCGCACGTGGAACTTGATCCGTCGTCACGACGACGCGATCTTATCCGATACAAAAAAGAAACGTGAGCGCCGCCGCCGATATAAAAATTTATTCCAACTTTTAACTTTGATTAGAAATTTTCCAAGTGTAACGAGTTTCGAACTATAATTCGAGTTATTTCAAAGTTTAAGTAAATGATCGCAATCCTGTTTTCGTCGGGCGTGTTTATAATTGCCATAATGAGAAGAAGTAAATCACAGGTGGGCGATACTAGCTTTACGATACTAGCATGGCACCGTGTACAATGTACTGTAGATACTCACCGAGCTGCGGTTTAAACTTCTCTTCGGAAGCCAACGGAATTGGGACGGAATTGTGAAACGTCCTAGACAAACTCTCTTTTAACTTTCAAAATCGGGAGCTTTGCTATTTCTCGATTACATCGATGTTTCCTCTTTTCTTTTCTTTTATTTCGCTCTTTTTCACGGAGATCTCTTCTCTTTTTCGACATTACTTCATTCCCGTTTCATATCGTCCTCTTTAATGAGCTTGTTTCTCAATGCTCGCCCTATTTCGAAATTCATTAAAAGACAAAGCTGCCGTATTTTATTCTCTGCACAGGAAGTACTTTAATCGTTTCACAAATGCTCCTCGTTCGATCATTTTCTTTCGCTGGACGATGCTTACGACGTATCGAGCGTTCGCCGTCGCGCAGTTTCTTCCCGACGAATAATTAAAATTCTTTTTCGTACTTTTCAAAAAACGCTCTCCTCTGATTTCTGTCTTCTGAACTTGAATACAATATCGGTAGCTAGGATTTTTTTCTTTTTTCTTTCTTTTTTTTTTGCTCAACCGTTCGAGCCGAGGAAGATGAAAAAAGCGAAGCGAAAAATCGGAAAATGCATTGAATCGGAAAACAACACATTTATACTTGGCCAACAGACTTGTTGTTGAATACTTTTGGGGTTAACGAACGTGAGGCAGCTTTGCGCGGGTAAGCGTGTCCGTATAAAAGAGCTGATAGAGGGAGAGGGAGGGGGAGGGAAAAGCGTATTCACGGTTATAAAATAGCACGTTCCGTTATATCGGAGATAGCTTCGAGCATGTAAAAACGAGAGGATGTCCAATATTTAAATATTTTTCAGAGTTAATTAATCCGATTTAATTATTGCATGCTTTCGCGACTTCTCGAACGATATTAATACGATTCGGCGTATTAATGGTAAAACAAAGGATATGCGACTGACAGGAAACAGCTCGATAAAATTTAGTAGCAAGCTCCTTCAAAGTATTGCTCTTCAGGCCTTATAACTTCTTCTCCGCATACGCTTTTTCCATATCTTTTATGTATTTTTCCCTCTTTTTATAGTTTTCTCTTCGATCGAGATATCCGCGCGACGCGTCTTCTTCTTTCTCCTCTCCCTATTCGCCATGTCAATGAATAAGCTTCGACGCTGCGAGGCTAACGCTCCAAGAGAAACAAAAGCTCGCCCGTATTTCCATTTTATTCCGCTTCTTCTCCCTCCCTCCCACCCTCTCTCTCTCTCTCTCTCTCGGCAACATCCAGAAGCGAAGAATATTTTTATTTCTTTTTCTTTTTCTACTTTTCAGACACGACCGCCGAGTGTGTCTTACGCAATCGTCATTGCGAACAGCTTTTGTTCGTTATAACTTTTGATAGGAAGTACAATTTTTAATTCCGTTTGATGTACTGCACAAATCGGGACGTTATACGAATGCGAGTTTTGCCCGCCTGTCTGCGAACGTCAACTTTTTTTCGACGAATGCTACAAATTGGTAAAAACAAATCTAATCAAATTCCACATTCGGTATATCTACCATAGAGAAAAATAGCTATTCCATACAATTCCAAACAAATAACTCGATGAGTCTCAAAATGATGCCCATTGTAATATAAACAGTTTAAATTTGAAAAGCTTCGCTCTTTCGTTATATTCTTGGATGCGTGGCTACGAGACAGTCGAATCGTTTTTCAAAATTTTCTCTTTTTCACTTTCAATTCTGACAAATAATTTTTATGAATAGAGGGATATAAGACGATGATCCTTTTTCGTTAACGAAGTCAAAGAAGTAGAAGTAAATTGAAAGGAAGCTAATCGCGCTATTTCCGTCTCCTTTTATTTTTATTTCTTTTCCTTTTTTTTTTTTTTTTTAAGCGACAATGTGTGCAGTGTAAACGATAGATCGTTCGTGGGAGAGTCTGAACTAGATAGAATCGCTCGGATATGCAAAGGATGCAGTAATTAAAAGTTAGAAACAGGATCCTGACTATCTGTCAGATACACACCGTGTCTTAAATTCTAGCCGTATGACCCTTTTGTCCGAACGACCTGGTTTTTTTCTTTACGAAGAATAAGCATCGAGCTTTCTCTCTTTCTGTCTCGTCGATTCGCGAATTAAAATTCACTCGTGGGCGTATCGTTCCCGGCGCAAAACAAAGATAAACAAAGAGACAAAAAAGTACACGATTGAAAAATTCGATGGCTCGAGCCATTTCAAGGTCGCTCTACGGTTTTTCTTTCGGGTTTCTCTTTTTTCAAGGATATCGAACGTAATGCCTTTGGAAGTGTACGCTCAAGTTCGTTCGAAATTCAACTAGCTCTCGTCGATCGAGGAAAAGTTTAGGACACTTGGAGACGGAGAGAGGACGTCGTCGACGTCGTTGCCAACTCGGACAGCTGTCAACGACCTCGAAACACTCTCATCGAAACCCACTTCCTGTCTTGCCATATCCTACAACTTTTCTCTCGCGAGCTGATCCTCCATCGAAGAAACTTCCGTCTCTGACGTACCTTCGCCGAGAAGTCCATTGTCTTTCGTCCTTATTACCAAGGACTTTGAAACTACGGTGTTACGTTTGACATCGCTCTCTGCCCCCCATGACTTTAAAAGGGAGATCCACGGTCTGGTCGATCTGTTTCTCTCGCGTTTCTTTTTCTTCTCCGTTTCTTTTGTGGTTTCGAACAAACGGAGACAAGTTGGCGTTACTCTACGAAAGAACGAAAAAACTTGTTTAATTATCTACTTTTTATCCGGCCGTTTATCAGAGAATTTTTCCCTTGCGATTTAACCCGGCGAAGCACGTGTTTCAAAGTGGTCTTCAGCGGTAAAGGTATAAAGGGATGGTTCCGACTTAAAATGTAAATCGAGTGAATCGTCTGGCTCGTTAATCGAATCGATCAAGTGGTAAATTAAGTAGAGGGAGCGAGAGAGAGAGGGAGAGAGACGAAAGAGTTTTTTTTTTTTTTTAAAGAGACGGACGATTAAACGACGGTTGTACCGATAAGGGAATGCAAAAGATATATCGAAAGGTGCGGCAAAGTCGACGGTGCGGTACTTCTCAAGTGGTCTCTCGTCGAGTCGAAGGCACGAGGCCAAGGTTAGATTTCTTTCGACGAAGCAGGATGCCGTATTTATCGTGCCAAAGCATTTTCATCTATTTTCGACATCCACGCGATTGTTGAGAAAACGAGTGATTTTCCCTTTTGTGAAATTCTCGATCGCGAGTTGAAGCCTTTTGAAATTTTTCAACGATCTTCTTTTTTTACGATCGATTCCACTATTTGTATCATTCCGTTGCTCGTCCAAGAAGGGAAAACGCACCTTGGTTTCGCCCTTTTCCCCCGTTCGAATTCAGATTCGTACATGAATCTAGAAAGCCGGAATAAAGGAGTGCTCTTCACGGTAAAAGGACGAAATGCGACTCTCGTTTTAAAGCGAATTCTACGTTATTTCTTTTTTTTCGTTCTTTCTTTGCGAGTAGATACCGAAAACGTCACTTTCCGCAGGAACGGTCACTTTTGTCGTGCGATATAGATATAGATGGCATACAATAGCCATAGAGGACAAACGAATGTGTAGCGGCGTATCTTTGAGAGCGAAAAGAAGAAGAAAAATAATTTAAAAAAAACAGTCTTAGTCCATCGCTAAACCGTATCTCCGTCTCTCGGTACCAATCTCTTTCACCTATTCACTTTTAATTTCATTGTCCTTTATCCAGAATGGAACGAGAAAAATTCTCGCGAGAAATAATCTCCCTTGTGAAAAGCGATAATCGCAACGCGTTACCACGATTATTCGACGAACAAAGCGATTTATTCTCCATTCGAGATTACGAAAAAATTCTCTTTTTTTCTGGAGAAAAAAAAGTTTGCTGGCAAAACTTTGACCAATCAACGAAATAATTAAGGTTAATTGATTTTCAAGGGGAAGCGCGGTACGAATGGACGTGTATAATACTGCCACTTATATTAGACATTTCAATTAAGGGAGAGAGAGAGAGAGAGGGAGAGAGGGAGGAGAGCACGAGCAAGAGACAAGTTCCTTCGTTCTAGCGAGAGATGTATAAACCTCGCGTTGAACCATTGCACTTCTGCGTTCCGGATCCACAAAATACACTCAATGGTTATGCCGTGTTTATCTATCGACGTTTATTAAAGTAACAAGGAATAACAGGATATTGGATTTTATTATTGTTTGACCTACATGTTGAGAATAGTAACGTGGAAATCGATATGAACTGCGCCGTATGTGCGATCTCAAATTTTAACGAAGGGAAAGCATTTTAAAAAGCACGAAGAGTATAATCGTTCGTTATCGTCGAAGAAAATTAAGGTAAAACGTTTCGTTTTAGAATTTGCCAAGAAGTTTCTTATTCGCTCCCTTCTTACCCTCGAGTTGGCAAATTAATTAAGGAAATTCCTCGCGGAATTTTAAGTTGGAATCGAAGATCGTGCGCTTCCGAATCTTTGCCTGTAATAGCTCGCTGTTGATCGCCGAACGATTTCGTCGATTCATGCGAGCGTCGTTTAATCGAAAGTAGAAAGACTTACTTCCTACGGTTTCGCGACAAATTAAAGTTCACCTTTACCGTTGTCGCTACGAAATTCCGCTCGCGCTTCTTCGAGCGGAAGATCCTCGTCAATTTACGAGTACCTTTTATGTGTGTATTCCCGTATCTACGAGATAACTCGCACGGACTTTGCTCTAGGAAATTTCATACGAACTAGCCAATCGTATCGTTTGAAAATTTCTCACGAAAGAGCGGATGTCACGGGGGAAACACAAAATATACGAGAAGAGAGAAGATGGAGAAAGAGTTAGTGTCGTAATTTTAATAAAGTATATATAAAAAAAAAAGTATGAATAACGCGAACGTAAAGAGAGATAAGTTACGGAAGCTCCGGTATATTCGGACCGTTCGTCTCTGTCGGTTCTTAGGAGTTTCTTTGCTTTTAAGGACGCATGTTTTCTTCTGCGTTTATTTCTTTTCTTTATCCTTCCTTTCTAGACTTTCCAGACTGTCTCCTCTTGACCCTGAAACTTAACCATTAGTCTCCGGTATCACCTCTTGGCGGGAAGAGAATAAAAGGAGATAAAAGGAGAAAAATCGAGACGACATTCTTTCGCATATCGTTCATATTTATATCCGATCGATTCTCGATATATTCCCATATCGTTTGTCAATGACATTTTCGTGAAACGTAATCAATACGTTTCTCGTAAAGTTCGATAGAATATATATATAGTCGACTGAAATTTGTAACTGTACCGTCGAGATCTACTTGACGTATTCGCGAATAAACGTATCTCGTTATCGTACTATGAAAATCGAGGGCGAATATCCGACTTTATGATGTAGACGCGATAA
The DNA here is from genome assembly GCF_905475345.1 of Vespula vulgaris. Lineage (NCBI taxonomy): Eukaryota > Metazoa > Arthropoda > Insecta > Hymenoptera > Vespidae > Vespula > Vespula vulgaris. Next base: position 479,241 of record NC_066590.1, read on the forward strand.
ATACGTAATATCAAATTTTTCACGTTAAAATCCCGAATAAAGTGCAAATTATGAAGTACAGGAATTGTCGCGTTTCGCCGAGAGAACCGAAAGAGAAAGGTGACACGAATTTTCACGTCTCTCGCGAACCGAGAAGATTTTAGATACTTCTTTCTGTCGTACTCTCGAAAGAACATCAGCGTGAATTATAATTAACGCTAAGGCTAATTTTTCTCTATGGAAAAAAGAAAAAAATCTTTTTTCTCGTTCTCCTTGCTTATATAGCGACGTTAACAAAGGAAAGTAAAGTAACGTCCGTACTTTCGCTTTGCGAGTCATCGAGCATTGAGAGAAGCATTAAAATAATTAGTACCGTGTGAAAATTGGAAGAAGAAACGAAAGGATTATTTGTGGATAACCAACGATAATCACGAGTCGCTCGTAATTTTAGTAGCTTACGATTTTTCAGACAGTTTACGAGACACTTTTCTTCTTCCTTTTTCTTCCTTCCTTATTCTCTTCCATATTTTTCCCTTACAAAGTATCTACCGTTTTCTTTCAAAATTCACGGCACCATTCCGCGATTAATAACGTCGGGGTTAGTTAATGCGAAACCACGTCCGCGAAAAAACCCCTCCACGAGTCTGAACGAGATTTCCGTGCGAAGAAGCGATTTCCTTTCTTTTTTTTTTATTTTTGATACCAATTTCTTTTTTCTACGATTTCTCTCTCTCTTTTTTTTTTTTTTTTACAGTTACTCCTGCGTTTGCATTTTTCTCTTTTTGCCTTGAGAAAGGCTAAATGTACTATTCCCAACGAGTTTATCGCGATGCTACCGTCCCAACTCGTAACTCGTTTTACGTAACGATCAAAGTTGTTGTCTATTTTCACGTACACAGGGTGTATAATAGGGTTTCGTGAGAAAGTAGAGGAAAGTATTAGATACTCATACGGCCATACTTGCATATAGGGTAAGAAAAATAGGTTATTCTATATGGATTATGGAACGCATACGTATGTAAATATGAAATACTCGTGTACATGATCGAAGTACGTAAAGCAATCCGTTGGCTTTCAGAGAACTTCCTTTTCTACTAGAAAGCACTCTCGAAAATTTCGCAGGGTTTCGAAGTCGAAAAATAAACCGTCTAAATTTTTAGACGTAAAATTTTTAGGCTAACTCTCTTTAAGTCTAGGCTACTCGCAGAGATCTTTGAAACGCTGACGTTTCACCGACCGAGAATTTCTCGAGGAGCGACGTAAATTTATAGTAAATTTGTTTCAAGAGTAACGCCCGTCCAAAGCAGTTACGCGAAAGTTATTGTGTATAATAGGAAAGCGAACGAACATTTTGAGGATAAGGAAAAATGACGTGACGATAAAGAGGGACGAAACGATATCGTGATAAAGAGCGCGATAAAGCGCGACATAAAGGGAGCGCTTGGGAGAAGAGAGAGAGAGAGAGAGAGAGAGTGAGCTGTCCGAGTCTATCGAAAATTGGTTCACGTGACTTTTCCAAAACAATTTCACATGCCTCTTAACAAGTTTGACCAAACTTGCGAAAGGAAAGCAAATCAAATATATTCTACGTAAAAAGGATCGGTTTCGTTGATCGTTGATCCTTTAATCCGTCGGAAGAGCAACTATAAATCGTAGCTCGACGAGTTATAACATTACCGCGAGTATTTCCTTTTCTCTTTTTTTCTTACCTTTGACCGCGCTAAGCGAATAAATACGACGATTATTTGCCGGTCGAGAATGGTTTTAACTCAAATGGAAATTCTCTTCTCCGGAATGCAAAGGAATAAAGAAAGAGAAGAAACGTAAGGGCGCGGAAGGAACTTGCGAGTCGCTCGCAAGTTCTTCTTTTTTCTCGCGTCGATGGAATCACGTAACGATAGGTCGGGAAAAAGCGCGAGAAATTTTATTGCAGCTATTCTCGAAGAAAATTTTCGAGAGCTGCGATGCGATGAAATCGGAGAGTCTAATAATACATCCACCGAAATATCTCTTCCTTCGAGTTCGACGTAAAGGCGGAGGAAAGATCACGGGAGATATTTTCTTTGTGCGGTCGAATGAGATTTATGGAAAAAGACGAAAAAACTAAAGTGCGTGTTTGCGTTCGTACGAACGGCGCCGCGAATTTACGGAGAAAATCCAAATTCCTTGGTATCTCGCGTATACCTCGGTATTTCGGAGCGCATGTCGCGGTTCGCTTTCGAAGTCGTTGCTTTTTCAAGCGTCTAAGCTGGTAGGAGCCCTAGAAATTTCGAGGATTTACTTTTTCTCCGATATACACGCGCTGTTTTGTCTACTTGCACTGCGACGTTCCTCTCCACTTAACTTTGACTTCTCTACATGGAATAAAAGGACAAATGAATGTAATATCGTAATCGAGGAGATAAATGCAAAAGAGGGAACGTCGTCCTAGCGCTTCTAACCCACTGCTTGGAAAACTTACGGAAGGTGGTTTAAAAGGGACGGGCAAGAAATATCAGGGTATTAACGCGACAAGCAGAATCTGTATGCGCGATAACGTTTCACGAGCTACGTTTGCTCTCGTTGCATTCGCACGCTGAGAATTAGTCAGCGTGATATTAGATAAGTAAACGAGTAGTACGTGGTCTCGCAAATAAAGCGCGAACGATTACGAAAGAGCAACGACGAGGCCGACGAAAAGAAAAGGATCGACTCGAATCGATCGTTGTAAATTCTTTATCGTTCCCAACTAATACGCGAAAGGAAGGAGAGAAATAAAGGAGAGAAGGTAAGCTTATTTGGGAACGATCCGATCTACCTTCCACGATCGTTAGAATCATTTCCGGCGATATAATAGGATCGTCTTGCGGTTCCGCATAAAGATGCAAATGCTATTAGTTTTTTCTCGATACCTTCGGCCAACCGTGGAAATTTTTCGCTTTCGCGATCGCTTATATCTGAGAAAGATCGGTATGTACACAGGTGCATCTTTATAAAAAATTTCTCTTCTTTCGTCGTTTCTTTACCTTGCCCCCACGAGAAAAACTTAAATGAACCTTTTACTCCTCGAGGCGTTCTATTTACCAGCAAGCGAGATTTATTCATCGCTTGAGAATTTTTCTCTCTGTCTTTTTCGAGACTTTCCTCGCCTTCGGTTATATCGGTAAGATCACACGGTTACCAACGTATTCAACCGTATGCGTTTAAAGCTGCCGCGGAAACAGTTCGTAGCCGGATCACGTAGGCCGCCGCTGGATCAACCGTATGACCCAAATGAAACGTCGCCCTGCTTTTCCCTGCTTCGGCCTGTTTCGTCTACCGTACAAAAAGAAATATACGCGCGATCAAATATGTGAACCGACTGAAATATTCGTCCTACTCTTTCTTCTTTCTGCGTCGCGTAATATCGACCGTTTACCGTACATACGTTCGTTCGTTCGTTCGTTCGTTCGTTCGTTCTTTCGCTCTCGTAACGACACTTGTTATCAACGAACGCGACAATCGCGTGATATACTTCATCGGTCACGAACGAATTTAATAAACGATAATGAGATGGGAATAAAATAAAATCGATTGGAATAAGGGCAGAAACTTAATGAGCCGTGCGAAACGTTGCTGATTAATGTTCCTATACATGGTTCGCTATATATTATAGAAGGTAACGATAACTCGCTGGACGTTCTTCCTGCGAGCGGAAAGTATATTTTTTCCCGTGATATACGTATCTCTATAGATACGTACGTATAGGTGTCGCGTCCTATGCGCATGCGTATTCCCTCGTATATGTACATTCGATAAAGTTACACGGCGAGTGTATTAAAAAGCTCTTGGACGTGATAGGCGAAGGATAACGTTGCGTGAAAAATAAAGACGACCGCGAGAGATCATCGAGTTTATTTCTCTAGAGTGACCCACAGCATAATAATAGAATCTTACGAGAAGATAACAAAAGCTTGTAATTCTTTCTCGCTTATCCCGCGAACTATCCATTTTTTTTTCTTTTCGTTTCTCTCTAATCGCAGTATCTCTCTCTCTCTGTCTCTCTCTCCCTCTCTCTTTACTCCCACGGAATAAATATATTTCCTCCAGCCGAGAAAAAGCTTCGTATCGGACCAGGATTTATACCGTCGTCGAAGGAATGACAAAGAACGTACTCTTTCTTATCGAGAATATCGCGATTCGTCGATTCGTCGTAAATCGAGCGTCTTGGAATTTTCAGATTCCGATGCAATACCGCACATTTATCTTTTTTAAAGAGATATCTATAATACGAATTAGATATGGTCGACTCGTCCCTTATAGGTCGAACGTTCGCGTTCCTTCGGACAGACTTTTATTGTTCTCTCTTCGTCCTTTCCAAAGGTAGAGCAGGATGTATGAACCTTCTGGAGTACTTTCAAAAGAAAATGTAAGGGATAAGAACCGATTGGAGAACGTATCGGCACTTTTTTTTGGCCGTAATGGACACGTTCATTCGCCAAGAAAAACACTGTTTGCCACTTTTGTCGGGAGCAAGGATTACCCGATTTATCTTCTTTATTTCACGCCCTAAGATATTCGTCTTACGTTATAAAAGGGCGGTGGTCTCCGAGATACGACGGCCGTGGGTACGGAGTCGCGAGAAAGACGAGAGAAATACTCGGGAACGTATATACTAGAATTATCATGTTTTTCTCTTCTTTTTTCTTCGCGAAAGCTTACCGTTCTCTTTGTCTCTTATTGAATTTATAGTCTCGTCGAAGATAGCCACGTTGGAGTTGCAGACGTACGCTAAGGTGCTCGTTTCTTCGCGTTAAGCCAGACAGATCATGTGAAACGTGTGCTTTCTAGTCTTGCCTCCGGAAAACTTTTCCTTCTCTTTCTCTTTTTCTCTCATTTTTTTTTGTGTCTTTATCTTCGTCTTACAGTCTTTCGTTTTTCTTTTCGAATTCTTTAGAAGCAAGAACGAACGTTAGAAATGAAGAAATACGTCAATTTCGTCGAACTGTTCTCGTTTTTTTTTCTTTTTTTTTTCTTTTTTTTTATCTTTCATCGAAAGAAGGGAATAGATGGGACTGTAAGGCGAAAGAACTGATCGGAAAATATCGTGCTCGTTCTTTGATCAGAAAAAATGCACTTTGGTTTAAAGCAACCTTATACCCAGTGATAGGATGATAGGAGCGTAACGACAGGATACGCTGTTTACTCTCGTCATAAATGAACCGTGTGCCGAAGATCAAAGTCCCCGAACGTACCTACGCTAGGCATCGTTTAAACGACGACGGCGACAAGGGTAATTACGCAAAATGACGAGATTAGTTAAACGGGAAAAGTAACGAAAGGTCGTTACGTTTCGAAAAGCGTTATACGCGAAGGACGCAACGACGACGAAGACGCGGATCGATTGATTCGTAGAAACCGCACGCGTAGCCACGATTTTGGCCGCACACGAAGCCGCGAACGTTGCCGCAGTCGCAGCCACGGGAGAAACCCCTCTTCTCGTTGTCGAAATTGTTCAACATTGTCAACGTGCGCCCATTGTATCCCTCGATTTCGTTATTTCGTTCTTTGTGCAATAATAACGAGAACAACGTTTCGTTATAAGAGGATTGTATTATTTTTATACGCGGGTAGAGTAATGATTTTTACTGCGAGGGAAAATGTTTGTCAGCCGTTAAAAAGAAAATATATAGATTAATATATATATAATATAAAAAAATTTATATATATATATATATATATATAGAGAGAGAGAGAGAGGGAAGGAGAGAAAATCCTCGAGCGTTTTCCCGTTTGGAAAAATATAACGTTTAATGATTCTATAAATCGTTTGGCCGTTCCGTGCAATTAGAAGAGCAAATAGAGTAAGGGTCGAGAGGACCTTGGAGTCCCGCTTCGCCGAAGCGAACATAATGGATCACCCTTTCCTTTTCTTTCACTTTGTTTTTCGGTCAACGAATCGTGGGGGTAAATAAATGATAAGAAAACGTCGCGTGGATTCGTTTCGTTGTTAGCCAGAGAGATGGAGGGGAATTTTACAACCGCGAGTTAACTCGCTACGCGAATAACGGCGAATATCGCGATAGCGATGCAAATCGGATTTTCTTGTATCGCGGATAACGATAGGGCTAGTAGCGGACAAGATTACGAGTCGATAGACACGCCGATTAGAGGAGGAAGGATAGAGTTTTGGTTTCCACTTTCGCGAAGCTAATGGAGTTCGTTACTATCGGCGTAGGATCTAGTTAGGTATATAGGATTAGGGGTAGTTTATCTCTCCCCGATACTCGAACGAACTCTACGAAGAATTAGTTACCCTATGGTCCGTCGATCCGCTTTTAACCTCTCCTCGATCCGAGCATTTTTCTTACAAATGCCGTGCTACTTCGTAAGGATTCGATGTCATCGAAGACGGCCAAGTTTCACAGACGAGAATTATCGCTCCGATGAAACATCGTCTAATGTTAATTCGACGAAGACGTTGACGCGACGCGATTGCTCCTGCTAATCGTGGTGGCTTATATTAATAACGCTAATAAATATCGGTATAACGTAAGCGGCTTACAAGCGCAATCGGATCTCTATACAGTTTTAATTGGACACGGCCCAATTTACGCCATATCGTCCGTTAATCTCATTTATTTTAACTCGGCCAGGAAAACATGACTAGAAAAACTTGTCAAGTACGTAGGTACCCACGAAACTACGCATCGCGCAAACGAACCTCGTTAAGGATCAATTTATTTACGTTTTTGCGTTTCATCGCGGATTCGATGGGGGCAAAAAAAAAAGAAAAAGAAAAGCAGGAAGAAAAACGAAAACAAAGGAAAAAGAACAAGCTTTTTAGATAATTACTCGGCCGGTTTCGTTTTCGCGAATTGTTTACGAATTTTGCAAGTTACGAGCACGTCTCGTTATGCTACATTTATTCGCTCGACGAGTAATTAAATTCTCCCTCGAAAGTGGAATTTTAAAAGTTGCACGAGGTAGGTTGCGCGTCTAGATACGATCTTCCAGTCGATAAACGATACATTTTTCGATGGCTATTTTCGACGTATATTTTCGCGTTCATGCGTGAAGGGCCTTTTTCCTATTCTTTTTAAAATCTCTGACAATGGACGATAACGTTTCCGACGGAGAACAAAAAACTAGTCAAGATAATTCGCGGACTCTTTTCCGTTTCTCCTTCCTTTCTCGGAACCATTATACCTTCGTCGTCCATCGCACGAAGCTTACGAAGTAAACGAATCCTTCGTTATCTAACGCTTTCGCCGGCCCGATTATCGTTTCGTCGATTAATCGATCTCTCTCGTTCGTCCTCCCTTTGAAACGTTTTTTTTTTTTTTTATATATAATTTTCAATAGAAAATCTTAGCTCGAACAACATGGTCGCACGAGTAAAGCTTATTTGAACATTCAGGGATTTGGATATTATCGGATGCTCCGAATCGCGACAAAAGGATCCTTCCAAACGGCGCGGGATTCGTGCTCCGAAACCTACGTCCTTTGTGCCACTGCGGCTGGTTACCTTAATAGAGGATACACAAGGGTTTCGGAGATCTCGCAAACCACAAGTATTTAGGATAGAGAACGCCTGGTTTACCAAAGCCATCCGTATGCGACATGTTCGATATCGCGAAAGCTGATAGACGGTCTTGCTTCCCGTAATGGAGGGTCAAGGCGAGCGATAGGGCGAAAAGATGTCGAATCGACCTTCTCCTTCCACCCTTCCATACGTCTTACTCGTCGTTTCCCGCTGCCGTTACTACCGGGAGAATGTTTTCTACCGATAGAGAGAAATTTACCGATTCTTGTCATTTCATGAGAGAGCGCCTTGCGTGTTCGTTCGTTCGTTCGAAACGGTTGACCTAGATCCAACAATAATGAAATTTCTTAAGAAGCAAAATCACGAATAAATTTTCTAGTAGCCGTCGAATCAACGAATCCATTAAATACGGGTCGGTAGCTTCAATGCAAGAGCAGCTGGAAAAGCAAAGAGAGATATAACTAATCGCGCAAGTACGGCGCGACGGACGTGCGTCCGTTCTCTCGGCGGTTCAACGGTGAACTGATATCGTCCTTCGTATATAAATAGATCGTGGCTCGACTTTGTTTGTATTATGTAAACAAGTTTGTTGCTTCAGTGCGATCGTAGTCTTCCTGGTTTACAAGCGTACGGTAGGTTCATCAGCGCGTTCTATTATTTGTAATCATCGAATTCGAACGAACGTGCTGGGTAATTCGAATATAGTCGATAGATCGACCTCGACGAGGCTTCGTTAATCCGTATTCTCTCGACCGAAATACGCGATATCAAGGAAACAAAGTGCGCGAGTCGCAAATAATCGATGAAATCAACGTTCATAGATCGGCGAGCGATTTTCACGACACTGGCAACGGAATCGTAATTTATTTTTCAGGATTGGGCGGAACGGTGAAAGGAGTCCGTACAGACAGAGATGATAGAAAGGAGAGACGGAGAGAAGAACGGCGAGAAGATCGGAAGCGTCCTGAATGGAAGAGAGGCGGCGGCCGATTGGTCGGTACGATTCGGGGAGAAAGAGAGAGAGAAAGGATCGAGGTGAACGCGCTGGATAGAGATAAGGGAAGGAAGTAGAAAAGAAGGAAGGATCTCGTCTCGTTGCTTGTTCCTCGTCGCGGTAGTAGGCGGTTATCAGCGGCTGCGAACGATGAAGTCCGCTTGGTGGTTCGTGTCCTTGCTGATGACGCCGGTGTTAGCCGGTCTACCGGAGGGTACCGTAACGCGCGGCGAAAGTGGAGTTAAAATCGGCACGGGAGAGAGAGGAACGACGACGCCGAGAGGCACGAGAGGTAGCTCCGCGGTAAAGATAGGGGAGGGCGGATTTCCAAACTCTACGAGGAAAAGAGTGCTCATGACGACCTCGACGACGACCGCGCCAACGACGACGATCACGACGACGATGCTCCCGTCGAGATTCACTTACACCCCTCAATCCTCCGTGGGAAACAATCACAATAGCACTTACTTGAAGGTGAGATCCCTCTATCCATCTTTCTCCGCTAATGATCTCGCCATTTTATACGGGATATGCCTTCGCTAGGAAAACCAAAGAGAAAGACCAAGAGAGAAGATATCTCATCCTCCGATCTTCCTTCGATTATACCGTGGCTTCGAACTACTTCGGTCCGCGTCCTTTTCCCTCCCCCGATATATATCTTCTCTTCTTCACGTCCCAAGGAGCGTGAGCGTTCGCGTTCTATTCATCGGTAACAATCGATTTATGCAACAGGTGTGCATCGGTTCGTTGCGCCATAATAAAGTCGCAAATGCTCCTACTTTTCGGCTTTTTAATCGTATCCGTTTCCTACACGAGTATCGTTAAAGACTTTACGAGAAAATTCACGGGATAAAGCGACGAGAGAGACGGAGGAAAAGAGAGAGAGAATTCTCTCTCTCGTTATTTGACGATTCTCTTGATTATCTTATCAGCTAAAAGCTCCTCTTACAAGTTCCCGTTGATATCGCTAGAATTTATTTCCGAGGAAGAGCGTTTTTACGTCGCACCGACGCAACTTCCTTAAATTTATTCGATCGCGAAACTTGCTACGAGAGAGCGAGAGCTATTTATTCGTTCATTTATTTATTTTTTTCCGACGAACGTTCGTCGAGTGTTCTCATCCGTCTGACCTTCGCGTCCGTGAGACGTCGAAAACGCACTTTCTCGCTTACACGTCAACGTCCGCGTACGTAGCGACTCTATACGTTTCTCGTAATGAGCTTCGCGCGGAAATAATATCTTTTTCTCTCCTTCGTATTATTTTTTTCGTACTTTCAACGTCCATTCATCTCGCGCGGCGCTTAAATCGCTTTCATGTCCACTCGTTAACTCGCCAACTCGAGTTTCACGGCAGGTACCTACGTATTATCGTATCGTTCGTGCACGTCTTCTCAAATGCAGCCAACACTTTCTCTTTTTTCGAGAGTATTACGAAATATTATCGTTTGCACTTTTCTTCTCGTCGTTCATCTCGTGACGACCGTTTCCTTTATTACGCTCGTTTCGCGGGTTTGTCTATCGCGTTAGCGGACGAATATAACGGGCGTAGCGAAACATTTGTTACGATCGATCGAAGAAAGAATAATTTTGCTCGACAGGTCGGCATGATGGTGCCGTACAAGACATTCGGCGTGAGGGATTACACGAAGGCCGTGACCTCGGCGATAAATATGCTTCAGAAGAGTACGAGAGGGCCAAGGCTGGGGCTCTTTCAAAACCACGACATACACGTGAAGATATCGATGATGGAACTTACGCCTAGTCCGACAAGTGAGTCAGACTTTATCGTTCCTTCTTCTTATCGTATTCCCTTTCTTTTCTATCTCTCTTTTTTCTATTTTTCCTTTAGTTTTTGTCAACGCGCGGATGTACCGAAGATCTCTCGAATAAAGGTTCCTCCAAGGGTTCTCCCATTGCGACGGGATATCTATCTTCCCTTTTCACCGATACGACAATAAAATAACTCCGCTCGGAGAGCCGTCGCGAGATCCCTATCTGTCCCCCATCTTCAAATATTAATTCCCGTTCCACTCTCCGACGTCCGATTTAAAGAGGAAATGCGTCGATTTAGTGACTCGTCGAATCGAACGATCGCAATGCTCGTGGAAGCGAGTAACGGAGAAGCGGAAGTTAACGTCCAAGTTCCTTTCTTTTTTTCCGCTTTTGTTGTTTCTCGAAATTCGTCCCGCAAATTGCACTCAAGGGAGCTTGACGGATGCACCGTCTGTTTGTCGCTTTTAAATTCATTTCATCCGAAAATATCGTATTACCATACTCTTGAAAAGCATCTCCCTCTCTCTTCTCTTTCCTACTTCGAGCGGCCTCATTCAATCTCCGTTGTACGTACGCCACACGTACGTATTTACGTACGCGAAAAGGAGTGCGTTTCGCGAGTCGTAAAGTTTAAAGCGACGTATGAAAGACGAGATAAAGATCGCTTTTGAATGACGTTGAAACTCCTCCTTGTCGGAGTAGGATTCGCGTTTAACCGTAGTTTTGTATCATAAATTCGACTGCATCCTCGCTCCGCTGCGCCAAAGCTCCTTCTTTCCGAGATAAAAATTCGAAAGGGCCTCGAGGTTCCCTTTCACGTTGCATCTCTCGTTGCATATCCTTTTACCGTCATTAAGAAGAGGTCGTTAAGTCGCTAAACGTCCTCGTTGACAAATCGAATCGAGAAGCTATATGTTTGTCTTTGAGCTACGATTTACGTGATTTTATTCGATCGAATCTAATCGTCGGAACGAACTTGTCGTTGATCGAGAAAAGAGAGAGAGAGAGAGAGAGAGAAGAAAGAAAAGAAAGTAAACGGTAAAAGACGGATAAAAACGGTATAAGCGATCGAATTATAAATCGATCGACTCGTGATCGAGTTTGGTATCTAATCGAAAAAGTACGCACAGTGGAAGATAGATTATTCATCGGTCTTTTCTATCCCGAGGCACGCGCCCACAAAGCTCGTTCTTTTTTGATCGCAGTTACGATCGTTTCCTCTTTCGTTTCTTTTTTCGCAATTTCTTCCAAAGGTTAGGTTAATGATTCGAGGAATTTCGTAATAAAGAAAATATCTTTTATCCGGTCGTTTCGTTTTATAAAATAATCTCGTAGAATAATTCCGTAGAATTTTAAATTGCGCGAAAGGTACGTAACAACGGTATGTTTTCTATATTTTATAACAAGCCCCTCGTTATCACTCCTTTTTTCTCATACTCCTTATTATTAGAAAATTCTTGCTTCCGTCGTAATGCTATTATTCAACGTTTATTCACCGTTGTTACATTATTACGTCACGATATTACTACATTTCCTTTAAAAATGTAAGATTTCTATACGTATCGCTGACCCGGATCGTACATCCCAATAATCGTACTGGAATAGGAGGAATCGGAGTAACGGAAAACGAGAGAATCCTTTCATCTTCGACGAAAAGTTTGCAAAAGTTCCCTGATTTACATCGCGCGCCGAGTTTGCGAGACTTTGTAATTGCGTGAAATATGTAACGCGTGGGGGTGTATCTGCGATATTAAAGGAAGCTTTGGTCGTAAGTACAAAGAGTTGTAGAACGTCGACTGGAATAATTAGGAGTACATAAGTAATAAAGTTCGCGTTGCCTTTATTTCTTTTTTCTTCCTTCTTTTTCTTTTTGAATCCTTCGTTAAAGCGAGTAATCTCATAATTTCAAAAGTAACGTTCTCTTCTAAAGTTATTTGATCGAGGTTAATATTGGGAAGGATACGAGCGAGTAAACACGTACGTTTCGTCGTCGATCGGTGAATATTGTATCGAAAAAAGCGACGACGACGGTCGGTCGGTCGGTCGGTCGGTCGGTCGGGCGCCAAGGATACCAATGATTGTTTCGAGTTAGACGAGTGCCGTCTCTTCCAAAGCAAAGTTTTTCGCGTTCTCTCGCGCGTACTTTCTTGCAATGGCAGAAGAAGATGACAAGATTTTAATGACGGTATGGATGGCACCCAACCGGACATTGGGTGCAGGGAGAAACGAATCGACCGCAGAGCAAATTGAACATCGCGGTTAAACGCGAATTTTGCGGCGGCTGACATGTTCTCGAAAGTAAATCCTGCGGTTTACATCCGTGATCGATACGCCTCTCGATTTCCGTCTCTCTTTCTCTCTCTCCATTCCTCTTTTTTGATATCATACGTACCTACGTACGTACGTATCACTCGAAGGCAATCTCTTCCCTCGTTACGATACCTTTCATTAACAGCAATCGTGAAATAGAAAACGACGATCGTATCTCGATATCGCGAAACGTTACACTTTGCTCGAAACGTAACGAAAATCGATTCCCGTATCCGATCCTTTTTACTCGTTCTTTTCTTTGTATTTTTCATTAACCTGTATATGAGCCCCTCCCATCAATTCGAAACGTTAGCTTCCTTGCATTTTGCAAGAGTGGAAAATGTAAACGTTCGGAATAATGATAAATAACGAGTCGGCGTAAAAACTCGTTGAAAAATTAACTCGATAATCCCAGTAAATTTAACACGGTTAACATTTTATCCACATGAATTTGTAAAGGATACATGCAAATTCGATGAATAGCTACGTACTCGTTCATTGAATCTCCAACGAAGGGTTACTTGTTTTAAATGGAAAGAGAAAAATGGGAAGAGTATGAACGAAGAGTTTAAATGAACGAATGTATTTCAAGGCGTAACTTTCCTTCGATCGAAGAGAGGGAGAGAGAGAGTGAGAGAGATAGGAGGGTGGAAAAATCGTCGATAGGTAAGGAACGGTGGTCAATGAGATACGACGAGAGAATAATCGAGCAGTGACATCCCACCACGACATGCTGTATCAAAGAGGATGTTGTTTAAGCCAGCACAGCTTCCATCTACTCATCGTCGGCTTTTGTTAACGTTATAGGAGAACCGAAGGAGCGATACGGTTAATTTTCTCACGACGATAACGACGAGGACAACAACAAGGAAGATCCGATTCATCGAGAAAGGGAGCTTGTCGTGGTTTCGTCGAGCTCGCGTCTAGCTAGTCTCCTACATAAATCCGATTAAATAGAGCGATCGAGGCCTCGAAGGTAGAGCAGAGAGAATCGTGCTTTCGTAGAAATTGCAAGCTCCTGCCATCTGCCGAAGGACCATGTAACGTTTTTACTCGGGAGCTTTCTCGCTAGAGCAACTGACTCCCCTTGTGCTTTCCCAAGCTCCACACATTGAACTCTAACATAGAGAGACATTCGCCGGTAATGGAATTGTCCGAGTATCTTTCATTTCCATAAAGGCGAGCCGAAAAATTTTGCGGTCGACACGTAATTTATGACATGGGATAAGCCAACAGTTTTGCCACTTTGACCTCTTTGTGCAAAATTGTGCACGAGACAGAAAAAGGAGAGAGAGAGAGAGAGAGAGAGGGAGAGAGGGAGAGAGAAAGGCCGAGAATCGCGCGTTCCGAGGAGAACTCGCCTTTTCATAATTGGTGTTTCCTTTGATTCGAGCTAACTTAATTACGATCAAATGTTAGCGTTAATTCCGACAGCGAGCGATTAATTGTAGCAGCGAGATGCTTCTTCTTGCGTTATCTCTCGAAACGATAGGGAGAATGAAAAAGCTCGGGGAAGGGTCGATCTTCTCTTTCGCTCGGCAACATTAACTCACGCTGACGCAACCCTAACGAACGCCCGTAAAAACGTGCCACGTCGAATATGCTCGAGGAGACACTTTCCTCGTTATCTCGAAAGAAAGCGAAGCGGGAGAATAAAAAAAAAAGAAAGGAGGAAAGGAGAAAAAGACCGAGCTGGCTGATCGATAGGCCGCTCGTTTCCGAAAGTAGGCCTAAGTTTACTCGATAGTCACTCGTCGGCCACGTTCCACCCACGATTTACTTTTTCGATCTCTTTATCCCTCTCAGCCCTTTCGGAATCCTCCTTGCAAAGTGACTGTCGGATACAAGAAGAATTCTTTCCGACTAGCGGAGAAGGTACTCTCGAAAGAGGACAAGAACAAAGCCAACTTACGACACTACGATCGTTTCCCCATCCTCCAACTTCTCCGTATAGTCTACCCGGACTATAGACGAGTAGAACGTCCAGCGAATACCACAGCAAATTCCAAAAGCCAACTATGGCAGGATCGCGAATTTGATCGCATTCAGGACACACCTTACGTATTCTGCTGGGAAATCACGATACCTCCTATTATCATATATACTCGTCAACGTTCCACATTTTTCGTCGCTTTCAAATGTCGCCGATATCGTCGAAAATCTTTCCCCTATACCGACGAAATTCGATAGTAGAAGGTATTTGCTAATTTTTCATTCGATAGAAATTTTACGTTAATCAAGTTCAACGAAGTTAATTAGCTTTCCACGCTCGGATTTCACTGGAAAATGAATTGAAATGTACATTATCTGCGAAAGCTCGATCAACGTTCTCGCTAAACGCATACCAACATCGCTATCACAACCACCCGCAGGCAGCATCAGGCTGTCGATCGAACATGCTCTATAATTAGCAAAGCATAATTTTCTCATGACATTCGAGTTAATAGCTCTTGGTTTCGGTGCAAATATCAAAACGTCGCTCGATTCAAAGCGATCTTTGTAGTTTTAAAGATAAACGCGGCCGAAGAAACTCGAGGGGTAACGCGACTGAGAAAAAGAGAGCTCGTCGTTGTACTCGTAGTTTTGTTTTCTTTCGTCGGACCTGCTCGGACCTTTTCTTCCTTTTTCGGAGAATAACGCAACCCCTACTAAGGATTTTCTCTGTTTTCGTCGAAGAGTACTAACGAAAATACGCTGTTAGTCTCGCGGGACGCGTTTGTGTTTTCAAAGAGAAGCGCGAAAAGAAAGAACGAAAAGGAGCGCGAAGGAGTCTAAGGTCGGGAATAGTTAGAAAGACGAAAAATATGTAAAAATGTGTAAGAAAAAGGCACCGAGATTAGGTCCCATTGAGAAAGCTCGGATAAAGTATTAGAGTGTGACTCACTCGCTTTCTAAAAGCCACCTTGAAAGCACGCTCCTATTTTCTTGCACTCTTACGAAACTCCCTCGCGATTCGTTCTCGCTTCTTTTTCCCGAGGGTGAACTTCGAAACGTGAGACTATAATCGAAACATAGAGAGAGAGGG
Source organism: Vespula vulgaris (assembly GCF_905475345.1). NCBI lineage: Eukaryota > Metazoa > Arthropoda > Insecta > Hymenoptera > Vespidae > Vespula > Vespula vulgaris. The sequence goes on from NC_066590.1 coordinate 494,826, forward strand.
AGAGAGAGAGATACCGGGAGTCTAGAAAATACTCGCAAGCTAAATTTCAACGAGACCAGGGGAATTCCCAGGAGGTCGAATTTTCGCATCCCTTTCGTTTTCTTTGCCACCAAACACAATGTATCTTTGATTCGAATTTAAACGTTAAGTAGGGTATATCTTTCAAAGGTGTTCTTCCCACGGACATCCTCTCTATCTCTTTCACCTCAATAACGATCATAGAATTTGTCGAAACAGAAGAAGGTTATTACATTTACATCGAAATGGTTTCTTCCTTTGTAAGAGAATTTGAAAGGAAAGCTATTCCATTGCGTTATATGCAACGTCATTTATAAGTCTTCCTTCGAGGCTTCCCATCGAATCGTATCATTGCAAATTTTCTAATCGATTCGACGAACGAATCTTACAGTTTTCCGATATTATCATCGTCGTTAGCGAAGGAGAGACGCCCTTTCTCTCGGTTCATCCCACGAGTCGACGAGGGTAGCAACCGACCGAGGAAGGGTGCGAACAAGAATAAAAAAGAGAGAAAGAGAAAGAGGGAGAAAGTTGGTCTTGCATTATGCAGGAACACGGAGTTCGCTTATTCTTTCGTTTCTACTCACCGAGGAATACACTGCTCTTTCCGCGCATCGCGCGTACAATGGACAACGTTCGTTCCCTTTACGAGAGAGAAAAAGCGCTCTTAAACCAAACGACACGATTGCTTCAAAATTTTACGATATTCTCGGTTCACCGATTTCGAGTATTCTTAAAGAATCATTGCTCTTTTCGAGAAACGGGAAATTATATTACGTAGATAGCTACATAATATATATATATATATATATATATATATATATATATATATATATATATACCTAAAGATAAATCGAAGAGAGATGATTTTAGCTATCGAGCTCCCTGCCAATATATGACTTTTCCTAAAAATTTTCGATAATTCGGTAATTCGCGATTCGAATGCCCCGAGAAGTAGGGCGCCAGCGCACACACGTTGGTTGCTACACTAGCCGATATCTGTACGTACGAACGAGGAGATGGGTTGTCGATCCTCGAAGGATGGTTGACACGAAATTAAATTTCCCAGATCGATTGCCAATCGATTTGGAGGCGAAAGGACGAGCGAGAGATTGACATCGTGCCTAGCGTTCCGCGTTTATCGGAGTCGATAGAAAAAAAAAAGAAAAGAAAAAGAAAAAGAAAAACAATGAAAAAAGGACAAGAAGAAGAAAATTAAAAGGAGATAGAAAAAGCAAAGAAGGAGGGCTGGAAAGGTCCGCTTCGTCTGAATAAAATAATAGTAGCGAGGACTGCTCGGGAGGTGGATATTTTGAGGGTGGCATGCGAGGGTGAATCACGACTTCGAAGGGGGAGAAAGAGAGACAGCTTAAAAGCGTTTGGCGGCGAGGAGGTGTCGTCATGGAGACAGGGGGTCGAAGGCATGCGCGGGAGGTGCGCGCGAGCGCATTAGGGCGATCCACGTCGTGCGGTGGAGCACAACACGGGGGCTGCTTTTTCGCTTTGGCACACCCGGGCTCTCTGCTGGCTGGGCGGTGTCTGCAGCCTTCACTTTCCTCTCGAAAATCGAAGGCTACGGGGCTGCTGACCGGCACTTTTTTTCTTCCTCTCTTCTCTCTCTCTTTCTCTCTCTTTCTTTTTCTCCTTTTCCTTTTCTCCATCTCTCTCTCTCTCTCTCTTTCTCTGCCTCCCTGCCTCCCACCCTTCCTCTCATCCCCTCTCTCTCTCTCTCTCTCTATCTCTCTACCTATCTATCTTATCTATCTCTTATTTCTCGTACCCATCGCAATCTCCCTTTTTCATCTCTGTCACTATCGGTCCCGCGAAGAGTCGACACACGTGTGCCAAGGAAGACAAGGGAAAGTAATAAAAAGAGGGGGTGAGGAGAGGACGAGGAGCAGGAGGAGGAGGAGGAGGAGGAGGAGGAGCAGGAGGAGGAGAAGGCGTGCATCGTCGGATCAGTGAAAGTGTCGAACCGACAGCCGCGTAAACATCGTGAATCGTCGTGTATGTACGTGCACGCTCTAGGGACTGCTGATATTTCGGTCGGGGGTGGACGTGTGCGGCGCTGCCAGCCGCAGGAATAAAAGGAAACGGAGACGAAGGAGAACGAACTTGTCGATGACAGGATGATTTTTGCTATCCGTCTAAGGGAATGCGACTCGTACGAGGGAGTACGCGGCCTTCTCAAATCGTGCCTTGTTTAGCGTGCGAGAGAGATAGAGGAGGAACAACAGCTGACTCCACCGAGTCGGGAGAAGTCGGGAGAAATGCGGAAACGGTTCTCGACTTTGTCCGAGACATATTTTTATCCGAGAGATCATCGTGGACGACGACGAGTTTCGCACGATCGAGAATCGAGTTGACCTGATTTCGTCCTTGGACGAATGCAGGATCGATCCTCCACGAGCTTGTGCCTCTCTCTCTCTCTCTCTCTCTCTCTTGTATTTCTCTGTTGTCCTCTCTCGACCGTCTCGTTTCGTTCCGTCTTACTCGACCCACGCACACGCACCCACGAACGAAACTTTCAAAAGGATTACGGCGCTTGCGACGATTTTAATCGAGAATAAAACCTCGTCGTTCTGGCTGATCCCGATGATCTCTCACCACTGCCAAATCCACGCGATCTATTCTCGGGTATTTTCTTGGAGAAGGTACGTAAATCTCTCTTTCTCTCTTTCTCTCTTTCGCTTTCTCTCTCTCTCTCTCTCTCTCTTTGTTTCTCCGTTTCTATCGCTCGTTCAATGGAGGATACTCTTCGAGCCTCGAGTACTACGTTTCATAAACACGCGCGAACCACTGTGTGGTCTGTCGAAAAACAAAGCGCGTTTTGTAACTGACGTGATAAATGACTACTCGAATCTACGAGAATCTATCTCTCTTTCGCTCTCCGTCATTTTCCAGCGTCGATATGAAACGGTTCGGTCCACTCTCGAGGCGTACTCGAGGCGCACACAATGTTTCGATTAATTCACAGAGAGATTATTGTTTTTTTTCCGCTCTCGCGTTAAACGCGCGTTTCCTGAACTATAAACAGAATCCTCTCCTAAACCTGGGATAATTAATTATTATCGAAACTTTGCTATCTCCTATGAGAGAGATAACGTTATCGTTAAATACACACACCCTTTAACCCATAAACGCGTTCACATCGATATACAAGAGAATTTATGTTCGTAAATATTTGAAGACTCGAGAGTGGCACGATGGAAAATATTCTACACAAGTTGGAGGAAACTTTGTAAATTTTCTAATAATTATGAAATATTGGTGAACGAAATGAGCGCGTTTTCCTTACTCGCTCGTACCTCACCACGTGCTAGTATTTAGGGCCTAAGGGCTAAAAGAGTTTTCCTCTTATCGATTCTCTCCTACTTTCTTTAGGAGAATAGTGGAATATAATAGGAAAGTCGATCGTCTTCTATCCACGTACGAGCGTAGATTCCGGACAGAATTGAAGCGATGTTACGAGAAAACAGCTCCTCCAGGCAGCTTTATCCAACGTAGCTCTTTATATAGCGTAGGAAGCGAAGGTATCTTTTGTTTACTCGGCTCTGACGAGTCGAGAACCGCTGACGATTATGGCACAGCTTCGAGGCATGACCTGCGGTCACCTTTTGCGACCCTCCGACCTAACCGATATGCACTTGCTTCCGCAACTTTCTATTCTCTCTCTCTCTCTCTCTCTCTCTCTCTCTCTCTCTCTCTCTCGTCACGAGCGTTTCTCCGTTTCGACCTTGCAAAAATGATTTCTTTCATTTTTCCTCGTCACCTTGTCACGGTTTTATTTACTTGCACGTCTTTGGATCCGCGCGAATTGTACGAGATTTTGACAGGTTTTCATTTTCTCGCACGTTCCTTTCTTTGTTTTTTTAAAGAGGCTTTGTCTTTCCTCGTTCCTCTTTCACAAATACGACCGCAATCGTATTCACGTCGCTAAACTCGTCATCGTCGTCGTCGTCGTCGTCGTCGTCGTCGTCGTTTTAATATCGAGTATCGGACACGCTCGATATATTTATCCTGGAAACGTGTATCCTCGATTCTGTTTACCGTGCGATTGAACGCACATGTTTGGCATACCGCGAAAAAGTTATTTCCTTGCTCCATTGGATCGTGATAACGATCGTAATAACGATAATCATGGCTTAACGTTCGATAGAATATATTTCAAAAGTACGATCTCGCGATACCTTCTGTACCTACTATATATATTCGTATATACTTAACTACGTATCCAAAACATACGTCGACATCGAATTTGTCGAGAGACGAGAAAATTGTGTTAATCCTCTCGTTGGAAATAGTTCTGGCATGAAAAGAAACTTTGCGTGCCAGCTGTGGCTCACATTTCGAGTCTTTTCCATCGGCTTGGAATCTAGCCCTTTCGGTTAATATCGCGGTCAGTAGTTTTGTTAGGGACGTCGGTACTTCATTAGCCAATTATCCTAGACCGTGTAAATTTTGTCGATGCGACACGAAAGAGAAGTACCGGGCGGAGCCTTTCTTCTCGTAGATCCTGATAACGATCCACGTCCGATCGATTTAACGTCGCGCTACTGAAAACGAAAGATCGTCGCGAAAAGGAATTCTCGTTGGTACGTTCTCGCTGTCTTCGTTTTAACGTTTACTCGCGAAGCGGGGCTTTACGAAATGTTTCGCATTGGGAAATGCGAGAAAACGAAAAAAGTTTTTATCACGAGCAACGGTTCGGTCGTAAGTTTTACGCCGGGAGGACAATAGTGAGACGAAAGGTGGAGTAAAAGAAAAGATGGAGCTCGGATGCGAGGGATAAAACGAAGGGCGTGAAATTTGCGAGGACGGTAAGGAATATCGATCGTTTCGATCGAAGGGACAACAAGATATATTTTTCTTTTTTAAACGAGTCTCGCTACGTCTCGAAGTTTCGGCCGGCAAAGACTAACGAGCAAGGAGAAGTAATTTAATGCTCGCCATTCGTCATCCCGCGAAGCACGCTTGCCGCGAGCAGCGTTTAATTACGTCGTTTTGAGAACGGTGTTAAAACGAGAACGGTTTCTTTCACGACGTGTGAGTAGAGGACAACGCGAGAAAAAATGTCGGCGTTCGAAAAAAAGGGTACCGAGTCCGGCGAGAGTACAAATTCGATGAAAAGAGATTAAAACTCGCTCGGGACGATTCGATTGTTATTATTATATTTGGCAGGAGTGGGGAGGGGAGAGGAAACCGATCGACGATTAATACGGGGCAGTGAATCAAAGGAATTTAATTAATTTCGCCGGTCGAATTTAATTTTCTTCTCGACCAACGAAAAAGAGACGCGTTTTCCTCCGAGAGGAAATTCTCGAGAATCGTTTCGCGTTCTCGATCGATTTTCAGCGAGCATCCTTATCGAAATTATCTCGAAATTCTATCAAAGCGACGGCGAAAACGAATTACAAGTTTCCCTTTGCCAAGGCACGTGGCGTAAGCTGGCAAAAGTAAGAGAAAGGAACAACGATTAAGCGGAAGTTTGAAGTCAACTCGTTTCGTACGATCGTCTTTCCACGATCGCGTGAATTTTTCACGGTCAACTTGGATATTTCTCTTACGTGTTATCATCGGTTGTTCGCCGGTGTCTGAGCTATCCACTGCGAGAGTAAATATCTGTCCGCTTCGTCTCTTCCAGGCTTTCGCGAAACTTTAACTTAATAATAGCTGGACAAGCTACTCAAAGCAGCGTAGACGGTCTCTTATTAAAACGTCGGCTCCGTGCACTTCAGAAAATTGATTTAACTCTTAAACAGCCACGCGTTATATACCGCCGTAAGTAGAGTTTGCTGAAATTTTTCATCCGAAAAATAAACGGATATAGAAACTTTCCTTCCTCTCTCGCTCGATCCTTCGTCCTTGTCTGCGAGTGCGAGGAGAACAATGTGTTTAATAATGAGAGAAAAGGAGCAGAGAGGGCGAAAAAGAATAAAACCTTGGTAAAGAGAAAAATGGATGGCAGAGACGCTGCGAGCGTTTTCTCGATAGTCTCTCTTCGAATTACTCCGAGAAATGCCGAGTCCGATTTCTATTCTTTTTCTAAATTCCTAAGGGAGGAAAGAAAGGTCCCTCGTGATGATCGACCTCGGCGCACGATCGTTCTCAACGGATCTTAAAGAATTCGAAAAGGTACGGAGAGACGGTCGAACGTTGTTTCGAGCTTCCCCTAAAGATGTCACCAATTTTTTCCCCCGCTCGTCGATTATACACAATTATCGTAAATCAGGATTCGTACGTTATTATCGTTGTCGTCGTTCTTATCATCTCTCGTATTCCTACAATGGTCCTTCTTTTTCCCTTCCCGCAAATTAGCTTTCAGAGAACCAGCAGCCTTTGTTACGCGTAATTATAATAAATATTAGGTATTACCCGTGGACGTAATGATCAATTAAAGCGTTGTAAAAGGTGAGATTTAATGGGTGCACGAGAGCGAATAATTTATGGATGGCAAGCAACGCGTGCAAATTACGAGTCTTCTACCAAATAGTAGTATCCGAAATGTGCAAAGCGCTCGGATTTGCATAAGCGTCATGCATAATAACTGATATCTGGAAAGTACGTTACGTCGTGTCCTTCCCTTCCCGTTCCTTTTTTTCCAACTGGAAATACGATACGCGTGAAAATGACTTCTCCTCGAGGCGTATCGAAGCGTCGCCAAGCAAGAGCTGGTATTTCCCTGAATCGCGTTACCGGTGGTTTCCTTCCGCGAGGCCGCAGATAAATCCAATTCGATCTATCTCAGGGAAATTGCGTTTCTTAGACGTTCCTCCTATCTGTCCCTCCTCCCGCTCTCTCCTCGTCGAAACTCGATTTTCCAGTAGGAGCTATCTCGGACATCGACTCTCGCGAAAAACAATCGACTATGCAAAAAATGTCGGACTACCAGCCAAGTCTTTCTTTCGAAGCGATCGAATATTCGATTATATTCCTTTTCCAACCCGTAACATTTCCAGTTCCTTTCGCTCGATCGACCGTCAAATCTCCGTCGATTAGATCGAGATTCGTCGAAGCGATGCTACGCATTCGCCCAAGAGATGCCGATGTATCCATCATTTTTAAAAGGTAGACCTATCGATTCGCCGCGAGGAAACAGGGGCGGAGAACGAAGGAGAGGGAAAATCGAGTAGCTACTTGCATCGAGAAAAGGAAAAAACGAATTTGCGAGTAAGGCGATCTCTTGGATGAAGTTCTATTAATTAGCTATTAAGTTGGCTCGTCGAATACTCTCGATCGAAATTATCAAAGGATTTCGAGATTGGCTTTCCACCGTGATTACTCTTGTCTCGTCGTTCGTTTTATTAAAACTTTGCGATGTCCTTCGTACTCGAGCTCGCGAGTTTCTAACTCGTCTACAACAACGGCGTCGACTTTTCTTCGTTAAATTACTACTCGGGGCTCGAATTGTCCTATCTACGCGGAGACGAAGGACGGAGGAGAAAAATGCTTTTGCAAGGATCGTGACTTTCTTTTCCAGTGTCTTCCGTAAACACCTTTGATAAGGGACGAGCAACAGTTAATAGTACTTTACAACGATTTACGAATCGTACAACTTAGATATTACAAAGAGGAGTAAGTCATACTCTTAATCCGCGATTCCTCAATCAATCAAAACGTCGTCTTCCTGAAGAGAAACATACAAAGTATTGTATACTTGAACGTATCGTTGATACTATCGTGCGATTCACCCTTTTTCGACGGATTCGTTTTGCCAACGAACGAGAGAAGCGAGAAGAAGAAGAAGAAGAAGAAGAGAGAAGTACTCTTGTAAATTTTCGATATAACCAAGCTTAAAGTCGGAGCTAGTAAATAGTCTAACGGTAGTTTAGACGTTGACAATCGATAATAAAGTAAAAGAAATAAAAAAGAGAATGGCGAGTGTTGGAAGATAGAAGAAGAAGAAGAAGAAGAAGAAGAAGAGAAAGAAGAAGAAGGACGATGCGAAACGTAAAAGTCCTCTTTGCGACGATCCTTCCGCTTCTCGGCATGCTCGTCGTCTCCGAGGTGCAAGCTTGGAGATTGACGATCGGTCAGAGCGGAACTCGCGGGAGCTCGCTCGACGGAAAGGATGGGAAAAGTAATTTACCAAATCTAACCATTGGTCTGGTAGTGCCGCACACGAATTTTGGTGCGCGCGAGTACACAAAAGCGATCAATCGAGTGGTTAGCAATCTTCACAAAGCAAGGATCAGAGGTCAAACGAGATTTACGTTTCTCGAGAAGTACATTTTTACGCCGCATCAGGTGAAGAGCACTATGCTGAGACTCACGCCAAGTCCTACAGGTAAATCGAAATAATTGTACGTGCGTGAATTGATACGCGAAACAAAAGAAAAGGCCAAAAAAAAAAAAGAGGAAAAGAAAAATGACTCTTTCCCCGATTTTCCTTTTTCCCTTCTAATCCTTCTTTCTCTTCCCTTTTTTTCTCTTTGCCAATGAACAGGAGGAACTTGGTTTCTTTTTCCTTCTCCGTGACATATCCAAAGATCTCCTGACCGACCAATATTTCAGGCTTAACTCACACCAAAACGTGCTCGACGCTTACGAGTTTGCGTCCATGTGTTTATTTACACGTTCCGAGTTACTGTCTCCTGGTATATATGGCGGATGAAATTTCGCTGGGAATTTCACAGCCCTCCTTGTTTCCTCTCTTCCTGTCCTCTCTCTCTCTGTCTCTCTCCATTATGTCTCCTCATAACATTCAGATTCGCGTTTAACGTAAAAGTAGATATAACATGAGTGCTCTTCCTCCCTACGCTGTTCCTTTCCTCCTATTTTACTTCGGATGCCTCTCTTTCTCTCTTTCTTTATCTCTCGATTTTGCCTGACTTTTTTTTATATCCTTATCGTGCGAGGAGTTAGTACAATGCTTCTACATTGACAAATTAAGAACGCACGATCGAGAAATTGTTCGACCGTATCCGGCCGATACACCCTTCCAAGTACGTTCAAAATAGATACCTTGCTACATCGAATACTCTCTCTCTCCCCTTTCTTCTCGGCGATATCGAAATTGCCGTCACGGTTTAAGGCTTTAAGGCTTTATCAAAGAAATCTTTTTTGGAAACAAACTGCGTCTAAGGAAAACTTTCGTATCTACGTATCTACTTGCGCGCGCGAAAAGTTCTTTGATCGTTTTAACGAGAGAAGGAAAGAAGGTGAACTCGTACGAGCGTCGCCGAGAAATTTTTCTTTCGCTAGATTTATTTTCTTTTTCTTCCTCCTCTGAAAAGAGTTAAAACATCCGAGACGAATTAAATAAGGGAAATAAACATAAAGAGGGAAGGCTGGAAGGGATTTAAGAGAGCGACGACGGTATCAAGTTTTACAAGTAGATATTTTAATGCAAAATCCGCGAGCACCGAGGCGAGAATCGGAGGAAAGATGAAACTTTGAAAACTCCTCGACTCGTCGTGTTTTTGCTACACCACGACTAACCATCAATATCTTTGTTGTTACTCGAACAAACTCGAGCGAAAGAAACTGACAACTATGAGGAAACGTGACATTATTATAAGCGTGGGAACGCAAAGTTTTGTCCATCGATATTTCGTCGTCGTTAAGTGCGTTATCCTTCTTCTTCTTCCTGAGGAAAGAAGAAGAGAGAAAGAGGGAGGAACGAACTACGGAATCTCGTTATGTTATGCATTTTTTATCGGGTGACTGCAAAGGGGTGACAAGTTGAGGAGGAGTAGGAGGAGGATAGTAAGAGGGATAGCGAGGATACAAAATAATGACAAAAAACGCCGGATATCCGTTTCAAAGGGAAGGCGAGGAAAACGGTCGATGAAAAGAACGAAAATAGGAAATTGAGCTCGAGAAAATTTCAAGTAACACGACGCGACAAGGATCGGTTGTTACGCGAGGAGGAGTCCCACTGGTCTTATACTTTATCGTAACGATCGATGAAATTTCCTTCCCTCTTAGAAAGATGCAACGGGGGGTAAAGGTAAAATCGGATGGAACGTAACTAGAGAGAACTTACGGTGTCGCGTATTCGTTTTTGAAAATCTCTCGGGAGTTTTTGATTCGCGATCGATCGAATCGAACCGAATCGTTTAAGTACGTAGTAGTATATACGTACCGTCTTTCACGGGGAAAGAAACAAAAGGAAAAAGAGATCGAACGAGTGAACGCTGGCAAAACGTTGGGGTTGAAAGCGGAAAAGAGGTTACTCGGTCATCGCATTCATGGCCTACGTTCGAGACCCTGGATATCGAACTAGTTCCTTCGCTAAAGCTCTCTGAGCGCAAGTTGTTTCTTTTTTTTTCTTCTTCATATTTTTCTCTCCTTTCCTGTACAACTACCGTTACCACTACCGCTACCACACGGAAACGTTTTCCGAAGGAACGTGCGAGGTGTAAGGAAAACTTGTAAAGTCAGCCTAGAATTCCAGTAGAATCGAGTGTGGATTTCTGTTTCAGCGATACTCGATTCTCTCTGCAAGGATTTCCTGTCATTGAACGTATCGGCTATTTTGTATCTGATGAATTACGAACAATACGGCCGTAGCACGGCCAGCGCTCAGTATTTTCTTCAATTGGCCGGTTATCTAGGAATTCCCGTTATTGCTTGGAACGCCGATAATTCTGGACTCGAAAGGGTAAGTAGCTACGGAAACGATACTTCTACTTCTCTCTCTCTCTCTCTCTCTCTCTGTCTCGCTCTCTACCACCCCTACTTGTTTCAGCGAGCTTCGCAGAGCAACCTGCAGCTACAGTTGGCTCCTTCGTTGGAACATCAAACGGCTGCGATGTTGAGTATCTTGGAGCGATACAAATGGCATCAATTCAGCGTAGTCACGTCACAGATCGCGGGCCACGACGATTTTATTCAGGCGGTCAGAGAACGCATTTCCGATATGCAAGATACGTTCAAGTTTAACATATTGAGCGCGGTACAGGTAACGGATGCGAGCGATCTCTTGGAGTTGGTAAACAGCGAGTCAAGAGTGATGTTGCTCTACTCGACTCGAGAGGAGGCAATGCACATACTCAAGGCTGCCGAAGATTACAAGATCACCGGCGAGAATTACGTTTGGGTCGTCACTCAAAGCGTCATAGAAACTCTACAATCGGCCAGTCAGTTCCCGATTGGAATGCTCGGTAAATCAGAGGATCTTTTCTCTTCCTCTTCTTTTTCTCTCGTTGTTTTCTTTTTTTCCTTCCTTCTTCCTTTTTTCTCGATTTCTCGCGCAATCGAGCTCGTCCTCGAGCTCGAATAAACAAAGTTCCTTGATCGTTCTCGCTTCGTTAAAGTTCCGATGATAATAAAAAAGAAAAGGCTAAACGGACGGAGAGGGTCTCTCTTGATTATTCTACGGTTAATAAAACGTATCATGTGGTCGTTGCGTTTAACGGCGTGACATCTACTCCCGCCGAGGGAAATTAAACAAAAGAGCCTGATCTCTCTATAACGTTTTCTCTCTTTCTCTTTATCTTTCTCGTTCTCCTCTCGTCCGAATTCGTACGCTTAGGCGTGCACTTCGATACGAGCAGCGACAGTCTCATCAGCGAGATCAACACAGCTGTCAAAGTTTACGCTTACGCCGTCGAGGACTTTGTAAACGACCCCAAGAACGCGAATTACACTTTGGACACTCAGCTGAGTTGCGAGGGAGCCGGGGAAGCCCGATGGAACACTGGAGACTTATTTTTCAAGTAATCCATCGATATCTGCGCGTATCGTAAGTCTCTTCGAAGGAGCCACAACTTTTCTAAGAAACTTCTTATAACGCAGATATCTGAAAAACGTATCGGTGGAAGGCGATCAAGGGAAGCCAAACGTCGAATTCACTCAAGACGGTGTTCTCAAGGCTGCGGAATTGAAGATTATGAATCTTCGTCCTGGAGTTAGCAAGCAGCTCGTTTGGGAGGAGGTACGTTCCAAAACGACGTCGATATTTTTCATACTAAAAATTCTCGCTTATTCGGTTAATGATATAAAAGTCGGATAATCTCGCTTGATATCGTCGGATCGTTTAAAAGATCTAATGATACTTAGTAGTCGCCAACCGTGTAAATTATCCACGAGAGGTATCCTACGACGAACATGGAAACGTACAATTAAGGGAATCAACCATTTCTATACGCTCGCTGCGAAGCTGAGCCGCGATACGATCTAGCTCGACCGAAAAAAGGTAGAAAAGGGTTTTGTGAGAGACTGAGAGAGAGAGAGAGAGAGAGAGAGAGAGAGAGAGACAGATGCAAAAATACGCGAGCATGTGCGCAGGTGCCAGCAGCTTTCTATTTACAGGAATTCCCAGTACCGTTAATTCGACCTTCTCGTTCGCTTAAACACATTACTCGGACTACTACGTGAAATCCTAGCGATAAATTCATCTGTTGTGTGTGTGTGTGCGCGTGTGGGTGGGGATCAGAATGAGGGAGAGAGAGAGAGAGAGAGAGAGATAAAGAGAGAGCAAAAACAAACGGAAAGTTCTCATTGTCCTAGTCGTAGAAAAAAACCTATTACAAAAGGAAAACACGAGAGTAAGAATAGAAAAGGCGTGTGTATATATATATAACGTGTTCGAACACCGATTGAACGCGATTTTTTGCATATCGATAACAAAAGAGAGAGAAAGAGAGAGAGAGAGAAATCTTGAAACAAAGGGGTGTGTTCCTACAAAGAAAAAGCAACGCGAATGCCGCAGCTTTGCGACCAGGGGAAAGAACAATGGATTTGATGTTTTGTATGGTGACGAACAAAAAGTGAGAAATTTTCGCGTCGGAATCTCTACTTCTACGCTAGATTCCTCTTTATGGATACGTTATATCGACCGGCAAAACGATCATCCGCGTTTCAATTGCGTTGTAAGAAAAAAAAAAAGAGAGAAGAAAAAAAAAGAAATTAAATTAAAAAGAAATAAACAAGAAACAAAAAAGAATAAAAGGAAAAAAAAACTTATAGCCGGGCGAGCGTTGTGTACTTTGAAACTTATCGATCCAACGAATGTTGTCAAAGTTCGCAAACTACGAACGGTGTTCACGCGCGGATATCAATCTCCGAACGGAAACCCGCAAAGCACCCTTCGTTTCGTTTCTAATTAGATCCTCGTCCAGCGTTGACATCAATGCGAATCATATCAACGTTCTGCTCTGTCGTTTAATGGCCAGTAAATGCGTTTCTATCGATCGTATCTACGTCAAGAGAATTTTACTGCTCTTTACGCAGAAATCGAATTAAGGAAACATCATTAACGTTTTGTCTTTTTATATAGGTTCTTTTATTTCCTCTATGAGAAGGAAAGTTCCTCCACTCGGAAAGATTTTAACGCGTTCCCCTTTATTGTTTTATTTCATTTCCATTATTTCTGTCTTTTATTAAATACAAAATAGAGAATATCGTGCTCCTTTCTCATTTTTCACGATATAACTCATATTTCATAACTTTTTAGATTATTTTTGAATTTAAAAAAAGTTCACCTTTCCTCCTCCGAATAACTCGATGTCGATAAAGTGGTATAAAATGAACAATGATGGGAGAAGCAACGGGGTAGTGGAAGTTTGCGAGTTTGTGTGTCGAACATGAAACACGCGCTAATCGTACAAGGTCGAGGCTAGTAATTAATCGGTTATCGGAAATAGCGGACGCTTCGATATTCTCCGTCTCTCTCGCTCTCCATATCGAGAGGGAGTAGCGTTTGCACGTCGATCGTTGCCTAGTATGGACGTCTAATTAGCGGAATTGTTCGAATTGCGAGTAGAGAGAGAGAGAGAGAGAGAGGGGGAGAGAGTACGAGAAAACATCTCTTGTTCCGCAAAATAGTATTCGCTAATTACGGAAGCATCTCGATCGTCCTCACTGTCGTTTCTTTTTTCTTCTCTCCAACAATTTTCTTCTCCATTTTTAAAAATGCATGAATCGATTTAGAGATCTAAATCGTCGTCGGTTTTTGGTTCGCGCGACGATGAATATTTACGAGACTATTAGAACCCAGCTAGCTATCATTCGCATTTCTGAAAATTCATGGATTCTGATGCGACGAGTTAATATACGGTAGAATAAATCGACGACTTAACTAGAAGGTTTTACGATGATTTTAAGATTGCCGCGCACCTTTTGCCGTTGGCTAGCAGTCATCAAAGAGATGTATAGGTAAATGAGATGGATAGAGAGAGAGAGAGAGAGAGAGAGAGAGAGACAGGGAGATAGATAGATAGAAGGAGATAGATTAGACGTTCTTCCGGCTTTTCACGAAGCAACTTACTACGAATAATACGGATCATTAATATGGAAACTTTTCCTTCTGTCCCGACGAACTATCATCGTGGAGAGAGGGAAAGTAGAAAGTTTGAGCCATGGGCTAGACTCCCCTTCGATAAACGTACTTTAAATAAAAATCGGTAGACTTTGATGGATCGAAGGAAAGTTAACGGTTAAGCAAAGTTAGGCGATGACGGTGGCCTAATCTCATTGAGAATGTAATTAAAACGTCGTGGTAAAAGGGCGAGTAAATAGGAAAATTCAATGTTTCTCGTGCTTACCCTCATAAAATACGTAGTCGGTCTACTTCTCTAGCAGATAGGACGTCGACGCTCTTAATTACGTCGTCGTCACGTTCGACGTTATTTCGATTAATCTCAAACTCGCGTCCACCGTTGACGTTTCCGGTCGGGTTAAAAGCTTTTCTCTCTCTCTCTCTCTCTCTCTCTCTCTCTCTCTCTCTCTCTCTTCTTATTTGCAGGATGTCTCGTCGGTAGAAAATGAAATACAAAAACTTACTCAACTTTTCATTTTCACATGGAAACGAAATGAGATCCTTCTACTTTCCATATTATCACCATTATCACGCCGCTTTCTCTTTCATATACGAGATAAAAACGGACGAAGCGTTGGTAGTGCTGGTAAATCCCTTTTGGCGAACGTCCGTCAACTTGGTGTCAGTGCTTAAATGAAAAAATTCACTGTCGATGAGAAGTATGTGTGCGTGTGTCCGCGGCAAATATATCCACACAGACAGAGGCGGAGGTACATGCGTGTTCATGAATTTTCATGACGAAACATTCTGGCTCGTCGAGCTTTCAAGGAATATCGACTTCCAATAGACGTGTGTCGAACGATCGTCCCGCAACGATCTCGTTGCGTCCGAGAAGATGAAGGAGAAAGAAGACGCGATCCTTCCATCGATATATCACTCTTTCGCATATTCGAGGCCTAACTCTGTTTCCAGAACGATCCCTTTAACCGCGTATATCCATTCCGTCGCATAACAAATTCCATGCGTTTTCAACGTGCTATCGTCGAACGTGTCTTTTATCGTCGAATTTCAATCCGTTTTGCGTTGGTCTCTCTTTCCCGATCCGAGACGTAGACCCTTATCCATTTACAGAGGAGGATTCGTTCTTTGATTTTCGAGCAACGGATTCTCGAGCGACAGTCGTTTAACCTTCCAAGTGGACCCGCTTGAAATTTGCACGAGGTAGAATATTGAAATCCGAGGATCGTACGTACGTAGGACATATCTGCCATACGTATACAAGCCATTTCGAGTGTGCGCATAAATTATATTCCGACGGTGTGGAACGTATTCGTATTTCATTAACCGACTCGACGAGATACGAGGTTTGTTTAACCCCTCGCCTCAACGAGGAATGTCTCGAACGAATGGACTTTAATTTTTTCTTCTCTCTCTCTCTCTCTTTCTTTCTCTTTCTTTTTTTATCTCGATAGATCGGCGTTTGGAAGTCCTGGGAAAAGGAAGGTCTCGACATAAAGGACATCGTTTGGCCGGGTAACACGCACACGCCGCCACAAGGAGTACCGGAAAAGTTTAATTTGAAGATAACGTTTCTCGAGGAACCACCGTACATCAATCTCGCTCCGCCCGATCCCGTCAGTGGGAAATGTCTAATGGATCGTGGCGTTCATTGTCGAGTAGCCAAGGAATCGGACATGAGCGAGTAAGTGCGACAATTTTTACGAAAGTTCATGCAACTCTGTTTCGTCCTTCTCCCTTCCTTCCTTTTTATCCATCCGTCCGATCGTCGAGCCATCTCGTCGTCTTTATTTTTTTCAGATTCTCTCGTCTAGGTAGACAACGTTTTATGCGATTTTAAATCGAGAACACGGAGAAAGATTTTCCCTGCTTTTGGGTTCTCGCGTAAATCGAGGCCGCGCGATGCATAGGGTAAAAGGTGTAAAGGCTTTTTTGATATTTCAAAAGGCTGGTCGATTCGCCTGACTCTGCCGCCTTGGGATACGGATAAAGAGCTAGGGCCTGTAAGAGTTTATACGAAATTAAGAGGGACGCGGAGGAGCCTTTGAGAACGACCCGAGCGCGGGAAAGGAGGAGAGTTTGAGTTTGAACGTAATAATAGCGTTCGACCGAGAGATAGAGATAGAGAGAGAGAGAGAGGAAGAGAATGAGAGTGATAAAGAGAAAGAGAGGAGCCGTATAGGCTAACAAAGTCACCGATAGACGAGTCCATCGGGAACAACACGTTAAACTTTGAAAATTGCCTCGATTAGAAAAAATATATCGGAGGAAAAGTTCCAATGAAAATATTTGATGATCGAGGGATAGGAAAAATAAAACGAACGTTCGCATCGCGTTAACGGACAACATCGATACGATGTAAATCGACGATTCCTATCGATTTCTTTCTTTTTGTTAAACGAGAACGCGCGCACGGTTTGTTATCTTTTCGTTTGTTATACATTGACTCCGCGTCATTTAATCTTCTCCGACGCGAACCAATTTTAACGGATGCCTTTCGTTTGTTCAAACTCTAAACGAGTGCAAATATTTTCATTAAAACAGTGTTATGCACTTTTACCTTTAATTAGAATTTATAACGTACGTTGGTATTACATATTACATAAACGCACACGTACCTAGAAAGAGACGGATATACGCTAACTCGAAACTTTTTGAAAGTTGCGACGGGATACGTGCGAAAATTATTTTACGTTAGTTTTAACGCCAAAGAAAGATCTACCGCGATTACGAGGAATAGTTTTCGATGTCGCGGAATCACCGGAAGAATCTCGCGAGTTCTCGTTCCTTCAAAAGCTCCTCTTCTCGCGTTCTAACTTCAAACTATTTCCGGCTTTTAGCGGCTCTATGTAACGAGCCTCGAGAGATCCTTCGAAGCTCGTTATCGTCTGAGACGGTGGAACGAAGAGAGAGAGAGAGAGAGGGAGAGAGAGAGAGAGAGAGAGAGAGATGAGAACAAAGGAACGAGCCTTTGCTTAAAGAAAATCGAACGTCGAAGCGACGTTTTTTTCAACATTTTTTCGTCTCGAATGAAGAAGAAAAATGACGGGAAGGTTGAGCGAACGTTTTTATTTTCTCTCCGCTCTTTCCTTCTTAGCTTTTCGAAATAAGCGGTATCCCAAGGGAATCAACGGTCGTCCTCTAAGTTAGGGGACGCAACCCCAAGCGAGTAATCCGCATGGCAGAGAAGGTTCCCCAAACGCGTTAGCTGGCATCATCCTCGTACATTAACCTACAAACCAAAACCTTTATCCGTACTTTTCCTTTCTATTTCTCTTCTCTTTTCGTTTATGCCGTTAACGTGCCGGAACGACAAAGCGAAAGCTTGCCTTATCTGCGCGGAATAGAATGCATTTTCGGAAAATCCTCAACCGATTTAACCGTCCGCGTCGCGAATCCACCGGTTGAAAGAGAAAGAGAAAAACGCGCGATATAAATATTCCTTTTACGACGGATTGTTATCGATGACTATGAAATTAAAGTACTCGGTCGCAAACGGTATCTCATAATTAAGCGAATTAATCGAATTATACAGGTGTTACCGTTGAAACTGGGTTCTTCCTCGATGTTTCAGTACGCTCGACTTATTAACGAATTAATTTTTACTTTCCTCTCCCTCCCTCTCCTAGAATACACCGCGCGTGATCGCGTGCGAGATTTATTCCGCGACCCGATATAAGTTTTCAACATTTAGTAAAATGGCACATTTTTCTCGCATTCGAGCATTTCCTTTTTATTTATGAACGTTCTACGAGCGGCAATAAGCGTCGCTATGGATCTTTACGCGTCTATCTTGGTTACGGCCTGTATTTCGCCAATGGGTCCGTGTAATTCGAGCGATACTACCGATGCAAATGTAAGCTTTAAATCGCTCCTTTTTCCTCTCTCCCTTCTCCCATCATCCTTTTAAAATACGACTGCCGTATACTTTTCTTCCACGTTATCACGCGTTTTACTACGAGTAATGGCTTCTGCTACTTTACTTATAAGTAACTACCTACTTATGTATGCACACGGATATAGCGAGATTCGTTAAGCGCTTTGCAACAAATTATTTACGAGCGACTAACTTTTTCTCGTTTTTCTATTTTCAACCTTTTACTCGAGAGAGTAGTAGTTTCTATATCAATTGAACAAACAAAGTTGCCAATAACTTTAAAGAACGAAAGATAAATTCTGTCGTTAATTGCCCGTTAGATACTCAATAACTCTCATTATTTTCCTTTAAAGTTCGTCGTCGAAAAGAATCGTTCGAAACGAATCATTTTTAACGAAATCATTTCGTTTGCGATAAAGTTATGCGTGAATTTCGTTATCGATACGTAACGAGCGAACGGTATCTCTCGCGAAACGATCATTTTTTGTCGATTTACGAGCGACCGCTGATTTTACAAATACAAGCAAGATTATAAAGATTGACGTTAAACGAGGAAATATCGATTTATAAATTTTGCAAAGTAAATTAACGTGCGTTCGCACCTTGATATCGGGATGAATTTGGCTGGTTACAGGATGGACATTCAGTCGGCTCAAAAAAACGGAAGTTTTTATCAATGCTGCAGCGGATTTTGCATCGATCTACTTCAAAAATTTTCCGAGGAAATAGGCTTCACGTACGAGTTGGCTAGGGTGGAGGACGGGAAGTGGGGTACGCTCGAGGTAACGAATTTTAAAAGCAGAGATCAACCTTGACGGCGTCGACCACGAGATAATTCCCTTTTCAATTTTTCCTTTTCGACCACTTTCTATTCCTTTAGAACGGGAAGTGGAATGGTCTTATAGCGGATTTGGTTAACCGGAAGACCGACATGGTAATGACGTCCTTGATGATAAATTCCGAAAGAGAGGCAGTCGTGGACTTTACCGTTCCTTACATGGAAACCGGAATAGCCATCGTTGTTGCGAAACGAACTGGAATAATATCACCCACAGCTTTCCTGGGTGAGTTCATCTCGATTCGCAATACTTTCCTTCGTTTTTAACAGCGCAATCTACCGATCTGTAATTATACGTACGGTAGAGCACAAACGTTACATCTCTTTCTCTTCGTAATCGTGATTTCAAGAAGAAGAAGAGAAGAAAGAAAAAGAAACGTATACTTTCAGAGCCATTCGACACGGCTTCCTGGATGTTGGTGGGAATCGTCGCGATCCACACCGCGACGGTAATGATACTCTTTTTCGAATGGTTGTCACCGTCCGGTTTCGACATGAAGGTAAAGCCTTCGGTCGCTCCGCAGAAACTGGTACCTTTAATTTTTGCTTCTTATCGTTCTTATTATTATTGTACATATTTTTTGTCTCCACCCCTTCGCACGAACTTTCTCTCTCTCTCTCTCTCTATGTTTCAAAGCCGTCCTCTCGCACAGCGCCCGTCTCGTCTAACTCTAATCGACTTAGAATCGACCTGTGTGTGCAACTACTGCGTATAACGTCCTCGTTTCTTTTTGCATGTCCACGATACACCACTCCTATTATTATAATAATTGTTATTATTATTTGTATTATCGTTACTGTAAACGCTGATAGTCGGAACAGATATGCCTCTTTTAACGCTTGCCGTCTCTCTCGCTCGACCATGCGAAGCAAATTCGCACGAATGAAAGATTCTCTCTTTCGTCTTTCCGACGTGTAGAAAAATCCATCGCCGAATCATCGCTTTTCGTTTTGCCGCACTTACTGGTTGGTCTGGGCGGTACTGTTCCAAGCAGCCGTCCATATCGATTCTCCGAGAGGATTTACAGCCAGGTTCGTGAAACTACAAATAATCGAAATCCCTTCGGTCGTTCGACCGATGAAATGAACGCAATTACGCAAACAGATTCATGACGAACGTTTGGGCGTTATTCGCCGTGGTCTTCCTCGCCATTTACACTGCCAACTTGGCTGCCTTCATGATAACGAGGGAGGAGTTTCACGAGTTCTCCGGTGTCGACGATTATCGACTGGCCAAACCGTGGTCGCACAAGCCCATGTTCAAATTTGGCACCATACCTTGGAGTCATACCGACAGCACACTGGCTAAATACTTTAAGGATATGCACGCTTACATGAAGAGCTTTAACAAGAGCAGCGTGGCGGAGGGAATCGAGGCTGTCATTAGCGGGTGAGTTCAAACCATCTACCAAAGTTTTCGACGTTCTCGAGACTTTCTTGTATGGGAAAAGATAAACAAAAAAAGAAAGAAAAAAGAAATCACAAATTCGTACGCGAGTTTACCGAAAAAGAAGCGTCAAACTTTCGCGAAACTTTTTCGTCCTTCGTTATCTTCCTATTGAATATCTGAAAAATGTCGAACAACTTTTTGTCGCGCAGCGAAATGGACGCATTCATATACGACGGAACCGTCCTCGACTATTTGGTGGCTCAGGACGAAGATTGCAGATTGCTCACGGTTGGATCCTGGTACGCCATGACGGGATACGGCTTGGCCTTTTCCAGAAATTCCAAATATTTGCAAATGTTCAACAAACGTTTGCTCGATTATCGAGACAACGGTAAGGACGTTTCTAAACTATAATTTTCCCAATGACTCTACATGTGTGATCGACGACAACAGGTGATCTCGAGCGTTTGAGACGCTTTTGGATGACGGGCACTTGTAAACCGGGAAAAGAGGTTCAGAAAAGTAGCGACCCTCTGGCTCTCGAACAATTTTTAAGCGCATTCCTATTGTTAATGATGGGAATTCTCCTCGCAGCCGTCTTCCTTCTCCTCGAACATCTCTATTTCAAATACGTGAGGCAGCACTTGGCCAAGAGCGATGGCGGTGGATGCTGCGCTCTTTTCAGCTTGGTAATCTCTTCTTCTTCTAAACCTACTTATATTTTATCGACGTGTGCGCGCGTGTAAGAGAAAGAAAGAGAACGAACTTAACCGAGACGAACTTTACTTCGAAGAGCATGGGAAAATCTTTGACCTTTCGCGGCGCGGTCTACGAGGCACAGGACATACTGAGACATCACAGATGCAGAGATCCAATTTGCGACACTCACTTATGGAAAGTGAAGCACGAGTTGGACATGGCCAGGATCAGGATACGACAACTCGAGAAGGATCTCGAGGCCCATGGAATAAAGCCCAGTCAGACCAAGTACGTCTTACGTTGCTACCACCTAGTTGTACCTAACTCGATTCTCTCTCTCTCTCTCTCTCTCTCTCTCTCTCTATCAATCTATCTACTTCTATCTTTACTTCTATCTTACTCCGTCTATCCTAAGAAGGAAAATCCACTCGGCAGTTACCCGTATCGAGTATTTGCATTGCGATCAAGCAAGGACTTCTCCAACGAACGAGTCGAGAGTAGATCTTTGCTATGCTTCGTTCCGCTTCGATCCATCTCTCTCTCTCTCTCTCTCTTTCTATCCCTTCTCATCTATCTCTCTTTGCTATCCAACCCTTTCCGGCCCTGCTTGGTTATGGTTCAGGAAGCTCCTTTTCCGATCGCACTTCGGACAAAAGCTTTCGTTGTCGAATCCCGCAAAATTCCTTCTTTCAATCGACGATCGGTTGACCTTTCTCTCTTTATCCTCGTCCAAATCGTATCCCTTTTTCCCCTTTGGATTTTAATGCTTCCTACCTTTCCCTGTATAATCTATCTACTTAGACTCCATACGTACGCGATAGAAAGGTCGATCGACGTTTACTTTTCTCCTTTTACTTTTCTCTTCTTTCGTCAGTTTTCTTTGCTTTCTAATATACCGTATATATATATATATTTTTTTGTAGAATGATATTTGAAGGCTTTTTATCTATCGACAGTACATCGAGTCTTTGCTCTTAATGCTTTTTCTATTCACTTTCAATTCTTCGAACCAATTCTCTCTATCCGTACATATTTAAACGTAAAGCAAAATTTAATCCCCGTATATTATTTATCATCTACGCATGTAATCTCTCACAGTAAAAATTGATTTCCACATTGTTTCTAGTTCGAGAGTTAAAAGAAAAAAGAACGATTAAAAAGAAAATATATACATATATATATATTTATATATTTCACTCTCGTCTCACTATTCTGCTCAATACTTTGCTCGCACCAGCATGCACGCGCGTCTTTTCCAATATCTCCGATTTTCTTGAAGTATTTACGTACGTATATACTTACTCACGCACGTTTTTATCCAAATACATAAAGAAACGTGTAACTTTAAAGATCTTACTCGGGAAGTAATAAGAAAAGTTTTCTGTCAGCCTAAAGGAAAAAAAAAATATTCACAAAAAACAGAAAAGAAAAAGAAAGAAAAACAATAAATAAATAAAAGACAGCGGGCGAATCGTAGCATTAACTTTTTAAAACGACTATCTCGAAAGACGCGATCTTCTTCGTCGAATTTCATCGATCACGGTTCGACGGATAAACGCATCGCTGCGTGTCAGCCCAAATACTTTTTTTACTTTCGCGAAAACTAATAGAATTCGAGTATCGAGTTCGATGCAATCGATGAAACAACGAAGGTTTACGAGATAGAAAAGGAGTCAGCTTGAAAACGGAAAAAGAGTTCTTTGAGGGACGATGGGAGGAATGGCGGTAAACGGTAGTGCGAAATATAATGGAAAGGAAAAACTTTTCTACTTGCGATTTGAAAACTTTTCTTACGCGGATAGTTTTCAAAAAGAATCGAGATTATCCGTGTTGGCCGTCGAATCGCTTCTTTTCTCGCGTCTGTATTTTTCGTTTTCTAGATCGAAAGAGAGAATTCGCGATTGAAATATTCTTTGAAGGACCGATATAGAACGAACGAACGAACGAACGAACGAAGATAGGGACGGAGAGAGAAGTTTGATAAGTCGGCAAACGATAAGGACGATCGAGAACGCGTACGAACTTATCTCGCATGAATCTGGTTCGGATTGGCGAGGAAAACTTTTATCGAGTCAAATTTAACGCGGTATCGCAAGACGATAGTCAAAGATATTGAAAAGGAATCGACGAGGAGATGCGATCTATTTCACTGATGATGATGAAAAGAGATCTGGCGCAATATCCTGGCACATATCCTGGCACGTCGGCTTTTTTAAAGGAGGAAAACCGGAAGTCTGGCCTGGTTGCGAGGATGCTTTCAAAGTTCGGACCGGCATCGACATCCGGAACCATTGACGGTCGAAGCGCCGCATCCGCTACCGCCATACTTCGATTCGTAAGTCAGCTATGACCAAAAAAAAAGAAAAATGCAACAATCTAAAACATTGAAAAAAAAAAGAAAGAAAGAAAAGAAAAAGAGATCGGAATGAAAAAAAAAATAAACCTAAGGACGTAAAGTGACGTAGGAACGCTCCGCGAACTATTTTTTTTTTCTTTTTTCCATCATTTTTTCTTCTCTCGCGATCACTGCTTTTATCGCAAAACCGAAGATCCATAAGGACAGTTCCTACGTTACCGACGACGACGAGTCTCGGACGTGCGTTGCGAACACGATCGCGGGGTATATCTTTTCTTCGAACGTTCGACGAATGCTATCGAAAGAAAAAAGGCTGCGTATTTTTTTGAGAAAATCCGTGTTCCGATCCCAACGTCCTCCGAGACTCGACCGACGCGTGCAGATCGTAAGCGAGGAAAAAAAAGAAGCTCGATCATAGATTAGCCGCTTTGCTTGTAGATTAGATCTTGTGAGTATACGCATTCGAATTTTATCTCATATATACACATATATACATATATGTACACATGCACACACACATACACACACGACCATCACACATACATATTTATTCGTCTCTTCGTACTTTAAACTACACATACTTTACACTTCGATGTGCTCGAAAGCATGAGGCATGCCAGTTAAAAGTGAAAAATTCGAAATCGGAGAGAGTAATAACGAATCGACGTTTAGAAGAGATCCGTTCCGTTTCGTTTATTCGCCAAATGGATCAAAAATGTATCGTCGCTCGTTGGAGCGTGCAATTTGCGTATGTGTATGCGTGTGTGCGTGCGTGCCAAAAACGGACTGCGGGAAGAAAGTAAGAAAAAAAAAAAAACAAAACAAAACAAAAGGAAAAGTACGTCCAAGATCTCGTTCGACGATCGTCCTCAATTTTGTCATCTTTTTTCTCGCAAACAGATTCATCGACGCGGTCGAGGTTGCCAGGCCGAGAGACATGAGCACTAACCACGTTGTAAGCACCGAATACGCGGAAACCTTTTTACCGACGGAGATTTACAGGTTGGTCAACAATACCTTTTTCTATTACTTTCTATTTTTTACTAAACTTTTTCATTAAATTTAATCGTTCTCATTTCGCTTTTATGTCCTCCCGTTTTTCTCTGTCTTCTTTTATTCTTCCCGTTTTTTTTTCTTTTTTTTTAGAATTCCGGCCACAGAAGGGGTAAGAACGGAAATTGCAGAAATGGAAACAGTTCTGTGATCGTAAGAAGATCGGCCTTCATCGCCCAGACGTTAAAAGAAGCTAAGAAGCAAGCAACCGAGAGACACTTATTCTCCCGATGAAAAAAGAAAAAAGAAAAAAAAAGAACAAAAATATTCCGTCGAATCCACGAGCATCGAATTGGCTTCCTTGCCCTTTTGGAATCACGGACGACGAGTTCTTTCGTCTCTCCTAAAGGATATTTTATCGACGACGCGATACGACGCTACGAACGAACGATTTCAAGCATCCCGATCCTTCTCTAAAAGAAGGAGCCTGAATTTTACAACGTTTTTTGCTTAATCAACGAGAGAAAGACGACTATGAAAAAGAGAATGACAATGACGATGATCTTTGGCAACGTTCGACGACTAATCGACTCGTCTGTTAAGAACGATCGACGTTAATTAAGAACGATGACGGAGGTCCATCTTTAACCTCTCATTCTTTCTCACTTTCTCTGCCTCTCTTTTTCTCTCTCTCTTTTTCTCTCTCTGCATCATATATATTATATATAATATCTAATATTTTTCCTTACTATTAAGTCTCCTTCCGTATCCTTTTTCTCTATCTCTTCCTCTCTTTCTCTCTCTCTCTCTCTCTCTCTCTCTCTCTCTCTCTGTCTCTCCCACACGGAGAAGGAATTTCCACGAAAAAATGAAGAGGTTGAAAAAAAGAGGAAAAGCAGCGAGAGTAAATTGCGAGATCCACGAGTAAAATATGTGAAAGAAAAATGGGAAAGAAACAATATATATATATATATATATATATATATATATATATATATATATGTATAAAAGTACACACATTCTGTAACGTAGCGTTAAACGTACGCGACTTTTTCCTCGGTCCTTTCTAAATTCAATTTGTGCCTACAAATCGTACGAACGGTAGCCCTTTGCACAACGGGTTTTGATTACGAGCGAATGAGAGGAGAAAGAAAAGACGAACAAACGAAAGAGATAGGAAAAGAAAAGAAAAAAAAAGAAAAAGAAAATGCGTACTACGAGAAAAAGAGAAAAAGAAAAAATAGATACAAAAGAAAAAGCATATTGTAAAAGCGCAACGAAATTATTCTTCGATTTTCAATGTCCTTTCGTGTGGTGGGCAAAGCATTAAGAGAGAGCTATTACCACGAGGATGATACCGAGCTATTTAATGTTGTGTAGGGAACTAAAATTAATTAATATTATTATTAGGGCAAAACACAATCGGGCACCAACAATGCAATAGTTAGTTATCGAGTTCTTCTCATTTTTAAGAAGGACTGTTTTAAACTTTGTATAAACTCGTGACCGACCACCACCGCACACATGACACGTAAATACATAAAAGAAAAAGAAAATAAAACGTACATACATACATACATACATACGACATACAACATACATACATACATATATATATATACATACACACAATTCACGTACAAAGAAAAATACGACGAGGTTGTATGAACGTGACCCAATGAACAAAAAAAGGAATAGCTAATCCCAGAGAAGAAGCAAATCTGTGTCTATCCTACGAGATTTAGATCGGATATCTGCGAGTAAAATAATAATAAAAAAAAAGAAAAGAAAAAAAAAAGAAAAAAAGATGAAAAAGAAAAAAAAACATGTTTGTCGGTTAACGTTACATTGTACGCGCATCGATATAATTATTATACATATAAGAATATACATATATGTGCGTATTCACGCTACATAGGTTATTTCCACGTAAAAGAGAAAAAAGAGCAACAAATTAAAGACGTACCGTGGACAACAATGAGATATTCTAAAAAAACCTTACTTTGAGGACGTAATGCTCGACGAAAAAAATAATATGCTACACACACACACAATGCACACGCACATATATATGTGTAACGACGAACGATATGTAAAGTCGAAAACAAAAAACATGTAATGTATAATATAAAAGAAATAGTAAAGAAGAGAGGTTTCTACCTTATCGTGGAGCGTCAGGCGTCGTTTGACGAATATTTGAAAATTGTCCAGAAAGACTAAAAAAAAGAAAAAATAAAAAAAGAAAAATAACAAGATGGCAGAGTTTTCGTACGACAACGTAGACGTGTAAAAGGAATTAAGAGATAGAAGAGAATAGAGATCGTTCGACGAATAATAACCCCGACGAGAGGAAATATTTTCTAACGCGTAATTTTGTGCCTGAGATACCAATTTCGAGATATAATTTGTAAAAGATCGTCATATTTTTTAGACCATATCAAAGAGCCATAAGTAGAATTCGCTTCGACGTCCTGACGCTCCGAACATTTTTGCAAACGATGACTATATACATATACAAGACGTACGCGTACGTAATTAATGATCGTAAATAAAAAAAAAAAAAAAAAGTGGGATTTACGTGTATGCTGTCAAAATAAAACGTCCCGTGAGATGAAAGCTGCCGCGTCGATATAAAACGAGGAATAAAAATGAAAGTTCGAATGGATGATTCGAGTTGGGGGGAAGGGAGAAAAAACAAAACAAAAAGAAAAGAAAAATTCACGAAACGGGCAACACCGTTTGAAATAAAAAGGAGATGGGAACGGCGACGGCTTAATCAACGGGACGTTTCGTTAGGGAAAAAATAAAGTGCGATCGTCGCGTTCCACACGACGCAACGGAGACTTGAATATTTCCAAGGCGCTTTCACTAGGTTTTTCTACTTTCCAAGCGTTGCATAATTGCCGGCAAAGAGACGCCTCTCGCGTTCGACGTCGCTGATCCTCGGATCGAATGCGCCCCGCGAACCCAAAGCGGAAGCGGAAACGAATGGGAAACGTTAACAATAATTTTCTACGATTTTCCTTCTCGAAAGAAACGAGAAAGAAAGCAGCGGCGACGTCGACCGTCGAAGCTAAGCTCTCCGGATTTTTAGATTAGGTATATATACGATACGAATAAATATGATTGAAAGAGAGAAAAAATAAAAAGGAAGGAATAAAATATAGCGAATTAAACTAAAATAAATTAAAAGTGCGCGCGGATGGGAGGTTGGCGCCTAAGACCTATCCCAGATAACAATCTTAGAACACGTTGTTACTGTTATTGTTAAAGATAAAAGGAAGTGTTACGTTGTTAAGCGAGGAAACTCGATCGCGCGATAAATTATCTCGTCGTCGCGGAGTACGAAATAAGCCGTCTCTAAAGTCTAAACTATAAAGCTACGCTAATTACCCCGTAAGTTTAAGAAAAATATAATAGGAAGGAAACTACACGCTGAGAGCCGGAAACGTTGACATAAAAATAATCACGGACACACTCATACATATATACGCATAGACGAAAACGCGCCCGCGCACTTTTTACCCCGAAACACCATCGTTTCTTTGTACTTCTCCTCTTAATCCTTCTTCCTCTCGCTCGCGAGGATCGATCGATCGATCGATTTTAGGACGAACTCTCTTAGACACTGCCTAATTTTTTCTGCCAAGAGAAAACGACACCCACGCACGTGCACACACACACACACACACACACACGCACGCACGCATACGTGCAACACACAATCGAGTCACTTTCTACCCATCGATCGATGGATCGATCTATCCACCCAAATCGAATCGTTCTGCTTATCCATACTGATCTAATTTTTCTTCGCTTACCTTTTAATGTACATGTATTTTCTCTCGTCCATCGTAGAACACACGCACTCACCTGATAAGCGATATCGATCCTAAAAATTGGAAGGGCAAGATAGGTGCGCGCACTTGTCAAAACAGCGATCGTTCGTTAAAAACTTGTTAAAATACCTGGCCTTGATCGCATCTCGCTTACGCGTACGTAATCGTATCTACGTCGTAAACGATAGGAATCCTCGAGGAATCTGTCAATCTCTATCTCTCTCCCTCTCTTTTTTCTTTCTTTCTTTCTTTCTTTCTTCCTTCCTTCCTCTGCAGAAAAAGATTTTCCGATTGATCCTCTTCTTATTCCAGTTACGGCCAAAAGACGACTCTTCCAATCGTGACACCTATCCAACGTTCCATGAAATATTACAATGTGATCGATGGAAATTTTATTGAGAATTCGAAGAAGAAGAAAGAAGTCATATCAACGCGATCGTTCATTCGTCCAGTGAAATTGTTCTCAGATTGATTTATTACCGCTCGACGTTGTCCTTTGTATTTTACGCGTGAAAAATAAAAAAAATAAAACATGGCGCGAGAATCGATACGATACAACGAAGAAACCGGAACGGGTCGCTCTCCCTCTCTCTCTCTCTCTTTCTCTCCGTCTCTTTCTGTGTCTCTATTTTTCTCGCGACTACGAAGATACATCATTTTTCCAATAAAAGAGTCGTGGCTTTCTATTCGTCTTTCCTCTGTCCCACTAGAGCGTGTCTTTGTCCTTGTTTGATCTTACTCTATTCGACATTTCTTATATGTTATATGTAAATCCATATGTGTCAATATTATAAATATGATATATATATATATACATATACATACATTACATATACATTCTACAAATGGGTAAAAAATAAAGATTACAGAGTACCGCAACTCGCGTCACCTTAAACGAGGAATCGTCGTGTAGTAAACTCGAGACTTTGTGCCAACTAAACGTTGCTGTGACATTCGCGATTTAGAGAGATATCGTATGAATATGTGTAACAAAAAATCTATATCTCGTATGTGTGTGTGTGTGTGCGCGTGTGTGTGCCGCGCGTATGTGTGTCTATGTGTACGTGTGCGTATGTGTGCGAATGTGTGTCTAACTTGTACATAAATGAACGAGAAAGGAGAAATTACGAAGAAGACAAAAAGAAAAAAAAAGAGGGGAAAGAAAAGAAAAACGTAAAAAATATAAAACACGGGAGCTATCTTCCGACCGATAACTTTTCGTCCTCGTCGTCTGCTTCTTCTTTTTATCGAGCCGATGATGACATAGAAAGACTAAAAGAATGAGAGAAACCCTAGGAATGTATTAGAATAGCGCGACTGCTAAAAAAAGAAAAAAGAAAAAAGAAAAAAGAAAAAGGAAAAGTCAGGGAACATCGTCGACTATCCCCAATGGATGTTTTCCCACCCACCTTTTCCTCCATTCCCGATTCAAAAGAAAAAAAAAAAGGATCGCCGAGAAAAGTAAGCTTAAAGACCGTCGTTTGTTAAGAAACAATAAAAGGATCGTTGATATCAAATGATAGGTGTAAGGTATCGTTAATTATCGTGGATCGCTTTTCGAATCGACTTGGAAGAGAAAGAAAAAGAAAAAGAAAAAGGAAAAGAAGAAGACGAAGAGGACGAAGACGAAAACGAAGAGGGAAAGAAAAAGAAGAGAGGACGTAAATTGGACTACGAAAGAAAGATAGTGACTCGTACGAAAATATATTATTTCTACATACGTACTCCGTTGATCGATGCACTTTCGCGGAATGTGCGAACGATAAAGGCTTAATAAGGAACATACATGGCACGTAATTATATGTTGTTTCAAATAAAACATTGTTGTTTTGTATACCTACAGCGTCGTCTCCTTTTTTTCCGACTATAATCGAAAGGAACGCGAATCTATTAATTTTCGCGCGACTAATCGATCGATTCTACAACGATTTTTCTGAGAAACGGCCTTATCAACGGTCGCACGACCTTATCGATTTTCGTTTGTAACGAATTTCCAGCTTCCCTTATCGACGAACAAAGCTAGCTGCTGGTGTTACCTTATCAACGCAATATCCCAGATGTCTCTTACATTCTTAATAGCGGACTAATGGACCTGTATATCGTACCGGCACTAATTCAAATTTCCAATTGCAATAGCAATTACGCTGGGATGGTTAATAATGGAAGACGTTTCGACCGTGTCGCGTTATTACGTTCGATGTGCTGTCTATCAAAGGCCCCACTCTCTCTCTCTCTCCCTCTCTACTTCTTACGAAGATGTTTTTTCAAACGATAGAACGATAAAAAACAAAGCTTTGCATTTCCTCTCTCGATTTTTCTTCCAACGTAATAAAAAGTTACGATATCGGTGTTGGAACGTTGAAGAAAGAAAATAGAGATAAAGAGTTAGAGAGAGATAGAGACAAAGAACTTTTCGTTTGTCTTAAACGTCGCGGAAACGTCGTATAATCTGTGCGAGAAGAGAGTGATCGACGGGTCGTTTGTTCGACTATCTCAAGCGGAACGAAAGGATTAATCTAGGTTAAACAGACGCGTCCGTACGATCCTGTTAAATCTTTTTAAGTGCACATCAGGAGAAAATGTCTAGGGAGACTTGAATTTTCTTTCCTTCGCGTCGCGGTATTCAACGTGGAACCTCGTAGTAATTTGATGAGAGAGAGAGAGAGAGAGAGAGGGAAAAAGTCGGCAGACGACACATGCGAAAGATTTCGTGCCTCTCGAATTGCAGTAGAATCGCGCGAGTATAAAGAAGAGTAAACTCCACGTTCCGGCTTCTCTCTGTTTTTGATATACTTTACGAGTCCTATGAAAGTGCACCTGTATCTTTAATAACCTCGCGTTTATTGCGTAATAAAGAAAATTTACCGAATCGCCGTAGCGAAGGCGACGAAAAATTATTGTTATTATTATTATCGAGAGAATCATTAAGAGGACTTTTGGAAAAATCTGGCAACGTTTGCAAAACAGACGAACGGAGAACGGAACTCTCGTTAATATCGAACTCTTTTTTCCTTTTCTTTTTCTCTCTCCCTCTCTTCGGTTCGCTGCCTCTCCCTAGTGCATTGTCTCGTGGAAGAGCGAAAAATCGACAGAACCACTAATTGGTTCTGTCAATCCGGTCGTCGAGAGGGGAAGTAACAAACGCGACGGAGGGACAGAAGACTTTCCTCGCGTCGACGTAACATCCAAACTCGTTTTCGTGTTTCCATTTTTACCGCGCGCCAAATTTCGTTACGTTTCTTCCTCCCGCTGTTCTTTTTCTCCAACTTTTCCGACGTTTCGGCTTTCTTACCCAAGCCAAAGTACGAGAGAGATGCTAGAGAGAGAGAGAGAGAGAGAGAGAGAGAGAACGAGATGGAGGACGAGACGAGCAAAAAACGAAGAGAATCGGCCAACTTCTCCAATTAGATACGATCGCGTTCCGTTCATTTTTTTGAGCATCGATGGATAACATCGCGCAATGATTAAAAAAGTAGAAGAGAATGCTCGAAAATTTTCGAAATCGAGTTAAAAAGAATAGAGATAAATAAATAATAAAATAAAGAAAAAAAAAAAGAAAAGGAAAAAGAGAACTGTTATTCTTTCAGTCGGAGCTTATAGAGCGATCCTTTAATTTACAACTCGTGCTTCTATGAAAATACAACGAGCATGCATTTGCAGGAGCTCGCCTTGTATTTTATTCGCCAACTCGTTCGGCTTCCCACGCTCTCTTTCTCTTTCCATCTCGTTCGTTAGTACGCTCTGAAAATATAGAATAACGTTACTCGCGTAATATTTTTTCCAACTCGTTCGTGGACCGCGAGAGCCGGCTAAAATTCGGGCTTTCAAAGCGGCCATTATTGTTTTGTCATTACATCTGGATTTTATTTGCTACATCGAACGAACTCGTCTATATATACCACACACGTATGTATCCGTCTATGCGCCATGCATACGTACATACATACGTGTTACAACTTGGATAAGGTGAAAGGCAAAAGCAACGCTTTTTCAACCAAGTATCTCTATCCATTCGTACGTTTCTATTTAATATGTACATATAACGCTTCCTAGCGCGTTCTCTTCCTGAAAGAACAACCATCTATCCTTTCAAACATCTCTCGTTAATTAACTAATTCGGTAATTAATTAAAAACAATAGGAAAAAGCGGTATGCAGGATATCTAAAAGTCGTGTAATAATATAATATCGTGTAGACGTGTATCGCTTTATGTCCAGGAAACTATGTTCCCTGGCTTAAATTAATCTCTTTAATTATAACTCTATAATTCGTTAAAACATCAAACGACGAGCGGGCACGATCGCGCGCACGTAGGCGCGCGCGTACCACCAGTTTCTTCTTCCTCTCTCTCTTAATTCAACAGAGGACGCGTGGTAATGTCCCTTTGCTGTCCCTTCAAACGAGAAGTAGAGTCAATAAAATAACGTTACGTGTCGTTTTAACATTAAAAGAAAAAAAAAAAAAGAAAGAAAAAAAGAAGAAAAAGAAGAAAGGAAAAGAAGCAGGAAGAAAAAAGAAGAGAAAAAACAACGAGTTGCACGCACATAGATCACACGCGCATAGATCGGTGCACACACAGAAATACACGGTAAAAACTTTCCTGCGTGACGTCGACGATAAAATACTCCTTTCTTTCTTTTTTTTTTTTGTTTTTTCGGTCAATTCGGAAACTCTTTTCTTCTCCGTACGTTCTCTTCGATTCCAGTAGCCAACAACTCCGATCCATCCCCTTATCCTCCTCCTCCTGCTCCTTCCACCCGAATGCGGCGCGTAAGCGTAAACGAACCAAAGTGATCGATGAAGGGTTACATTCGTGGGAAAACCTTTGGCACTGGGTTGGCTCGAACGAGGTTTGAAAATTGCCTGACGGACTTCTTGCTCTTTCTCTTTGGACGTCTGTCGTACTCGTCCTTCTTACCCTTTAGATGTGTCTATGTGTGTGCGCGCATATATATGTATCCGTGTATAGGGACGAGGGTGTAAGTATCGCTCGTGTTACGACGACCCTCTCCCTTTCTCTCCCTCCCCCTCTCCCCCCCCCCCGTCACTGTACTTCACAGACGAAGAAAGTTTCGAAGCTGCAAGGGCTGTCGTTCCATTTTAACCCTTTACCGTCCCTATTCCACAATTCCAAACAGTGTTCCTCCTCGCCGTTTTCGTATCTGTAAAGAAAGGAAAAAAGAATCAAGAGAGAAATGAGAGAGAGAGAGAGAGAGAGAGCAAATATTCCTCTCGTGGTTTCGCCGAGGAAAAATATTCTTTCAGCGACTTTTAAAACGAGCAGTAAATGAGAGATGTCACAGACCGGAAATTGTTGGGTTCGCCGACGTTCCAGTTTTCGAACGTGATTGGCCGGCCATTGGCCATCCAAAAGAAAGTCCCCTCTTCCGCCTGATCCGTACCAGACGTCCAGAAATGTTCGTGTCCGAGTCCGAAATCTTTGATGTGTTTTTCCAGTCTATCGTTTTCCTCTTGGGAGGCTATGCTAGCCAGGTGCATACCGTGATAACGACAGTACTGCGACGCTCTGTACCAGTTGGCCTGCGAAACACACGAGCAAACGAATCGTCAAGAGACGTCAATCAACAACGTGCACCTTCTACGACCCAAGAAAACTACCCGATTAGCAATTTTTCTTATTAGCTAACAAAACGATAGACTTTTACGAGTCTCGCGTAAGTAAGTACTCGGATCTAATAAGTACCGTTGCGTAGATAACGTGCAAAGATACGTAACTACAAAAGCTACGCGTATACACAGTGCGTGCGTCTACACAGAAACCTAGAGTTAAGTAGAATAGAGAGCGTAAGACGCGCGCTCGTTCGCCCGTAACGGGACGACTCTCTTCCATTCGCTTTTAAGAACGGTCGTAACGATGGAAAAACGTCTCCGCGGAATCACGCGAACGTTTCTAAAGTTTTCTATTTTTTTTTCTTCTTCCTCTTCTTCTTCTTCTTTTCCTCCTCGATCGGTTGCCATATTACGAGGACGCGCCCGATTATCGAGCACTCGAGTCTATCGGGCTGCCTCTCGAGAGAAACCTATGCAAGAGTACGTACTTGTTACGAAAGGGTAAGGATATTTCTCGAGTCATTCCTTCGAATTATGATTACCCGCTGACATGGTAGACGTTATATAAAATCGATTGTACCTATGAACGTAGAAAACGTCGAGCGAGGTTCCTACGACGAGAAAGAAGGAAAGCGTTTTATGAACGTATTCCAACATTCGAATAGAATATTCCTTGTATAAAAGGAATTTCTATCGTAAAAACGTACGATCGCTTAATCGTAAGAAGACCTTTTAATTAATCGAACGCCGCCTTAACGCTTCGTCCTCGTCGAGAACAAGATGACGAACGATCAAAGTTCTTCTTTCCTCGGTTCCGCCATAAACGACCTCTTGCTTCTTCGTAAATGGTAAATCGAACGATCTTCCGGCACAACTTTCATCATTTCCGCTCGTCTCCGTCGAAATTGGTGCGGCAAGCCGCGAACCGGACGCGCCAACACCTTGCAACACGACGTTCCTTTTAATAAGGTCATGCCATGACTCACTATCGTTTCGAGAGAAAAGATGGTACGACTCTCTTTATCTCTCCTTCGTATATCAAACGAAACTAGAAGAAGACACTTGTTTTTCTCCCTTTGCGAGAGTCTCTTGAAAAGAGAGTTTTCCGATGCAACGAGAAAAATCGATAAAATACCATAGGTGGCGGTTGTATATTACTCGATGCACCGTGAAGCGTCACTCGACGTGGTTAGAGGTACGGAAATAATCGAATAAAGTTCAGAGAGGTACGCGAGAGCGTACTCGTCTCGTCTATGTAGAGGACGATGACATCGACGAGGACGACAGGTAAATCGAAGTAACCTGTCGTCGCTTCTACTTTGTAACACGTGTAATCCGTACCTTGAAGAAGATACCCAGGTAGTAACGTTTCTCGCCAAGCTTCAGCAACGGCATCGTCCATCTGGAGGCGCTCAAGCTGTTGCTTTGTTCGTCGACGCAATTTGGACAGTCGTCTGAATCAGAAAAAGAAAAGAAGAAGAATGAAAATGATGCTCGCTTGCAAGACGATTTACGCAATCATATCGATGACGATGACGACGACGACGACGACGATGGGAGAAAGTGAAATCAAGACAAAGTTTTTTTCCTTTCCCTTGATTCTCTCTTTCTTTTTCGCCAGGGACTCCTCATTCGCGCTTTAATCGCTTTCACCGTGAATGCAGCGGCCCGAGAAATGCGATTGGCGAAGCACCGAAAAGTTTTTGCGCCCTGTTACGCCGTCCTTTTTGTCCGATAAAAAATATATATATATGTGTGTGTGTGTAAAATCGAAGACGACGGAACGTCCGTGCCCTTTAGGCGCGGTGCGAGCGAATAAACGAAAATCGTTTGATCCATATTTGCTGCCATTATTTTCACGTGAATTTTACTTCAAAGAGACGAACACGCGTTTGCGAGTGCAGGTAATACCAGCTTTACGAATTTCCATTTTACGTATTTCCAGCTTGAAGAATTTCTTTATTTTTTCCCACGACATAACATCAAACGATTTTAGCCATTATTTAACTTTATTAACGTTTATTATTGTCAGAAATCAAGTACAGGCATTTATTATATTATTTCCACAGATAAATACGAGTTCTCTCGTATTTATCGTACGAAAAAGAGATCGAAATGAATTAATTTATAAAGATGGAAACTACCTGTAGGTAGATATATTTATATTTTAAATACCGTATCATTATTACTTTCGTTTGTACATAATTGAGGCGCATGCAAACTCACATGGAGTATCAATTACGCTCTATGCTATGCGTACAATCTACGCTGTCGATCTGTAATTAATTTACGACGGAACGTAGTTTAAAGAGGACGATTAAATTTCAATTTAATTTAACGGCGATTATTTCTACGCGTATAGGTACTTGTATAAGTACTTTTGAAATTTACATTAACAATGTACGGCGTTCTTTCATTAACGATAAGGATCGTTCATTAATGATAAAAACTTTCTTTCATTTTGCATATTTCATTAGTTATAAAACATAAGCGAGCAAGGAACAAGATTCGACGAATCAGCACGTGGAAAAACGGATGGACGGACGAACAGAGATAGAGACAGAGACAGAGAGAGAGAGAGAGAAGTAATGGAAAAGAGGGCTGCACTCCCTCTCGTTCTCCATCTCTCTCTCTCTCTCTCTGTCTCTCCCTTTCTTCAAAGGGTAGAAATTCGCTTTGGTCGAGCTCGGAGTCGTATTCGAATGATCGACATGCCTGGAATTGCAATTGCGTAATAAAAAGGCGAGTCACGGAAGGCTGCTCGAAGCTAAAGAATCGGAGGATGACGTGTAGCCCTATATCTGCGTATCTCCCCATCTCTCTTTCTCTCTCTCTCCTTTTTTCTTATTAATTGTATGCCATTGCTTGCGTCAGAATTGAGTCATTTCGAAATACACCCGTAACGAGAGATTTCGAGGTCGATCGACTAATAAATTTTTTTTGTGCGATCGTCTCGCGATGAAAAGGAATTGGAAAAAAAAATTAATCGAAAGGAACTCGGGTGTTTTCCTTTTCTTTCTATTTCTCTCTATCTCTCACTCTCTTTCTGGTAGACGGAAAATTCCCTTCGATAAAGTTTCCCCGTGATTCGAATCCTCGAAGAAGAAAGATTAAACGAAGAGAAGAGCTAGAGAATGCTCGCAATTTTCTACCTTAAAAGGGTTCTTCCCGTGCCGTTTGAGAAACACGTCGAACGAATTTGTGTTCGTTCGACCGCGGCCAACGACCGAGACACGAGAAGATCGTCTCGATGCGATCAAATCGAGCGCGTTAACGCGTGCCATCGAAAAACTAATGTAAGATAAAAAGTATTTGATGTTTTCGAAGCGATGCTCGGAGATGAGATAAAAAGGAGGAGGAGAAAAAAAATGAATGAAAGAGAGAAAAGAAGTCTTCTTCGTTCGACGGTCGCGAGCTAATTAGGGCAGCGTACTGCATATTTTAATAATCGCTTCGTTAATCTCCGTAGTTCTTCGGCCGATGTCGTATACGTACTATCTACCTTCGTCAGTGATAACGGCTCGCTCGCTGCATTAATATTCAACGGAATCTTATAATAGACATCTCGAGTTCTTACTTCCTGTTCTACTTCTTTTTCGTCATCGCAATCACCTACTCTCTCGGTGGTCTCTTCTCGTCGACGATGTCCTTTGTGGTCAAGGAAAAGTACACTTTGGGATAGATCGACGTCGAGATCGGGACAGAGAGAGAGAGAGAGAGAGAGGGGGGGGAGAGAGCAAAGGTAAGAAGGTTAGAAGAAAGGAGAACGGAAGAGGGACGGATCGATTAAGACGATGCTCTCAGTCTCTCTCCGTTCGAGCAACGAAGCGTATTTGGTCTTCGATATAATCTTGGCGAGCAGAAAGCGATAGGGTTTAATTTAACGAACTCGACGAGGTTGAGAAGGAGAGAACGAGGTATATGGACGCACACACACACACACACACACACCCTTATTTCAACCGCACCTTTTCACCCTCTCTTGCTCCGTCCGTCTCGGTCTTTCGTCTTGGCGAAACTTGATTGGTACGCTCCCGGTCATCGGTAATTAAATTCCTGCGCGTGTGCGCGAAGATGAAAAGAACGCGCAACGCGCCCGGAGGACCGAACAGACGGACGACGTCGTACTTTCGAGTACTCGTTTAGAGTCGAAGTCCGTTTAGGTACGGCTAAATTGTAATTAAATTCTCTCGTAATTACTCGTCCTCGTCGCGGTTAAACGTGGACATGGAGTTTCCTTTTTCTCTCTTTCTCCCTTTGTCTCCTTCTCTCTCTCTCTATATATATATATATCTTTTGCACTGAATAAGCGAGAAAAGGACAAAGACAGAAAGGAGTTTCTAAACATTCCAGCAAAGCTCGTTCGCGGACGTAGATCCATGTACCTACTTATGCTCTCATGTCAGAAAATTTCACCTTGACGGAGAAGAAAATGAAGGCACGCGTCGCTCGCTCCGAGCGTGTATCCTCTTGCGCGTATTAAAAGGTTTCGCGCGAGTGATCGCTACTACACCGCGCTACGTCGCTTATGCAGACACGAACTGCAAAGTAGCAAGTCGTTTGTTTCGCGCAATGCTGCATTCGCAATGCATCGACCCAAATCCTTCGGTTCGATTTACAAATCCGGGAGCAGTCATTATCGAGCTTAAAAGAGCTCGTTCGCACGTTTATCGATCGCAATTCCTTCTCTACGCGGCGCTTCCGTTTTCATTCGCATCCCGAATCTCTTCTTGATATATTCTTTATAAACAGAATTAACCAAAATGAGAAACATCGCGAAATCGAGTGGTTAACCGAATTGAGAGAGACCGGTGGTACGCGTTAAAAGCGGTGTGCTTTTACGGTCAACAAATATTACATCCTCGTTACAATGAGGTAGTCAACGCTAAATAATGCATAAATTGCATTTGCATTCATTTCCTACGAATTTATAGATTGTATTTACGCAATCGAGTTTCGTAACGTCGATATGAAATTCACAGGATCGCACGAAATACCGAATTATAAGCGAGCTCGCTCGTTTGCTCTCTCTCTCTCTCTCTCTCGTTCCCCTAAATATATATATGTATACATATATAACACGAAACCGCGAATTTCGAGTTGTTCGAAAACTCTCTCCGCTTATTGGAGTAATTAATTTCACAGATATGAACAAAGAAAGGACCATAGCGAAATGCCGTGGCTAGAGCGCGTGGCGATCGCGCTATAATCTCGAGAGAGGTCGGTCGCTTTCGAAAGGGGGACGGAAATTATCTCGATGTCCTCGACGTCGAGAAAGAAACAGAAAATATCGGATATGGCGTGTAGCAACCTATGAAATTAGGATACTCGGTATTTATTTCTTTATTTCTTTCTCTTTCTCTATCTCTCTCTCTCTCTCTCTCTCCCTTCGTTTCTTTCATTCTTTCGCTTCTTCAAACTTTGAACGTTTCCGCCAAACTTCTGTTCTGCTCGGTCGATTCGTTTTTCGAAGAATGAAAGGGACAGGTTTCAATCCTCCGATGGAAACGGCTGCCATCGACTGGAATTGACTCGGTCGAGAGAGTCGAACGAGAAGCGAACGAGTAAGCGCGCACGTGCGTGCTTCGCCATCCTGCTACAGCATCCATCAGCAAAATCTACCAGAAGCTCTAGTCTCGCTGATCATTGCCGAATCGTTGCCGGATATAACGTCGCTACGCGTCACGAAAATCAAATTTCTCTTGTGCTCTTTCGCTCTCAAACTTTCATTTCCATTGATAGGATTTTTTTTTCTGTGGTGGGGGAAAAAAAAGGAAAAAGAAATAGAAAAGAAATAAAAGGAGGAAAAAAAGAAGGGACGCTCTCTTAATTTCGTCCGAACGAGCTCGGATTACTACTTTTTCGACTTTAAAGGAATTCGAAGTACGCGAACGGCAAATTCGATAAATCGAGAAACTATTCTGGTTGTTCGTCAAACTTCCTGCTTCCCTTCTTATCGCTTGACCGAACAAATTTTACGATTTCGAAAGGAACGCGAAGCGGGGCATCTTCGAGTAGAGATTAAGTTTACATTTTTAGCGTTTAGTTTCGAAGGAAAAGAAGAAGAGGAGGTCGAGGAGGAGAGGAGAGGAGACGGGAGGGATTTATCCAAGCGAAATCAGGACGAGAGGAGGAGAAGACGTTTCTCGCTCGAAGAATCATGGAACGTTCGGATTCGTTCGGACGAGTCCTGCCAGACAACCAACATAGTTCTCTCGTCTCGGGAAAAGGAATTCTTCCGAGGAAGAAGCTTCCTGTGCGCTTTCTCCGAAATAAAGGGTGTTTGGTCGAAACGTAAAAAAAAAAAGAAAAAGAAAAAGAAGAGAAAAAGAAAGTCGAGCCAGTTTATTTTCTTTATTTCTAAAAAGTCCCACGCTTTTCTCGTTTCTTTCGTTTCTACAAATATCAGCACCGTACTGACGTTGGTGTCCTTTATGCTTTTAGAGACGTCGCCTTGAGCCTCCATTATGCAAAAAGCGCGCTCTGGGAAGTAATGTCCTTGTATTCCATCGGAATAATTTCACCTTTCTCTCTCTCTCTCTCTCTCTCTTTCTTTCTCAACGCATCCACTACGGCAGGTTTGATTCAAACTTTGTTCGCACAATTTCGTTATTCTTCCAAGCGCGAAACGCAACCCCCGCAAGAGGGTACAATCAAAAGCACGACTCTCGATTCGTATTCGAGTACCGACGAGATAGCTTAAATACTCGACTTGAAATATTTATTTCTTTTATCTCTTTTTTATATTTCCATTTAACGTCAGAGGAGAGAGAGAAAGAGAGAGAGAGAGAGAGAGAGAGAGAGAGAGAGAGAGAGAGAGAGAGAGAGAGAGAGAGAGAAAAGGCGGCAATCAAAGACGAAACTTTCTCTTCGCGTCGTCGTCTTCCCTAAGAAACGAGAGTATCGGTGCTTCTACAGCGCGGTAACATTTTCACTGCCGCGACTACGATTAAAAGAGCATCATTGCCACGTGACGTGGAGAGACGAGTAACGGAGAATTCGTAGGAGGGAAGAAAGAAAGAAAGAGAAGGTAAAGAAGAAGAAAAGAAAAGATAGCGCAACGTCGAGGGAGTATCGATATCCATGTCATATCGTTTACGATCGCATCCAACGTGAGACCGAACGTCTCCATTCCAACGGCAAATATTTCACGTGCGCTCGGCCGAGCGGAATAGCAAGCGTGCGTTTACCTACCACGCGCGTTTACGATCGCCGCAAACTCGAGTTGTTCTTCGAGCGAAGTGGAAGGGAAAGAGGAGACAGATGCTTCTTTCTCCAGCTTCTGGCGACTATATAGAGTTTGCTCCTCGTTTACACGCCACGTGGATCGGCCACGTGAAAAGAGAAAGGCCAACGAGAGAAAAAGCTAAGCCCCTCTTTCTCTCCATCTTTCGTTCTCTCGCTTCGTTGCGCGTTTCGAAAGAGAATAGACAAAGATTCACCGCTGTCGGCTTTATGCAAAACATCATTTTATTTATTCTCTATCGCGAGGAATGTCTGTCTACCTACGTTACCCACGTTCCGCGTTTGCGAACGTCACGAGAACTCGTGCTAATTAATACGACTTCGTTTAATATCAACTCGGAGGAGTTAACGAATATTTGTACGACCTCGCGACACGTATCCGCGGTGTGCAGCACATGCCTACGCGAAGTAAGGAGGTACATGCCGTAAAGGAAGGTCGTCGATCGTAAACGCGCTAGAAGTATAAATTTCTCCGCTATCCGACCTTGAGCAAGGCCAGCCACGAGGCAAGGTGGAAAATCATGCCGTGGTTAGAACATTGTAACGCCGAGCGTGACTCGCTCTCTGGAATATTGTGAAAGGCGTTGTTGCGTTGTGTGTTACGAAGTCTTACGATAATATACATATATCGTATATGTACACATATTTATATAGTACGTACACGAAGGTATACGCCAAGACGCAACGGAAGGGATAGTCGGTAATTAGTTTGATATTTAAAGGATAAACGAACGATCTTCTTCGCGCGTTAAACCTCGCTGCAATATATCGAGAGAGGGAAACGAAAAAGAAATAAAAGATGAGAAAAGAAAGGAAAAGAAAAGAAACGAAAGGAGAAAGAAAAGCAGAGTGAGGATACTCGAGACTACGCAACGCTCGCTACTATCGCACGTACGTGCCCTCCAAGAAGACACCGAGAAAGTACTCGTGCCCTTTTCTTCTTCTTATTTCTCCAGAAAATTTCTCCTTATCCGCAAACGTCATTTCCCGTGGCGTACTTTGTAAGGTAGCAGCAGACGTTCTCTCCTATTTCGCACGAATCGTCCCTTCCAGACTTCATTCGACGAAACCTCTACCTCTACCCCCTTAGGAACGGAACAAAGTCGACGAGAATGAAAGAGCGAGAGCGAGAGCGAGAGCGAGAGCGAGAACGAGATCGAGAGAGGGAGAGAGAAAATAGCCCTTGGAGCATCGTCGAGAAATTGAATGCATTTCGTAGGAGAAGCTGCACGAGAATAACGAGGAATTGTAACACTCTCTCCTTAGCGCGGAGCTACGTTTCGTCGTCTTTGAAGAGAGATAAAGGGATCGAGAGAGAGAGAGAAAGGTAGAGAAGCCATTTCTTTTCTCCCCCCCCCCCCCCTCTCTCTTTTCTAGGCGGACACGAAACACCGATAACCCGTTTCTCGCATTAATCAGAACTATTTTCTTTTTTCCTTTCGTATAATTTCTCGAATTAACGACGTCGAGAATGAAGAAGAAGCGACGCAAGATGCGCTAATGAGATCGTGATAAATTCAACGCGTACCATTAGACGATGGTGGTACCTAGCGGTCGTTTACACTCCGGGCACACGTCACAATTAGAGCCATAAACGCACCGCGCGTACGCGCCATTACAAATTTTCCCAGGACGGATTTACTGCGACAGAAATATCCGTTGAAGGTACATGCAAGAGATCCAACGGGAACGCGATATCGCGAATATTACCACCGCTAATACCCATTAGCAGGATGCAAACGTAAAATTACGCTCTCTGGTTAGAACGATGGATATCAACCTAGCCATCTACCTATCTACCTGCTACATACCGTGATTTCTACGGTAGTACGGTAGTACGGCTGGTAGGGCTCGCCCCGTTCGAAAGGTTTCGTCGAATAAATTTCGATATATCGCGAATGAGGTACACCTACGCGTTAGCGCGTTCCACACATCGATGGATTTCGACCGCAACGAGCGATAACGCGATGAACGAGATAATCGTTGGTCATTCTGAGGTTATTCGTGTAATGCCGTAAAACGCATAACCGATAGAAATATGGAACGTACGGTTACCCACTCGACCGAACCGTATTGTCGCTCCGTAATAAACTCCTTTCCCCTTCGTTCGTGACGTCTTCTTCTACTTCTTCTACTTTCGCGATTCTAATAGTTTTCTATCGACGAAAGGAACGACGCTCGACCGATCGTCAAAACCTTTCGTGAGATAAACTTTGAGATACGAGTCGTTAAGCTCGATGCTGTCGCGAGCGGAAACTTTGCTAATGAGAACGATAGAAGGGAGAGGAAGAGAGAGAGAGACAGAGAGACAGAGACAAAGAGAGAGAGAACGCGGCGCGTCGCGCAGCTCTGCACTTCCGCTCCACGAAGCGAGTCGACCAAATCGTTGCGTTGCACCGACTGCGGAATAGGTGCGGTCGAACGCAAGGTAAACGGCCTGCTACGCTTTTAGCGTAACGTGCAACGATCTCTCTCTCTCTCTCTCTCTCTCTCTCTCTCTCTGTCTCTTTCCCTGCTACTGTCGAGTAGTACTACGCAAAGATCTTGCTACGCTATATCTTTCAGAATTTTTAATTCGACTCTCTCGAGACGATGAACTCCATCGATCGTTATATCTCGAGTCGACACCTTCTTGTAAACTGGCCTGCGCGATTCCCAAGGTCACAAACTTTCAACGATCACGGTCAGTGAAAGGACGACGAGTGAATCGGGTCCGTTTGCGAGCGAACGCTTTTTCAAGGAAAAAAAGAGAGAGGCAGAGAAGGAGAGAGTTAGTCGAATAATCGATGAATTCTTCTGGTGGAGCGCCCGAGGGAAGAGAGAAGATCGATAATGGAAGCTACCAGCGAGCGCTCGCTTAAATTAACCATGTCTCCCTCTTTCCTTCCACGGGAAAATTAAAAAGAGAGAGAGAGAGAGAGATGTTTTATCGCTGGCAGTACATCGTCGACAACATAAAAGTTAAATCCTCGCCCTGTTCCCCACGAGAATTCGCGCATCTTCTTAGTTCGACGAAAAAGTAATGTTTGAGGTATTTCGACGAATTAATTTAACATCGAACATCGAAGATTAGGAATGCGTCTCGTGCCGAGGAAAGTTTCGATAAAGAGATACGCGCGTCTCTACTTCTCTCTCTCTCTCTCTCTGTCTGTGTGTTCGCAGGAGAAAGCGGTAAAGTGGGTATCGCGAAGGTGCAACGTACCGTTCAGTCTGCCAGAAATCGCATCGAGGGAAGCCGCGAATAGAACGAGGAATAGGATAAAATGCGTCCCTTTCTTCGTCATGACGGAGGAACTTTTTCTTCCTTCTCGCCTCGCAAAGACTCTTCTTTCTTCTT
This sequence comes from Vespula vulgaris, assembly GCF_905475345.1. Classification (NCBI taxonomy): domain Eukaryota; kingdom Metazoa; phylum Arthropoda; class Insecta; order Hymenoptera; family Vespidae; genus Vespula; species Vespula vulgaris. Next base: position 539,213 of record NC_066590.1, read on the forward strand.
CCGATCCTCTTTTGATCCTCCTCCTCCTCCTCTTCCTCCTCTTCCTCCTCCTCCTTCGCACGCACACGCACACTCTAAGTACACCCAAAAGCGAAGTTACGCATCGGGACACTCTCCGCTTTGATACAAATTATTCGTAACGGTCGAACGCACGAGATCTCGAAACGCGATCTAGATAGATAGATAGATAGATAGATAGATAGAGGAGAATGGGAGCACGTCAGACAGAGATAGATAGATAGATAGATAGATAGATAGAGAAAGAGAGAGAGAGACCGCGTCCGAGTAAATACGTATGCACACGTACTTATGTAGAGAACACGGAGAGAGAGAGGGGTTCAGTCACGATTTCAAAGGAAAACGAGAGTTACTCTGCGACTTACGACGCACGAACTATACTCGAGAGGCGTGTAACGCCGAATGAGAGGAGATATCTCTCGACTCGTAGAGTTTACTTCGCCAAGTTTGCTCTCTCTCTCTCTCTCTCTCTCTCTCTCTCTCTCTCTCTCTCTCTCTCTCTACTTTATGCAAACGCGAACCAAGATGCTTTTACAGTCTTGAAGTTTTCGTACGACGGCCTACGTTCCGCGTAAGGATATTTGACGAATATAGCAAGCACGGTTAATTTGTTTTTCAAAGCAACGAGACTCGATTTGTATGAAATGTTAGAAAGTCGAGTATGGTCGGCTTACAAGCACGATTATATTTCGATAGAATCGCGTTGTCACGGCTGAAAATGCAGTCCCGTGAGTGAAAGTTCTAGCAAAGTCGTCGCGTTATGACCGTTCGAACGTAACGATAATTCGAACGACGCTCGAGGAACTTTGGAAGGACCTTTTTAAGCTTGCCTTCGACCTTGCGGAAACCTTCGACGAATGCGGAGATACTGGCGCGTTGCCTTCGTGCTCGGAGTACGAAGGAGTCCAAGAGTTTCTTTCTTTTTTTGGCTACTTGGATATAATCTCGATTCGTGTGTGCGTGCGTCAAAGAGACAGAGAGAGAGAGAGAGAGAGAGAGAGAGAGAGAGAGTGAGAAAGAGGGTAGGTAGAGAGAAAGGGAGAAAGAGTATTGGCCTGTAACCGGCTCCGAGCACGATCAACCTTCTAAGGCAAACAACGACGAAGAACTGAGCGGCCACAAGCTCCGACGTTGGCTTTTCAATCGGGATTCTACACCGGCCGACCTTCACCGGCTTCTGCAGCTTCTTACTCCCTCGATGGGACGCGAATTACGTGAAACGTCCTACATACGTCCTACATACTATTTACGTAGATACTTTCACGCGTCTATACCGCTTGTATCGCGGAAGGAAACTATCTCGTCGTGGATCCTTTAGCTTATATTTATGTTTACGATTTGTTATAACGTAACGCGTATAACGCGTAACGTATTGCGCGACATATGAAAGATTCAATGATACGTATCGATATTCGAAAACGATGTTCCTAGTCCGACCGTAAGATCTTAACATGTGTCTTTCCGAAGAAAGCTTTACGAATTAATACGAAAATGAGAAATACGATAACAGACACGTCGATCGACGGATAATCGAGAGATTCCGAAGAATCGACGAGAAGGTGTCTATAGCCTTAACGAGCTTAGGAAGAGACGGTTTGAAATATTTCGCGACGTCTATCTCCTCGCGAGCGCGTACCTCTTTTCCTTTCCTTCGACGTGATATTAAGTCTCTGAAGTTTATTAGCGACGACAAGGACGACGTTTCTCCGACGTCCCATAAATATCCCATGTCTGTCAACGTAACGCAATTATTTGCTTAACGTCGCAACCGCTCTATTTATCCAAGAATATCGGTAGCTTCTACGAGGACAACGATAATGACGAAGACGGAAGAAGAAAACGAGGCGGATGTTATCCGATCCGATAAAACGACGAAAGGAGACAGCCGGGAATTTTAAAACGTCACGCGTCCCTCCCAACCACCCCGTCGATACGAACGCGAACGCGCGAATTTTAAAAGCACCATTTACGTTCGATCTCGCGAGTATGCCCTATTAACGGGCTACATGGAATTTGCTTCAACGGACGATGACTGTCGTGAAAAGTAAATCTCGTCTCGCGCTGCTACGAAGACGAAAATGAAAATGAGAGAAATGCAGCGTATACGCGATGGCACGGCGAATGTCGCAATAACCGGTGTATATTACGACGATTTCAAAGAGTAAAAAAAAAACGAAAGGAAGAGAAGAAGAAAAGGAGAGAGAAAAAAATAAGAGCGAGCCAGTCGTTCCGATGTATTCGGCATACTTTCACTCGTTAAATATCACGAGAATCGAGCGAAATGAACAACGCGAAGAGGGAACACGTTTTGCTCGTATTCGCCCCGATGCATACGCTCGAGACACGAGCGTTGATCCTTCCGTAACGTTGCTCGCTCGAATTTTATGTAAAAGACGAGAAACGTGGAAACGTGCTCGTAACAAGGAAATTATGTCTCGTGGCAACGGTAAACGAAACAAGTCCTAATTGCGTTCGAATTCGAAACCACCGTTCTACCACCGTTCCACCGCCGTTTTACCACCATTCTAGTCGCACGACGAACGTGTTCGATATAAATTTATTCATGAGCGGGCTACAAGACCAACCGAATACCATCGAACGCTAGAGAGATTTGTCCGCGACGTGCAAAGAAAATTATTTAATGCTCTCTACGACCGGGATACTCTCTCTCTCTCTCCCCCTGTTTCGCGAGAGAGAGAGAGAGAGAGAGAGAGAGAGAGAGAGAGAGAGAGAGGGAGAGGGAGAGAGAGAAAACTAAACATCGCCGATACAACATTCATGAAAAGTCGTAGGATATAGGAAACGGCCAACAAGGGGTACACACCTAGCGAATTATTCATGAGATGAGATTTGTACCGAGATTACTCGGCGCCTCTATCCGTGTGACGCACCGTAATTGAACCCTCCATAGACGCGTGTATATATGTGCCGCGTCGATCGAAATAGAGAGATTCTACCAAAGAATATGGGACGTATCACTGGACAGAGAGAGAGAGAGAGAGAGAGAGAGAGAGAGAGAGAGAGAGAGAGACGAAAATCGAATTACTCGACTATACTCGAATCAGAAAAAAATGATTCCATCGTACGCGACACGCACGTTGAAAATTTTTATCAACGGCGCTATCAATTTTCGAAGCTTTATCGTCTAGCCATTAGCTAGTGTCTAACGGCGGACGACTGATCGAACGGAGGAGAGAGCAAAAGGAAGAAAGAAAACGTCGTCGTTAATTACGGTCCCATAGGTCCCGAACGACGTTAGTAGTATCGACGCTTATATCCTTCTAATACGTCCGAAAGAACTTTTGAAGAAGTCGTTAAAAGTTAGGGAAAAAAAGTATGGCTCCGGCATTTAACGATCTTAGCAACGGCTACCGAACGCGAGAGAACATTGACCACCACACGGACGCGCGGAGTCAGTGGTATAACCCGGTATTACCAGCCGATTGATCGCTACGAGCGAGAGCTCGCGTCGTTCGCATAGAATGGAATAGCCTGCAGGATTCTTTCGCAACGTGTTTTGCCAAGTGAACGCACCGCGAAGGAATGTAGGCCTCGGTCAGAACTATCAGGATAGGGGGACACGGTGACCTCAAATTCGCCGACCATTAGCCAGTCGTCTGGACGGTCTGGAAAAAGAACGAATCTCTCTACTTTTTTTTTTCTTTTTTTTTCTTTTTTTTCTTTTTCTTTCTCTTCGAACTAAAATAGGATGTTTTGCAATTTCGTTACATCTCCGAAAATGGATAAAACCCAGTGGTTTTTTCAAGTGCGAAGAGCTAAAGTAAGCGGGCGCGAGCTGGCACGAGCGTCACGTGCATAAGCATGCGCGCGAGGAACGTCGCGAGAGAGTCGGGAGGAACGCTTGAAAATGAAAGTCGAGATTCCACGGAGGGATCTTTCGCAATCGGCCGCTCCGCTTGCTTAGAAAGGCATTGGCGGAGGCCCCTTTAAGTGGACAAACGTCTCACTTCGATGAAAAATCAACGCGACTGCGACCGAAAAACTCGTTTCGTTTCTTTCCGAGGACAAAGACGAGAACGAGGTGAGTATCGTCTCGAATTTTTTTTTTGTTTTTTTTTTTTCAATCTCCGGTGTATCTTCGACTTTCGAAAGTATCTCTGCTCTACCAATTTCGTTCGTACTTTCGAGTTTACGCTAGCGCGAAAGCGTTCCACTAGGAAATATTGATTTTCGATTTAACAACGAACGAATACGGTAAAAAGAAAGTTCGGTCCTCGTTAACGACGACGCTCCAAAAATTCGACTATCGTTGTCTCGTGATGACAGCTAATTAGCAAATTCGTCGACGCTTGTTTCCCTTTACCTCGTGGATACCCGCGAATAACCCGAACGAGTCGACGAACGATGCCTCCGAGAGATCGTTCGTTTCTTCGATTGCTACAAAAAAACTCTGGTTCGTCGACCTTTCGAATCGAGAAACGACTTGGATAGATCGGAATTTTTCGAAAAAGAAACGACGCAAGAGTCGAGAGTCGTTATCAGGCACGATGTTTTATCGAACGAACGTTCCACTCTCGTCCGTTCCATTTATTTTTATAGAGACGCATCGCTAAATGAATCCGAATATTTATCGCTGCGAGAATCTTCTCTGAAATTTATTCCTCCCGATATACCCACAATAACGCTCCCGCAACGAACACAACTAAGCAGTAATAAACTATTTAGCAAAGGTACGCGCGATACCTACCCAAGAGAGAGAGAGAGAGAGAGGAAAAGAGTAGTCCAGAGGACTTCGCACGCACACACGTTACGCACGATCCAGCGGAACCACTTTCTCCGAGTTCGAGCAACCGTCCTTGGCAAACTAAACTGGATTCGTTTTAGCTCACATTTCTCCGGATTTATCCTTCCCGATTGGAAATCGTGAGTATTTACGTTTAAGATGCACGGTCATGGTTTTTACGTCGACTCGATCCGACCACTTTCCTTTTTTCACAATTTCGACTTTGACCCAAAGCATCGACAAAAAGTTTATTCACGAAGACGTAAAAATAGAAAACACGAATAAATTTTATCCTTTATAACGAACTTCTCGCTGACGAGGAATCTCGAAGAATCGCTCGTATAAATTTTACGTTGGTAATCGTACGTTATAGAGAAGTATACGCGAGCATTAAATACGATAAATATTAAACGCGTGGCGCTGTCTACGTAAAAGATTTTACAAGATTTTTTCTCTCGTTAAATGTCAAACGAACGATGAATTCTATCAAACGACACTCATCGATGACATTAAATTTAAATGACGAGTTTCATTTTCATCGGTGGATGAGAAGATATTAAAAAAAAGAAAAAGAAAAAAAAAGAAAATGAAAGAAAAAGAAATGAGGAAGAAAGTCTGCCGTCGAACTAATTTACGTTACACCCTTTTACCTTTAACTTCAAAATCGACACAAATTACAGAAATAGAAGCGCGCCGCGAGTAATTTACGTCTACTTCAAGTACGGCACCGTTGAAAGATCGACTTTGACGATGCGCATCGATTTTTAAGCAAGATAGACGAGACCCCTTTTTATCGTAGAAAAGGCGATGCAAATACACGTGTATGCTCCTATAATACGTATACGTATACCAAGGACGTTGCTACTTCTACTAAGAAGTACGATAAGAACGAAAAGGTACTTTTACGGATGAAAGATAAAATTTCGTTCAACGATTAGGACGATTAGGACTATATTAGGACTATATCGCGAACATGCTACATAGCATACATATGTACGTTTAATCGCCATACACGGAATAGCATAACCATTAATTATTTCCACGAGGTACTCGAGCGTTCGTAAGATGGGAGAGAAACTGAGAGAGACCGAAAGAGAGAGAGACAGAGAGGGAGAGAAAGGATGCTCGAATAGGGCTTCTGACAAGGACACACGATAGGTAGCACGAAGAGACGAACACGTTAATGCTTTGCAGGGTCTCTTCGCATATGCATCCAACACCATTACCATCAGTACCATCTCGGGAACAACATCCGTGGTTGCATATCCAGAGCTTCAGGATTATCAAGTGGGAGCTAGCAAGAGCAAGAGGCCTTCCTTCTATCGTCGGCACCGATGCTTTCGCCAAACGCCATGTAGGACGTTTGTGAATTATGCCATCGTGCTGAAACGCGTAAGTACACACACACACACATCGACAGGAATGTCCTCCTTGAAGACACATTCACAATCTCGGTCATAGTTCGTGCAAGAAGGGTGATTATGCTCAGCGACACTGAACCTCTCTCTCTCTCTCTCTCTTTTCTCGATCTTCCTCATCCTCCTCCTTCTTCTCCTCCTGCTGCTCTATTGGAACCTTCGCCAAAGTTCCGCTTAAAACTTTAAGCCACCGGTACTCTTCGTCTTATTTATACGAACCGTACATATCGAGGCCGCACTTGCGACTGCCTCCTTCAACTATGCCTCCTCCTCCTCTTCTCTCTCTCTCTCTCTCTCTCTCTCTCTTTGTCTACCTTTCTCTCTCTCTCTCTCTCACCCTCTCCTCTTCATCTCTCTCAGTCTCATTCTCCCGCTTTTGCAAGTTGTCAAGACAAACAGAAGTTTGGAAACTCTCGAGTTGAAAGTCGCTGTTTGTCGGGTAAAATTACTCACGTTGTACTCGAACCCGTACCCGTTGGGTTTGGGTATCGCGGAACGTTTACCAAATTAAACTTGATTTAAACATTTACTCGGGACACGCTCCTGTCAAACTTTCTCATAAACTGTATCCACCGAGTTATAATTGAAACACGTGTGCTCGGAAAGGTACGTCGGGAAAAAAACCGACCGAACAAAGAAGAAACCTCCTACGTCGCAATTTTTTTTTTTTTTATTTTTTTTACATTTACCTAGGTCTTTTGTATTTAGAGGAAAGAGAATATCGAAAACGTTGCAAGGGACTCCTCTTCTCGAGCAAGTCTATCTCGTTTAGAATTTAAACTCGATACTCTCTTCTCCCCCCTCCTCTCTCTCTCTCTCTCTCTCTCTTTCTACCTTCTATACTCTTTTTCTACGTTTATTGCTCGCCTCGCCCACTTTCTCAGCTTGCTTTTCTTCTCCCCTATCGCTTGGAGCGCCCTGAGCGCGTGCAAATACCCAAGAGTGTTTGTCAATTTCTGATCTAGAGGCACGTGAGATCGTCAAACAGAGAACGCTAGATAAAAAGAGAGCGAGGAAGGATATTGCAAACGGATTCGTAGGAGTTTGGTGAAACTCTTTTTTTTTCGCTCCCATAAAAATACAATACTTTGTACGATAGTACGAAAAAAGTCGACGTTACGCGATCGGCGAAGAAAAGAAAAGAAAAGAAAAGAAAAGAAAAGAATGGAAAGAGGAATATCGCTGATAAATTTGTCGATCGTCCATGTCCAAGCGAGAGATACAAACACGCGGTAGTATTTGAATAAAGAAAATGCTCGAAGAAAGAGGAAGGAATGGAATAAAAGGATCGGACGTATGGCAATGCCGTCGTGATTCGGATGTTCCACGTCACGCTACTGTTTGATTGGATTGGTCGGCCGATTGCATATCGAATAGCCGTCCGATATCAAAGCCCCTTGTACTCGATTAAATCCTTGACAGCTTTCGTCCGCATAACGAATTCGGAGAGTCGATCGAGGGTACTCGTATAATAATCAAAAATATCGAAGATCAAAAGACGTCAACCAACGAACGACGAAAGTCCTCCTCCCCGCGCATTGCCTCGAATAAACTCGCCGATTCGTCGACGATCGTGGCGCGATGGCTAAAACTTTTCTTCTTTTTTCCAATTCATCGATATGCCGTCGATATTTTATGAAACTATCTATCGATCGGTCGTTTCTACAAAATCAAAACAAATACCTATCGTTTGGAAAGGCCCTTTGTCTCTGTCTCGTCGAGGCACATTTTTAGTGCGATCTATAACGCTAGAAAATAAACTCGCGAACGGTGATACTTTCAACGGGAAGTATCGCCGGACTGCTTTCGCTCACAGATATACATGGACGCACGCGGACACGCTCTGTCCGCATATTTTACGTATTACGTTACAGCAAACTCACGTCGTGCGTATCCGTTGCACGTAGAATATACATCGTACCTAAACGTACGCGTATCGTTTACGTACGTTCATAGTTTCAGCAAGTCGATCCGGTAAACGCGCGTCTCCGGCGTGCTCGTTTAAAACGTTCGCAACGACGCTGCTGACAGAAGCGAACGCGCGACGGAAATAGGACATCGGCGAACGCGGGATTTTCCTAGATACCTAGGTCTGATGTAACAGAAAATGGAACGGGTGCCTTCGATTTATTAAAATATCTAATCAAAACCTTCCTACGCCGTTAAAGAAATAATAGGGAGTTAGTTTCGACAGGTCTGGGATACGTTGATTTTTCGAGGAAAAAAATGAGAGAGAGAGAGAGAGAGAGGAAGAAGAGACGGATTGCGCAGCATTTGCCACAGATCGATAAACCACCGATTCGAACGAGAGAACGTGTGTTACTCGATGATAAAAGCAGACGACAACCACGATCTCTCGCACAGGACGATATCCCGCAGAGTCGGCAGCGAATAGAAGAGATCAACAACGAAATTACTGTCCTTTGCTTTCGCTAGTATACTTCGTTAAAAGGAATATGTACTACGCGTGGACGCTTTTCCCGTAAGCCGAATGGACCGAAACGATTTTTCTTCGAGGAAATGGATTCGCACAAAGGGAAAAGAGAAAAGAGAATGATATTGTCGGAGGGAACAACGAGAATGGACACGTACGTCGCTCAGACGTGTACCGCGCTCTTTCTCTATCTTTTTCAAAGAGAGCGATACACGTTCGGGAAGGAGATTTAGAGCGTAGAAAATCGACGCCGCGTCTCGCTTCTCTTCGACTCGTCTTACGAATTCGAAGTCGAAAGTCAAGCGCGAGACGACGACGTCGACGTTGACGTCTATGTTGTGTTGTTGTTGTTGTTGTTGTTGTTGCCACTGCTACTGCATAGCCTCGTTATCGCGTTACCGAGACTCCTACGGGCTATCTATCAGCCTAGTTTCATCCAATTCCCCTTCTTTTTTCCTTGTCGCGACGACGGAAAACGAGAAAAAAGAGAGAGGAAAAAGTACCATGTTCTTCGAGACAGAGTAAACTAATAATACTGCTACTCCTACGAGAGAGAGAAATGGTTGGATCGACTCGGACAGAAGAAGAAGAAAAAGAAGATGAAGAAGACGAAGGATTTACCAGCAAGAAGATCGATTCTAGTCCTGCTCCTATCGCTGTCCTCGAACCCTTGAAGATCGTCCACGTAATCATCCTCGTAGTCCTCTCTGTGCTTCCTATTATCCTTGTAGTTAGAAGAAGGATGAGAGTTGCGAGTTAAGCCGCCGCTGTTCGTCGTCGAGCCTTTCTGCGCGGCCTGACGGACTTTCGCCTGATGACGAGAGTTGAAGAGGACAGCCGGCGGCGGCAGCGTCGAGAGTTGAGTACCTTGGAGACGTTTCTGCAGATATCTGGCCAGGAGGGCTTGAACCGCGTCGTTCTCGGCCGTGCCTGGAAGACAGAAAGAGAGACGTCCTCGTCATCGTCCGAATTCATTACTTTTCTATTTTTTTTTTTTTTCATTTTGTTTGCCTTTATTTCGGTTTGTTTTGTTTCGCTCAGCTTTGTTTTGCCTCGCTTTGCCTTGTCTTCTTTGCATTGCATTGCTCTGCTCTACTTCGTGTTTCTCCTTTTATCCTTCTTCTCTCTCTCTCTCTCTCTTTCCATTTCACGTATCTTTTTTTCTCTCTTCTCCTTTTCTTTCTGTCTTCGTTCACTATCTCTCCTTTTATCTTTTTATCTCCTTTCTCTTTGATTTTACTTATCTTTCTGCGCTTCGTCGATCATCCTCGATCGTCTACGAACTACCGAGAGGAGTCGGTCCTTCTTCCTGCCTTCCGTCCTTTTTTTTTCTTTTTCTCTCTCTTACACACACACACACACACACACACGCGCGCGCGCGCACAGTTCCACGAGGACGACGAAACAATGGAGAGGATTGATACGGTGCGTCCGATACTTTCTTTTTGTCTGTCTCTCTATCTCTATCTCTCTCTCTCTCCTTCGAAAGAAGAGTATGCGGAAGGTCAAAGAAAATACTCGAGAGAAAGAGAAGGAATTTTCTATGGAAAAAGATGGAATGCGTACGAAGGAGGAAACTGCGTGAATTCCGAAAAGATCGTGAAAAGAAATTCGTAGATATGCAAGTTATGCGATAGCATATTGAAAATAAAATATTTCAGGAGAGAAAAGAGAAGAAAAGAGAAGAGGATTTTTCGAGTGACATCGGACGAATCCAATGCGATTTACGAGGCACGGGAGTGAAAGCTCGTCAAAGGTCAAGTTTAATAGAAGATCCTTGACGGCACTCCAATTTCGATTGCATTAGACGTGAAACCGTTAGAGCAAAACGTCGACGGGCGTTCGAGTCCTCCCGAGCATCTCACTCTCGATCGAGAGGACATGTTCTAACGCATTGTCTGAATAAATAAACAAAGGAAAGTGAAGCGGATCAATGTGTTTCTCTCCTCTCTATCTCTGTCTCTCTCTCTCTTCTCGTCACCGAACAAAATTTGGTTTTGTTTCGTTCCCCTCGAATCACTGCGAAAGATAAAACGTAACTACTCTTCTACCCTATCTCTCTCCGCTATTATTATTCTGATTTATTTGTTTAAAAAACAGTAAAAAAGGGACGAAAAAAAAACAAGAAAAAACAAAAAGAGCCAGGAGGCGTACGCAGTCGAGGTGAATTTATGAATACTGGTAATAAAAAGAGAGGAAAAGTAAAAAAAAATATAGCGGAAACTCGCCCCGGGCGGTGTACGCGCGTTTAAAAATTACCCTGAGCTTTTGTATTTTCATTGACTCTTGCTCAATAGTGATATAACTTTTGGTCGGATGAGTCGATTTGAATAAACATTGATTAAATTGAAAATAAAATTTGATCTGCGTTACACGCTGTGCCTCCACCGGTCTCTCTCTCTCTCTCTCTCTCTCTCTCTCTCTCTCTATCTATCTATCTTTCCTTTTCTCGATATACCATCGAAGACGAATATCGTCGCTATAATGGCACGCGACGCGTGGAATCGAGAAAGAATAATAAATTCGTCGAAGGGATAACGAGTACTCGTCGTTTATCCTCTCCTTTGATTTTTTCCTGTCGATTTAAGGCTCGATCGATATACTCGTAGGTCGAGATTTTACGCGAAAAGTATGATCCGGTGACGGTACGTAGATATACATATATCGCATAAATAACAGAGAAACTTTATTTGAACAGGCTCACTCTCGCAACAAGCACTTGACCCGCGCGCGCACCGAGAGCGAAGCAATAAATATGACGCGACGGTAGCGTACCGAAAAATTGAACAAAAGCGGATGATGTATTTTCTAGTCGGGTTTCGTTCGAAACGCTCCTCTTAATCAGGCAAAAAGCGTGGAGAAACGCGTTACGCTCAGCGTGACTTAATCAACTATTGAAAACTGTAGAGATAAATAAATAAGTTGTAGCAAACAGCGAGCGATGTATGCGTGTACACGTACGTACGTAACGACGAACGCGTACGACGAAAGTAAAAAACATCGAGAGAAAGAGAGAGAGAGAGAGAGAGAGAGAAAAGAAAGAAAAAAGAAATAAACACGAGAGGATCGCATCCTCCTTGACGTTTGGTTAACCTGAAAAGGAAAAAAAAGAAAAAGAAGCGGAGAAGAAAAAAAGATAGGGAAAAAAATCTTTGCGAAGTTGGAAAAATTGATAAAAAAAAATTATCGGTATCATGAGCGAAGATATTTCGAGTTGGCTCGAAGCGACGGAGCTAAAAATTTCTTTATTATGTCGTTGACGGTATCTTTCTTAGCTTTTGATCTATCGATCCCGATACTGATCCACGGCCTTTTTACGTTGATTTTCCTACGACGACTTATCTTCGATATATTCGGCAAGCTCCTAGCACCTTTGCTCCATCCAAATCCTTATGTACGATTCGACGAGTACTCTTGGAAAGAAAGGGGAAGATTTCAAAGGAATTCGAATCAACGAGAAAGGATCATGGGATCGAAGTGTCCTCGAAAATGCAAGTACGTCGAACGATCGACCATATTTCCGATATCGCAGAGGATTTCGATCGAGAGTTCCAGGTCGGACGACTATGTCGATCGGACGCCTCGATAGAGTACCGTTTAGGAGATTAAATATCGCTCGACTTAACGAACGCGAAAAAGTGATTGGTTTTGATCACGAAGCGACTTTATCTAAACCGTCAAAACTACTCGTTAGGAGCGTTTCTCGAAGCGTTCCCGTTTTCTCGGAAAGGCGGACGATCGGAAATGATTAGGCGTACCTCGTTGCTTCCGCTTTTCAGACCAGAAGACAACGAGAACAACGAGGCCGAGGCCGATCCGGAAAAACGGGAAGTTGTGCAAAGGAATTCGACGGAGAGCGCGAGCGTGCAGGCGAAGATGAGTTTGGATCTGATAGTCGAGCAATTGAAGCGCGAAATATCCTTGAAGGACATAGAAGACGAGGAGCAAAGCGTTTCAGCGACGGAGGGAGCAGCGGAACCGAAGGATCTCTTCGAGAGCGCTTTCGAAGAAGGTCCGAAGGTCGTTGAGCACGAGGACGAGGACGAGGGCGAGGACGAAGAAACGACCGATGCAGCCGACGTAAACGCCGTTTCGATGAATTTAGAAAAATTCGAGACGGAAGAGAGGGAGACGATTGATCGGCAAGAAGAAGAAGAAGAAACGATTTCGCCGAGGGAACCGTAAGTCCGCAGGAAATAAGCGACCGCAGGAAGTAAGAATAAATTGTTTAGGGCAGACGAAACGTACGAAAGGAAAGAAGAGAATTTGTACGGGCTTATTCGATCGATGATAGCGGCGGAAGTGAAGAGATACGAAGAGAGAGAACGGCAGCTCCTGAGGAAAGTTCGTTCGGACACGACCGACGTCGGTGGAAGGTGGACGAACAAACGGACGTTTTTCCTGTCGAATAAGTATACCTATGATCTACGATAGAAAGACTTTCGAACGATCGACGAAAAAAAAGATCTGACGAATCGAAACGATTGCAGCGAAGACGCGTCGGGAGAGACGGAAAAGGAGGACGAAGACGAGACGAGAGAGATCTCGAAGCGTCTCAGCGTCGAGAACGATATGGTTACGGAGAATCGACTCGAAAGGGACAACGACGACGTTGGCTTTGCTTCGATGTTCGTTATCGGGCCTAAAAAGTCCTCCGACAGTTCCGAGGAAAGAAAAATTAACGAAGGGGGAAAGTAAGTGAACGAGGGGCGAGAGTTAACGACGCCGACGACGACGACTAGAGACGCTTTATTACTTTACTTTTCTTTTCTTTTTCCTTTCATCCCTCTTCTCTAATCTCGCGAGGTCGTTGTCGTACCGTAGCACGTCGACGAAAGACGACGATAAGGACGAAGAGGAAGAGGAAGAGGAAGAAGGAGGATTCAAAGATCGGGAGACTCAAACCGAACGAGTACACACCATACACGCGGCGAGAAGTTGTCCACTGCGAAAGAGATGCATCTATCGGTTCTTCTTCGCCGACCCTCGTAACAGGGCCGAACTATTTGGATGGATCCATCGAAAAGCCTCCGATAATCTCATCTACGAGAAGGGCAAAGCTAGCGGGAGTCCCAGTTACGTGCCGCTTACCGAGAGGTTTCGATGGAGATACGTCGAACCGAGGAAAGCTCGTTAAAAGTGCCGCGCGAGTTCTCTCGGATCTTGTTGAAAAATTCATTCTATCTCTCGCCGGTTTGTTTTCCGACGCTTTCGCTTCTCGAGTGGCAAAGGAGGGAGAAGGAAAAGTCGAGAGAGTAAGCCCGTCATCCTCGATCGTTCTTTCTCTTCTCTTCTCGTCGAGCGGAAAAAATAAAAAAAAAGAAGCTTCCTCGTCTAAACAGGCTCCTCTTGCTTATCTTACCGCTCTCTCTCTCTCTCTCTCTCTCTCTCTCTCTCTTTCTATACGCTTCATCCCCGAGAGTTTCGTCGAGACCGCACTCGCAAAAAACACAGACTTAGCAATTTCGGCCCAGCCAGCTCTCTCCCAGAGTTTCCAAGAATTAGACCGATCGGAGAAAAGTACCCGACTTTGAGAATATCTAATTCGACGACGCGACGGACGATGCCTTCGGGCTTAGCGGAGAAGGAGGGGAACCGGCGGACGGATGATACTTGATATAAATGAAAGTATATCAATATTTACGGTTGCTTGCCTACTTTCCAAGATTCTTCCTCGGTGGTGTACGCGCGCGATTGTTTGATGTTTGTCGAGTGTAAATTGCAGAGAATCCTAAGTAAACGTTCACGGGTTCGCGCAGGCGCGATACGATGTCCGAAGGAAAAGTGCCTTAAGTAATGGTAAACATAGAGAGGAAAGAGAGGGCAGGGGGAGGGGGATATAAGAAAGGAAAAAAAAAGGAAAGGAAAGGTGGTGCCTTAGGCACGTTTCGCTCGTTGCCACTGAAATTTAACGGAGATGGTTTATTTTGGGTACCCTTTACCTCCACGATCGAACGTTTGAACGAACGCGGATAGGTATAATAAAGATGTACCGAAAGTATCCTAGACGAAGATTCCAAAGGAAAAGGGAGAAAAGGTATCATAGGTCTCACGATCGGAGATAAAAAGAGAAACTCGCGGACGTCGGGATGGTCCGTCGGTGGAACGGTAGAAAATTAAGCGTCGCTGTCTCGTTCAACTTTTTCTCTCGTGGAATTCTTTTCCCGTTCGCCGTTCGGGAGGGAAAGAAAACGGCGAGTGGACGCCTCGAACAAATTATCTTCGGTCGCAGTGGACTTCCGCTGGGACTTTTCTTGTCTCCGACCTAACCGAACGAAGAGAGAAAGAACAGTAGCTTTTAGATAAATTCAGCAGCTATCGAAGAAAAGCTTTTTTATCGGAGTCGGAGAGAGTCGAAGGTTGGTCCGTTGGTCCGTTCGTACGATTGGAAGAAGGAGCACGTGTAAAATCGCGAAGGTTGCTATTAAAGAGAGGACGGAGAAAGACGAACGAGCGCGTCCTCCTTTTCAAACTATTACGACACGTCATCGTCCTCTAAGCAACTTTTCCTTTCGCGTTCAACGTAAGCTTCGTTAAATGGAAGTTACGGGGCTGCTTCACCGATTTGGCATCGAATGCCTAACGCGAAGTGACAGTCCCATTAATGCTTTCGCCTGCGGCGGACGTACGAATTAGCCGCGCGAGGAAGAGACGAGAGAACGGGGGAGAGAGGGGTCGAAGGGGGGAGAAGCTGACTGACCGACATTCGGATTTAATTAGCGCGCAATTTCTATCGCGACGGAAGTTTTAACGTTGTCCTCTCCTCCTCCTCCTCCTCCTCCACTCCCCCCTCCCCGTTTACTCGCCCTTCGATCTTCTGCCTTTCGCCAAACGATTTAACGAGCCGCCGCCCGGAATATTGCCGGTCGATCGATCTTCGACGAGACGCTCGAATTTGGCCACCGAATTATTTCACAATTTTTATCGGACATGCTCGTTACTAAAAAAGATAAAAATAGAAAGGGAATAAAAGCGGATCATGCGATATCGAGCGTTAATAATAGCGAGCAGTAGGCAATTGCAATGCAATGACTGATACGTTAATGGAAGCTTTAAATATTAAAATATCGATGTTACGTGTTCGACCGAACGTCCCTCGAGCGGAGAGCATTGATACGCTCGAAATTTGTAACGCCTTTCTACAATAATAATAATGATGATGATGATGATGATGATGACGATGATGACGATGATGACGATAAATGTTAATAGCTGATAGCCAAGGGTGCTGTTCGGCGAGATAACCATCCTCTAACCGAAGGAGTTTCGGATATCGCGAGATCGTTTGCCAACTCTCCGATTTTCTCCCTCGATCTCTATTTCCTTTTATAAAGAGATAAGAAACACACGTTCTTACTTCGTCTCCTGTCAGCAAAGACGGAGGACACGCGTCTTACTCCCCTTGTCGTTCCTAATAAAATTGCTCTCCCTTTCAAACTTTCCGGTCCTCGTCCTCGTCCTCGTCCTCGTCCTCGTCCTCTTCTCGAGCGTATAGCAAGAGACTCGTAGACGAGGAAAATGGAAAAAAGAAAGAAAAAGGAAAAAGAAAGAGAAAAAGAGACGGAGACGGAGAAGCGATAAAGCTGCCTCGCAATATTTTCCAGTCTCGCGCACGGCTCGCATCTCGCGCAGGCTTTCCTCAGGAATGTCCGATCGAATAAAAAGAGAAAGCTTGTCGGAAGCATGTGTACTATCTTACGAATGAATTTTATCCTAGTACCAGGGAATAAAAAAGGAACGAGAGAGAAAGAGAGAGAGAGAGAGAGAGAGAAAAAGTCCGATCGGAAATTTAACGTTGTACTCGCGGATGGGATTTTCGAGTTATTTTAAAAACGAATCGATGTATGGTTCTATGAAAAATTTATCAATAACGAAAGAAAAGAAAAATATCTGGAATTTTCTCATACCACTTTTTAACGATACGATCTACGATACTTCGAGGTACACGTTGATTCGTTCTAATGTACATATACGACGCGCATAGGTTTTCAACCGTTCCGTCCTTTTTTCCAACCGCAGCTCGATGTTGGGATTGTTTCTCTTTCCAAAGTCTCGCATTCCAGCGAGACTCGTAGATTTTACGGAAACGTTGAAAATTCATCGTGAAAAATAGATTTCAACGATCACTATTTCGACGAAAAATAGATTTCAACGTCGCACGAGGTTACAACGTCGAACGGTAAGCATCGATTCGAATGTCGAACGACGTTCGAAGCGAAACAAAATTGTCTTTTTTCTCTTCCCTTTTTTTTCTTTTTATCCTTCTCTTTTCCCTTTTTCCTTTTTTTTTTATTAATCCGCAGGGTACGATAGCGAACAGTAGAAAATCTCGGATCTGGGTTATCGAAGTACGCCAAACTTTGAATCTCCATCGTGTCCCGCGAAAGATACTTTTGACCCTTTTCTCTTTTTTTCTATTCGTTTACCTCGTTGGATTAGTTTGATCTTTTCGTCGATATTATTAACGCTTTGCACGCATCGGTTACGATCTCTCCGTTAAACTATTAATCCTACTATTAATAAACTGGATTTATATGCGCCAAACGTTTGATCGAATTTACGAGCAAAGCTGCGGTCTAAAAGTGGGTTTTCGTTCTTTCTAACCGGTTATACGACGTCTCCTATAAACGAGAAAAGCACGCTGGTTTTCAAAAGGTCAAAACAAATGCCTTCGACTCCGAACCTCCTCCAAAGCGTATCGATCAAATATTACGTTGTATTATCCCTCTTGAAACGATAAGCAATCGTGGAAGAAAATGAGCGAAACTTTTTCATCGTTCAACGAACGTAAAAAGAAGATGATGAAAAAGAAGAAGAAGAAGAAGAAGAGAAAACGAAGACTGCAAAATAAAAAGGCTCGGACGAAGTCGTGCATATCTTTGCGTTCGAGAGCATACGGGAGATCTCTAGAACGGTGTGGTGAACAAATTCCGTCTCGTAATTGGCGGCTTTTTCCGCGGTAATTGGAAGCGACCGCGCGGCCTCTATCCGTAGATATCGAAATGTCGAGGAAAACGGAAACTGGGAGAGGAAGAAAAAAAGAATTAAAGGAGGAAGGGAAGAGAGCGTTAAATGAGAGAAAAAAAAAGCAATGCTTCGAGAGTGCTCCTCCAACCGTGAGGGGTGGAAAAATGAAGAACGTAAAAAAGAAGACGAAGAATAAATAAACGAAGAAAAAAGAAACGGATGAAATTTATTATTGTAGAATCGGCAAGAGATCGAATTAAAAAAGGAGAGGAAGAGAAGAGAAGAGAAGAGAAGAGAGGAGAGGAGAGGAGAAGAGGAAGGACAGGAAAAAGATGAAGAAAAAACAAAGCAAGAGCAAAGAAGAACATTTTTCTGGGCACGCGCGAGTTCGCGAGAAGATAAAGAAATCGAGTCTAAATCGTTTTATAGGAGAGAAAGACTCGAGAGCTTTCCGCTTTAACTGCAATTATCCTAACTTCCGAGGATCGTTCGACCCTTTGACCCGACCTTTTACCCAACCCTTCGCCCCACCACGTGCCTCCGCCATCGCACGTTTCTCTCTTTCTCATTCGAAGAAAATTTCTGGCATGAAACTTTTCCCAAAGTGAGTCAGAAAGAAGCGTTTTCCCGGTTGTTCCGCTTCCCTTCCTCATCGAGAGAGACTAAGGTCCGTCTATCTCTCTCAAAGGGACACTGCACGACATGCGAGACAGATTCAAACGTAAAGAGGCATATACTTAATGCATAAGACGAGACGACAAACTTCATTGTAATTTCCCTGCAGAACAAACTTCAATCCAGTTTTCCAGGGAGAAAGATTTTTCTATCGACGTAGACACGAGTTTCGAACGTTTCATCGAACTTTAACACGCATTATTCTACGAGCGTTAGCAGACAACGAATGATAAAATAAATATTTGTTCGAAAAAAAAGAGAGAAAGAGAGAGAGAGAGAGAAAAGGGCATTTCGAAGTTTCATATAGCGCGCGTACGTATAAAGTTTTCGCCGTTTTAAATCAAATAGAATTTGAATACATACTGCATTATGCGCACACAAACAAGCTCGTACAATATTTATGGAAATCGAAATGTTAAATTCGAATTTATCCAGTCTCCGGAAATAGATTAATTAATACGCTTGCTTAATTTTGGTTTTGCTTCTAAACGAAGCTCGAATTTATCTTGTTTTCCACGGAAGTGCGTACATATATTTGAACTTTTCCGAAACACGTCCGTATAATAGTCTTCGGTTTACTTCAACGTAGACAGGTATAAACAAAAACAATACCGCCTAGTTTTTTCAACTACATTTTACACTCGAGCCCTGCCTCAATGTACTACGCTAACGAAGAGGAGGGATGCGAAAGGGCGAGTACGTACGTGAAGAATGGAGAAAAAGTTGGTAAATAAGAAGGAATGAGAAGAGAGAGAAAAAACGGAAAGGAAACATAAAAAAAGAGAAAAGGAAAAACGGAACGAGAGAAAGAAAGACAGGAGCTAATGATAAACAAAAAAGAAAGAAAGAAAGAAAACGAAATGAGTAATGATTCGTAAGTTGCGCATAATGTTAATTATACAAATGGTAGAAGCGTGATACCGGAGGGAGGGAAACTGTCGGGAAAACAACACGGCAACGATATCGTCCAGCCCATTTCAGGGAAAAATCGAGATACCGTGGCGCGCAACGTACGATATTTGCATACAATGCAGCGATCGCGAGAGCTAGGAAGCGTGCGCGTGCGCGCCCGCGCCAACACACTCGATGCACAAACAATAGTGCGCTCGTTCTTTTTTTCCTTTCTTTTTTCCGTTGATACTGCCGTGCAGTAGGAAGAGAGAAAGAGAGAGAGAAAGAGCACACGTGTCCGTACCGCCGTAACGTAAATCATACCACGAATAAATCGAAATCTCTCGTCGTGGATCGCGCTGTTCCTGGCGTTTGTAAGCGACAAAATGGATCTATCTATCTTTCTCTCTCTCTCTCTCCGTTTCTCTCGCTATCATACTTCACAGCGATACCCTTTGCTCCCTTTCCATCCCCTTTCGTTTCATCCGTCTTATTGTAATTCCCTTTAACGCGTGCCGAGAGATCGTCCTGCATTTTTTCTCCCCTCCCGACGATACTAACTTACGCGTTTAATCGAAATCGTAAAGCGCTTTTTCTATTCGTTCCACCATTCAAAGTATTAATTCGAGGATATATTTTCTTTTTTTTTTTTTCTTCTCTCGATAGATACGCATAATCCGACGTAGCAGCAAGCTCGTAATAAAAAAGTGTTACGAATTTTTTCAATTCTCGACGTTTCATCGATCAACGTTCCGTTTTATTCCTCGCATCCGCTAATGAATATGTTAATTAGTAACGCGCCAACGTTTCTAAATCCCTTTTTCGAATGAGACGATAAGAGGTAATCCTTCGTATCTCGTTCTCTCTCTCTCTCTTTTTTCCTATAGCTCGATGAATAACTTCAAAGAGTCCGACTCTGGATATTTTCCATGGCCCATTAACGTTTGAAAGAATCAATGTGACGACGTAGTAGGAAACGTTGCAATTGTCACGAGCTGTGTAATATGACGCTGCATTACGTTCGCGCCAAGAAGAAAGGAAAAAAGTATGAATCTCTCTCTTTCTCTCTGTGTGTGCGCGTGGATGCGTATAAAAAGAGGGGAAGAAAATATGAAAGTACGCATAGATGTTGGTGCAGTCGCGATATTACACGGTAAACGTAATACGACATGGCGTTACAGACTCGAGCTCGGAAAAAGTAAATTAGCATAGAGCTAGAGATAGCTACAAAAAGGATGAAAAGGAAACAAAAAAAAAAAAGAAATATAAATAAATAAAGAAAGAAAAGAAAACGAGAGAAAAAGAGAGAGAGATGCGAAACGAGACGAAAGTGATTCACGAAATATGTATGTCTCTTTCTTTTTCACCGTCCTTTCCACCGTCATACTTCTTTCTGTAGTTTTCAAAAGGAGAGCATGAAAAAAGGGAGCGGTCGATCGAGAGCAAAGGACGAAATAAAATAATGGACGCCTCGGTTACTAGCTGCGAGGGAAACGAGTAGAATGAGGGTGCTGGCGATAAAATTACAATCAGGGTGCGGCTCTAGCGATGCTCTGGTAATGATCGCGATGCGTTTGTCGAACGAATTTGTAAAGAGGACAGACAGAGAGAAAGAGAGAGAGACAAAGAGACAGACAGACAGACAGAGAGAGAGAGAAAGAGACACAGGGGATGATCGGGCGATTGTTCACCGGCATTCGCGTTAAATATGCGGGATAATTAGCAATTAAAACGCTGTAGGCAGAACTCGCATGACGAACGACAGATGCTACCCTTCCCTATCGATACGTTTACCGCTGCGTGCTCACAAAACTATCCCTTTTTATTACTCCTAATTGCAAGGATTCGTTAACACGTTCATTATCTCAACATCGAAGTAATCGTCGAGCTATAGCCGCATCCTTAATCAAGTAATTACATATATTGGCAAATGTTACGACACAGGTAATTACGAGGAAAATAGGAAAATTTCCAATTACTTTTGATTCCACTTTAATTGTCTTTGGGGGCCCCATCGAATTCCGAGCTAATTTCGTGCAAACTCATCCAATTTAGGCGAGAGTACGGGGGGAATGAGATCGTTTATGACGAGAGAGGCCGAGGAGGGAAAATGCAACTCCTTTATGGGAGTTGGCTCGCACGGGAGATGACAGCTACGTGACCGCGAGTATCAAACGATTTCCTCCCTCCTCCTCTCCTTCTCTTTATCCGCGCATCGCGTTCTTTCTTTCTCTCTTTCTCCCTCGAAGCTTATTTCAAGGATTTAATGCCTTGATGGAAACGATTTCCCGCTCGTCGTACCGACGAGTCCTTGTTATCGAGCACGACCTCGATACTTACTGCTTCTTCCTTCTCCCTCCTCTTTTCGCAGCTTTTTCTCATCGTCGAATAGGCAAATAAGAAAGAACCTTCTTCGTCGGTTTGCCGATCGCGTACCATCGTATAAAATATAAAGTCCCGTATAAAGTCACGCGATCCTTCGACGATCGCTCGAAAGGGGCCATCCGTTGGAAGCTTCGTATTTCACGTAAAAGATCGATCTCGAAGAATATTCTAAATAAAAATGGGATAAGCGAGTATCGCGCGTCGTCGTTACCCATACTTTGAAATTACCTCTTCTTGTATTTGCCGCCTTACGCAGTCACAGTTATCGTTGGAAGTTTCACGATATCCACGATATGATATCCACCGTCCAACTACGTTGCCGTTTTAATAAACTTTCAATTTCCATCGATCGAAACATCGATCGGAGTGGAAAATCTTCTATCGTCGGGCAAACGAAGGAAAAAAGAAATACTGATAAATAGATAGATAGATAGAAACGAGATAAACTCTATCCGCGGAGAAAATAAAAGCTCGACGTATCTATTCTACTTTAATCACTGTCGCACGGAGATTACCTATTATATCCCTTCGGTGCAACAACGGCATAACCGGGCTTTCGAGGCATCGCACGTCGCGCCGTGGAAAAGCACTTGGCTCGATCGACCCCGTTATTTCCTTTTTGCCTCGCGCAGCGCACACTTCCACGTTCAAACGCGACTTCAACTTGGAATTAAATTTCTCCTTGTATCGCGCGCCACGCTTATCCGCGTCCTCTTCTTTTTCTTCTATTTCTTCTCCTTCGAACGATAGAACGAACTATCTTCGAGATAGAAAGAGAGAGGAGGGAGAGATAGCTCAATAAATAATTGAAATTTGCGAGTTTACGAAGAAGACCGATACAAATCGGCGATCGACGATCGGCGACGCAATTTCGTAACTCTCTTCGTACTTACTGGTATTTTTCTCTCTATACTGTGGGAGAACTCCGGCGACGAGACAACCGAGAGTCAGGTACACCGCGAACCAGGAATGGTCCATCGTAATACGTTCGACTGTAACAGAAATATAAAAAAGAAAGCGTTTAAAGGTTAGTTCGATCTCGAATTTTGCCAATTTCTTGATCGTTCCGGCGAGGCGTTTGGATCGAACGATCGCGCGTCCCACGACTTCGAGGGGTTAGAAGATTGTTCCCCTTTGGACGGGCGTAATGAGAATATTCGACTTTTATCTTTCGTATCGAAGAAACGTCCGACATCGATCGGACTCGTAAAATCGTATTACCGGCTACGTAGATATTCTCCGCTCTCGGCGATACTCTCACGCGAGCGATACTCTCACGAGCGATGCTCTCACGAGCGATACTCTCTCGACGATATTCTAGTCGGAGGAGGGTGGTGGAGCTTTCTCATCCCCCGAAATCCTCCGCGTTCGAAGCAGTATCCGTTCTCTCGCCCTCTGATCGAATTCGCGCGAACGGACGTTGGTATTAGCAGGCCATACGCGAGCAGCCTAGCAATCATCGAGCTCCTCCATGGTAATCGATCGTTATAATGGCCTTCACGTCATTGACAACTTGTCGAACGTTAAAGCCGAGCTCTGACGCTGTCAGGAATCAGAGAGAAACCCCCTATCGACGCGAACTCGTCGATTATTGACCTCGATTATTCTCCCTATCCCCTCTGCCCTGTGCAGTACGCGTTTTCACAAACGCGTTATTGTCCCGTTCGCGTTTATTCTTCGCGACAGCTGTCGGATGTATTACCGAGAACGAATTAGAAAGGGGCAGGGCTAGGGAGAGAGAGAGAGGACAGGAAAATTTTGCAAATCGCCGGAGAGAAACTCTGGGAGAAAACTTGACTGAACTAAAGAGGCTCGAGGATGCGGATATCCGGTAATGGGGGGTAGTTGGACTAATCGACTGCTATCTATTTTGCATCGCAATTGCTTTTCCGTCGCGTTCTCGCGACTCCCGAATAGTTTCTCCGACTAAACTCGATTAGATACAGTTTAAATTCAAAATTATGCTAGTTTGCGTTTTACAAAAGTACGACCCCTTTCTCTACGCTTTACCATCGCCGACGTACATTACCTACCAAAGTCGAAACTCTACCTAACCGTTCTCCCTCGAGGTAGGTGTCTCGTCTTTCGGAGCTTACTACTAGACGGAATAAAATAAACGCGATCCGTCCTCGCGCCTTTATCCCTCTCGATGCGTCTACTATTACTACCCTCGGTGACAGGTGCGCTCAAACGATCGGTCACGAACGCGTTCCTTTCCATAACGCACGTCTTTTTCCAAACCCTCTTTTCTCCCGTTCGAGTAACGCTCGATCGTCTATAAAACTTAACTAAAGTTTGCCGCGTACCGTATCCATGCGTAACGCGAATGCCAGCAGAGAGAGAGCTTACTGCCGCAAAGTCCCGTTAATTTCACGGCTAAAACGCCGTCGCTTTGCAGCGAGAACGAGAGAGAGAGAGAGAGAGAGAGAGAGAGAGAGAGAGAGAGAGAGAGATAGCAAACTTTCCTCGGTTTTAGCCACAGATAATATCCATGGAAACTGGTGGTAAGATTTGAACGATGCTCCCATAAGCCGGCACGAGTTTCCGCGTTTGGCTTGCCGCGAAAACGCTCGTCGGAATAGAAGATACGCGTCGACTCGAAGAAATGGCTCCTTTAAGTCTGCCGGAAGACTGACGAACACCAGCATCCTCTCTCTCTCTCTCTCTCTCTCTCTCTCTCCTCAGACTTTACGCGCTAAGAAGACAAAACTAACAGGCGTGCACGATACAACGTTAACGTTCGAGCTCATTTTCACCTAACGCTGATACTCGGATTATCTTTCTGCCTTTCTTCTCCGTTTCTACCGTTTGCTAATCTACTAGACGATGATTACGTTGGTAACGCAAGTAAAAGCTTCGTAGAACGTAAATTATTGTCTCGACTTATACGCGAGTAAATAGGTACGTTCGCCGTGGATTTTTTTTTGTTTTGTGAATTATCGAAACGTAAAAACCTCTCTATGAAAAGGTCGTTTTCGAGTTTCCAACCTTTTCCCGGCTCGCCGGTGAAATAAATGAAAAAAATAAAGCGAGTAGCAACGGGATAACCGTACGAGTATACTCGTAGATATATAGGACGAGTAAAACGCGTCCCTTTCGGATTTCGAGCGAATTCGGCGATTTGACTCGATTTAACAAACCGCACGCTCCACATACATACATTACGAGAGCTCGGTGTCCGTCGCACGTTTCCAAAAGGAGGAGAGAGAGAGAGAGAGTGGAGGGAAGAAGAGATAGAGGTAAAACGAATCTGTTTGATCCCTTTGGATCGTATCGTGGGATTTAGGAAACAAGCGTGACGCAAACCGCAATCTGACCCCGTGAATTAACCCTTTTACCATCCCTACCCATCTCTTACTCGTAAGATCTATTTTCCACTTTGTTCGGCCGGTTAAATTCCGCGAGTTTTCTTCGTGAGGTACGTACGGCTGGTATTTCATATTTCGTGCGGAAACTCGTTTTACAATTAGCTTACCTCCTCTTTCCCCGGCTATACCCTTTCGAAAGATAGAGAAAGAGAAGGACGCCAAAAGCGGCGACGCGATGAATTTCGCGAAAATGAAATATCCGTCCAAATTCTGTAAAGTAAAGACAAACAAGCAGCTGTGCTCGAAAATTTAGCAAAGAGAGAAAGAGCCTTTCATCGTAGACGTATCCGTTTGATCTCGTATTATGAACAAACGCGCGTTTTATAGGCAGCTACCTATGTACCACTTGGTATCTAAGGTTTACCGGATATGATATTACTCTTGGAACGTAGAAGCGAGGACGGATGCGTGTTAACGCATAAAAAGTTTGCCGTACATTCTTCGGGAACCGACAAAAGCTATTTTCTTCCGCGAAATTTCACCGATTTTCAAGATAAGACGACAAGAAATTTTCTTTTCAGTTATCTCGTCTTTTCGTCGTAAAAAGAGAAAATAGCAACGAGGAAGGATAAACTTTGATCAACGATATTAGTTTCCAGT
Source organism: Vespula vulgaris (assembly GCF_905475345.1). NCBI lineage: Eukaryota > Metazoa > Arthropoda > Insecta > Hymenoptera > Vespidae > Vespula > Vespula vulgaris. The sequence goes on from NC_066590.1 coordinate 564,713, forward strand.
TTTCCCCTGGAGGATACACAAGCGCGTCTCTTTACGTCTCGTAATTGAAAGTAATCGTCGAAGAATGGAAGGAGAAGGAGGATACGGAGTAAAAAGATATCTTTGCCGATCGTTGAACGCGCAAGAATAAAAAGTAATATCGTTCAAGAGAGATATGAGGAACGTCGTTCGCGGAAAATCCCCGAGATTCGTGGAAGCCGAATCATATTTTTCGAGGTTGACCCGAGAGATCGGGTGCGAGGGGCAGAGAGATAGATATAGAGATAGAGATAGAGGTAGAGGTAGACATAAAGATAGAAAAGGAGAGAGAGAGATCTTGGCTAGAAAGGAAATCCTTCGCGGATGATTTCGTTGTATTTTTCGAAAAATCCCCTCGACGCGCGAGAGGACTACTTCTCTCGAATGCGTTTATTTCACGAGCGAACGCGCGCCGGTCGACATGGAGGAGGAGGAGGAGGAGGAGAGAAAGGAAAGGAGAACCTGCGTCCAACCAATGGACATCTCTCCTTTTCCTCGAGCTCAACCATAGATATCTTTTTCTCTCTCGCAAGCTCTCCGAGGCTTATCCTTCTTTCTCGTGCTTTCGAGTACTCCGAAAAGAAAATTTTTAGACGCGCGCGACGTAAATGTCCCCCCATTTTCTCCGAAGGATAAATATCGTCCGAGTATCGTCCTTGAGAAGGATCATCTCCCAAGAGATCCTGTATACGTGAACGCATATCCTCCTAGGCTTCTTCTACCATATACTTGCTATATTCTCGCACCTTGCGACTCTCTTCTCTTTGTCTTTCTCTCTTTTCTTTTCGAAGGATCTCTCGAACCTCTATCGATCACTCTCCGCACCTACAACGTTCGCGAAAGAGGAAGGAAAGATGGCGCGGGAGGAGGAGGAAGAAGACTTGGTCGAAGCTCGTTTCACGCTCAGCCGCTCGAAAATATATTCCTGGGTCGTCTCTTCCTCGCACCGATGACCTACGACGGAGAATACCACCACCGCCGTCGTCGTCGTCGTCGTCGTCGTCGTCCTCCTTTCGGATAACTCGTAGAAGCGTTGCAATTAAAATTTAAAGCGTCAGCGAACACCTCGCGTCAAACCTCTTTCTCTCTCCCTCCCGATCCTTCCCCTGGTCGGAGGAAATAAAAGATGGAAGAATTTTCACGGTCCGTTTTATCGAATGCTTTTTCAAGTCGCTTTCTACTTTAGTGATATCGCAAATGGACGACGCGTTCCTTCTATGTCCTACAAAATATTCGCTTTGGATATGAGAAAAGAAGGTGGAAGACCGGCAGGACAGAAAAGATTTGTAGAACAAATTTCCTATCCAAACTTGTCCTATGTATGTAAGTACGGTCGATAATTAGGGCTCTTTGTCACAAGGATCCAAAGTAAAGTAAGGAAAAGCTTCCGCTCGAAAGTACCCGATGGAACCAACTTCCGCGCTAAGTAGCTCTCTAAAGATTAAACTAAGAATCAATGCTACTCTCCTACCAGCAGCGATTTCCTGCTCTCTCTCTCTCTTTCTCTCCTTCATCTTTCACCGACATGCAAAATTATAGCAGCTCGTTAAAACTTGCATAGTTATCTCTCGCACACATCGTAAATACCGTGCATACTTCATCGCCGAGATGGTTTTCCGAAACTAAGAATCGTTCGCGAGTTGTACCTCTTTTTCACCAAAGATGATATTAAGAGATATTAACGATGCCACGTCGACTGTCCGCACCTTCTTTTTCGCGTTCAGAGAGATGGGAGGAAAGAGAGAAAGAGAGAGAGAGAGAGAGAGAGAGAGAACGTATGTCTGTACCTGTGTGCGCGCGAGAGAGAGACGGAAAGAAAGAAAAATGAGGAAAAGGCCGAGATGAAAGTTGAACCCATCCTTTCCGTAAGAGAGTACCAAGACGAAGCGCGCTTGAACGCTACAAGACGGTGCGCACCGACTCTTCTTTTCTCCCGAGTGTTTCCACTCTTAATTTTCCTTTCTCGGTCTTATCACCGGCGTCGTCCGAGCCGGCTTCCGAGCATTTTTCTTACTCACCGTGATTTCTTTCCCATCGTTTTCTTCTACTCTTTCTTTCCTCGTTTAAACCGTACCTACGTTTCAACATTTGCATTTGCTTTCTTCTCTCTAATTCCAATAACGAACGACTACTTCGATTTTCTCGAGATACGGATTTCTCTTATATTTCTATCTCTTTCTTTCCTTGTTTACTTCTTCCTTCGTTCTCTCTCTCTCTCGCTTTTTGTTTCTCTTTCGCTTACATTCTTTCTTACATTCTTTACTTAGAATCTCGCTCGAGCGAAAGAAACGAGTTTCTTCGATGCGCCGAGGAAAAAATGTGATGGGAAGAGATATCGTTGAAAGAAAGTGAGAGGGAGAGAGAGAGAAATAAAGGAAAAGTACAAATCCGCCTCTCGTATATCGTGCCACCTCTAGAATGCTTTCAACCCTCGGGGGTAGTTCTTTTCAGACCATATTCCTTATTTGTACCAGATGCCTTCGAAGAATCCCCTACGAATAACTTGTTCGAGAATGATTGAGACGGGGACGGAGATAACGCGTTTTTCCCGTCTACGATTTGTCCAAATAAATATCGAACAAAGACGCAAAGTATCGTTCGAACGATTTCAGGGCTTTTTGCCGCGTCGGATTAAAAAAAAAAAAAAAACTCATCGAGTCGGAAAATAGCGATCGTTAAATTCGAAAAGATATCTTTCAAAGCGTCACTCCGAGCATTCGGATAAGAGAATTTTAATACGCGAATTTAATACGGTTTCTCTCGCTCGTGTAAAGGAAATAATGAAGCAGCAAGTACGGCGACGTCCGATATTTCGTTTCATCGTTCCGCTCGAGTCATGCCCACCGACCCACCACCACCATCACCACCTTTTCCTACTTGGAACGTGGACTAATTAAATTATAAAATCTTATGAATAAATAAGCGGTACTTTATAAAGGAAAGTTGGCCGAGCGAGGACAATGAAATTCAAGCGAAGAACATCGCGACCGACGAGGACAGAAAAAACTACAAACTTTTACGCCGGCTATGAATTCTTTTAAACGAAGAAAGAGAACAATGAATAAATACGACGACTTTTGCGAGGACCGATCTCTCTCCGTCTCGCGAGAGAAGAAAGGAACCTTTCTTGCTTATTAAATTCGACCGATTTCCTGGATATTAATTAGCCGCCGTTGCTTTATTATAAAGTTGAATTGGATTTTAATACGTTGTCTTAAACGGACTTCCGTAAGAACCCGAACGCGATAGAGATCTTTTAGCGTACGATATTACTCGTTGGAAAAGCCACCTGTTGATTTACGGAAACACAACGCTTCGGTCCGAATACTGGGCAGCTTAACTATCTCTCTTCTATTGCTCCCCCCCTCCTCCCCATGTCTTTCTCTTTCGACTCTTTTAGACCAGCTCTCTCGTTTCTTCTCTCTAAAAGGAGATACTCGGAGATTCGGTGGTCGATCAGGTGCGAACAAACTCGTAAGGAGTCATGGAAACCTGGAAGGATCAGGACGAAGGATCCTAGGAAATCTCCTTGGCACTTAATTAACCACCTGATCGATACCATCCTTGGGATAAGTTTGGTCTAGCTTGAATTTCCCTGCCAAGAACGTAGCAATTCCCGCATGTGTCTTTACCAGGGATTAGTTCGGTCTCCTTTTCTCTGGTAGTATAACCAACCACCTCAGGATCGACGAACACCATTAACGGAAACCCGTTAATATCAAACGCTAACGTACGACGTAACGTGTAAAGTGACAAAGTTAAAATTACGTCTAAGAAGTACAAGACAAGGTAGAGGTTCAGGATAGCAGAAATTTTGCTCGCAGAGGAACGAAGGTACTCTGGTCGTTACTTCGCGTCAGAGATTCGACGAGTAGCTCGTTCGTTAATTAAAGGTGAGAGGAAAACCAAAGAGACTTTCGCGAATTCCAAGTAGAATAGTTTCAACCGGGCCAGACAGACGGAGCAGAGAGAGAGAGAGAGAGAGAGAGACAGAGTGTACGTGTGTGCGAATGACGACAAAGGAAATTCCCGAGAAACGAAGAACGATCGATGAAAAGGAACGTAAGATTCTAAACGGCCCGACTAATAAATATCTCGTTAGGTTTAGTCGACCTCAAACAGGTTTTTCTTGGTGCGTAAGCCCGTGAACGATCCTCGACGCTATCATCCTCTCCTGATAGCGCGATATCAATAACCAGCGACTCCGCGCACGTCGATCGTCGCGACGTGCGAAGTTTAGCACCTGCGTACGTCTCTTCTAGGCACCGCGACGTCTCCAATTTCATCACGCAGGCGTCCTCGTGGCGTCGAACGCAAGCAAATTCTACTCCCGTTGGAACAACACCCTTCGAACGGGACGCGTTTGCTCCCGTTGACAAGACTTACATGATTTCCCCTAAGCCACGTTCGCCGTCTAATCGCGTCTTGGGTCTCATTAACGAACTCGTTAATATTCTCCTTCCCCCTTCTCTCTCTTTCTCTCTGTCTCTGTCCGTCTCTGTCTCTCTATCGGTCGATCAGTAATCGAGCCTAACATCTCCCCGATTTAACGTAAATATCTAGGAACGTCGAGTGTATCTCCGATAAGAAAAAGCAACACAGAAAAAAAAGAAAAAGAAGAGAGAGGGAAAACGATAACAGAAGAAATAAAAAACGATATCAGCCAAAGCGCAAATGTGTCGTTGCGTGGCCGGAGACAGGTTCGTAAGAGAAGCCACTCCTTTCGCTGCTGCTCGCCTGGGATTCAGAGGTGCAGCCTTCTACCTGGCTCAACGCCCACACCTCCCACTTTCGACCAAAGAGATCCTTTCCTAGTCTTTTTGCTTTCTTTCGTCGATTCGTATGAGTCATGCACGGAGTCCCTACACGCTACCACGTATTACTCGTCTTCCTTTTAAGAGAAAAGAAATAGAAAACGCGTTGCACGAAGATACGCTAGGTGGTGTATATGTGTGTGTATGTATGTATGTATGTATGTGTATCAAGGACCGATCGTGCGTTCTCGCGTATTCTGCAAGAGTCCATCGAAAACCTACCGCGGGTACCTACTAATTAGGAAAGGAGTTGGAAACGCTTTCGATCGAGATTTTACTCGAGAACACACCTGGCGAACGATAGATAAAAGTCCAAGTTCTATTCTCTATTTCTCTCTCTCTCTCTGTCTCTCTCTTTCTGTCTATCTATCTTCGTTTCCACGAGGAAAGTCTACCGAGAAAATTATCTGGACATCTGCGTGCTAGAGCGACGTCGAACGAGTCGTCTAGATGATTTCCACGACTGCGAGTCGACGGGAGAACATAAGATAGTAGGAGGAAGCGAAGGAGAAAGAGGAAGAAGAAGAGGAGGAGGAGGAGGAGGACGAGGAGAAGAAGAAGAAGGAGGAAGCGAGCGTGCGCACGCGTTCTCACCGTTGGAGGAGGTACTGCGACAAAGTGCGCGCATGGTACGGAGGAAAGTCGTCGTCGCTACAGAGATCTGGACGAAGAGGAACACGAAGAGGAGATGGAGGTGGACGGAGGAGATAACGGCTGGGTGACCTCTCCAACAGGTAAAGGAGCCACACGGCACGACCGAGATTTCCTTTTCAGGTAAATTCCACGAGCGTGGGCGAGCAGGGTAGCAGACGAGGCAGGATGTTACACACCTGCCAAGAGCCAAGGTGTAGCATTATGCACGTTGGAGTTCACGATGCATCCCACTCCTATTTCCTCCTCCATCGCCTAGCACCACCTCCTCCTCCTCCTCCTCCTCCTCCTCCGCGATCCTCCTCGCGATTTCTACTCGACGCTCTCGTTGCATCCGAGCCGTCGCTTAGACAACGACCAAGAGACACGCAAGATCGATCGTTGCTTCAACGATATCATCAAATCGGTCGATTACGTCCACGGTCCTCCCGTTTTCCCCATTGTCCCTCTCTCGCCGACGCAGTTCTCGCACAATAGACGCAATTTACCTTTTAATCGGGATCCCTACGCGAACGCGATACACCGTCATGGTCACTCGGAAATTTCACGTAAAATCAGAGACGACCCGCGTAATTTCACATTTATACCATCGTTATGCTAATTACGCGGTGACTCGTCCAAGCAGCGCGGGACACTCTCGACGTTTTGAATAATTTCCCGTTGGCCGCGTCAGTCCTCCACTCTCTCTCTCTCTCTCTCTCTCTCTTTAACTTTTCGCGCTCTCCGCACGCGTAATTACGTGCGGGATTATTAAGAAGTCGAGCGAGACAAAAGGTACGAAGAATCGCTCTTTTCGTTCGCGGCTTTACAAGAAATTTTACGTTAATTTAAACAATTACGTTGGCCTTCGAGAGAGAGCCAACGGTATACGGCATGCATACCAAATTTGGATTACTCTATCGCATTTTAATACGATAAATCCTTCGTCGTCGCATCCGATCTCATAAATATTCAGAAGAGAATCACGTCGGCCGATTTAGAAAATACTACGTGCGCCTGCGAAAGGTCAAGGCGATCGAATTATCACGATTACGAGAGTTCGATCGGTTCGAAATTGCCCGAGCGTCTTTCCCTCTATCGTGTAACGGCACCCGCGCGATCGTCTACGTCGTCGTTACTATTATTATAGTAATAATTATTAATATCGTCGTTGCTATCGCCGTTCTCCTATTCACCCTTTTATCGATATAACGCGAATATAAAATAGTTATCTACGAGACGTCCAACTTTTATGAATACCGAATGAATCAAAAGGACGGTATTGTTATAAAAACGAAAAAAAAAAAGAAAAGAGAGAAAAAGAAAAAAAAAAGAAAAATGAAAAAGCCAACTGTGTAACGAAAAGCCAACTTTCGCGCGTACGTACGTATGTACGTTCGTACGACGTACGTTCGCACGGTTCGTTCGTTCGTTGAATAATTGTATTTTCTCGTGGCGACGATTTAAATTAAATTTTAATTACATCCTCCGATAGACAAACTTACTCGTAGCGACGAGTTTCTCTAATGGCTTGAAAACGACCGGTTTAGTTCATTGTTAGAAGAGGAAGCCATAGCTTTGAAAGGGTTAAAACAAAACGTCTCCTCCTATACCAGAGCGGTAAGGCAGGCAAAGAGGTTCGCTTACTCTTTGTGCGCAGATAAAGGCACGATCCAGGTGATTCAGGTGCGCGAACAGGTGTTCGCTACCAGGACAGTAGATCGCAAGGAGGTAGAAGAGCTCTCGCAGTACCGACCACTTTTACCGCTTTTCTTTCCGGTGTTATTTAATCGTATGCGTGCGGAAGGTGGATACGCACGCGCGTCGAATCGACCGGATAAACGACCCTAGGTCGATTATCTAATTAATTTTTCATTGGAATTTTTTCTACGTATACACATTTTTTATTTTTTATTTTTTTTTTTTTTGTATGTATATCGGGTACCGAACGGAGAAACAACGTGACCGGATAGGAAGCAGGTGTCGTTAAGCGCTTATGACGCGACACGTAGAAAAGAGATAAATAAGCTTTCTACGTCTTTCTCTAGTAGAGCCGTGTATATGTGTATATATATACACATATATCTACTAATCGACACGTCGCGGTCGAGAAGAAAACCGGTCGGAGAATGAACTTTGCCGATCTCTCGTGAAAGCTAATATCCTGATCGAATGCACCTGTTTACCCAGCCGAAGTCAAGATTTACCTTTCCGAAGGAAACTCGTAGGATCGGGTATAACCCAACTCCTACGTCTATTATGTTCTTGATCCGATCGGAAGCTCGTCCACTCGGATCTTTCGACGACGATTGCCTATCTCTCGCGATCGATCGATCGCACGCCTCTCTTCAAGCGCTATCGATATTTAATCGAATATATTGCAAATGTAATCCAACGTTCTCCATCGAGTTGAGTGACATTTAACGAAGTTACAGGAGCGACGCGACCGATACTCTCTACCGTAGAGAAAACTTTGTTGAAAATGTTGAATATAATCGATGCCGACGCCGTATGCCTCTCTGCGCTCTCTAACGTCCTTTCGTTTTATACGAATAACTCGTGTTATCTCTTAACTACGTGAAAGAGAATATACTTTGCATAGTTTTTTACGAAACTTTGCGAGAAAACAAATAATCGAAAACTTTCGCGTAAGAAAAGGTGCACGGCAAGCTTGCTTTCTTCCGCTTATTTTCTTTCTTCTTCTTCTTCGCTTTTATTATTATTTTTTTTATTGTTTTTTAAGGTTGCAAACGACGTAGAGAAAAAAAAAGTTACGTTTAATTAGTCGTACGTGGCAGGTAGTTACTACGTAAGTAAATAAGTAAGTAAGTAAATAAGTACTATAATCAATAATTCGGTTCGGTTATCCGAGTTCTCTGCACAAGGGAAAACGTTTGTAAGGATTTCTCTCTCGTTAATTAGCGACAATGCCAGTGCCGATAATTGACGTTTCTGCACAACGACTTAATTTCGTAATGGTGAAATTAAAAAAAAAAAAAAAAAAGAGGAAAGAAAAGAAAAAAAATTCTAACGCGATAAAAGTAGGCGTATCGCGGAGAGCAATTGCTTTCGCAATCGACGTTACGAGGTTACAACAACGTTCTCGATTAGAAAGCTCGATTTTGAGAGTCTCGAGAACTCTTCTCTACGGATTTTTATTTCACGAAACCTCGCTAACGCGTCGGTCTCTCGTGCTAATAACTTTCCTTTCGAGACGTATGAATAAATTAGAAAAGAAGAAGAAGAAGAAGAGAAAAACAAATGTTTGATCGATAATCGACGATATTAAAAATCGTATGATGATTCGGGACAAAGGCGTAACAAACGCTACGCCTTAAACGCGAAATGCGATAAATGAGAAAGATGATGTAAAAGAGAGAAGCCGAGCTGTAAAAGGTACGTTATATATTCGAGAACGTACTCGATCGTTATGTAAATCTGGCCCGTGGAATATATGCATACACATCCGTCTTAAATAATAGTATCTTTATGGGCGAATACCACCGTAAGGTACGTCTTATTTCGATCCGTCCTTCGTTTTATTTCTCTCTCTCTCTCTTCTTTTTTCTCGTTGATCGTTCGAACGATAATAAAACGAGTAATTGCCGATAAATCGATAGAGGTTGAGAGAGAACAAAGAGATAGATAAAGAATAGGAAATTTCAACGATAATTATTCGTTGGGTATCTACTTTTGATTGGTGTTTCTAACGAAGAGAAACGTCGTGATCACGATCGTACGACGCGGTTGTCTACGTCGAGCTTGGATATTCGCGAGGAACTAACTGAGCGCGCTTATTTCGTTGGAGACTACGACGAGGAAGAAGTTGCAACGCTCGCAAAATGACGGATCGTTTGAACGGAGACGAGACGAGAAGGGAAGTAAATGTGAGGTATTAGCGTCGCGATAATATCGTCGTTTTCTACGAACAAAAGAAGCATCGAAATCTCGAGCCCTTTCCCGGATTTTTTTGCACGTCGCGCATTAAGAGGAAAGACTCGGATTCGCAAACGGATCGCGCGAGAGACGTTTTCAGGGCATAACCGCGATTATGTTCTTACGCCAGCGGCCACCCGCCTATTACGCTTATTCGTATCGTCATTTTGCGCGCTTTCTATAAATATATATATTATATGTTATATATGTATGAGATATACATATGAGAGAGCGTGCGCGCGCGCAAATATATGCAGAGTGTTTTCATTAAATTCATTAAAATTATTAGGGCATCTTGAAGCGAGATAAGCGAGAAAGTTTCAAATTGAAAAACAAAGTTTTCGAAAGTACTGGCAAAGCGTTTGGTCGGAACTCCTTCTCGTGGCTTTCGAAAGTTGTTGACCGAAAACGTGATACTAGTTTCGAACGAAATAATCCCTCTTTCTCGGCAAGACAGATATACCAAGTTTGACGTTCGATCGGAAAAAGGGGGAAAGAAACTCGTAAGTAGCTTTGAGGAAATGCCGACGTTTCCGGAAACAAAGAGGTCCAAACGTTAAAGTTAATCGCGGGTTACCGATAGAGAAACGCTCCACCGCAGTCGCAATTATATTTCCACCGATCTACGTGACCCGATACGCGCCTTTCGAGTTAGCTCCAAATTGCTATCGGCCTCTCTGTTTCCATCCGTTTCTCTACCTTTGTCTCTCTATAATCGGTTACGCAATCTCGTTTCTTCGAAACGATTTTCCTACGGATTAAAACAACCTCGTCGCTACGTTCGTACGACGTTCCAATGAGAATAGGATCGACGACGACGACGACGACGACGACGTAATTTACGCGATAGTTGCGTTATTAAATCGGAACGATAAGATGTCACGTTGTACGAAAGATCTCTCTACAGGTGAAAATAATATTAGGTACCTTTAGTTCGCGCTCGAGAATCGTCGAATAATAAAACGAGGAATTTCCAAAGGCGAACGCGCGAATAGAACCAGGATGGAGGAGGAAGAGCGTGATTATAAATTAGAACCGAGTTCGGTAGACGAGTCAGAAACGCGAGTAGATGCGATTCGCTCGTCACGATAATGGCCTTGTGTACGATTTCCCTGCATTCGCGCGTTACAACAACGAACAGCCGATAACGTTAACGACGGTGCAGGTTCACGCATTTCGTGCTTAAGCAAATTGCCAGGCAAATATTCACAAGCCGCAAATGCTCGTTACAGCAAACTCCACCGTCGCGCGACATCTCCGAGGAGACGCATCGAGACTCGATTTGATTCATAGTTGTACAGTATTATAGTTCCAGCGCTATCTATCTTGCTTCCGGCTGGAAACTTTAACGTTACGTTATTTTTCGATACGAAACTATGTTGACGGATTACGAAAAAAGAATTTAGAGTGCAAAGGATTAATGGCATTTCCTATGCCCCACAGTTATGCGCGATGTACTATGCGAGTTATATATTATACACGGTATTATACCGTGCATTACGTATTACTCATCGTGGACCGTAGTAAATATATTACGCAGGCTGCCGGTAATGCTTATTCCGGGTGTACGAGTATATACGCGCGCTTGCACACCACCAACCCATACACCTACGTTACACGGAGATATACGCCTCGGGAAATATAATAATCGCAAAAGACTCGAGAAATATAATACGATACGAATACGAAAGGGTCGTTTCTCTTTTCATTTTTTTTTCTTTCTTCGTCCATCCTGGACGTAGGTCAGCGAGACGCATTGCAAACATATTATCGTGCACGCGCGGATCCCGATATAGAAGCTTGGACTACTAAAGCGAGAGCAGGTGCCTATCCGCGAATTCCTGTGGTTTCGACAACGTAACTGGATTATGCGGCATGCTGCATAGGTGAATTAGCAGGCAAATGTTCGATAAATTCGTTTGTTCGCCGATCGATAGGTCGCGGTATTGCTAGGCGATCTACTCGATTGTCCAGCCGCACACTAATCGGGGATGCTTCCTCCCCCTTCTCCTCTTGGCACGACCTCTCCAACGCGCTATCGCGATTTGCTTGGACGAGCATCTCTTCGTCGGCCATAAGGGTAAACACGCCACGAAACGATCTTACTTTCCCTCGCGACTCGCCACCGTCGTTAATGCTCGTACCTAACAACGATCGTTGCCAACGACGAATTATCGGACACGAACGATAAATACCCAAAGGTAGTAAAACCGAAGCCGTCGATTTCCTAAACGAATTGAAATATTTTACGAGCTCCCTCCAATATAAGATACGTCGGCTCGACTAGTAGCCTTGGATTTGCACGAAACTAACGAAAATGGCTTTGATCCAACCGCGACACGTTTTCTCGTACTCGTTCGTCTTTTGGAATTTACAAGTGATCCTCGACGATATTCGATCTAATAAAACCTATAAATCATTGAAATTCCAAAGTACATTCTTGAGAGAAGTCGAGTCTCGAGTTGGCCGTTATGTGAAACTCGTTCCGCGGATCCAGTTGTGCCATTCGTGATGCAACGCGTTTCGAAGGACACTAACCAAACTAGCTCCTCGCGAACTTTGCACATGGGAATTTAATAATCTCGGTAAAGTGCAACTCGATTTGACGTAACAACGACGACGACGACGACGATGATGATATACAAGTATATTTTTTGTTGAAACAAGCAATATACGAAACTCGGTTTTACGGCGAAACGATGGTTTTCGTCCTAATCGAAAAGTAAGTTTGCATATCCTATCTACTCGAACGCGGCTGTTCTCGGGACAAAAGGATGAATTACTTTAAGTAGGTTAGATGGGCGTTACGAAACGGATCTCTCTCTCTCTCTCTCTCTCTCTTTCCCTCTCTCTTTCTCTCGTGCGCGCGCGATCTCGAAGAAAGCGCGACACGAAAGGAGACATTTTTACAAGGTGGAATCTTAAAGGTGATCGCTCGTAGGTACCTGGAAACCTCATGCACGCGATAGTCTTCGAACACGAACGGTCTTGCGTCAATAAGCTCCGTGTCCTACGTTAAAAAGTAAACAATACGAAAGAAAGTAAAATATCGCGTTCTGGTATTTCTTTCACGCTCGACGAAAAACGAAAGCAAAGGAAACGAATGTTCCGGGCTAGCGATAAAGTCGTTAATTCGCTTTAGAAAAACCAAACGATATTTTTTCTAATCTAGTTAGAGAATGCCGCTAGGAGTGATTAGCGATGTACGTTAATCGGTAGACAGGTAGTAGAGTACACCTAATATTCCTGTACACATAGCGCAAACGAGGAGAGAGATCGATCGATCACCTACGACCAATCAGAACCTACGTAACACCGGTTTGTCCAAACAAATTATTTCCTCCCGATTAGTCCGCCGAGCGTTTCGCGTAACATAACATGGCGAAGCCAGTATATTTGCACGTCGGATTAAATCCCACACACCTACGCTTTATTGCTACGCACACACTGGCAAACCACACTTGAGGTTTTCGAATTTCCATTCGCGCTAATTTCACGTTCTTCTTCTCTTGCGCGACCGCTTTAAAAAAGCGCTAGAAAGTTTTGTATAAAGAGCACTTGTGCAACTTTTCTTTATCTATCTTTCCGACGCTTTTCCACCATTCTCTCTCTCTCTCTCTCTCTCTCTCTCTCTGCCTCTCCAATCAACGCCACCACCATCGATCACGACCGCTCTACGAGAAAACAACGAATGTCGCGTTTTACTGAATTTACGATCGTCTCGAACGATAAGAGACGAGAAGCTTCGAAACCTTTTCTAATGTAAATACGAGAAGTAGAAGAAGAAGAAGAAGAGGAGGAAGAAGAAGAAGAAGAGAAGAAGAAGTAAACACTTGGAGAGTATTAGCGGCAAGATAAATGACGATGGCTCGTTTCTCTTTATTAAAAGGAATCGTTTCGTCGAGCAAGATGAAAACGAGAGAACGAAGAATTAAAGAAGGGGAGGATAAAAAAAATAAATAAATAAATAAAAAAGAAAATAAAAAAAGAAAGGAACAAGTAAAAAAGTAAAGAAAAGAAAGAATCGAGACGTACGTTTCGAAGAAGCGTGCCACGTATTATCGATGTTTTGCTATTCACAGTACGTGCACTTAGATTCTTATCGCGTTAATCGACGAAGCTTCGAGTTGAGGAATCGAGTCCTCTCCTGCTCCTCCTTCTCCACCACCTCCTCCTCCTCCTCCTCCTCTCCTCCTCCTACACCGACCCTTTCTATTTATTCGTTCGTCCACTTCTCGTTGACGCACCATACACACGCGCGAATCGAACCTGCTCCCAGGCACACGCGCGACCACCGTTCGATTTCTCGAGAACGAGATTCGTGCTATTTACCAGATGGAAGTCACCGAGGTACTGACGAGTTTCTCACCGAGAAGACATACTTCGACTCTCGAGACTTTGAAAGAGAGAAAAAGAAAGAGAGAGGCGTATTCTCTCTCTCTCTCTCTCTCTTTCTTTCACTCTCCTCGCTCTCGATTTCCAGGATTATAACCTTTCTCTCTCTTCCTCCCCACTCTATCGTTTATCCCAACATACCGACTCGTGTTATGTTTCTTTCTCTCTTTCTCTTTCTCTATCTATCTATCTATCTCTCTTTCTCTCTCTCTCTCTTTCTCTTCGTTTGCCATAGTTTCTCGCCACTGGGAAGGGGAAGAGTGAGAGGCTTGCATATCGTTCCAAGGAGGCTTGACCCGACACTTGCCTACATGACGTACGTTATATGTCACGGACAATGCCCCAAGTAAGCAAACTTTCGACCAATTTTCATTTATTAACTAGTCAAAGTCGATGAACGGGACGCGATAGACTTAAGTATATATACGTGCCAAAGAAGATTCGTAATCGAATATTAAAATGTTTTACAATGTAGTATATTACGGCCTTACGTAGCATAAATACGAAACCACGATTGATCGAATGAATATGCTAATTTATACGAAATAATTTGCAAATTTTAACGGACGTGTATGTTTATTAATAAAATGACAAAATTGCACGCCACCGCGCAGTTATCTCCGAAACAAATCGAATCACGATAATTTATTAACGGATTCGACTTTTAACGAATGATATTTTGACCGAGGGGATTTATATATATACATACATACATGCATATATATATATATAAAAGAAATTGGATCTTCACGGATTAAAGGAATCTGCACGTCTAGGAATGGATCTATAAATTTACGTCCTACGATGACTCATTCAAATGGACGGCATCTCCAAATATGATTTCACAGATATAGATATCTACTCGTATAAATCAAAGATTTTCGGACGAGTAGATCGTAGTAAATGCCGATCGAAGATAATTGAATTACATGATATAAAATAGAATGAAGCAACGTTATCTCTCATCGTTTTCAATCTCCGTTACGTATAATACTAATAATAATAATAATACGTCCATTTTCATAGATACGTTCCAAAATATGAAATTCGATTACGCGCAAACGTGATAATAATGCTAAAAGCTGTACTTGATTATCGTAGATCTCCATATATCAATTCCTCGAAAGCTTCGTAGGAAACCTTACGCGAAAGATATCTCGACTATGACGATTATGTAAGCGGATCGCGCTCTCGCTCTCGATAGGTATCGAGAAATCGCCTGACGTTCTACTGCCATTGACGAACCATGCGAACTATGGATCCTCGCCTTCTATCGGCATACCGTCGCCCTACGTATCGCATATTTCTAGATTATTAAATATACTTTTCCACGGGACATACGACATGATATATATTCTTTCCAACGCACGAACCTTCGACTAATTTTTTACGAACGTTATTTCATATCTCCGGAATCAAAGCTCCCGACATTATTATAACGCGATAGACTGATTTACCCTCTCGGTTTTAGCTCACCTCTTTCACGAACCAAGTATTTATCCACGTCGACGAGATCGTTTCGTATCTTTGGTTGCGCCGCGAAAAAAAGGGACGAAAGAAAGAAGGAAAATCTTTGAAATGCTTTCTTTCTTTCTCTCTCTCTTTCTCCCATCCCTCTTTAACCATACGAGGAGAAAACGAGTGTCATTAATTTGCCGGCCGTGTAAGAAAAAAAAAGAAAAAGAAAAAACAAAAAAAAACAAAGATAGAAAAGGGAGAAAAGACGAGAAGGATGTACAGCTCGCTTTTACTCGAGGTAGGAAGCTAGCTGCGAGAGTTTCTGGTTGGGTAAAAACGTGGCGCGAACGAAAGGGACAAGAAAATCCTTAAGAATGGTGTAAAAAGGTAGGAGAAAGAGGGAAGGAAAAATAAAATGGGAAAAGAGAAGAGAAGAAAAGAAAAGAAAAGAAAAGAAAAGAAAAGAAAAAAAGGGCCGTGAGAAAATGATTCAACGCGTTGTGAAAGACACGTCGGTGACAACGTAACGCAACACACCACACCACACCACACCCTCCACGCAAGACCGATGGAAAAATATCTTTGTATAGGTTTTTAAATTTTCCTTACGGTCCGTCGAGCGAAGAAAAGAGAAAGGGATAAAGATACATCGAGGACACGTTCGCCATTCGAATTCCTCTCGGATACCGCCAGCACGATTTCGGTCTCCTTTGGACGATAAAACGAATGGATGACCAAAAAGCGAGTAGCTCATGAATCTTCGTGATTTTCTTCTTCTTCTTCTTCTTCGTCGTCGTCGTCGTAGATACTTCTTCTAAAGCCGATAGATCAAGACCGAAGGACGTTGTCGTTCGTCTTGAGAGATCATACGTTCCTTCCAAGTACAAAGAAGCACGGAGAGCTAGAGAACGAGAGCCGAACAATGAGCCACGAACTTTAACCCTTTTCGCGACCTTTTCACGAGTTTTCCTATCTCGACCGCGCAAAGAAAGAAGTGTTACACGAAGAGAGAGAGAGAGAGAGAGAGAGAGAAATCTTTTCGAAAGCGACACTCTCGAGTTACTACTATCGTAAGCACCGGGTACGCGCAACGTGGCACCGTTTTAAAGGGGTGCGAAACCGATAAAGGATGTTAAAGTCCAAGTATCGAGTGGCCGTTCATTATTCTACGTCATTTCAGGAGGGTTACCCTCTATCAATGATCAAGGGGATCGTTAGAAGTCGTTAATTAAGTGACTGTCGAACCACTGGAATCTATCCAAGCCGCAGACTAATAGGTATGGGCACCAAGAAGGAGCGAGAGACATCGACAGAACTTCTCAAAGTTTCTTGAAATTTGCCATTGCCGATTAATTCGTGATATCTTAATTAGTTTGAAAATCGAGAAGCCGATTAAGTTACTCCGTGCAAATCCGATATAGGCGTCACATAGGCGAGAAAAATTCTTCTCTTATAAAGTTGCAATTGTTTCTGCGACTCGAGAAATCAAATGTGTCGTAAAATCGTTGAAATTTTAACAGATTCGCAGGAGACGAGACGAGGAATCGCAGTCACGCGGAATTCGTGGAATTCTTTAGGAGGATGCCAAAAAGAAATGAAACGCGCTGATAAGTGAACGTTTCCTGGGACAGACTGCAATCACGGTAATGCTGCTGTCTGCCGATCTCATTGCCGATGATGATGTCGGTGGCGGTGGTGGTGGCGGCAGCGATGCCAGTAGCGATGGTACATAGGCTTTACGCAATCCTGAGGTCACTGGCAAGTTGCCGTGACCCAGCCGCAGTCCTAAATCTTTTTGGCGAAGTGGATGCTCCACGGCTTATCCCTTGTTGCGCGATCTCACGAAAGTTAGATCATGTTGCCGGACGACACTGGGGACAGGCAGAGAGAGAGAGAGAGAAAAGTAGAGTATAGTGCGCCTGCGGAGAGAGCCACCACTGGATCTTTGGTATTACTGCAGGATATCAGGATCACAGAACTCTGCCAATCCGTATGAATCGTAGAGAAGGTGGGGAGAGCGAGTTGGCTCCAACTACGAGACGGTAAACAAAGATAAGGACTTGTTTCCTCTCAGCACTTTGTCCAGAATCTTTTTTCTCCGTCTCTTTCTCTCTCCTTCTCTTATTGCTAGTCGCAGCCAAGCGCAAAAGTAGATTTTTATCGCTATCCGACATACGCGCGCCTTTAAAACAAACACAGGCGAGCATGAATATACACGCGCGTACGTATGTGTGCAATCACGTGTACATAAACTTTCGAATTAAAATAGAAGCTCCATATTCAGCGGAACGTAAAGTTTATTACGATAAAAAAATTAGAGGAGAAGATGGGAAACGTCGAGCGAGAACAAAGGAATGTAACTCGCTATGGAAAATGACGAATACTTTGGAATATACTTCATCCGACGATGATGGAAGAAAGAGGAGGAGGAGGAGGAGGAGGAGGAGGAGGAGAACGATGGTCGTGCTAAACTCGAGGTAACCATCTTCCAAGAAGCTTTCGACAAAGATGAGATTAAATAAATGAAAAGGAGTAAACGAAGGACAAAGTGAGACCGATGATCGTGGTAGTGGAGTAACGACAATGCGGCGAGCTATGCGGTAAACTAAATAGGAGGAGACGTGGATGGAAAACGGTCGGTGGACAAAGAACCGCAACGGTGAAGACGATGACGTCGCGGTAAAAGCCACAAGGAGATGGGAAACGAGCGAAAGAAAACTCGAGAAGAGAAAGAGAAGGTGAGCTGTAACGCGTCTATATCGTAGTACAGATACTGGATATTAGACTCAGCTGATAGGGTATAGCCGATATAATAGCCGGGTCTACGGGTCGAAGGACACATATTCCGGTCAAGGTTGGCATTCGCCTCTCTACGGTAGTACTTCCTGCCGTCCTACCTATTCCACTCGAAAAATCACAGTCCTGCCAGAAATGCCGTATATACGTATATGCAAAGACTATTTAGCATATGACCGAGTTATGCGTATGATGTGGCTAGCTTATCGATGATTGATTGGTAACATATACGGCACGTGTAATCGATAAACGAACAAATATTTGTGCGATTGATTCGTCGCTACGACGAATCTAAAACTCTCCTATATCCGGCATTTATAAAACAACGGGCTTAAAATATCTCTAACGACTTATGTTTTAGCCTTCGTTCTAAACGTGAGAAAGAACGAGATAAGAAAATATCCGAGTATACGAGATGGAAAAGAAAAATGAAAGAAAGGTATAGCGATCGTATAATGACCGTCGAAGCGACGTTAAAGTTGAAGTCTGAAACGTTTCGATGGTCATACGTATACCTCTATCTCTCTACCTACGTACTACGTACCACGAGAGACTATGCTAGATGCGAAGACATTAGGCGAGCCGACAGTTACGTATTTCCAGAAAAGAATTCTCGACGATACGGGAAACGGCGAATATCATCGCGCTCCGACAATATACCGTGCTTTATTTACCGCTCCGCTATCGTCTCTCCGTCGTACTTTACGAAAATTCACCTCCAAATACGAGAAGTGTAGAGAGATAGACTGGAATAACGTTGTATTTGCGTATCGTGGCTTTCGTGCCGCTTCAAATGCGTCATTAAGTTTTTCGATTATTTATCGAGCTATCGTATAATTTTATTCGCCGCCTACTCGAGCTCGCCTTTTAATAATAACAACTAGATCGAATATTCGAACGAGCCTTAAACGGTATACGGATAAGCAAGTATCGGAGCTATTCGTCGGACGGATCCCTCTCTCCGTGAGAACGCATACTGATCGTAAGGATGCTCGCTCTTGAATATCGTTTGCGCGACCAGCTGGAAAACCAAAGCACGCTGTAATTAACGACGACCTCTTTTCGCTAATGCACGCGTATACGTAGATATTATCCGTTTGAAAGTAAATAAAGCCAAGAGCGTAATTTTCGATCAATGAAAAATGCACGCGCATGTTTACCTTCTTGACGAGTAAACATCCGACAATGAACACCGATTACTCCTATAAAAGACTATTACGAGGTAATAAAAGTGTTTATCTATCTATCTATTTATCTACATACGCGCGCGTATTATATATATCTATATACATATATACACGGTCACACAGCCACTTAACGACCATTTCACCGCGTTCGATTAACACCCTAACGAATATTTCTCCGGTATAACGTATAGCACCTTGGGGTCCTCGGCGAGTCGTTCGAAGCATACTCGGAGAGTACAATAAGAGAAAAATATTAGTGGGGTCAGTGAAAGAGCGAGAAAGCTCGTTCGCGTAAGCCGTAGGAAGGATGAGGAAAGGAGAACATTTTTCGCGGTGACACGGCGAAGAAATTCTCACACGACGGGAGGTTGCTCGCGTGGGAGAGCAAAACGTGAGAGGGAGAGAAAGAGAGAGGGTGGGAGGGAGGTTGAGAGAGAGAGAGAGAGAGAGATAGCTTTAGTGGGCGAGTAGTAGCAGGGAGAGAGCTTGCGCCTAGCCAGGTCGACTGGCTCGAGCTTGCGAGCCTTCTAGCAGCAGCCAGTCGCCGGCTGCCGGGCCACGGTCGAGCATCTCTTCTCGACTCTACACGAGCTTAAAGAAAGACTGCGTGCGACGACGACGACGTCGACGACGACCTCGTAACCCTTTTTCTACGACCTTACGACCACGGAAGTTCCTCGAAGAAAAACGAACAATATCGATCGAGAAACGCGGCTTCCACCTTCTTTATCCTTACTTTTCCCACGTACGAATGATATTCGCTCGATTTTTAAAATACATCCCACGACGATAGACGGATAATAATCGTCCTGTTTTTAGGGTCGAAAATATTTCCCCACCTAAATCAAGTGAAATCACGCGAAGAGTCAACGTGGCCGCGTAATCGTTTTCTCGCGTGCTAACTAATCTCTAAGGAAAACGCAGAAGGAGGGAAAATATCGCGGTGTGCGTTTACGATATAGTGATAGAGCTCGTTTGCTCCTGCTGCTTTTCGGATCTTTTCTCTCTCTCTCCCTCTTCCTCTCTTTCTATCTCCCGCTCGCTCGGTTTCTTTTATCTATCTCTCTCGAAAAAAAAGAAAAGAAAGAAAGAAAAAAAAAAAAAACAAGAAAAGGACCACATCAAAGAATCATGGCGAATGGCTAACAAGCACGAGTATCAAGCCCTTTTCTGGACCGAACGTGTTTTTCACCAACGGTGGGACCATGTGAGGCTTTGACCATGACGGTGAGTCGCTCTTTCTTTTGTTCTCTTTGTTGTTGTTTTTTTTTCCTCGTACCATAAGAATAGCTCTTTTCCTTTAATAGAATATCCAAAGGGAATTCGACGCGATTCTAACGTGGAATAATACAATAGGAAATTCTTCGAATCTCGACTTTACGCGCGAATTTAAATCCGTAACGAATAGCGTTTATCGTTCAAAGTCCAGAGTGAAGACACGAAAGTGTCGATAAACGCTCGACTGGATTCTAATGGACTAAGTCGTCCGTGGACAAATTTATCGATCACAAGTTGTACCGAGAAATACCGGCAGGAAGGAAAAGAGAAAGAGAGACTGTTTCGAGCGTTCTCTCTCTCTCTCTCTCCCCCCTCCCCCTTCTCTAACGCATTGTCGCAGTAGTGGCAATTTCCAAGATTCGATCTTATCCGTTGCAAGTAGTCGTAAACGTAACATCGTCGCTACTTTTCTCTGGAATCACGAGACTGCTGGGAGTAATAAATAATAATAACGTAAACTCGTTATCGCACGGATCGGCAACGCATGTTGTATACGTTCAAGTAGATACACATCTAATGCTCGACGGTCGTTTCGAATTATTATATCTCGGCGTACGTAGGCGGGAATCGCGCGTGTGCGCGTGCACGCGTGCGAAAACGAATCGACCGTGCGGTTTTTGATGGTTGGCGCGCCCCGGTGTGAAATTCGAAAGATCCTCCAAACGTTCCGCTCCAAACTCGTTCGGTCGCGACGGTGACGCGTCGAAAAAAAGCGATTAACATCTTATCGTTAATAACGAGTAACTGTAGAGCTCGAAAAAGTAGAAAAAGGAGGAGCAGAAAAAAAGAAACGAGAGAGAGAGAGAGAGAAGAAATGCGTTCCGACCGAGCACACGGAAAAATTGGCCGAGTTTTCGGAGGATACTTTAATGGAAAAACGGACGTTACGTAGGAAAACTATTGCCCTTCCACTTTTTAGTATCAACTACGGTTTTCGCACCTCGACCGAGCTTCCGAAGAGAACAAAAAGTTTCTCCGCGTCCCCTTTAACTCTAGTGCTCGCTAATAAATCATATTTGAAAGTTCTCTTCGAAAAGCGAGCTTACATCGTCCAACCCAAAGTTCCTTCTCGCCATACGTTATTATCCTATATTGCGATACGCTGGAAACTAATTAGCCTAATTGATTGACTCGATGAAATCTGCTACAATCGTTTCGACATTATCCTATTCCTCGACCAAGTCGCTATTCGAATTTAACAGAGTCCTCGGTTTCAAAGTTTTCCATTATATGACGTTTATAGTTTGTACGCTCGTTCGAAAATTCGATCGATCTATCTCTATGGTGTATCGTATTCGTTAATCTCGTAAACTTTCTTAACCGCGTTCCATTTATTAACGAGAAAGAGAAGTGGGACGACGTACTACTAGCCGAGTGAACTCCTTAAGAGGGATGTTAAGTTTGATAAACTTTGTGAACGTTCGGAATTGATTTATAAGTCTCGACTCTCTCGGATCTAATTTTGTCGAATAACGCCTTGTATTCCGCGGGGTATAATAAAGCGTTTCTCTCAGTATCCGTGATATTTTCGAATAACCTTAGAATCGTCTTTCTTCTCCTCGACGCTTTGTCTTTCCGACTGTTACGAGGAAATATATCGTTCGGTTAAATGAAAATTTTCAAACGAACGGACGGTTCGCTGCCACTGCCAGATTCGATTTGAGTTCTTCTTCGAAACGTCTAACGTCGTTTCGTTCCTTTCGATTCTTTCCGCTTCTTTCTTATTCGAATAAATAATCACGAAATTAATGAAACTTGGCTACGCGATAAACTCGTTAACGTTTACATAGTCGCACAATCGCTGCGACCGCGTTGAAGCTCTCCGGAGGATAGGAAGAGACAACGAAGTTAGTCGAAGAAAGAAGTAAAGAAAGAAAGAAAGAAAGAAATAGATAGATAGATAGAGAAAACAATAAAGAAAAGAGAAAAAAGAAAGTCTATGAAGTAAAAAAAAAAATCCCGATCGAACGTGACGGAAATTCTTTTCTCGCGAGTTAGTAATACTCGGGGAAAAAAAGTTATACTTCGACCGGTGGACCCGCATCGACGCAGCCTGCAGATTTACATATTTAATGTAATTACGCTAACCGACGAAAAAGTTTCTTTTCGACGCTGCAATACCGGTGCAGCCAACGTCCTCATCGCCATTGCCATCGCCGCCCACTACTACCATCGTAGCCTAACGGTCTCGTCCCGTTCTTATCGTCAAAGACTGCTAGAGAAGAAAACGCGAAACCGAAAAAAAAAGTTCTTACTTTTATTTCAGCGAAATAAAAGTAAGAAGAAACGTTAGAGGCAAAGTCGAAGCACAGAAACCGTAGCGAAGTCGAAGCCGAAATCGAAGTACGTTCGACGAGTGGAAGAGGGTAGACACCCTCTAACCGCGTCTAACGCGTAACCGAACCTTCCGGAGGACAAAAGTTAGTTGGCAGAGAATATCAGCGCCGTTGTGCCCGTGCACTCGCTAGAACGAGCAATGTTTAACGCTAAACCCACCGTCACACTCGTCGAAATAATGGATTTCCCATTTCTTCGCTCGTACCGTTGCTCGATATCGTAATTTTTAAAGCACACACAGTTTCGTTTATTTTTTCTCGTAAACTAAAAATAATAACGACCAATTTGACGAACGTGTTAAAAAAAAAAAAGAAAAAAGTCGACAGAGAATTGCAGTTACATTCCTGCCAGTTAGATTCGATTGAAAACATAGTGAACATCTGTCTAAATTTACGTACGTCGAACGAGAGATGCGAAGGGGAAAGGGAAAAAAAGTGGGCGAGCACGCACCGTAAAAAAAGCTATAAACGAAACGATGAGAGAAAGGTGAATGCATTCGACTCGCAATCAAGGTCGCTCGACAGATATTAAATTCATAGCTAATATAATTGCTTTTTTTACCCAAAGATAATTCTTTCGAGCAAAAACACGAAGAATTTAACGATCGACCATTTTTATGTCCGACGTAATGGATATTAAAAAATAATTTCAACGACTGCCTATGCGCGTTATATGTAATAAATCGCGCGATGTATCTATACATCGACGAAAGATCATCCCTTCTTCGCAGCTGTTACACGAGAATTTTCCCTCGATCGATAATCTTTCGATCCTCCACGTTTAATAATGTCACGGAAATCTTGCCGTTTCAATACTGACCCGTCTCCGTTCGCCGAAAAGGCGGGAGGAAGATTAATTCTATTCTACCGACGACGATAGCATCGAATTATTCTGATATCGTGAAATTCCGATCGTCGATTCTGAATGTAAAGCTCCGAGAGCTTTGGATCGATGTACAGTCCACGGCAATGGGGCAACTCAAACGAGGAGAATCCAATAAGAGAGAACGGCTAGATTATCCATTTACAATTAGAACGATTCATTTCCATAACATTAGCGAAAATAGATGGCTATTATATTCGGAAGCTCTTTGTAGGAAAAATTGTCAACGTTCTCAAGTAAAAAAAAAGGAGGATGAGAAAAGAGCAGAGTAGGGAGAGAGAGAGAAATTTTCTGCGCTGTGTTACGCCGTGAAAACGCGGATAAAGGAGGAGAAGGCAGACGGGTCAGAAAACGCGACTTTTGATCGATGACCTTTCGAATCAATTTCCGCGTTACTTCGCCTTGGCCATGAGAAAAACATCTCCAACAGGTGTGGCGCCGTTGATCAGGAAAATCGAAGGGTGTATCGGTCCTAAGACGCTACCGGATGTTTATGCTCCTGTACGCTGGGATATATTATCAAAATTACACGGATAGAAGATACACGTTTCGTGCTGCTTCTTCTTCTTCTTTTCTTGTTTATCCTCTTTTACCGGATCTCTTTCGAATAATTGTCGAGGGGAAAAAGATTCCTTCGGAAGAAATAAATCGAATGGTGCTGCGAAAGCTTTATGTTTTCAATTCCGTTAGCTCTCGAGCGTGTAGATGCTACGTAAGTAAAGGGAAGAGGAATGGAACACGGAATATCAGACAAGATATTCGAGGAAATCGTAAATCTACATAGAATATTTTTAACGCAGGCAGAACCTTCTGTTATTTCTCTCCTTTTCTATCGCGCAGTCCGTATTACCTTCGACTTGACTTTTCTCTCTCTCTCGTAGCTACTACACCCAGAGAAAATCAAGATCGATATATGTATAATCGTCGAGATTCAGAAATCCGGAAGCACTTTCTAAACTATTTTATACTCTCGGTAGGATCGTACGACCATCGTGGAAATCGACAATCTCTTTTGAAAATAGCACTCCGGCTCGACAAAATAAATCGTCTTACGTCGGCAATTGAGGATCTCTTTCGAACAAAAGCTCAAAGACGTAAAAGCATCCTACCGAAAAATGGCTGGTCGATGAGCAGCGTGGGAAGAAGGGGGAAGAAAAAGAAATTGGTAAAGTCGCCGAATAAAAGATAAAAATGCATCCGCTCGGCTCGGTCGACAATGTCTAGTACTCCCATAATATATGAAAATTTGGAAGGCGCTTTTCTCAAGGGTTTTCCGAGGAAAAGAAAAGAGAAAGCGGAAGGGAAAGAAGTTCGCGGAGGAGGAGGAGGAGGAAACGAGGGTGCGGTCGAGTGTAAAAGAAGGTCAAAAAGTAAAGTTAAAAAAGAAAAACGAAGAGCGCGGCTCGCGGTGTATCCCAAGAAGCAAATGCGCCAACTAGAGTTCGCTGCTGGATTTCGGAAAGTCCTTATCGTTTGCCACCCTCCTTCTTCTCGTCTTTCTCTCCTAGCTGACTCTTAATCGGCTTCTCTCCTCGAAAACTTCCTTCCCTCGACAACTACGTTGTCGCATATCGCGTAGGAGGAAGTCCCCGAAGAACGTACGCTGGGGATCAAACCGGAGTGGAAAAATGGAACGAGTGGAAGGATGAAAAACGTGTCCTTCGTTCTCGAGCTTTCTCCTAGTAAATCGAGAAGAAAGAACGGTCGAGAGAGGTATTAAAAGGCATCGGGGCATATACGTAGGAAGATTTTTCGCAGAAGGCAACCACCCATTTACGATCGCAAATCATCCGACGAGATATATTAAAGTTACCCAAACGTTATCGTTACTCGCAGCCAGACACAGCCAGACTCGCGAAATACGTGCTGAAAAATTTAAACGAGAGAAAGAGAAAATGGCTGCCGAGGAAGAAAGTCCCGTAGCCACGTTCGAAAAGCGGAATTCGGTTCACGTCGAAGGACTTAATACGCGAAACGCGCAAAAGGGCGGTAAGCGTGAATAATCGTTATGCCGGTGGTCTCACCCACCAGGTCGCACCTATTTTATGCAGAACAGGTTATACCGAAAGTATGAACGAGAGCCAAAGAAAGGAGGAACGCGGAAAGAGATTTCGACTATCCATTATGGATCATTATCCAGACTCGATTTATGATCCTTCCGAGCGTGGAACGTTTCGACCGTTTTATGACCCTTCCGACTAACCATGACCTCCGCGTAAGCTACTTAATACGACTTTAATAGATCTTACGCTTGTAATCTTACGATTACATAGAATCATAGAAAACTACGATATAAACCGATGCCGCACAAACTTGTCTCGAAACTTTGACCGAATCGAAATACGAGTCGAAGAGTCGACGCGAAGTATCAAAGTAAACGCTTTATCGCATCGCGAATCGTTATCTCTTACCATCGTACCACGATCCTACGTTTCTCCAAGGACTCGCCGAATAAAATCCGAGACGAATAACCTACGTGAAATTTCCTTCTCGAGAAATCAGCTATATATATCGTCTTCGTCTCAACGAGTGGAGCAAATTTAAAGATTCGAAATCCGGAAATTCGCAGAAATCTCAACGCCTCGACGCGTCTCTACTCTTATCTCTCTCTCTCTCTCGCGCGCGCGCGCGCTTTCCACTTGTGCAGAAAATTATGCTCACGACTATTTTATTCCCTCGCCCCATCTCTATCGAGGAATTTAATATCTTCGCGTAGATAAATCGTAATCCAGAGATTTTCGAGTCGTTTCTTCTCTCGGTCTCTCATTCCTCTCCTATTACCGTTTCTTTAGAAAAATAACTACTCTTTCCAAGTTGTAACAAAGTATAAGCACGATGATACCTCTCGAAAGTCAAACTTAGCTGGCGCATTCCTTCGACGCGGATTACAGCTACTACGAAAGCTCGTTTATCTCGTTTATTAATAAATAAACGTCAAAGCTTGGCATGGAAAGGAACGCGTACGATGTATCGAGAGAAATGGTGGATGCTTTCGATAATTTAATTATCGATGCGGCGCTGCGCCATTGACGAGGATAGAAGCAACGACGATGCGTCCGTTGTAATTACTATCGCTCAGAGATCCAATAATGGCGCTATAATGGCACGAATACGCGTTACGTGTACGATTTAGTCTATAAATTAGAGATGTCTTTTTCGACTAGCAGCGTTCTATTCCTGATTTATCTGCTACGCGAAATCCTCTCTCTCTCTCTCTCTCTCTTACTCGCCGTTATCGTTTCCCGACACACTCGTTCGAATCGCGGAACACGAGAGCCTAGTCGGTGAGCGTTGTCCTCCGAAAGAAAACAAAGGAAAAAGCGTAGAGAGCCTATACAGAGGGAGAGCCGACATGCCGCTGCAAGCAAACGATAAAAATTCTACGCTCGGTTTTATGTAGGCACATACGTTCCATACTAGAAGAGAACTATCGATCTACGAAATCGATTTCTTTTCGAACGAATTAATAACGCGCCGACCGATACAAAATTATTTCTTTCCGGGTCAAAGTCAAAGTATTCTTTTTATATATCCTGTGTATGCAACACGTGAGTGTCACTATGTACACATAGGTATATTTCGACGAAGAAATATCAATATCCCTACGTTTATCCGCATATTCACCTTAACGGCAAGTAAGGAAGGAAATTAATCCGAGGTCAAACATCGCGAAATGAAAAAGTTGTCGTCCTTTTCGTCTACACCATAGGGACGAATATTACGCTTTCGCTCGAGAAAAAGACGCGATTACTCGGAGGCCGGCTGGGAAGGATTCTTTATTTTCTCTCTCTCTCTCTCTCTCTCTTTCAATGGCTAACGACTTGGCAGAGTCTAAAGATTTTCTTTTCGTTTTTCCAAGCAACGGCATCGCCGCTGATTGGGTCGTCTTTGGAAAAGGATCTACCGTGCTAAAATTGATTTCTCGTTCAATATCAAGAGAGAAAGAGAAAAAGAAAGAAGAAGGAGCTATCTTCTTCTCTTATCATCTCGCACGGCACGATATTCCTGACATTTTTTCATTAGATCGTACAATGTAATTTCAAGTGACATTTTCGACTACAAAGATTAAGCTATCTTTTAAATAACTTTCTTTCTTACGGTATATATGTATAAGCGCGCTTACATGCGCAAGGTAGAAAGAGAGAAAAGTCGTCCTTTAAAGGGCCACCCCCATTTCCCTAGCGAGCACGAAAAATAATAATAAAACGCGAGGGGTAACTGTAGAAGGGCCGCAAGGGTAATTTCATTAATTCAATTTCGAAGCGGTGCGCACATCGTGAAACGAGAAAACTCACCAAGTGCAAAATAAACGTTCGCGCCACGATCCTCCTACTGGTAGATCGCGATAATTTTCCTGGAGCTTTTAAGAGCGTAGTTCTCGTACGACCGTTCCTCGTTCGCCACACGTGTGCTTCCAAATTTTTCCAACGGTACTTTTTTCCAAAGGGAGACACCACCGTTAAGACATTTTCCAGTTACAAGTATCTCCACTTTCATTCTCCGTACGATCCGTCCTCGTATCCTGCTAAACGATACAAAACAAATTAAAAATAAAAAAGCAATGAAATTATCGCGGGTACAGCGACCCGAATAAAGGGGGAAGAATGCGTGAAAAGGAGCAATAGGGGAAGAGAATAAAGTAGACGCACTCGTGGCGAGTCTCTTATGTTGGTGAAAACGTAGAAAAGGAGTGGAGTCGATGAGAGAACGAGTATATACATCGAGTATATATGTACACGAAATATATGCCATGCGAACGCACTCAAATGTTTAAGAGCCCGTATATGAAGCCGAGCTTCGCTCCTTGTTTTCTCACTCGGCCCTTTTCACTCGCAGATCGCTCTCGATTGCGATCACGACGTTGGAAATAAAAGCGCGATATCTATTCCACCTACGTTACTGTTGAAATTAAAAACACACAGTCCGCGGTCCAATCGACTAGTTGCAACAAAAGAAATTCAAGAAATAATTTTCAACGAAATGCGGCTCGAAAAAAAAGACGAACTCAAAGTATATCGACTCGCTACGATCCGCGTACGTTAAATTATCAAATACGTCGCAGGCGATATCGATCGTTAAGGTACGCGATCGCGTATACGTAAACCAAATCGTTGAGGAAACGTTAATAACAACGATAACGAGATTACTTTGCAATACTTTGTAAAATCGACTCTTTCTTCAAAAATTTTCAACCGTCTACGATTTGATACACTTAACTTTTAACACTCGATAATAAAATATTCCGTTTATAATCGTCGCGGTAAAAGGCTCAACGGTACACACACACATATATATATGTATATATATACACACACGCAGAAATCTTACGTACGACGAAACCTACCACCAACGTACAAAAAAAATTAAACGATACCTTGCGATGAATACGCTCGAGTCCGTTTTGTTTATGTTTTCGAACTCTTTATGTTTGGAACGAATTCTAAGAAACTCCAAGCGATACAATACCCACAGTAGTTTATTCTCGCGATGCTTACAATAAGTATTTTTCGATATCGTTAAAAGTATTTCTTAAAAATATTTCTCTGCTACGACTTACCCATATATAAAGCAGCGACGTATCCATTTATGCGTGTCATCCTCTCTTCCGATCACAGTATTTTTCTTCCTCCGTTGATACGAGCCGTGGAACTCGTTGAAATATGAAAATTGCAAAATATTAATTAATACGACGTAAAAACTGATCGATGGAAAACAAATAAATTATATCCTTCTGTCAAACACACGACGTCGATATATTTTACTGAATCTCGATAGTAATTATTTCTGTAATTAGATGAACGTATGGAAATTTGTATCTTCTGTCTTCTTCGTAGCCATCTTGAATATCGTATATCGCACAAAAAACACCACACACACACGCGCGTATGCAAATATGTAATACGCACATACACACACACACAAATACGCAACAGCGAAAGAACGCAGAGTATCGTACGCAATTTGATCGGTAGCGACTAACGAGTTATAAATAATCAACTAAATAATCGTTAAAAGCTGCGGAAAATATCGGTATCTCGAGAAAAATATGTAAACTTGTACGACGAAATAGAACGCCAAGTAGGACGCCAATCGTATATTCGCAAATATCTCTTGATCGGAATATCGAAGCGAGCTATAAACGATAAGAAATAGATATTTCGTGTCGGGCGTTGCGATTATGCAGTGAAACAAGATCTACGTAAAATAATAAGCTATTAATTACCTTGTAATGGAGCGGACGATACAGAACCCCGTCGTAGCCGTGTCGCTGCCGAAACAAATATGGTCGTCCTTCGTGCCTGCGCAAAGGTAAGACGAGTTTGCGATCGGCATCGCGCATGCGTATAGCGCCACCTTCCTAATGGCCGCGCAGATACAAGAATTACATGGAAGCGCCAAATGAAACAAATACGAACGTTACTAGAAACTATCGAGATATAAATAATTTTGTGATAAACGCGAGTCCCGAATGAAAATAAAACTGCGAACCGCAGGAAAATTGCAGATAATAAATTTTCTTTAGCGAGTCTTAAATCGATCAATCGATGACAAACGATTACAGAAAATATGAATCTGTTTGTAATAAATAATTTTTCAACGAACACTCGTCATAACGAACTAGTTTATGCAAACGCAGCGATCGCTCGCAAATTCAATCAGTGGATACGTAATCGATTCACTAGGAAGAACGAGGCAAATGTTCGGTGTTGAAATTTTACGCGAAATTTTCAAAAGTAAAACGTCACGACGCGTATCAATTAACCTCAATTCACGGAGGAAAATTTGTATTGTTTCAATACACAATGCGATAAAATGCGAACGATGGATGGAGTATCCTGTTTCGTTCGTTCGTTTGTTCGTTCGTTTAATGAGTAGGAATATGTGTATACATTGCATAGATATCAGAGATATGTTTTTATATCGAATGCAAACGACTTTAATGGCATAACAACAAATCAACGATCAGCCTTCTACGCTTTTACGTGTAATGGAAAGTCGTTAAAAAAAAAATAATAATAATAAATAAATAAATAAATAAATAAATAAATAAAAAGAGTGGATCGGTCAAGGGTCGAGGGAGGACGACAATATTTTCTATAAAATTCGTCGAGCCAGGTCGAAATTAAAGGAAGGAAAACGTATAGCGCGTGAGAGCTTCGCGTAACTCACAATCAGGCGCGTCTCGTGGCTAGATAAATTTAATGTCGAGAGCGCGAGAGAAAGAGATAGAGGAAGAGAAACGTTGGCGTAAAATAGTGGAAGGATTTTGGAAGCGCTTGTTCGGAATAATTCGGTTAGTCGCGAACAAGCATTGTTATATAACGGTAGTTGTATCGTACTGGTAGCAGTAGTAGCAGCAACAGCGATAGCAGCAGCCTCGCTCGTTCGGTAAAGTACGAATATATCACAAAGGATGAAAGTCAGTGGCCGATATTAATTCATAGACGCGTTTCCTACGAACGAAAAGTAGACGAGCATCGGGTGGTCGAACGAAAGGTTTGTCGAAAATTTGGAAACAAGGGCAAAGAGGACAGTGGTTTCTCTGGAAGTGCCGCGAATCCTCTTCTTCGAATCTATTCGGAGCGTAGTCAAACGTCGAAGAAGTCGTACGTGCCTTCGCATATTCTGTTCCGTACATTCCGAGTAATTGCAAGGAATTTCAATGACGCACGAACAAAAGGGTTGTCCGTGTAAACTCGGATGATTGGTCGCCTGCTCTTTCTCTCCCTCCTTCCGTCTCTTTCTTCCTCTCGTTCTCCACAGCCGCGACGAGGCAAAGGCGAACGTGTGCGGGAATAAAAGAACCATCTCGACGTACTCGACTGTCGTGTCCTGATGCAGGAGGGAGAAAAACGGTAGAAAAGGGAGGGAAAAATCACACGCTGGATGAATGTACTTTCAGCCTTCATACGTGTCTCGCGTACGAGCTTGCGAAAGTAAAAGAGAGAGAGAGAGAGAGAGACGTACGCCGCGAGAAATTTCATATCGGTCGCTACTCGCCTTTCGAGATATGGAAATGCGAGAATTACATCATCAGAGGAAAAATGTGTTTCCTGGCCAGCGAGATATATCCGTGAAACGACGTGTCGTCCTCCTCCTCCTCCTCCTCCTCCTTTCCTTTCCTTTCCTTTTCTACTTTGCCAGTAATAAAATATATCCAATCGCTTCGTGAAACGTACCGAAGCGAGAAAGCTGTGGGAAATTAATCTCTCCGTCCTCGTCGTCGAGAATAACCTCTGCAAGAAGATTTCGTCGAGCTAGAACTCAAATTCGTAGTAAAGAATGTAAGAAACGTCGGCCGAATCCAAAAAGATTTACTTACTCGATCTATCTCTTTTCCTTCAAATTTCGAGTAGCTAACTTTCGAATCTCGTTATAACCTAGACCGAAAGTAGTAATACCTGCAGTTAATTTCAAAAATTCGAAGAGAGAATCGCATTATCAAGACCGTCCTCGCAGAATATTTCACAATTCCACCTCCAGCTTTTTTTCGAATATTTTACGAAACACCTGCGAGAATTCATGGAATTCACCATTCATAATTATAAAGTTGGCGAGCGTTGGAAAAGCTGGAAGAAAATATGGGAAGATTATTATCT
This sequence comes from Vespula vulgaris, assembly GCF_905475345.1. Lineage (NCBI taxonomy): Eukaryota > Metazoa > Arthropoda > Insecta > Hymenoptera > Vespidae > Vespula > Vespula vulgaris. The sequence continues at coordinate 597,044 of NC_066590.1, forward strand.
AATTTAGGCGACCAGAATTACGTAAGAACGCAATATAAAAAAAAAATAAAATAAAAGAAGAAGAAAAAGATAAAGAAAAAGGAGAAGAAGAGGAAAGAGAAGAGAAAAACAGAAAAAAGGCATTACTTACCGGTCTTTAAGCTTTTTACTCGAATTTTTTTTTCTCTTTTACGAAGCACGCACGAGACTGCACCTATAAGATTATAAACAACGACTTAAAAGTACATACATCAAGGAGACAAACAAAAAGCGTATAAATACAATTTCAATGGATCGATCGTTCGCGGTTCGTTACGTTATACCGAGCATTTTCCATTGTTTCGTGTTCCTTACGGAGCATGCATCAGCAACGCTGTACGCTCGTCTGTATTCGTAATATCGCAATCAACAGATTACGATATTCTCATCCTTTGTTAAAATTTAATCAGGAGTTCGCTTAAGTAGTTCCATTAAACTTGGCTAGATAAAACATTCGTGAGAGCAAAAAATATATATATATATACACACAAATACTATGCATCGAAAAGTGATCAACGCGTATAAGAACTCGTAGAAGAAAGAGCTTCGAAAATCGTTTGAAAAAGCTAATGATCGTAGTTGAACGCGCGAGAAAATATGCATACATCAGTTTTTCATTCGCATATTCCATCGCAAACAATCTAAAAAGAATCGAAATGTAACGCGAACACACTTTGATGCGAAGCTTTACCACGTAAATCGGATACAGCTTTGAGGTGAAATTTTCCAGTGGAAATAGGAGGTAGTTCCAAAGCCGACGTGCTCTTGTCTGGAATTGATACCTTGTTCGACTATCTAAACTCGAAATTCTAGGCAAGAGAGACCGGATATTTAAACTGCGAATCGAAACGAAAAGCTTGGACCGTCGATCGTTCTCATAGCGGAGCTTTTCGAATTTGACGACAAAAACAAAAAATTTCTTTTGCAGCAGCGACCGGTACTACATCTGTGTCGTCGTCTATTCGTTCGTCCGAAAAAAGAAAAAAGAAAAAAGAAAAAAAAAAGAAGAAACAAGAAATATCCAAACTTTTTACCGACCCCTTTGTCCTTTTTTCTTTCTTTCCTCCTCGTTTCGATGTGAGGGAAAACCGAAGATGTATATTTTTTTGAATAGAATCGAAACAATAAAATATAATAACGATTGAAAGACTCGATTCGAAATACGACCAACTTAGCAACAATAACCCCTTCCTACTGTATAATATGCCCATTGATGTAACGCGTACACAACATTGAAAATCAACGTGCTTAATCAACGAAGCTCGTTTAATTAGCCGTATCGCTAGACTCTGTATTCCTACAAACAAAATAAACGCTTAATTAGGTTCATTCTTGAAAGAGCTTTATGACGTGTAAAGCTTGCGTTGCGAACGCGATTACGGTTAACGGTCAGCAAATCTCTCAACGTCAACTTTCAAAGACGATATTACAAGTTCGTTAATGGTTCATAAGATATACATATAGGGTATAAAATGTAAATTATATCTTATCTACATGCAAGTTGCTTCACTTTCGACTTACACAAGGTACTCTCGGATATCCAACCTTGGCTAATCGTTTTCGATAATTATGCGTCAAAGTTTTGCTTGGACAACAAACTGATCGCTCGCTGAATTTCAGGATAGTCTCTAACGAAACCTCCAAGATAGACGAACCAACTTTCTTAATCTCCTGGATTACCTGCAAGAAATCAATTAATTAGAAAGTAATTTTTTAAAAGGGTTACTTGCTACCGGGAGAATACGTGGTATCGTTTGAATATTTTGAAGAAAAAGAAAGGGAAGAAACAAAAGAAAAAAAAGAACAAAAAGAAAGAAAGAAAAACGAGATCGCGGTCGAGACGAAGGAAAAAAGGGAGGGAAAAAAGCGATCGAAGATATCGGAGGAGGCCACGAAAAAAAAAAAAACGAAAAGGAAGGAACGGAAAAAGTTTAGCGAAGAAAGTCGTTTGTGAAGAATCTCAACGTTTTCTCATTCAATATTCTCGATTATCGCTCTTATCAGATCGTGTTTTAGTTCGGCAAATACTGACCATGACTTTTCTCAACTTTATTATTGAAAGTAATAAAAACGGTAATAAAAAAAACTACTATCGTTTCATTTAAAGTTTCGAACTTGTTACAACGTTCCTCGTTTGCACGTTTTCGCAAATGCTTTCGATGCGACGAAAACAGAACAAGAAAAGAACAAAGAAACAATGTTATAAGACAGAAAATTAAGCCGATAACTGTAGGAACCGAAAGAAAATGATTATTCCATTTATATCGTGGAAATCAAATGTGCATTCACGCACGAACTATCAACGATCGTTTCTTTCCTTCGAAACTCGTTAGAAATTCGTTAAAGTATTAATAATCATTTCCCTTTCTTCCGAAACTCCAAAGGTTTTAAACTTCCCGCGTTTATGTTTACAGAGAACGAGGTTTCCTATGTTCGAGAAACTCGCCAAACTTTGTTGAACTTTTAAAACGCGTCTGAAACAACTTAAAACAGTTTTGGAATTCAAAGTTATTTGTCTTCGATGGATCGGCTGCTACATTATCTTACCGTACTTTTTTTTAACCTCTAAGATAAGAACCGTGTCCTACTGGTTTCCTCCAACTCTGAAACTTTCATTGAAAAAGTAATAATATTCGAGTATTGTTTTTTCTCTTTTAGAAAAAAAAAAAGGAGAAAAAAGAAAGGTATAACGAACCGAGATATCTCGTTTTAACGGTACGTAATTACGTCGTTTAAATGTTTCGCGACGAGAACGCTTGATTATTTTGATCCAATGATCGTTAAGCACGGATAAAGAAGAGTCGTTCGATTGGTCCTCCTTTGTTGGCGACGTAATCCTTTGACCAATAGCGCGGTGAGTATAATTTCTTTGTCTCTCTCGTTTTTTACTATACATTAAATCGTTAATATATCAGACGTTGAAAAAGTTGTAAGTAATA